>NC_064598.1:69055471-69695471 GCF_943734845.2 Anopheles funestus | reverse complement strand
TACAAAGACATTCGTTTGGCAATAAAAAAGCAATAACTACACTTTATGATGCAATCAAATGTATCATTCACTTGATAAGCCGTTTGAAAAAGCTCAATATGGTTTTGCATTTTCTAACAATTGTTTATGGTCCTTTTATACCTCCACAGTGGCCGGAGCAATTGCCATCGGTGTCATGTAAAATGTGCACCACAGCTTGCTTCATTGTTTATTGAATTAATATCCCGGACATGCAGCCTCTGTTTTGTGTTGTAAAACCGAACAAAAAATGCAAAGAAAAATAAAGTTTTTAAAAATCAATAAGCCAACGACAATGTCCTGTGTGAAGTATTTTATTTCATTGCTGCAGCGATCTAGTCACCTGGACCATGTTTTTTGTCCTTATATCCAAATTATTGTACTTGCGCGTCCATTCAAACGTATGACAAGGTGAGATAATAAATGTTGCAGATAATATGTGTCACACTGTCATGATATATTTGTTCCGCGCCGCACCGATTCACTGTTCATTGATTCGGTCCGATTTGTTTCACATACGATTCGTAAAACATTGGTTCTTTTGTTTTACGAGCACACACCCACAGGCCTTGGTCACGGTCAGTAGAGCTTTTCAATGAATCAAGTACCCGATGTTGGTTCCAAAATTGTGCCATCGAATTGTGAAGTGATTAATATTCGGTTCTCGACGGTGCGTATGAAGAAGTGCACGGAAGACCCGAACGTTTTTATTGTCCATCGTATCTAACAATGTGCCGCAGCACACCAGCAAGACCACCCATCCGGAGAGACATAGGTGACCGTGATTGTTCCATTGAACAATCCTATATTTCGTGAAACGACTCAAACATGTGTTCAAACGCAGCATGGTACGGCGTTTGTCATCCATTCAGTTAGTTGATCGATGATGCTCGGACGAGATCGGGAAACAGATTGCATTTGATACGAGCCGTATTGCAATTGTCATTGATGTTGAGAAAGCATAGCCCAGATTGTATGTGTTTGTTTAACATTAGGAAACAAAAAATCCAAACAATCAACAACATACTTCGTGGTTTATGAAAAGCTCGAATCGAAAATAGCTGCAGGAAAAGCCTCAAATTTTGTGTTCTGATTTAACTTTCCCGAAAATAAGCTCTTACCTCAAAGCGATTGATTAGTATGCACCGTGAGATGTGTTGTGATATGCAAATGAGATCTTTTGCTCTTCTGGATGTGTTTTTACGAGAAACATTTTTCGACAGCTTTTGATAGATTGTGAGTGTGAAATAATTTTTTTTCATTTTTCAACATTTCTAATACCATCAAACCGAGACGCCGAAACTTCGTTGGTTAAAGCTTACAAAAAAAACGAAAACTAATTAGCATTCTTAAAGAGATAGCCAAGGAAGCTCATGTTATGTTGGATTTGTGTTGGAAAACCGATTTTTGATTTCTATTTTGTAAAGCACATGGAACATTAATCTCGAAATCATATGAATGTAAATACAAAATAAAACCAGCGAAATTTGTTTTACACCATATTTTCCAATTGTTATCTGAAATATGTTTTAAACATAGTCCTGTTTTAAAAAAAATATTACTAACATCTAAATACTAGAACAAATAATTCGATTCATCACTCATAGCAATGTATTCCGATGTACTATTTACTCGATAAATATCATTCTTGAATCGTTCTAATTAAGTAACAATAATTGAATTGAATGTTGCCTCCTCTACCATTCAATTTTCATTTCTTCTATCCCACCAATAGAAATCGTATAGTCATCAATTTTTAGATTTTTCCCCCCCAGATTGGTGTTGGAAAATTAATTTGATGGTGTAGCATTATATGACAGCTGTGACAGGTTTTACCACCAGCGTTCGAGTTTCGATTTCGCTTGCCGTTTTTATTCCCGTTTGCCATCTACATCAAAAGTAACGCCAGCAATCAATTTGAACATTGAGACATTATCGGAAATATTCTATTTCATGTGTACTAGCGCCAAATGAAAAACACGCTGTACGTTGCCACAATGTCCGATAGCTTTGTTTCTATGGATTCTACTTCATCCCGCTTCCACTCGGTCAGTGTAGTAATGAAGCAATTAGTAAATGGATCGCATAATGTGAAGTTGGACTGTGTGTATGTTACGAGGGATAGAGCAGCAAAATCAATCTGCTGCAATGCGATAAGGCTACCAGATTTGTGGTCGGTGAAAACGTTAAATAAATTATTCCACCAATCGCCCAATTGCATTTGCGTACCGAGGATGAAAGGTAAATCCACTTCGGTTTTGGCTGAATGTATAATGTTATTGTACCATGCATAGACTTATGTATTAATTCTACTGTAACATCAATAGTTTTAGTAGAGAACGATTCAGCTGCCTAGTTGAATTACATTTTAAAAATAGATGAAACTTCATTTATACAACATCCTATTGGGACTGTACCAAGGATTGACTATTCGGGTACATGGAAAAATAAGTTTTAAAATGGCGTTTCCTTTCTTAAAAAAAGGAAAATTAACTTATTTCAATTGAAAAGAATTGAATTTAATTCAATTATTTTCATATACTCTATAGTACAAAGAAGACAAATTAATGTTCTCGATTCGAAAACCCAAAATGGTTCTTTACATTTAGATTTTATTTCAATTACTTACATATCAATATTCAAAGCTTTAAAGTATCAAAACATTTATCTAAAGTACCAAAGTGAAAAATATTAACATAATACATGAATGTCTTCCACAAGATTGATTATAAAATAAACAACTTTAAATTTAATTCTGTTCCCGCAAGACTGAGTTCTCCTCCGTTTTTTATATTCATTTCACAATGAAAACTAATGCTCTGAAACCTCACTTAAGTCTTTGAGCAAGCGAAGCTAAAAAACTATCTATTCATCGAAGGGACCACTGATGGTTCGATACGATAGCGATGAGTTGATAATTTTCAACCATGTTCGGCAGACCGATCAGCTTACTCAAACATCGAACGGGATGAATGCGCAACGAAACAACTTGCCCCTGGTAAAAGGGTGCAAAAGTTTTCCGAAACGCTAGTCAACACCTTTCGCCCCGTTTGCGGTTGACTTGCGTTCGGTTTGCCGGTGATGGACTCAAAAGGGGCCACGCTGACTCATCACCGCTCATCCCAACGATTCAACATTAAATGGTGTCTTTCGGGAGCTTCTTTTTTAAGTGTATCAAAACCCGCGACCGTCGAACACCTTGGCCTTTGGACCAACCCGAAAAGGTTCGTAGATAAAGTCATCCCGAAGTAATTATCATGCTTCATATCCTCGCCTACCAGGGTGAGGGTGACCGTCAAACACGCACGCCCTGACGGATGACTGACTTTTTATGACGTTCTGTCACCGAAGTTTTATTGGATTTTCATCAACATCAGCTTCACCGGATCTGATGGTTTTATTGATTGGAGAAGCTTTGCTGCACTAAAGCCGAAAAGGTTGCTACAATTGTCTAGTTCTTTTCGCCAGCAATCCGCAACCAACTGTCACATGTAGTTGTGTGTGAAAGTGCCGTCGACTTGGAACTCGAGCGAAGGATTGTTTTTCTTCATGTTCGCATTCCCTTTTTGCTTGTGTGGTTTGATGGACAAACTTCACTCGTCAAGTGGGTCGTCTCCGGCGGATGACGGTTCTTGTAGGACCTTTCTCCTCCCATGCCATGTTTGGCCCGGCATGCTGGGAAAGCTGCCCTTCTGCTTGCGTAAGATTCCACTTCTACAGAAATGTTGAACGTTTTCGCTGTAGGATTACAGGATGAAACAACGTAAAATCCTACGTCCAGATGCTGTACAAAAAAAAACGGACCCAAGGGATGTAAGCGATGAAAACAGTGGGAACAGATTGAAAATAGCTACTCCCTCTAGTAGGAGGGACTTCTCAACAGAAATAGACCCTCAGGGCGAAAAAGCTACTTTCGGCAGGTGTGAGAAGCATTCCCAAAAAACTCTCTCACTCTTTTCTTTCTCTCTTTCCCTCGCTTTTTCTCCCTTTATAACAATTGTCCCTTTTGGAAACCAACGTGACCTTCAAACGGGATTACGCATAAATGTGGGCATCCGCCATTTTGCTTGCTTATCATGTTCTCCATGATACTCGGGCAAAGATTAAGGTGCACAAGGAAAAATAATTTGATCATTTGTTATTTGTAGCGCAAAATCTCGTGCCAGACTTACACCGGTCTCGGAGCGTAAATGCAGCTAAATAAAACAACCGTCACGTTTTGAGTAATTTTATTACATTTTAAACATCGTTCCAAAAACATTCCTACCAAATTGCTGCCAAAGATAGCTTTTTTATTGTCTTTTTATTGCCGTTTTAAATGCACGTGAATGCGGACGTGAAGGGAAACGACGGTAACGCACATACTAAGCGCTAACAGATTGGCAACTATCGTACTTATTACGCATGCTTCCGGAAAGATTAAACCAAGGCTTTACCTTGAATATAGCCGCGTTTGTCTGTATGTACACTGTGTGCACGGTGGGAACTAAATTAAGGCAGGTATGAATTACGAACCTTTCGGGACGGTATAAAGCAGTATCAGCGTAAGCTCTTTTTCACTCGGAGCTTGCAAATTCATCGGAAAAGTTTTAACATGGTCTCCGCGGTTCGTTACGGTAGGGAAAGTTATGGTGCCTAACAAATTTTTGGGCCGCTTCCCTTTAGTGGGAGGCCGTAAATGTTGTTTAATCTTTCCTTTAATGAATGAGATAAATGGTGCAAGTTGATTTTTATATTCCATTTTTTTTAGCCGAAAACCAAAACAGATTTTTTTATTTAATTTATAAATCTCATTAAATGCTTGAATGTTATGATTTTTTTAAATCATTAAAAATGACTTGAATTGAATCTTTTTAACTCTATCATTTACCTACACTAAAAATTGTTTTTAAATTCATTCAGTATTATGAGTATTTGCACTCTTTGTATAATAGTTTATAACAATTACTGATTAAAAGCGAAAACAAAATCTTCATTTTATAAAATCTCATTTTCTTATCTTCCATAACTACACGGAAACACGAATGTTGTAACTTTCACTGTTCTGCTTTTTGTTCTGCGCTACGCAAAGTAATTTGCAGCATTTCTCGGGTTGTTGCGTAAATTTCATTTGTTGCAAACAAAACCATTTCCAAAAGCATGGCACGAAAATGTGCGAGTTTTCAAATATGAATGAAGAATACGGAATTCTTCGTTGATTAGAAAACAAAAATAGGCATTCAAATGCTGGCGTAAAACGTTAGTCCGGTCGACCGAATGCCAATTGCAGGATTTCGTTGCGAGAGTTTTGTTGTGCCGAGAATAGTCGAGAATGTGGCTGCTCTGTGTTATGTTCTGGAATGTTCAACCACATAGCAGGGCATCGTAATAAATTCATGCCAAACAGCAAATGCTTGCTGCTTGTTTTGCTTGGGTCCAGCTAGAACCCGGGTTGAAAGGCTCTTGGGAGATGAACCAATGAACCGTACCTTCCCTCCAAATCCTGAACGTAAGTTTGTAATTTATTTTGCGTGCCTCACCCACACGATGCCCGATTCGTACTTCTTCTATAGGCATCCCATGGTTTGCTGGAAATTATGCTTATTAGAACCAAAGTCGAAAATATGTGAAGCAATAAGCTAGATCACCATATTTCTTGTGGACTGTATAGCTTAGAAATATGTGAACCATAGTTATTACAGACATTTAATGAACATTTTGCTAATTCGACTTAGAGAATATTTATCCAGGAAAAAAATTTCCTGGATTTAATTTTAAATAGGATTTTTTATGAATTTGTAGACTTGAAAATAACTTAATTTTTTACTTATTTATTTTGATTATATGTTCCATGTTTTATCATGTCCAGAAAACTCCAGATATTAAATTTCATCTTTTAACAACGCTTTAAATATAACAATTGTTATTCGTAAAATAAGGTAAAATTAAAATTAATTTAAAGTTATATTTACCTACGAAGAATTTGAACGATACATAAAATCAAATATATTTATTAACGCAGAACAATAAAAACTAATCTCAAAATTTACCACAGCGCTATAGTAAAATAAACTTCTGTTGCAGTAGCAAGAGAAAAAATCTACTATAAAACTACCCTAATCACCATTATCATCATCATCATGTAGAGGAAATGTCAGTTACTCTAGATAAAATAATATCTTAATGACCGATAAATACTTCCTTCGCAATGTTGTACATCAATCGGCAAGCTATATTATTGGCCTACAAATTATTAACGCGTTGCCGCTACGACCGATAACGCATGACGTCTGCTCTTAAGAGAAATAAAAATTAATTCACTCATGTAATATCTCATTCATGGTATCGCTCTATACATTGCACATTAAAAAATTCGCCCTCACATTCATTTGCCCACAACACATTGTCATTGCAGCGTCGCTATAACCGGCCGACACTACTTAGACCGATCATTCGTAGCCGTAATTTAAGCCATCTTGCCCTCTGCTGCCAACGGCCATGAATATGAACGATCCCATTAATGAGCACTCGACGGGACGGTTGAGCACCGTGCTAACTGAGTCGGCGAGTCGAAATGTCAAGAGGTCATTAAACTGGGCTGGTCAAATGTGGCACCATCGCGCGAGTTAATAAATTGCGAGCGCTCCCTGGTGACAGGAAGTATTTTTCGGACAAAGCTCCCACCGTCACTCAATCTGTATCCGGCTGCTATTCAACTGGTTTCTGTCCATGCTCTGCAGCCCACGCGCCCCGACCTTTGTTCCGAGTACGTTTTTGGTTCCATTGTTACTTTTTCACCCGAATGACCAGCTGGTTTTGTACTCGACTAGTCTTACCAAAAAAAAAAATACAACCTCAAAATGATTACGCAGGATTCTTGCATGTCAACCAATTCTCAAGCTGGATCATGGTTTGGCACTTCCGGTTTGTTGTTTCTGTGCGTTTTTTTCTCTCTCTCAATGTCATCGATTGAAACGATAGTCGCTTTCGCTGTTGGCTTACCGTAGAACGGTGGTCCTTCCGCTGGCATTTTGTTTCACGGAAAAAGAAACACCAGTTTTGCCTTTCCTATCATACTTCATGCATCGCCAACGGCGCCAACAGTCGGTAATGATGGCAATAACAATATCGTAAAGCTTTTTATGGTGACGTTTTCCAGACCGAACACCGATGGCGGCTAATGTGAAGAAAAAATGTCACCACACTGGGAGAATGGTGGCATGACCGCCTGATTCTGTTCCGGCTGCAATCGGTAGCGAACAGATACTCTGAACGTGCAAACATCAACAAAAATTTCGAAGCGTTTACACTAATGAAGATGATTAGCTATGGTTTTATGCCGTATAAATAGAAGTGTTGTTAGTGAAGATGTCATAAAAATCAGCGCAACAAATCCTTGTTTCAAGGAGCGTACGGGAGCTGATCGTACGGGAGGTGAGCGAATAGAAAGGTAAGAATGTTCAAGTTCGCTGGGTGCACTGCTGGCATGAAAATATTTTTTATGGAAAACTTAATACCAATACAAACCAGACAAATTATCAAGTCCACCCTAGTTCTTGACTGTTACATAAATTATTTTTTATTAAACTATTCTAGCGTTGCCAATGCAAAATGTCATCCTGGGTAGGAGTGGGTTTTCGATTTAATTTGGGTTGGCCCAACATTTTTTTCTGCTCCGTGCACTTGATTTTTGGTTAGCAGCATGTTTTTTTACTAAGAACAATTGATTTCAACAGGTCAGCAACTGTCAGGCCTGTGGAAATCCAATACTCCTGGTCAAAAATCCAGTAACGGTTTCTTTTTTGATAAACTTACTGATAACCAACACTCAAACGAACGAAAAAGGAAAAAAATTAAGCCTGAACTAAATTTAAAGTCGCTGTATGTGTCTTGCGCATCTGATAACCCATTTTGTAAAATCAATTATTTATCTGAGCACTTATTTGTTAAAGAAACTGTGGTAGAATTGGTTTTTATCGTCGAACGAGTTTTGATAAAAAAGGAAAAATCATAAAATCATTGTTTTCTTCTTTGAATTAATCTTAAATCATTATCAATCTTAAACATATTAATTCATATGTATTTTGTACAAAACTTTTTGCTCTATTGTCCAAAGAATGAAATTGATAAGATATTTGAATTATTAATTTAAACTTAATTTTCGATAAACCTTTTCAAGACTAATTTATTCAATGATTGTACTGTTTCATAGCGTGCATATGAGAAAATTAAAATAATTTTAGGATAGTTACATTCAATTTTATGTTATTTTGGTGTCTGAACTAGTTTTCACAATAATTTGATCAAATCATAACAAGAGTTAGATTGGTTGTGGTTGAAAATACGTAATCATTAAATATTTATAAAATATATGGAAATGAAGTTCTAAAAACCAAGATTAATAATTTTGTTTAAAAGGTCTACAATGAAAATTTATTTACAACGAACACACCAAACTATGAAAACATAGTCACTTCTTCTTCGTTCGTTTTCAACCTTTTCAGTTATGCTGACAACTTATCATCTGCAACACATATTTTCCACTATTATAGCATTTCTTATTCACGCACACAAACCAGTAACGAGCTAATAAAACATTCAGCAAAGAAAACATACGATACTCTTCCCATCGTTTGCGACATGCGACAAATGCAGTGCCGGTCGTGTACGATCCAATACGGACCAATCGAAACATCCGCAAACATTAACGTCGTTAAGGGTTCGTCGTTTAGCTTGACATAAATTTTAAAATTGGAAATCAATACCTGCACTGGCCGCAAAGGCACATACTGGCACAATGCCGTCGCAATAACGGTGCAGCATTGCGGAAGAAGCCGTACACTGTCCTCACCACGAAGAAATGAGGTTCATTTTTCCCCCCATTTCCCCATGTTTGTCATATAACGATATGCTGTCGCTTCCTCCCGAGAGTGCAGTAAAAGACCAATTGTTTCGTTTCCCTGTGGTGGTTAGTGCAACACCAAGACGGTCACTCTCTTATCTTCTTCGTGAAACATAGTTTTTGCAACCTGTACGATTTGCTTTTATATTTTGAAGGTGTGCCAAGCAGAAGTTCACACACCACCCTTTGACGTGAGGAAAACTGTGTGTGAAATCGATATGACCACACACAAGCATCGATGACCGTCGGGCCGTTGTGAAAAACCGCAAACCCGATTCATCTGCAGAGGATGGGAAACCATAAGGATTGCGGAGCAATGACGCAGTTGATAAAAGGGCAAAAAACTGACCTAAATATAAATAAAAGACTCTGGCCCGGGGTTTGCAAAACGGGAGAGAAGAAAAAAAGACAACGGTAAGCTGCTCTGTCCTGTACGATTTTTCCTACCCAGTTCCCGGGACGCTGTGGGAAAAGCAGGAGCAAGTGAGACATGAATAATGGGAAAAAGTGACGAGTGATGTACGAAGTTAAAGTACAAACACTTGCATTACCCGCCTAGAAACGATGGGAAAGATGCGTGGCGTAGCGATGTGGTTTAGAAGAGGTGGAAAACAGAAGGGCGGTACGGAAGTCAAAGGGACGGCAAAGTTTTCCACCTTCTGTCCAATTAGCTGCCGGGCGAGCAGTGTCACAAAGGGGTTGCTGTGGTTTTAGGGCGGAGAATGTGTTGCTCCATGATAAGAGTATTCCACTCCTATCCGAACTAACCATCATCTCAGTATCACGTGTTCCCACACCCTGAATAGTGCGGAATGGTAGAAAGGATGTGTCATGAGAATCTGTACAGGACAGGAAACAACGGAACGGGGTGCACTTTGTGCGATGGTGGGCAAAGCCATGTTTGGTTTCTTCCAGCCCGAATAGGTTATTGTGGCGAAAAGGACTTGTCTGCTTGTAACACTACGGCTTAACTCGTCCAACTCTCTGCCGTTAAGGACTCGCGAGACCGAATGCAGGGATTCGGGACATTCTGTGGGGTTTTTTTTTGCACGAAAGAGCGTGTGTAGTGTATGTGTAGCGAAAAGGATCGGAGTAATGGTGGTGATGGGAACTATTTCTAATTTGCTTTCATTTCCCACACACATCCCTCGGTTTCCTTCTGGAGTGAGGCTCGGTTCGTCCTCCAGCTTGCCTTGAAGTTGTGTCACTGATCAGACACACTCACACACAGCACGGTTCGTGGAAGCAATTCAGTTCCGGATGTACTTCTACTACTGCTGCGACATTCCAGATTGAAGAGGATTCACGCTGAAAAGGACGATGATCGGTTTGTGGCATAATGAATGGCCTACCGGTGGCGTTCTTCACACGAGTCCGTCTTGTCAGCGAATGTCGCTTCCAACAGTACACCATACCCGCATGTGTGTGAGTGTATTTGCCTAAGAACGTGGCATCCGTCCTGTAGCAGCCGTGTGCTGTCAATGCATGAGTTATGGCTGCCGGTGAGATGGTGATAAATTTAAACGGATCGTTTCACCAGCTCGCTGCAATGGCTTCATGCTTTGCTTTGCCCACCCCAAGGTGCAGGTTTCATCGTTCAAACGTATGAAGAGAAAATTTATGCAACGAACAGACGCACCCGGGTAACACCGGGTTCGACAAAATTGATCTTCCTTTAGTCGTTGTACAATATTGATGTACATTTTACCTTAGCAGAGGTAACGGCACTTCTCGCTTCCGGCTGCGTCCTTTTATGGCCTCAATTTCCGGCACACAGGACAGACAAAAAGAAAAACGACTAGCTCGAAGATAAAGCCACCAACCCTCACGAGGCACGGGACATTCGCCCATGGATATACAGATTAGATTTGTTTCAATTACATCCAAATTATTCCAATTTGTGGCAGAAATAAGAAGGCGCTCGCGTGTGCTCGTTACTGTACTGCCAATTTCGCTTCTAGCGATGCAAGTGTGGACCAACCGGCCGAAGGACGTTAAAGTCATGGTGGAAAAAGCGTCTCCACCTCCTCAGTAATGAACACCCGACACAGTGCAACAACGTGTGAGCGTAGGCTCTCGATTCCGACGGTTCCCACGGTCAAGTACAGGTCGTTTTATGGATTTTCGTCCTGCCGAAGTGATGTTTCCCTTTCGCCGACGAGAACGCTCTTTTCTAGTTTGAGTAATAAAACATACTACACGCCCATCAACTATCGCAACTGCTGCTTTCTTCCTTTCAACAGAACAGACAATGAATGGCCTCTGGGTTCTTGCTGCGGAACATCAGAAACTGTTAGCAGGGGTTTTCGAAGAATATTAGAAATTGAATGAAAAGATATCATTCGATATCAATACATCGTTCAGATTCAAAATTTTTAAACAAACTTTTTTTTCATGCAGTAAATTAATGATTAATCTCAATTGTTGCAGTAGCGTCATATTGGTAGCTTAACTTTCTTTATTTAAATGTTCAATTAAATTTTTTTACAACATAGTTTAATATCATTCTCTGTTTGCCAGTAAAATCTCAACAAGTGTCAACAACTTTGTGAATTTCTTGACTTTGTTTATACGTAGCAAAATACTCAGTCTTTTGTACCTGGGTATGGTTCGGATGGGATTTGAAATACGGTCCAGTGATGAAGGACCGGCGCGTTTGCTCTATAAACTACTGTCGTTCGTTTTTATCACACAAGCGATAGGAAATCATTAATCTAACTCTTAGTTAATCCTTTTCTTTTGTTTTTTTTTACATTTCGAGAAGTACAAAAAATGAAATCTTTAAAAAATAAAAATATATTTGTGTAAAACCCTGTACAAAAAATTTCACCAACCTTCCATTAACCCAACCAGGTACGATGTGAATCCCAACCGTGACTATCGTTATGTTGCGCAAAGGTGAAAATGTACATTTCCCCATCGTGAATAATTGACATGCAATTTGCCGCCCTTTTGTAGCCGTTCTCGATTGCACATAAAATGTCCCATAAGACAGTGGAGCAGTCAGCTGATGGTGGAAATTCGGATGGAGATACAAACTCATGGGTTTCAGCTACCAGTCGCCAAGCTCCGACGGTTTCTTGTAGTGCATATCCGACTACAGTTTGTTTTTTGGGAGACTTTTGTTCAACAACAAAAGTAGCATTCGTTTGCATGTGCTGATGGTAGGTTAGAAAAACTTCACCCAAGCACGCGACTAGAAGATTTAGAAATAAAGGTAAAGAAAGGTACTGATGGCGAAATGGTGTTGTTGCTTCACTGATAAATAATCATTGGTGCTGTATCATTTATGTTAAGTACACCATCATTCATGGAGTTTTGCAGTGTATTAGAAGGAATTTTATACGGTTTTGTATGGGAAGTAGATCATGCAACAAGAATATAATTAAAAGACATAAAATTTAAATCTCCTTTTGTTGTGGCACTACAAACTTAAGAGGTTTTGGCCTACCATTTCTGACTTTCCTTGACTTTCCGGAGCAGGATAATGCTTTATAGGGGGGATACGGTTCAGGTGGGATTTGATTCTTGATCTTGCCTTGAAGCATATATACCACAGGGTAGTCTTATATTTAAATTAGTAAAAAATGCATGCCACACATTTTAAAGACTATAATGAATTATTAATTATGGGGCTGTTATGGTATATAATATGATGGAGGCGCCTGGTTGCAAAATCCCAGCCGAAGCATTTTCCACGTAAGAAATGATGATTAAACATTTGAAAATGTACAGCAAAACTGAAATTTTAGAACAAAGGTGACAGAGAAAAAAGGAAGAAAATGTGATTCTCAAAACTAGGTATTTAGTGATAGCATACATAGAATTATTCAAAGACTCAATACATAAGCACAGAATTATTTCACATCTATTTCAAGATAGTAAATGTGTCAGGGTAGCTATTAGTGGAAACCAATAACACTATTTGTTGAAATCACAGATACAAATATTATGCATCAATAAATCATAGCGCTATATACACCCAGTGTTGCTTATATCTTGTGTCTGTTTCAACATTTTAGTATTGCTTTCCATTTCTCTCCTTTCAAACGAAGAAAAATAAAACATAAATAAAAAAAAACGTCTGCAGATGGCCTTATTGCCCATTAGCGCGAATAGTCTGAATACTCCCCACAGGAGAATGGGTGCTGAAGCGCGACTACATAACAACAGTTCTGTGCAACGGCCTGACAGTATATTGACTGCCGTTCCACCACAACGGGATCGGTAGCCGAACACTGGTCTGATTCATGCCGGTTTGCCGATGCCTCAAGTGACACTTTCTGTCACTATCATTCAAAGGCTGCGGCCTCTGCACAGTCTGACACTGATTTTTATTGAACTTACCACTTCTAAGCGATCCTAGCAATCGGTGACATGTCAATGGAACTGGCAGGAAAATGCTATCCGTGTAAGAAATAAAACCCAGCACCGCATCGCAGCAAATCTAAACCCGGTCTATGGAAGGGAACGGTGTTCCAAGCTGGGAGATTGTATTGCGGTAATATATTCAGCAACTTTATGAAGTTTTGTCGCCTTTTGGGACATTCGCAATACGCCCGCTCACGTGAAAGGAACGTATTCCCTGATGTCGCACTTATGGAGCAGACAGGAGGCTTACACGAACATATATCAGCGATTTATTCACTTTTGTAGATCCCTGTTTTTTCCCTCTTTACTCATCTTCCACTGCTTAACAATACTACTTGTGTGTGGCGTGTAAAAAGGCAAAACTTTATTATTGCGAATCCAAATGTCTACCGGAAATGGTGACCAGCGGAATCCTGCTGCGAGTCTAGTAACGTACGCAGTTTTTTCTTCACCAACTTCGTCCTTCACGTGCGTCCCATTCTAAGAACGTAAAGTTTTCCCACCAGAACGATCCGTTACCACAAACGCCATTGGGATGGGTTATTTCTTGGGTATGGCCATGGACGAAACGGATTCATTCTTTGTAACTGTGTACATGTGATATTGTTGCAAGACTCAGCCACATCTCGCCGTAGAGGGATGGTTAGGTGTGGTTGTGTGGTTTATTGACACCGTTGCCTTCTTTTTGCTTCCTCAACCATTCAACATGGAACGCCAGACGAGACTACCAAAAAGGATTACATGAGTTTCGGCAAACTTTCTTGGGTCAAATGCGTACTCTTGCAACTGCTTCCCGGAAGCTTCCGTTCGTGGCAGCTCGTGGTGCTGTCGGAAATGTATTCGATTTTATTGTGAATTCTATTTAGATATTATACAGACCCGAACGCACCTTAACGTGTGCGACCTGCACACGGTCTCGTGCTGTATATGATGGAACACGGTATTTGTATTGCCGTTTGCTGTGTGCCACCTGGCCTTGCTTGCTTTTGTAGTCGCAACCCTCTAATGCGAAACGAATGTCAATAAATTGTATGTAGTTATTAAGGGAGTGATTTCTTTTTTCTGCTAGCTATCGGTAAGCACGCAACATAAACCTTGCTGAATGAATAAAGCGGTCAGAAAGAAATATTTTCTTTAGCTTTAGTAAAAAATGACGTTACTTTTATATAGACCATTGATTACTTAGCATTTGTAGTGAATTTTTTTTATCAAAAAAGGATTTTTACATCAAAATATTTTCCTTCACACACTCACAAAAAAAGATTTCTTCATCAAACCTTTTATTAAAACAAAACAACATATTTCGTTTGACTTAATTTAGTTTAGATCGTTAGCACCTGTGTTCGATAGCACATTTATGCATCAAACTTCTGAAACATTCCATCAATATTTCAACATGCAAACATTTCTCCAATGCTTCCTAATGTTTCCCCAACCCTGCCCAGATATTTTAATATCCTAAATTCCGGAACACTAATAATGAATGTGCGATGGATGCTAAGTGTTTTCAGAAACATTGCTACCATATGCTGCCACTAGTCTAATGTTACGCTGTAGCTCAACTTCGGGTGCGCTGTTGTTCAAGCTTTTAAAATTGGTTTGCTCATGATTAATTGAATGCGGTCCGGTACTGTCCGAACCAGTCCAGCTTGGTAAAGTTGTGCTCTCGAGCGCTGGAAACGAATGTACCATGCATTTGGGTGGGTCAACAGCCCACTGAACGGTGGGGTGGTTATAATGGATTTTCGGCTATCCAAACCCGTGAAGCGAACGACAAATGCGTGCAATTTGTTTTGTGCATCATGCAACAGGGCCACTCGGGTAGAATATTTCATCCGGTTTGCCATACGGGTCACGAGAGCGCAAGAGAACGGAAATGTAGCTAAATTGGTTTTAAATTCAATATTGCTGCAAATCGTTTTACCCGTTCGATGTTCACCACCGTAAGTGAGGCAAAATGTATGAGGCAACCAGCAGCAATGATGATTGTCGTCGATTTCTTCCCCCTGTGCAGTGGGTAAAACATGTTGAACGAGGACACATTTCATAGCAGCTAATTAAATATGCTCCCGAATATGTTGGTTGATGTAGGTAAAAATCTGATTCCCGATTAGTGATAAGCTGCTAAATAAGTGAAATCATGCAGCACAGAAGGCAGTTCTGGCTGATAGGGAATATATAGGACAATTGTATTGATTTGCTTTGATGAAATATTGTTTGATAATCTGTTTGGTATGGAGTTAATGGTTTTTGGGGAGTTTTTTCGAAGTACCGAAAAGATGTTTTATTTATCTAGTTATTAGAAATATTTTGAAATATCATGAAACTGAAGAAAAAATTATTTTTTTATAAAAATGAGATCGTTTTAATGTTGCTAAATTTTAATTTAATTTACAATTCATATGCAAAATATTTCTCATAAATTGTCAAGAGCTGAGTAGCTTCATTATACTAAGTTACTGTCTTACGGCTAATATATTATTGTTTGCTCGTTCCACTGTTTTGTGTTAAATGATCATTAAAAAAAAATAATTGTGGCATATTTTTCTAAATTATAATTAGTTAAAATTGAATCGTAATTACGTGATTGTATCATCTTCAACTTAAATTCCTAAAACCAATTAATTATATAATTAAACAATACGAAAAATAAAACGAAACTAAAGTCTAAACGACAATGAAAAGATTTATCCACTTTTCACCGCAAACATCACAAGAAGCAGTACTCCAATTTGTTAATCACAACATACACAATTTCTTCTCTGCTATTGCACATAAAACACACAAGAAAAAAAACACAAAATGTAATTAAAACGTAACAAAAACACGCTAACGCAAACTGTGTTTTCTTGTATTCTCATTCACAGAGCTTCTTAAGATTGGTTTCGCAACTGCTTCACCAGTGTACTGTCTTTATGGTGCAATAAAACAAAACCGAAATGAAATGAAATTATCAAGAAAAATACACTCCAACAACCAGGTAACCGACGATACAGGCAACGATACAGCGTCCAAATCGTCCACGACAGAAGCACCGGACGTGAGCAGAACCATAAACAACAAACATCAGCCAAAAAGGAGAAGGCAAAAAAAACAGACAATCGTTGCTTCGCATCTGACGTGACCGAAGAAAAATCATACCATCACAGGAAACACACCGTCCCGAAGGTGCCCGAGCAGGGTATCCTGCCTGCAATTGCAATTGAATTGCGTCCGGAAGTGAAATCTTTGGTCACAGTTAGTGCACGCTTGCTGGTGGTCACATAATCGTACTGACGAAGCGAATGATTGTGCAGTGACATTTGTCAAGAAGAAAAGAGGTTTTTCTTTCTTTCTTTTGTGCTTTTAAATCAAGTCGAAAGCAAGCAGAAGACAGAAGAAGAATGCAACCAAATGGCATAAAATGTGGTTGCTTCGTGCGATGAAACTGAACTTGGACGCTTGCAGTTTTGCCTCGATGTAACCCAATCAAAGCTCAATACGGTTCAATCAGAAGTTAAATTGTACTGCAGAGATGAATATGTTGCATTAGTTCCATTGTTGCAAACAAAAAAAAAAATTTATAACCAACAACATTACTCAAGTTCCCGTGTAATTAAACCGAAGGATAAAATGCTTCTTTTGTTGTATTTTTTGCTCACATTCTTCAATGCATTGCGCATAAAATTAATATGACAGGTTTTGCTTTTATTGGTTCTTGTAACTTTTTTTGCGGATTTAATGTGACATATTTTTTCTGCTGAGGGCGCTTTGATAGACTGATGCCACTCCATGTTTATGTGCAAAAACTCCACCCACCCTTCGACTTTAGTACGAAAACAAAAACCACACAAATAAACAAGTTCTATCTCTCTTCATTTCTGGTACAGCCCGCAAAAAAAACTCACCACCACTGGCTGTGTGGTTGAGCAGCCGCTCCACTGATAAAGACATCAACCAAAAATGCGAAAGATCACCATCGGCATCAACGCTACCGCCGAAAGCAAAACGGTGAAAAGTTGGGCGTAAATCGCGCGGAAAAATAAAGTGATGAAAATCGGTGCCCCGACGCTGCGTGGCTTCTTCCACACCTCGGCACGCCTGCGTGAGTGAGGGCCAACGTAAATGAGTACATATTTATAGTAAAGCAGTGCAAAAATCGTCACGCCCTGATGGATAATTATAATTGAAACCGCTTCTGGTCCGCCGGTGACGATAAGCTTGAGCTTTTTGTGGTTGTGTGGAGAAAAGTTTCCTCCATTCTCCATCCAGCGTGCGGCCGCTTCTGTGTGTGTGTGTGTTTGTAGGTGCTTTTGTGTGCTGTGTTTTGTGTTGCCGTGTTATTGCCACAAGTAAGCAAAGTGAGCAAGTGAGAATTGTGCTTGTGCTGCTGCCCGTGACGCAGCCCGGAAGCGTTCCAGGCGTGGTGAGTCGCTTTTGGCGCGCTTCCAGCCGTGAAGCTCGATTCCGAATTGCCATAAATTAAAAGCATCCCTAATCTCAAGCACTTGTTCGTTGTGGGAAAACTGCGAAAGTGCTCCGGGATATCCGTCGAACGGTTTTGCCTGTGCGTGTGACATTATTAGCAACCGTAGCATAAGCAGAAGCTTCTAGCATCGTTTCCTGTCGAACGAAGCGCATCGGAACCGAGGAACGCAATGACGGAAGCGGACAACTACGATGACGAGGTAGGTGCACTGTTTTCCTGGTACCGGTTATATTCGAGTGATATCCCTTAGCATCAGTCTTTCGATTCGATGCGTCGAAATAATTACCCGACCGGTATGGAAACCGTTCGTCCCAAAAAAACAACCACTGTTGCTTTATTTCGATGGGGCGGAAATTGCGTTCAAAGAAATTTGTTTAAATTACCCGACCGATAATCTCGCGAAGGGATTAAGGAAGTATCCTTTTCTGAAGAGGGCTTAGTATTGAATGAACAGTCGACGGTTTCCTGTTTTCCAGGAAACGGGGAACAACTAATTGGATACATCCTGACGGTTTTTAGGGGTCTGTGATTGATGGGGTTGTTTGTTGGAACAAGCATACGGAAAGTAGATCGTTGCAATAAGGAGCAGAAGAACGATTTTTGTGAAATTAATTTCGAATGACAGGAAGATAATGAGCAATAACTAGTGAGTGTCATTAAATTTGTCCTTTTTTCTTTTCAACTCACACTCAATTAAACATGTTTTATGGTTTGATTTTTTTTTTTTACATTCATTTTTTACTAATTTATATACTTGCGTTATTTTATATTGATTTTTCAAGACTTATTAAGACATTATCATAATTTAAGTGAAAATATACCAACATTAATCGTATTCCTTTTTCTTAAAAAAAGTTTTATTGCAATAGAGTTTTACGGAAATTAGTAACCGATTCATTTTAAATGTGTTTTCGACGTTCTTTTACATAATGATTTAGTACTGAACACGTTTACTGCCATGTCAGTCCCTAGGGACTGACAGTTCACTTTGCAATTTGCAACAGGCTTGGTAGTTATCGTATTAACAAGAGCTTTTAAGCATTATTTCCTGGCCATAAACAAAAGCATTTCGTTTTCTTTAGCAGATTTTGTTTCCTCGTTTTTCTTTTTACTGTATAGTTTGCCATTTTGCTCTGATGTTATAGGAAAAAATCCTTATACGGATGAATTCCACAAGTTTTAATTATTTTTTTCATATTTTTCATTTTTTATTTATATTTAATTATTACATCATATTGTCAGTCTCAACAGGCTGAATCGTACTATTTTCACAAGGCATTTCCTTCTTGAACTTTGGCTTATCCCGGGAATACTCGGTTGTGATAGTGCGTTTATTAATTTTTTTTTTTTGCTTATATTGTTAAATCTTTACTACCCATCATGGTGTGCTAGAGGCTGAGAGAGCGCGAAGTTACGCATTTGTCCAGGATTAGTTCACCGATGCTTAAAATGTCCCCATAATTGAACATTTTTTGTGCATTAATTTACCTGCATTGAAGTGTGTGATTCTCCGCTAGAGAAAGGCATCGATGGCACCAGCCCCCATATCGTTTTCTAATGATTAAAACGCGTTTTCAACTGTTCTTTCCTGCTTCATCTTGTTACGTTGAAACTCTATTTACACTAGTTTTAGAGTTGTCGCAGATGTAGTTAAGATGCGTACGCACCGGGTAATACGTAAGATACAACATTATTACGATTAATTCGTAAACTTTCGAATTTAAAGACTTTGCAGCTAGAGTTGAGTTGAGAAGTTGATCTCAGGGCGTATCCTTCCATCTTCGGTTGCTATCTGGATGATCGCTTATAGTTTGTTTGGCTCGCTATATCTCATTCACGTTTTTTCAATTCAATTCTCACGAGACGACTGTTAAGATTTTTATCTTAACGAAATGATAGTGACCTACAGTCAACTCTGATTGTTTTGTACCATTCCGAAATAAAGGCGTATAAAAATGTCAATATTGTTACTGTTATTCAAAGTTATCAGACATTTCTCGTTTTACTAATTAAAAACGAAATTGCCTATAAAATCAACAATCAACATTAAACTCCGAAAAAGCTGCCAAACAATGTAGGTATCAATATTAGCAACTTAAATTCCACAGGTAACCCAAACAGGTGGTAATACGTACTGTACCAAGAATTCCACTGTCAAACACTTCGTTTTTCCATTTGCTGCAAAGTAAAAAACCACTTAAAACGGTACCGAATGATCCGCAAAATTAAACAAATGTACATTCCGACAATGTACATCCCAAATCGTAACGCAACGAAAACAAAGAAAAGCACAACACACCGAAACATGTTTCCATTGGTTTGGCGTGTTTTTTTTATGTTATAAAAAACCCCTGCGGTTACATTGCTACTGTAAAACATTTTTCATTTCAACTTCGGTTTCCACTTCCGTTTCGCCCGGACCCAACTCGTATCGAGTGCTGCGTGAGCGGACAGAAAATCCTTAGGCTTGTGTGAGAGCAGTTGTATGTGTATGTCTTGTGAATCTCCCCGCGGGCCATTAATTTTCCCAAGAACAAACCCATCATTGAACAAACATACACGGGCAGCACACACACACACACACACACACACACCCCGCCGCACATAATTGCTCCTGCCACCATCATTTCCGCTGGTCGCACCGCTTATCCAGCAAGTATTCAGCGATAACGATAAGCAACAGCGCACGGGAAGCTCCGTGACTCAACAATTCCGGTGAATTTGAGTTTCCGGACTCGGGCTTTTCTTTTTCGTGTTACATTTCGTTTCTCACTCTGTATAAAACATTTAGTTGTTCCCTTCCATTGGGTGAACGAAACGACGGTGCACTGGGTAACTTCCCTTGGAGCATCATAAACCTCGAATGCCGGTTCCGTCGGGGTCGTCTGACAAACGCAACCCAACAAAGCATAATATTGCTTTCCAGCGTTTATCGTATCCATCATTGGATACCACTGGCGGCGTATTTCTTTACAGGGGTAACCGTTTTACGCCAGTCATCGACACCCGGATGGGAGTCGGTGTTGGAGCTTTTTGTCGGTCGTAAGTTCCTGTTGGCGAGTGGTAAAAAATAAAATCATAATTTTCGCACATCGGACACGGGGCACTGAATCGGTTTTTTGATACGGCTTAATCATTTGTTTTACTTTCCTTTCCCCCGGGTGTAAAGGAATGGGAATCGCATTGTACTGCTCATGCGAGCCTGTTTTAAATTAACCTGTTCATCGAGGCAGTTTGTATTATGGCGTGGTTCAGCTATTGAAATGAATTTTTTTTAATGATTTTTTTATCAGAAAATCATTATAAAACTTTGTTGATTGTTCATACAAATTATGTTAACCAGAAACGTAATTAGAAACAAAATTTCCAAATTAGATAACCTTTTTTTTGCTCATATGTGAATAATCCTTATACCTTACTCGTTCGCATACGTAACAATTGTTCAGCTGTATTTCGATTCACCTATACTTGGAATCGAATGAAAAAAAAAATAAATAAAAACCCTTGCACTGACGTACAGAAGATGAATCAACCTACATGCGTGCATGTCATGAGAGCAGCAAATCCCTGGCCGTGACGTGCTGCCAGTCAGATGTCAATTCCAACTGCCACAAACTGTATCATACTTCACCTTTCACCCGTATATGTTACGTTTAGCTGACAAGGTAAATGTATTGTAGAACACTGCACCAGCAGATATAAAGGAAAGCCAGCGAATGTATTCGCGTTATATTCGTGTGAAATAATTCAACGACTTTTTTAGACGAGGTAAAAAAAATTGATTTTTTTTTTCATTTATCGGATAATGGAAAGAATTGTTTTTTAATTAATAAATGAAGTGACGACTTATGTATCTATTTTCATCAAATTCTCACTATATCGGGTTTGGCCTACTAATAAACCTAGTCTTCAACTTTAAGGGCTAACCTGCTTGGTGTCTTTATCTTCTCGTAAATATTTTAGAGCCATTTCCATTTTTCAAACATACTAACAGAGTTTTAAAGCAATATAGTTTAGAAAAAACGTAGTTTATAAATCTTCATATTATGTTTCAATTACAATTGATTTCTTCAAATGATATCATTGATTAAGACTAAATAAAATCATTCCACTTGTCTTGAATTGGGATACATGGAACATACAATAAAATCAAGAAAAATACAGCTTGATCCACTTTAAAATCAATATCGTTTTGTACATTTAACATCAGCTTTCAGTTAAAAACATCAACAGAGTACTCCTTAATGAACAGAAACTCTATTCCTCGGTGCATTCTTTATGTTGTGTTGATAAATTAAGCTTCTAAGAAGTTTACATTGCAGTGCCAAACTATTGACACAACAAAAAATACCGTCCACAAAACGATAAAAAACTCACCAACCACCAAACGGCTGCTTGAAAACTCCGTCCGTTCGACATTGACACACTGCCACAGCCATCCAAGGGAAAATGGACAGCGCAATTGAAAAGCAAATAAACTCCAGCTCAAGAAATGTGCAAACAAACAGTTCACCCAGGATGGCCCGGTCACAGCAATGGGCACCATTGGTCTGCATTTTATAACCAAGTTTTGCACGATCGCTTCACTATCTCTCAGCTAAGCGAGCTTCAAACTTTTGTAACAAGTTCGTCGTCGTAGCTGAGCCGATAGAAATGGAAGAAGAAAAAAAATCCTCAAACACCCACTAACCTCTTCCGCAAAAGCAAAAAGTTTTGTTCGCGATTTCGTTAAATACGGAAGCAAAAAAAATTGGAAGCGAGAAACTAAAAGATGCTTTTTTTTCTTCTGAAAACTTTTCCAGACACACTTTCCACCTACCACCACGATGCGTTTCACAATGTTGCAAAATTGCAATCATACATTCCGGAAGCAAAAACTTCAAAAACTCCAAACAAGTGCGATGGAAAATAAAATCACATACCGATCCACGCGATGCTAAAACAATGTCACCGGCATTACGTTATAATGTGCACACAACTTTTACGAGTACACTACGGGAATGCGTACGGAACACAACTTGACAACTAAATATGCTGTTGTCGCTATGGCCATGGAGGACGTTTTTCATATCACGCTTATGTTTTGTAGGAGAAAAATTTCCGACGAAACCGTCTTATGTAGTGCAGAGTGTCTGCTTTACTGCCTCATATCCGTGTAAAGACGGAAGAAATGAAGCACAATCCACAACAAAACCTGCCAGAGTAGAAAATTAACTTCTGTTTTAAGTTTCACTAAAATGAACCAACTTGATTTTTTGTTGTTGCGTACTTCGCTTCTACAAAAATAAAAAAAAAAACACCAACCCAGAAGATAACGTAGAGCAATATCCACAGCCAAGATTCTTACCACGCTCGGCAAACGATGACGTTGACGGCACGAGGATGATTATGATGATAGTTTCCTTAATCAAACCATACCAAAACCCACCCACCCACGGATCGTGACCGAATTGTGGAACTTTTTTCAACTTCCCACCAAAAAATTTATGAGTCAAAAATTTAAGCCACTTTACACTGTGAAACCATTGCTGGACGATTTTGTGAAACTATTCCAGTGCGAAAGCGATTTGCAACGCTTTTGCTTACCATTCACCGCTTCATGAATATTTCAATAATGATAATCATCCACATCGGTCCCTCCCCAGACCATCCGGATCCATCCACACATTTCAAATGTGCATGCTATTTAAATTTCATTTTTCATACCACACTGCTTCTTTTTCACTTTATGATTTTTGTAACCGCAAAACGAAACGTTGGATGATTTGTCCTGCTACGGCTAGAAGCACAACCCGACACCTCCTGTCCTTGGTTGATGGTTTGCCTGATGGTTGGTATGTTGGCGAAACGCTGTTGTGCCCATAATCCAATCTGTTTTAAAGCGTTTGTCACAACGCAGCCAGCATGCATGCTGTACGATCGACAGAGATTGTAGCGGGCGGATGGAAGAAGCACATGCCTTCGGGACTGATCTGGATGGGGATAAATATGGGAGTGAATTTATTTTGATAAAACCCAAACTGAGGGCTTTGTAGCCCTGGATAGAGGATGAAACTAAAAGCCACAGGCATTACTATTATCATAAAACGGAACCATGCACTGCTGCTGCTGCTGCTACTGCTGGTGGAGCGAATGAATGGAAAAATATGCTTCTGCTATATCGCTTTTTTCTTCCTACGCTCAATGAATAGACATTACACTGCATTTAAGATTCTGGAGAGTAAATCAGATGCAGCCAAGGGCATTCATTGCTTCAAAAGTCCATGACTACCATAAGGCACTAGTGCTTGTGTTATCCTTCCAGCTCCGGCATAAGGCATGCTTGCTCCGAGTCTTTCCCTTTCATGGTTTGACTCATGTATGGTTAAGCTAAAGGTAAACTAAGACCGTTTACTCTTCCATTTGATCAGAGAACCGTTTTTGTTTTCTTTTTTTCATTTTCACTACAACCATCACAGCACAATGGTTTATTTTTCAATTAAAAAGCATTTTCGGAAAAATAGTAATGTCGAAATGTTTACTGCTTCAAGCAGTACCAGGCGCCTCCATTGTACGATTTGCAGCACGTTACGATTTGAAGAACAATAGCAAATATTTCCTCGTTTTGTGACCGCATACGGAGAAAAAACCTAATGCGATGGTCATAAAATAGAGTAGTTTTCCTTCTATTGTTCCGAACACAATGTTGAAGACCTTAACAAACGCTTAATATTTAATCGTCGAGCATTATGCTGCAACCAGATTGTTTCGCAGTCGTAATACGAAGCATTCTATGAATAAAGAGTCCTTTTTATATACAGCGAAAGAGTTTTGTTGCCTTGCTTTTTTAATATTTATGTGTTTTGCATTGAATATGCGATATATCTTTATGAAAAATGCTCTAATTATTTATTATCTAAGTTATTAATTAAACTTAGTTATTTTTTATTTCATTGAATATTCAAGCCATTCATTTTTAAAATTTTCTAATTGAAATTTCTAAATATGTTACACAAATCACTATCTTTTGTGTAACATGCATAAATTTAGTATTTAATTTAATTTAAAAAACTACAAGAAGGAAATTTTTTATTTATCTTTTTACTAAAGTTTGTCAACAGTCTTCGTATACTGAAGCAAAGCTAGTAGTAAAGCATAAAGCTTGTAATCATAATACGATTTATATGGCAATTTTATCTATTTTATTTAACTATCATGATAGTAATGCTTCTTGCTCAAAATAAAAAAAAAAATTTTCAAAACCAATCTTTAATGCTGGCTTTAACTATTGCCTTTTCCTGGAGTCAGCTAACGATCCCTGTTTCTATTTCCGATTTTCAAACACTTTCATTTCCAACTTTTCCTCTGGGAATTGATTCTCCATAACCCTGCGTCAGCTCCTATTACCGCTTCCCATCACAATATATTGGTGCTATCCGAATCCAAAACGACCCTAGTTGGCTTTCTTTCTTTAACGATCGTCGAGCCTTAAATCATGGTCCCGCTAGTCCCGGAAGTGTCAAAACATGTTACGTTCACGTTGCAGCTCAATACTTTTCACCTGTTTCGACATCGATTTATCAACTACTACCTGGCGGCCATACACGAAATATCCTGTCTATCCAACGAAGGACAGCTACTGCTTCTGTTCAACTGCCCTGCAACTACCCTGCAACTTGTGGCCAAAGGGGGAAAAGGATGTGTTTCCTTGTGTCTGGTAGGTTCACAACAAACCAGAAACCATACTTTTATGCAGTATGCGGTAGGTGTCAATATGTTGCCATGACCGTCTGTTCTTTCTGTGTGCTTTTTGGTCTGATTTTATTATTCTTTTTTTTTGCACTATCTGAGATTGAAACATCCCGTATTGTTACTTCATCGTATGGGTCCAACCACCAACATCACTAGCACATTAAAGAAAAAAAGGAACTCACCACAACATAAGTTTGTGTACCCTACATCAACGCCATACATGTGGTCATATCAAGCAGTTTGGTGTTTTTATTAATTTATTCTCATTCGGTGGTTTTCTGCTCTGTTTGTATGGGGAATTTTACTAAAAAATTTTGGACTTTCTCTCTTCTACAAAAAACAAATTATGCTCATCCTTTACTCTTGCAGATCGGGACAATTTATGAGTAAGAAAAAAATAGGATGGGAAAGCTCATTTATCGCTTCATTGAGTGTGAAGCTTTTAATACAGGGAAATACTGAGAGCGTGTGTGTGTGTCGTGACCTGTCAGATGATTATTGAGCTTATTTTCCGCTTGACGTTGGGCTGGTGCAAAATATTGCAAATCGTTGCGTGCATTAAACGACTTAACTTTTATAATTGAACCGTTTAATGACCCATCTACAGCAGATTATGATATCGCAAAAGAGCAGAAAGTGAAATAATAAATTAAATCAGCACACTAAACGTAACACCATATTTCGTAATCATTCTTTTTCAAACATCGATTTGAGTTCTAAACTCCTATATTTGTAATCATTGGATGGAAAATCGATTTATTACAATTCATTTTAATCCCCGAACACGTTCTTACTCGCCATTAAGTTTCATGTAGTGCTTATCACTAGGCACAATTTAAAATTACAAAGTTTTTTTTCCCCAAAAACTCAAAATAGTCTGATTAAAAGTAAACGACAACGCTTCTTGGTCAATATTGACGAATATCTCGGTAGGATCAAATATATCACCACAAACCGGGCTTTTGCGGAAATCCCCAAAAATAGTGCGGACCACTACCATTTCCGTGCACGTACTACGGCCTTAAAACTTGCCTTCAAATTCAATCACCCTGACAGTGATCAATCGTTGTTTATCTCCACCACCACCCGTCGCACAGTGTCCAAAAATCGTGCCTAATAAGCCCGGAATGAAAAGCTTTCCCTCGAAAAAGTACCGACCCGTGGGACGAAAAAGGGAGCCACAAACGACACGCCTAACTCCAATCTTGTCGATTGCAAAACAATACAGCTCAAGCAGCTCGATGGCAGCCCGCGGGCATTACTCGCTGATCAACTGTATCGGGGTAGAAGGTCCGGGCCAGGTGTTTGTGCGCACCACGCAAAAGTTCAAATTTAGATCTAATCAATCATGTTCCAGTCAGTTACTGTTGCGATGAGACCAGCATAAAAACAGCAAACCTCCCAACTTTGCTGGCTCCTGGCCGTAAAACAGAGCACCTGCAATACCTTTTCGCTGACAATTTCTGTCACATTTTTTTGTTTGGGGCTAGCCCAGCAATACGGTTTTGTCCTTGACATACCCGAGAGGCTGGCTAGATGGCAAAATTGTTTCGCTAACAATAAGTTAGCCCCAGGTGCCGGTGGTGTTTCAGCATAGTTGTTATGGGTCGTGTCCGTGTCCGGTTCGAGAGCTTGAGTTTAACATTCTTGTCTAAAAGGTTAGTTAGTACACTTGATGAAAACTCATCAATCTTTGTTAGCAATGGGTTGGTTGAGAGGAGACATTTCGGTGTGGTATTTAAAATGGGAAGCAGTAGGCTTGAAAAATGAGACCGCCTACGCTTGTTTAAAGCAAACAATGAAACAAAAGCGCATTTCATGTTTAAATGATTCAATTGTCTTTCGATTAGGAGCAAACAAAATGTTCATTTTCTTTTAGTTTTGTTTGCCAACTAATGTTCTTGTCAATTTGTATTTACCTTTCAATTTTTTTATTTAGCGTTACCATCATTTCTCACTCTTAGGTTTCCTTCAGTTCTATTGATTTTGCTTCAATGATGATAAACTCAAGACTCGAAAAACAATAATTTGAAAGATGATTAATTTTGATACATTGAGGCATATACGCTCATGAAGAGAATGGTGGATACGAAACATCATTCATGATAATTTTAAAGCTATTTTCCTAAAATAAATTATAAAAATATATCATTTCAAAACTTAGACAAAAAAATTGTGACACATTTTTAAACAGAAAATATTCCTTTATTTTTTATCTTTCACAATTGTCACAATTTAACAAAGCAGCGATAAACCTCTTTAGACATTTCGTGATTAGTCTTTATCACAAGTGTCCTCTAAGCAGCTTTTAAGGGGAAATTTCTCTTTGGTCCTGTAATCAGAGATGAAATTCAAGCGTTCAAGCTCTTTCTATTTCATGCTCTTCGTTTATTAAGTTAGATTTAATTACCATTCCAATTCTCTTGGTATACCTAATAAGAGTTTCTTCGTCTCGAGAGTATAAAAAAAATATCAATACCGCAGGTATGTTTCATCAAGATCATGCTTTTCGGTAAATATGATTTCGTACCATAATCTAATTAGAACCAACGATTATCATTTACGAATAGCGCGCTAACTGCCCCGACCACAGACCCACAAATTAATGATAATGAAGGGGCACAAAGTTCAAGACGAAACCGTCGCATCAATTATGCGGACCACTGCACCGTACAAGCGTATCCGTTTATCGAATTAGCTGAATGCAATGTAATTTCTCCCGAACGGTTCGGTATCAATGTGCGTAAGTCGGGAGTTGGTGACGTGGTAACTTCAACACCACACGCCGGTTAGCAATCGGTTCAGCTGATCAATAAATTCTAATGAGATACTAGCGCCCGGTGCGAGAAAATGCAATCGGCCATCGAACCGCAATCTGGCCACAAAGGTCAATTACCGATCGATCGAAGATTAGACGGCTGCAAACACAGCCCTCCTTTCGTCACGAGGGTAAAAACCCATGCTAACTTTGGCATTCGTTGGGGCCGTTCGTTTGTTTACCGAAACATACTCGTAAATTTAAAACGCTCCCCAACGATTTCAATTCCAATTTCGATTGAGATAATCGCGTTCGTGGGGTCTTATTTACATGCTTCGTGTTATGAGCCCTGCCTCGATCGCCGACCCCACCGACTGAAAGTTACCATGCCAATCAATTTGCCATTCCAGACGTGATTGGCTAAAGCATCCAATTAGTGTTTCGGGTATTTCAAGCTGTTTCATTACATTGATGGTGTGGTGAAATTGTTCGGTAGTATTTTTTAACACTTCACTACATTCCCAATCACGACACGCAGCGCGTTTGGAAGCATGGTTAATGTTACGCGAGAGTTTACGGTGTTACGATTCCGAAGCAGTAAGTCACGTTTCAAATGGGCTGTTTTTTTTTGCAATGAACATATTAAAAAAAATTGATTATTTTCTTCTTTTTTATTCAAACCAAATAAAATCAATTTGAAGTATCGGCTAAGACATGAATCTGCTTTAAAAAATTTTTTTATAAACCTTTATTTGCATTCCACTTGGAAATGGTTTGATAACACTATACTCTTCTCAAGGATGCCAATTTGAAACAGGGTTAAAAGTTTTTTTTCTCACATCGAACGAACTTTATCAGACCCAACAGACCAAAAGCAAATATTTATGTTCTACCGTTGGAAAAGGTTGACTTTGCTTTCTCGCCAATGGGGTTGAATACCTTTCGGAGTAACATCAATAAAATAGGAAAACAGAGAACAGGGATAACTTTATTGCTCAGAAAAAAAAAGCAAAAACAAATGAAGCTATAATTTCTGGTGAAGGGTGAATGATTTTGAATGTTTATAAAACATGAACTTTCCAAAACAAAATTTTAAAAACATCTTTTTTATATGAAGATTGATCTCCATGCTTTTCCTTGATACTATTCTAATACTTAATAATAGCTGAGACAATATAAAGTAGGTTAAGTCTCTGTCTCGTCTTCGCTAAATGACCATTTTGGCTTACTAAACTTATTTTTACAACGTCGCCGGAGATCAGTCAGGAACCCTATATCACATGCACCACCGAACCGCCACCGGTCAAGCAGAAGGGATAATTCCCAATGACATACATTGCATAAACAACATCAATTTACCGTACAACTGAGCATCATTTCTTTCATTGGCGGGTGTCGATTAATATTTCTCAACTCATTTCAAACTGTTCCAAAACATTAAGCAACGTTCAATCGATCGCAAAACCCTCGTTCGATGGGTTGAGAAAAGATGCACACTTTTGCTAGTCTGCAGTACGGGTTCCTTCGGCGAAGGAAGCAGTCTATCTCACCCCCGAAAGATCCTCGCACTCGGGTCGTCCATCTAGCAAGAAGCCGAACAACACATCGCCCCCTCCTGTGTGTCTGTGCAGCGATCGAGAAGCTGAGAAAATTAATTACGAATCAATTTATCATTACGTTCAATCGCTTTTTCTCCATCCTTACCCAGCGGCCATCTATAGCGAACATTCGCGAAAGTTAACGCAAACTGTCCAGACGAAACTGTGGACCGAAACCGACCGGTTGGTGGGAAAATAAAAACTTTTTACCACGAGCACGATTTAATGAGACGGCAAAATCGACATCGGCTGCCATTCGAAATTGTTCTTTTTCTGCTGCTTTTTGATGCTTCCATTCGCTATGGTGCCCTTTTTGGTACGGTTTGTGTGGACGATCGCTTTCGTTAAATGATGTATCGTCATTGATCGAGTCTGAAACAAACTCTTCCACCACTAACGCTTTTCCACCCAACCCCTTCAAATGACCCAATCAATGGGGCTGATGGGAGTGATCCATCAACAGGAATCGCATGCACCACAACGAATGGGGTTGCATTATCGATAAGTTCGCTGACTGCAAAAGATCCATCGCAGTGCCCATTCTTCCCATTTCCATCAGAATAATTTGCTGCACGCAACGTTTCACATCGACAGTACTTTCAGCAGTTCCCTCAAAGTGTTACGCGAAACATGTACAGCTAATGGTAACTGCTGGGTAAAGCCCGTGCATAAATGATTGAATCATTTACAGCAATAATTAAATTTACATTTTTCACGCCACGCTATCACACATCGCACGTCAATCTTTTCGCATTAGTGCGGTGGCATCAGTTTCCGGTTGCATTTTGCAGTCGGTAGTGGTGTTGAAAAATGAAGCACCGGAAGGGTGTTTTACGTGTGAACAAATGTGTTGATAGACCCAGTAGAATGGGCTTATCGGATGGTAATGGTATGTTCCTCTACAGTGAAGGTCAAGAATAAAACAGGACTTAAAATATGGAACAATATTTTTTTTAAAAAAAGGATTTTAACACCTCAAAAGAGAAGAAGCAGTTTTGCATTCGGCATATTGAACATCAAATTAGTTATAGGAAAAATCACTAATTTTATCCGAAGTCGAAGTATTCCAACTCCACTAGAATCTGCAGTGAAAGAAAATAAAGAACTGCGGAAACCACCCTAACTAATTTGCAGACTTTCACCCGAACTAATTTATTGTAAACTCGTAAAAAATGTGAGAAAACCTCTCTGTATTTTTTTGACATATAGTCAAAAATGGAGCTATTGAAGCATTCATACTTTCTAGCAATACCAATTTAAATATGTGAAAAATACCAACGAAAACAGTTTTAAATACGAGAAGTTCGAAACATTGAGGAAAACTGTGGAAAACTCCATTTCGAATAATCCTCAATAAAACGGAGTTGACTCCGGAGTTAAATCCGGATTCTGTTGGAGTTGGCATCCGATTCCGATCCGGAGTTCTCATCACTACATCAAATCAACATCGTGTAATTGTTGATGTAGTGGTGAAATCTAGAAATAGAGTAACAATTACATCTGATATACTTTTTCAAGAATGAAAAAAACTTTTGACTTAATTTTTAAATTATTTTACCCTATTATTATTTAGATTACTTTACCCTATTATTAAAAGAAAGGAGAAAAAAACAATCGAAATTATTCAAAGCAATAGGTTGTAGTTTCTTGTAATCGCTGCTTCTTATCGTCAACGTTGAATGTTCGTGACTTGACACCGTTTCCCCATCTCGTTACCTTATCCAAGCCACCTGTAGGTCCACCTAACAACGTTCAGCCATTCACCGGAAAGGTTTATGTGTATATTTGCACATGCAACCATTTCCGGTACAAACCCGGAGCCGATTGCTTCAGCTACAAAGTTGGTGTGATTTTAAATAGCACATTTCTTTCCCTGTTGCCATCGCGTACTGTGCATGTGCATGAAGGAAGCTTGTGTTATGAACTCTGCATAAATTACGGAATAATCATCACACGACTGACTCCGCACAAAGGCATACCGCCACTAACAAGCTCGATTAGTCACGGTGAGAAGTTTATTGGCTACTAGCGATGTTTATCTCGGAAGCCAAGGAATCAACGATTCCTTTTCACCACTACTTGAAATAAAATCGACACAAACGTGCACCACATTGTTAACGAGTTACCGATGTAAATACGTACCGAACTGCACTGCTAGAAAGATACTGAAGCAGCACGACTTATCGCGGTTAGAGGGAAAACCCTTTTTGCTTATCATACAATCGGAACCGGGTCGATTGGAGTGAAATAAAAGTGGTGAAGAAAAATGAAACCACATTTTTCATGTCCAACTGCTCACCCTCTGCTAGGAGCCGCTTTTCCGTTGACAGCTATTTAAACTCATTTGAATAGAAACGAGCAGCTGTGAGAGTGAAACGCAGAAAGAGAGGGAGTTACGAAACATAACATCCTGTCCGTTTTTATTGGTACAATTGTGCCATGCTATGAATACGGAGAGGATTAGCTTTGTGATATGCCTTTATATGCAGATGGAACGTTTGGCTAATATTGCTACATACAGACTCATCCGTAATTCATACTTTACAGGCAGAAGAACAGAATAAAGAAAGAATGGTTTAGTGTATATCGTGATAGAAATATTTTTAAATATAAAAATCAAAATAATATTTCCGAAGGTTCGTGCTCAAACATAAAAAGACTCTTTTCTGGCTTTGCCAAAAATTTATTGTCTTGAAGAAAATTTATTTATGAAAAAAAAACCACAAATAGCTTTCGGACGCAATAACCCGGTCCTGGTTGGATGGAACCACTAAACCGTAATTCATCGATGTTACGACACATATTCACCAGCCGACGACAGTAGATCGGAAAGCCGATTAAGATAAGCTTAGTTTAATGCTATGCAATCTCCAACTGACTCGAACCAATGCCACTCTGCCAAGATAAACACTCTCTCACAATGAAAACGACCTACCAAAAAAAAAAGGATCGTACCATTGTCTAATGAATTACTTTTCTAGCCTTCCGGAACTGTCCCTTGGCGGTGGTCAGAGACTGTCCCTTCTGACAGAACGAAGACCCGATCCGATGTGCCTTCTCGTCGCCTAATCCAACTGGCATATAAACCGATGGTAGCTGCTTTATGGTTGTAAAATTTACGATGGTGCTAAAACTGTGACTGCTTTTTTGTGTGTGAGTGATAGTATCGTCCCGTGCCGGATACTGGATACACAGAACACAGAAGATGTCAAATCAATCACAAAGAGACGATCAGCAATTTTCTTTACTGCAGTGATCGACTAGGAACGCATAAACCGATGCTTCCAATTTGCGTTCGGACGGTGCAAATGCAGCCATGAAAGCAGTTTTAGCTGAGTGGATGTCTTGTTGAGGCAGCATCATAGCGGGAGGCTACTTACTGTTTACTTTTTTTATTAGTTACCCACTAGAAGAGACTTTCCGCTACGAAAGAAAGCAGTTTACGTACGTCCCTATATATTCTAGAAGTAATCCCAAATTGTGTCTCAATCTCAATATATTTTTTACTTTTTTTATATTCCAGAACAATACACATATAATCCTCCATTTTTGGGACATTTTTAAAAGAGATTAATGTCACCCCGGAAACGATCCATAAATTTCGAAATCCACCAATCTTATATATACCATACCATTTTTTTCGCCAAAAAAAATCCCATCTTAAGCATTAAAAGAGGTTTTCAAGGAAGCTGAAATCTTTGCTGGAAATTGGAAAACACAGAAAGACACATTGTGTGCAACTGTTATGGTAGGCAACATGTGGAAAAGATACTTGCCTGAAGATTTCCCGGAAAATTTTCCTCCTCCAGAAGGAATCGTTTTTACGACGCTTCCGAAGCGACAGAAATTTGCATTTAGCATACACCGACCAGTACGGCGCGTGTTGCACTGTAGAAGAAAATGCATTCTACCACAAGCTCCTGCAATGCATCAGTTGCAGAAGAACTGCTTCGGCCAACCGCAAGTCCATTGCTTTCTTTGCTCTGTACTAATGCCATGGAGAGCACAGTACACCATCTCAGCAAAGGGGAGCAAATTTATTACCTAAAACCGTACGGTGGTACACCATTGAGGCCATAATCATGAATGGTGACCGCTAGTGGAAATTCAATAGAGCCCCCATCCGTCAGGATATTGGAAGGAAATGAAACCCAGCGGCAACCACACTGGACACCGGAACGAAACGCTCTTCTCCCGTATTCTTTTTTTTTAATGCGCATACTACAATGTACCGACCCGTGTCGACATTGTCTGTCGGTAAGATGAATGTCTGTACTCACCATCCTTTAAAAGCACACGGAGCACATCTAATGGGATCCGGTTCGGGGGGTGGTGTGTGACATTATTTAAGACCGGTTTAAGAGGTTTACTTATGCAAATGTCCCCCTGCACAGCAATGCTCGTGTACGTGAAGAATGTCTTTAAAAAGGCTACAGTGAGGGTACATTTTCCTTGCTCAATATCACCTTCACCTTTGTGGCAATCTTTGACGTCTACATACAACTACTTGAAGCATTAGAATGCTTCCGATGCTCGGAAGGTAGCAAAGGAACATGGATTGCGATAGGTGACCGTCAAATGGTTGACTTTATCGATTACTGAAACGAATAGCCTTCAATCTTGACCTAGTCGTAACACAGTGGGAAAAACTGGTAATAATTATGGCATATACACATGTTAATGTGTTGAAATGTGAGAATAGTAAAAATGTAAACATTTTTTTTTTCTTTTCAAAATATGTTAAACTTTATACATAGCAACATGGGCTGGTGTGCGAATAAAAATACATACGAAAAATAGACTTTAAAAGGCCAACAACAAAAAATGAACAAATAAAAATGAACAAATGAAAATACCATTTATGAACAATACTGACCAAATCAAATGTTTACCTCGTGAAGCAATATTTAGTCCAGTGGACCGCTCTACAAAACAAAGTATAAAGAAAATCGAACCATTGATCCAACAGCAAATGCCACGTGCTGCAAGGCACATGTGTCAAGCCTAACAAAGCCTTTTACATCAAATGACCTGCACAAAATTGCACTCCCTTTGCATTGTACGTTGAAAGTTTTGCTGCGTTGCATCCACAGGTGTGCGCACCAGTGCATTCGTGCATACGTCGGTGATCGGGTCGTAAGCGCAACAATTCGAAGTTCAATCGCAAATAGAACCTTTTGGGGAATAGAAATCGTGCTGAGTGAAGGGTTACGATGTGTGGTTTCGTAGGATAATTTAGATCTGCAAGCGATGCAACAACCGATACCGATGGATGGTGGTTGGTAAAGTTCACAGCAAAGTTAAAACGCTCGAAAAGTTTATCAATTTCAGCTGTAACAAGTGCATCGCTGCCAGCTTGTCAGTTAGTAGCAAGTGATGGAGTATTTTCGTGTGCAGTATGAGCAGGATATGAAGGTATTTGGATTACGCTAGATGAACATGGAACTCTATTCTGCATCAATTTCAATTATTGCGAAGGATATGTTTGAATTGGAAGTTTTAGCGCCCGTCCGTTTCTAGTCCGATGCACTGGATCAAAACCATTCGAAAATCTGTATTTGTTTAACATACATCTGTTTCCAAGAACTTTTCATTTATCTTGATACGACCAGGCCGTTCTAACCGAGCAAAAAAAAAAAAAACTTTTCATTTATGTTAGTTTTAGAAAATCAAGTTCTTACTAGCTATGTTCTTACAGGTTATTTATGTGAAAAAAAAGTTTCTTTGGAATATATGAATCACAAGCCAGAGACAGAAGTGGTGATAATCTCATTGTTGATATCCAAGTGATAAAATGAAAACAAAAGTTGAATTATTAATTTTAACAAAAGTTAAACCATACTTTTCTTTGTTCCATGCTATGTTTGAAAAGTGCATAATTTCTAGTCCTAAAATTAGATATATTTAACACTAGAACTACCAAGCGTTTATGCAGTTTTCGTTTGTGGTTAATTTTTAAACAATTTCGAAGAGTTGGAATAAATTTTATTGTTTATTGGAGATCGTACTTTAGAATATGTATGTGAAACTCATGTTTTACCTACCTTAGAATTGTTTAACCCTAAAAAATTATGTGATGAAAATGAAGCGTTCCAGTCAAAATGACTGGTGCGGTAGTTTCTAGTGTGCACTCACCTCACCACATAAATTATATTTTAGTTATTTTTTTTTCATTCTAGATTAAAACATTGTTTAATAATGTTAATATGTCTGAAAAAAGGTAAAAAATCTAAAAAATTCCATCATTTTTCTATCTAAACACATGTTTATAAAATACTCATGTACAACAATGTTGGCCGTAACGTAAGAGTTTACCCAACTTGCTGGAAGTTGAAACAAATCATAAAAGTATCAACTGGAAGGTTGGAAAAGTTTGTTTGAAATTTTATCCTCTCCACTTATACCTTTACTTGTTCACCGGCCCCAACGCATATATAGCTATGATTGACGCCACAGCAAACCGAAACCGAGCAAAAGGCCCTTGCTTAGCTGGGTCCCACCTTTTGATCAACATTTTATGAGAATTTCTCCTCATGTGGCCCAGGCGTAGGTGGACGTATTACTTTCCTCAGGCTAAAACCCACTGTGACTGCTTATGAAACAACGTATTTGTGGGTAGCTTTGCGATTAAGCTGTTACAGCACAGCGAACAAGGCGAGGAACAAATTATAACGGACATAATTTCGTTTGCTTCAAAATGTCACTTTCAAGACACGAGCATACCATCGCAACAATGAACAGAATGTTTGTGGAAATCTTCATAAAGTTTTGTTTTATTTTACATGATTGTGGAGTAACATATTTGATAAGAAAAAAGACAGTTACAGCTTCATCATATTAGCAGACATAAATGTATGATTTGCCTTCCAGTACCGTTGCTGGGTTTTTTTATTCTAAGCATCTGTACGCAAGTCAATTATTTTCCCCACACACACATGTTAATTATACAATGCCTCAGTAGCAGAAAATTTCCCATTGGTGGTGCACCATGTTCAACGGTTCGCTATTTATTCGCTACCAGATTTATGTTTGCCCATGACGCGCGTGTGAAACCGCTTAACCCACTCGTGCGTGAAAATCATTTTTGGCTGCCAACACACGAAAATGTCCCACGTGAATGAATACGTTCTGTCGAATATACATACATTTGTGGGGTTTTTGGTGCACTAAACCAAAACATACCAATAACGCTTACACACGTTCAAGTGAATTAATACCTTTTGCGCCAGTTCGTACACACACGATAAACGATGCAATGTGTGGTGGCGATGGTATGGCCTGAAGTGAGCGATAATAATTTTCCGCTTACCATCCATCGCGGTCAAGCTTATGTTTGGTCGGCTGAACAAGAATTCGGTTTGCGAGCGGTACGTGGGGCGATTAGGCTGCCCGCCGGCTGTGTCTAGTAGAGCTTGTGCCGCGTTTAGTTGCGTGACCAGGCCGGACAATGGCTATCTCGCAGTCAGGACACGTAACGCATGTCTCCGATTTGTGGTGACATTCGCTAGCTAAACGGATCCATTTTCGGTGGTTTCGCATAATCTGATTGTTGGGAAACCGTTGCGATAAGCCGGTGATCCGTACGATCCCAGGCGGTACCGCACGGCTAGTGGATCTGGAAAGTGTTCCGGATCCGCCGGGTGATTTTGGTTTTCAAATGTGTAGCAATTATTGAGTCACTTTTAATGGACAAAGGACGTGAATAAATTTTAATTTCTCAATGTTTCAGTACAAAACTGATGTTTTTTTTTATAACAAAACGAATTAAACGACTCTTTCAAAATGTTCAAACAACAAAGTCTATCCAACATGTTTATCAATTAAAAGCAGTTATTACTGCATTGTTTTGTTTCGTCTCACTGTGTTTATTTTGTTGATTTCTTTTGTTGAAGCTATTACGGAAGCGAGAGAAATGCTTAATTAAAATATTTATATTTAATTACGATACACAAATGTATAAAATAATGATGAGTACAAACATATTTCATAAAAAAATTTGTCAACTCATGGAATATGTGCTGCAAAATGCCGCAGAATAGAGCACCAACACGTGTTCAGTGAAACACAAACGATGCGTGCAAATGCAGCCACAAGCAATCAATGCGGCACTGATGACCAACTGCCCTAATTTATTCAAGCACGTGTTAAGGACAAATTTCCGTTGAACACTGTTAAAAAAAAATCATTATTTCTGTTTTGAAAGAATGAAAAACTCTGTATTCTGAAATGAAAAATAAATCAAATAATAAAGAATAGTAAAAAACAAAACTGAAAAATAAAAACATTTTGTATAAAATTATCACTTATAAATCTTTACATTCATAAAACAAGCTGCAATGAAATATCGTTAGCCGTTCGTTAGTTGTTTACGTCAATTATTTATTGAACCGTGTTAACATCATTTATACCAATGAACAGACACTTTTCATAGCACTTAAGGGAAACCTTAAACCTCTGAATAGTTATTTCCAAAGGCTATAAACCACCTAACGTAACGTCCATCTCGAACGTAATGGGACGGAATTCCAAATCATGCTCTCTGGATCACACATCCAGTGTCATCTGTTTCGGCACCATGCCTTACCAATTGGTCCTTGTTGCCTCTTGATTGCTCACCCGCACAAACACACACGGTCATTTCTACAGATTTCACTCCTTGATTGTGCGAAGTGAGAACCATCCACACCTGGAGCTGGAAAATGGGACAGCGAATGAAAAATTCTATGCATTTCGTATTACTTCATTGCTCGGGGCAATGTTTGAAACGTTATAAATCGTGCGAAATCTAGATCGGATGAATACTAATCTGAAGGGAGGGAATGTGAAAACGATTTCGTAAAGCTTTATGCTAATTGTCCACATATTTACGGGTTTTTAAGAAATAAATTTAAGATGTGTAAGTTATCCTAGTTTTTAGTCCCATTGCAATTGTTCCATTTTTATACTAACAAGTTCATCTCAAATAGTATCAGCTCTCGATGGTTTCTTTATCGTTGATTACCTGCAAACACTGTCTCTTATTTGTGGATTCTTCTTAAACTATTTGGCATAGTTTGGCACGAAACTGGTTTGAAAAACGTTGAACAAACATCTGCAAGCACTTAATACAATATATTGCCAACAGAAAACTGTGCATCGTCAGAATAGCTATGGACACCATTATGGACACCGGTGTACCAAAAATTAAGACTTACTTTCAATTCGTTCTACTATCGAACTCTCAGGAGTGTAAGGTTTTTTTGGTTTTTGTTTTTATATGCTGGTAGCATTTTAAAGAAACCACATCAGGTAGATATAGTAAGATTTCAGTTTCAACCATTCTCTTTTCTATGCCATGTTAAAGCTTAAAGTGCTTTCTTTTTAAGAATTTCCATTGATATGTTATGGAGAACGAAATGTACATGTTGTTATACAGAAGAAAAAAAAATGTACAGAGTTTAACTCAAAATTTAAATTAAGTTTAAACAGCATTTTAGGAGAATCATTTGATTTTTTGATATAATTAACATGTAACATGTAAGACTTTAATGGTAAAACGAACAAGCGTATAAAATAGCTTACTACTATCATTTCTCAATTAACTTCGAAGCCAGCCTGGTTCCTGAAACAGGCAAACACTTCGGCTGGTCCCAATTTAAAAAATTCAACAAAACTTAAATTTTACAAAATCCAGCAAAAAATTCAATATTGTGCCTACTAGAACATGATTTCTCACAACATTGAAGATTGAAGGAACATGATTTCTCAGAACATTGAACATTGAAGAAATATGATTTCTGAAAACATTAAACATTGAAAAAAAAAACAAGATAAGAAAAGGAATTAAAGCGGGACGTATGATGAATTTAAGTATGTTTTATGTACTTTAAACAAATGAAATAACTCTACGTAGTCGAAGTGAGCAAGTAAAATTATGAATATGGAAATTGAGAATAAGGCAAAACGAAAGAGAAAAGCCTTGAAATCCTCCAAAATTATACATGCAGCTAGCATAGGTACAACCTCAACCGTTCACCTTCTTGATGATGATACTTAAAATAGATGTAGTAAATCAAACACACATAAAGTTAAGCACATACATATAACTCGTCATGTCTAACGCATCAAAACATGCCACTCCTCTTACACTTATTGGACCACGGGAATCATCACTTCAGCAGCTTATGCAAATGAACGGGAATGAAAAAATACATCACGCTACGCAATGCTTATTCGCTATGCACACCGGTTTTACTTCAATGCTCTTCCAAGCTGCAAAGGCAAGGTGCTTGGAATTGAATTTATCTGTTTGTTGACTCAGGGTAAATTCGATTACAGTATTTTTCTTCCCTTTCTTTTTCTTACCTCTTCAAACGTACAACTCGTTGGCCTGGATGCTGATTGTACACTCTTCGACAAAATAAAATAAAACGTCTTTCAGGTGCGTACTTTCCGAAACCGTCACCAGCTTTGATGACACCCACGGTTATGCGTGGTGGCCTGCCTTCCGTGCCGAGCCCTTGGAATGATTTTATTCACCACGACGCGAAGGCGTAACGCAAAGGACGTTCCCAATTTTCAACCTACGTTCCGGAGCCAGCAAACCGAGAAAAGTCATAAAGTGCTGGTTTTATGGTCTCTCCCGATAGCTGATGCCCTTGCCGTTGCTCAATGTGCAGCGAAATTTATCGACCGTGGCGCATCCCGTGAAAATGGGGATGAATGGGTCACTTTCCGGCTTATTTTTACAACCCAGACCAGGAATGCAGGAATCGTTTAGAGCTTTTGCTGCCACAGTCCCGAGTGTTTGTCACGATAAGGAACGCATTCAAAACCATCGTCATGATATGGCAACGCAACATAGAAAAAGGTGTTTTCCTGGGAAAGTACTAAAACAGATAAAATCACAAAAGCATGATGTTAGTACACGTACAAACGACCTTCTACCATTTGACCTAGGATTCCGATCATCAACATTGCAACTTAATTGTTTCCCAGCACGGGTTTGGGTTAGGTGTGCCACACCAGGGCTCACACACATACAAAATGAAACAAATGTTCGAATTTTCGAACCGACGCCCATCCGTTGATGAACCATAAAAACGGTCAGCAAACGATGCTTGATGGACATTTTTGCATTTCTAATTGCACCAGCCGTGGAAAAACAGGCAAAATTTTGACTATCGTTGTATAACGTTCCCTGTTGCACGCGCTATTTTACAACGCAGAGACGAACGACAGGCGTGAAGAGAAAGGCCCCATTAGCATAACGGAAACACGATTGCCATTCGGCTGAGAGTGGCCCATCCGGCCCATCAGTCATCGTTGGTGCGCTTCCAAACGTTGTGAAAATGGTTGATGGACAACGGCCAAGAAGTCGAACTTGATGGCTGTTGTTGAACATCCCCTGGCAGCATAGCGTAGAACACGCCAAATTGCATCGTCCATCGGGGTACAGCTTATGGGGCATGATTTAATTAATTCCCCCATCGACTAGCGTATCTCTAGGGGTTTGGATGGCCAGACAAGGCAAGACTTTAATCGAGTTGAAATCAGTTGCCAGATGACACTAATGGTGTTGTAATCGGAAAAATATTATTTATGAAGATTTGCTACACCAAAGTCGTTTTCGCGCATTAATAAGCTATTGATTAAAGTTTTTCTTAACTACAACCAATCGGGTCATGAATTGATAATAAGTAAAAATGAAAAAGTTCAAACTACTTATTATAATGTAAACGCTAAAAAGACCAGAACTCATACATTCAGCGGACTAAAGGAAAAGCTTCATTAAATGGGTTATTTTTTTAATAAATTTCGACCATAAAAATCACTACATTCAACATAAACTAAAAACCCAATACAGTTTAATATGAGCAATAATATAAAACATTTAAAATTACGGCTTCGCAATCGAACAAATAATTGAAATCATTTTTTTTTTAAGTATTTGAAAACAAATTTTGCAAAATAGATTGCTTTTTTGGCAATTTGCTAAAACTAAAATCAATTAACATTAAAACCGTGGATATAAAATACTATATTAGATATGTAAAAAAATGACAACTAAAAAATAAAATTTACTTAATTATTTTATGTATATTTTATTATTGCATATTTACGTTATTTTTAATACATTTATATCATAATACTTATCACATTTTTCAAACATAATTAAAATAATACACATCACGTGTTTGGTTTATTTAAAATAATGGACACAATGCACGAATAAAAAAAAACACAAATACACCACATCCATTGATTACAAAATGCCACCATCTTCATCACGCTTTAACGCTCGCAATGGAAACAGTTTATCTTCTTCGAAGCTTGCAGCGGCTGGGCAAACATTTGCATTCTGTACTATCAAAGGCAAAGGCTGGCAATTGTGTTGACTCTTTGCCGTGTACGCACCCACCCCCGTTCGCTACAAATCACTTCTAAGTGGTTCTTGCAATCGAGCAAACATGACCGTGCTGCATTTTGCTTCTGCCCCTACGAAAGGAAGCGGAGAGATAGTAGCGGTATGCGCTGGGAACAAAAATGGCGAACGTGTCCCAAGCACGACATCGGCAGCAAACGTCGAGCGCTCGGTGTTAATGAATTCCTTTTCGTTCTGGAATCAGATGGCGTTGTGTGCGGACGCGACAAGGGAAGCGTTTGCGGCAAGACGCCCGGTTCGGTTCCTTCTTGTGGCGGTTGTTGTTATGTGAGCACAAAACCGGGCAGCATCTTCTGCCTGGTTGCGCACGAAACATGCATGTGGCCGGATCGCTCGGAGCAACATCTCTGCTATAACCGAACCGGGTTAAGAACGTTGCTTCGTTGGGATTGTGTCGAGACTGACCCGGAAAGCTATTCCAAGCTCCGGGGGACACTGTTTAATTATTTGTACATACCATCAAGGATCGGTGCACCGATGCACTGTGAAAAGGGGAACGGTAAAAAAGCAACTCCATCCCTTGCAAGCTGCCTGCAAACTGTGCAGATATCTTCAATGGAAAAGATTTCCTTTTCGTTCCCTGCTGTTGCCACACTATTGCAGGAACTCGTTTTATTTGGATCTTCCGGTTCAAGAAGCTTGCAGTAGCGTAAATAAAAGGGATGGAACAAAATAAAAGTATCGTTTCTTAGTTTAATTTTGCCCACATTAGTTTTCCGGACCCGAACAAAAGGGTTCTGCAAATATGCGTACAGAAAACATGACAAAAAGGGCTCGCTGACGATAACAACATTAGGAAAACCAATATTCTGTTGGTTTCACCATACGGATAGTTTGTCTTTGATGCATTATAACTGTGAAATATATATTTATATTTGATATTTTTAAGTCATATTATCCACGTAGATCTTAAGATACTATGTGAGTATGTGGGTATGTGAGGATGTGAATATGTGAGTAAAATTATTAAATATTTTACTAAAATCTTAATTCGCCATAATTGATAAAATTTTCAGCTGTTTACAGTACTCATTCAAACATAAATCAAATGGATTTGTTATCCATAATTGACTGGATGAATAAATCACTTAAACTCTGTATTAAACTTTTCTAAAAATGTCTTAACAAGATTCTGGTTTAAGTTGCCAAACCTATATTTAATGTTTATATATTGAATTTAATCGTTATAAATTTTAATTTATCTTATTCTAACTTTATTTGCTCTACTACTCTCTTTTTTTAAATAATTCAATGTACTAAGATTCAAATTAATTTACATTATATTACTTTCGGTTGCGTATTTCCAACATAAATATATCCAATCGAAAAGAAGGGAGTCCCAACTGAATATATTTTCCATAATGCACGGCTAAGGCATTTTTCATTGCTATCGTCTATAGCCGCCTTCGTTACAGCTTCTATTCATTGAGTTATTTTCCAGTAAGCATAACTGGAGTAACTGGCAACGTTGTGTAAGTATGTCGTCAATACAACATCGGTACAGAACAAAGAAATTTGCTCCAAACTATACACAGCCAGTTACACACGGTCATACCAGACATGAGATTGAGCAGATAAAGATGTTAAAAACCATTAAGATGAGAAAAAAGCTAGCTCGTAAGCTACTGCACCACTAATTATGGTAAAACTCATTTAATTTCTTGGATAACTCGAACATATTGCGATGCCTTTCCACATTGCATTGAATTATCAAACGAACGGCAACCATGATAATGGTTATTCATCGTAATTGTGAGTTCTTCAATTTTACACTTTTATTTTTTTTAATCATTTCCATTTTACACCTCCAAGACAGATCTGCAAGCTGCCATTTTTCAAGTGGCAAAAGTGACAGAGTTGATAGCAATTGCAGTACGCTGGTTCAGTGCCAGGACATCTCATTGCCAGGACACTTACGCGTGCACCGAACGAGAAGCTAAATTAATTCCACTACACAGCACTAATTTAGTGATAATGATGCTTGGCGAAGGCGGAACGCGTCCAAGAATTCAAACGTCAAGCTGTGTGCCATGAAGCGAGACCCGAGTATGCAAGAGTAAGAAATGTAAGGTTCTTTCGCCTTCGGTTTTCGTCTGCAATAGTATTCAGCGCCATTTAATGAATCTGCTTGTGCACAGCACAGGCCGGTACAGACTTCGGTCGGGAAGTCATTAGCTAATTTGACCCCGTACCGTCGGCCAACGGTGGACAGTTAATGGTCGAAATGACACTTTTATGGGGTATTGAACATCGTGTAAAGGAGAAAAAACTGTTACATTTCTTACTGCTAGGATTCTGCCATAAGTATAGGGTGGAACTTTTAGTCCGTGCTTTTTTTTGCGGTAAGAAGCAAAAGTATGAAATTTTATAAGCACTATTTCTTGCTTGTAGCGAGCAGCATTAACATTGAACATGCCTTCCAAAGAGCACGATGCTTCCTCATTAAAATGTCACTAAACACCGACCAAACTTTGTGCTAAGTGCATGTCACATCGTTACAGTACATAGAACTTCTTGTAATCATTTTCGTTTCTACTTTAGCTTTACAGTTTGATATGCAGCAGTATGTACAGCAGCATCTACATCATCATGTTTTCTTTAGACATTCTACCAACTGAGAAAATAGTTTTCAAATTGTTTCTTTGGAGAGCTTGTTGTTTTCCTAGAGTTAACAAGATACCAAATAACGAAAGTGTTTCAATAATTTCCACTCTCAACAATCACCCTCTCAACAACCATGACTGTTTTTCCTTCCAATCAGCGGTCCATTTTGCGTGCCACAATTGAAAAAGTTTCCCGATAGCAAATGTTTCTCGTATTTATTGAATTCTGCACTCCTTTACTGCTATCGCTCTATAGCAAGTAAAGGGGAAAAACAATCAAGTTCATGGGAACCTCCTCCTTCGGTACCGAACCATGCACTAGCTTCGAATACACCCAGAACGATAAAATATGTGCAAAAGCACACTACATTGACATTGCACACTGGAGTACGATGCATTTGAGATAATAGAACTGAAACTGTTGAAGAAAGTGCAACGATCCATGCAACGTTGAGCAAACATAAAATGTGCACCTTACTTACGCTATAACGTATTCATGCCAATTACTTATGCTTCTCGTACCTATCGTTCCAGTTCAGGCACATTTGTGAAAAAAGTGAATGAAAATAAAACGTTATAAATTTAGGTTTGAGTTTTGTTTGTTTTAAATGCGATAGCCAGCGTTTGCTGTATTGTAAAGCATTCTTAAAGATTTTATTTATTTAAAAATAATGCAACAGCTAATTTTTGTCTACTTTAAATTATTGCACAAATAGAAGAACGTTTTAAAGAATAGAGCTACTTAAAAATATCGATAATAATCTTATTATTCGTTAGACACATAGAAACCAAAATCTACATAATCATAAAAATGTTCCTTTGAACACTCAACAAATGTTACCAACATGAAAGAAATTAAAATATTCTTCTGAATCGATTTTTTTTCTCGGAACAAATTAAAACGCTATCAGACAACGTTATCCTTTCTACGTTGGTATCGATTACCGATCAACATTATAACAAGTAGAACGACGCCCGTAAGCCAACTACGAGAACTTTCATCAAACTATGATTACTTTCATGACAGTAACAATGCCCTTTAGCGGACTATACTTCGCCAAAGCATGGATAAGCTGAAAGGAAAAATAGCACAGCTTTTGTGACATTACATTGCAATGAAAAAAAAATTACCAGTCACATGCCTTTGATCCGAACCTTCTAGTCGATGGAAGCAGTATGGTAAAAAAAAATGAAAGAATCCGGCGATGACTTTTGATTGGATAGCTCTTGAAGAACGAAGTGAGAAACTCATTTCCTGGCACACATACAGCAACAAGTGAGTAAAGTGTTTTTGATGAAAGCAGTATGCAAACTCCAATGGACGCGTTTCCAGATACCTACTGCTTGCTTACAGCGGCGAAAAGCGTGTAAGCGCGTTTAACGAAGGAAGATTGATTGCAGGAAAAGTTGAACCAGCCTCAGGTGACAAAGGCGTATGGTAATCATCATCAGTGCACATTAATGGTGCTACATTACACTGTTTGCCTAAAAAACTGAAGACAATAATGATGAGTCGAGGCTCGATGAGGTGTTTATTGCTTGATGATTCGCACAAAAAGAGAACGATTCTACCGGCTACCGATCGCACGATGCTGTTTCTTTGTGTTTGTGTGCGACACACACGTGCGCACATGCAGTTATGAGTGTCGTATCGCCTGTATATAACGCCTAGTCCTCTGCTCTGGTCCAGTACCGATATGCCTTCTCCTTGGCATATAACTCCTCCGGGGGTAAGAGTCGAGACGCCCTCGTCTGACGGATGCAGTTGTTCATGAGGCTCATCATTTTTTTTTTTTTTTACGTATCATTTTTTCATAAACGTTATAATAAGTAATCTTAATACTAGCCCTATCTAATCCCTAATCTTTACTGCTTCGCTTAAGGAAGAAGGAAGATAAATTTGTCGGTATACTTTCAAGACTTTACAAAATTAAAGTGTGGAAATATGACTAATTCTTATTTCTGTAGTTTACAAACGGAATACATAACATTACAAACAGATACAATATGTGCTTAACTTTCAAGTAATTTCAAAGAGATCATTCAATTCTTACAGTTTTGAGTCGCTTTATCTTACCCAAGTAGCCAAATTAATAAAAATGCAACCATAACGCTGCTTGCAGGCTGCTTAACGAAAAAACGAACCTTGCCCGAACCTTGGGGTCGTTTAAACTGCACACCGTACTCGATAGAACTATGGCGCTTGTTAGTGGTCGGTTAATGGTTCGTTATGGAACTATAAGGTCCATCAATAAGCACACGGTACTCGATGGAACTATGGGGCTTGTTATTGGTCGGTTAGTGGTTCACAATGGAACTACAAGGTTCAACAAGAAGCACACGGTACTCGATGGCATTTTGTTTACAATCCCATCGCTAATCTGTCAAATGTCGGCATCGCAAAACGACGCCATGTGCTCCGAAAAGTGAATTTTAATAATGCAATGTTTTCCGGTGGAAAAAAAAATCGGTGGAAATTTAACGTAAACGCGATCAAATGAAAGCGCTGTCGTCTTCTGTGCGTTAATGTAAACGTTTCTTGTGTCGTTTATTTTACCTCAAATGATAAGTTTTGCCTTGACTGCTAACTGCTAACAGTTCCTTATGCCCTCAAGCGTCCACAGTTTCAACGATGTTAAACGGCATCTTTCGACATTCAAAGAAAATATTGTGATTGTGACTGATGTCTGGAGGATGTATAAATGCAACTCCAAGCAGAAATGAGTCATTTTTTCACATTTTCTTTGGTTTTTTGTAATATAATGATATAATAACATTAACAATAATAATAATAACATAATCTTGCGTGAAAATAAAACTTGCATAAATACTTTCTTTAACATTTTGACGTTCAGGCTGCTTAAGGGTCGGTTAAAAGTACGGCGAACTTTGAAGCTGTTTATCTACTGCAAAAGTCGTATTAGAGAAGCGATCTTTAGCGGGCTCAAAATAGCTGCTTAAGATAATTTGGCTATTTGGGTACTCTTATGCCTTTTTACTCCTCTGATATTTTCGAACGTTTTTTCTTTAACATTTTTAGCTTTAGTTTTGATCGCTCTTGGTTGAGTTTTTGTCCTGATGTTTGGAACTACGAATACGTCTGCAGACTCCGTAATAGATGGTGGAGAATTTTTCTTGATATTTCGCTTCAGTTGTCGTTTAACCGCGTTATCTAAATTGTGTTTTGCGTCACAAAAAAGGCGATTTGCTGTTTCCAAAATCTGTGCTGGGTTATCCTGATTTGTTTGGTTGAACGTTAGTTCATTTGGTGTGAACTTAGTGGCAGAATGAATTGTATCATTATATAACGCTACTGCTATTCTTATCATGGATTTTACATCATAGCCTTCATATTTGCTTTTGTTTGTATTATAAATCTCGGTGATTGTGCTATGTGTTTTTTCGATCTGTCCATTTGATTCCGAGCATGACGCGTATTTTAATGCCACTCTTAATGAACCCAAGTAGTTTTTCAGTTGAGTCGATCTAAAGGTTGTTTCATGATCCGTTATAATCTCTTTTGGTAGGCCGTATTGCGCAAAATATTGAGTAAGTTTTCTTTGTACTTGAATGATATTCTTATTCTTGATATGTAGCATTTGAAGATGTTTAGAAAAGGAGTCTATTAAAGACAGGAAACTTGTATTGTTAATGATATAGATGTCCATGTGTATCCTTTCTAAAGGCTTGTTGGTTATTGGTCGTGGAGATATCATTATGTTATAAGGTTTACGATCAAACTTATGAATGTTGCATATTTCGCAGTTATTGGTGAATAGTTTTATCTGCCTTTGCATATTTGGAAAGAAGTATGCTCGTCTAAGTTTACATTCAACTTCTGAAATGCCGCGATGCGCTCTATTATGTTCCGTAGTAATGAGAATATCTTGCTTTTGTGTATCCGGTACATCTTCTACTATCGTTTGTGTTAATATGAAATGACCTTTGATAGAAATATTATTTTTGAACGTATCTTGTACTAGCTGAATCATATTTTCTGGAGCATGAATTGCAGTTTGCTTCCCATTATGGATACTTTGCAAATGACGCCTAATATCTTCCATTTCGAAATTTTGTTTAGTTACAATTATCCTATGGAAATTCGGAAATGGGGTTTCTTTTACAATCGATGGATCCGTATCTGATATTTTGAATATCAACTGATTTCGGTAATAATTAATGGGCCTCTTCGTCATATGCATGAAATGATCACTTGAATCTTCAGCTGAATGAATGGTCTCACATGAATTAGTTGTTTCAGAATTTGTAATTTCCACGGATTGCATTTTAACGTTACAGTGATTTTGAGCTAATGTTTCATTCGTATTGATTTCTTGGGGTATTCTACTAAGGGCATCGGCCACAACATTTGTCTTGCCTTGTTTGTACTTTACTTCGTAGTTATAATCCTCTAACTCCAAACGCCAGTTGAGTATTTTTGAGTTTTTGAACGATGTTTTTATAAAAACTAAGGGCTTGTGATCAGTTACGAGAGTAAACTTGCCTCCATACAGATATGGTTTGTATTTTCTAATTGCCCAAATTATGGCAAGCGCCTCCTTCTCGGTGGTTGAATAATTGCATTCTGTTTTGTTTAACGTTCTGCTAGCAAATGCTATTGGCCTTTCTTTGTTCTCTTGCACTTGCGACAAAACTGCGCCAAGTGCGAAATTACTAGCATCCGTTGTTAATATGAAAGGTAAATCGAAATTGGGATAAGCTAATACTTGATCTGAAGTAATGATATTTTTAAGTTCATTAAAGGCTTTCAGAAAGTTTTCGTTTTCATAGTTTACTATTGCATCTTTTTTTAGGCAGTTAGACAAAGGTTTAGTAATTTTTGCATAGTCGCGAATAAATTTTCGATAATAACCTGTTAACCCTAAAAACTGTTTAAGCTGTGTTTGAGTTGTAGGCAACTTCCAGTTAGAAATTTTATCTATGATTTCGGGGTTGGGTTTAACACCTTCTGAGGTTATTATGTGTCCTAGAAAATATGATTCTTTCTTCAGAAACTCACATTTATCTAATTGTATCTTCAGATTGAAATTTGCTAGTCTTTTGAGAACGGTATCTAAATTTTGTAAGTGAGAAGTTAAACTACTGCCAATAACAATAATGTCGTCTAAATAGACAAAGCAAATAGAGCCAACAAGTCCAGTTAGTATGTGGTTCATCATTCGCTGGAAAGTTGCGGGCGAATTTTTCAAGCCAAATGGCATCCTAGTAAACTCAAAGTGCCCATGTCCGGTAGAAAAGGCTGTTTTTTCCTGATAAGCAGGATCCATTTGAATTTGATGGAAGCCGGACTTTAAATCTAATGTTGTGAAATAAGATGACTTTCCCAAGTTATCGAGAATCTCGTCAATTTGCGGTATAGGATACCGATCGCTAATTGTTTTTTCATTTAATTTACGATAGTCTATAACGACCCTTATTTTTTTTTTGCCTGAGGCGTCTTTCTTTTTTGGCACCACCCAAATGGGTGATGAATAAGGACTGCTAGAGTGAACAATTATTTCATTATCAAGCATTTCTTGAATTTGTTTGTCTACTTCTGGTTTGAAATGGTGCGGGAAACGGTAAGATTTCGTATAAGTTGGTTCATTATCTTTAGTGATTATTTTGTGTTTTATAACACTTGTAGAAGATAGTTTTTCTCCTTCTTTTAACAACACTGAAGAGTTTTGAAGAATTGTATTTACTAAACTTTCTTTTTCTAACGGTGAAAGATGTTCTGTCCGAATTAAAGATTCTATAATTCTGTTATCTATCTGTTTACAATTCCGTATGGGAATAGGAGTAATGGTTTCAAAGTTGTTCACATTTAAATCATAAGTTCTTAAATCTGTTGGTTGATTTTCATCCAAACTTAGAACGCTAACAGTTGATTTGCCTTTTTCAGCTTTATATAAACCTGGCTTAATTAAACAATTTTTGTACAGAATTTGAAAGGATGGTACTAACCAATCTCCGTTTTTTAAAGTATTGATTGTAATGAAATTATTGTACAGTTTTTTCGATGGGAAATACTTGGAAAAAGGAATAGTAACTTCGTTAATGATAATAGCTTCCTTTGCATAGTTGATTACAGATTTGTTTTCTGCTAAATATTTTGAACCCAGAATTCCATCAAAGAAATTGTGAAAGTCCACTAAATAGAACGTTTGTTTTGGCAATCCAAAACCAAGGAGATTAATCGTTCCCTTCCTATCAATGGGATGTCCCCCCATTATGTTTTTTACACGTGTGTTATTTATCGGCACGGTTAAATGTTCTGGAATAATTCCATTTCTCAAAATATTTTTATTGGATCCAGTGTCTATTAACAATTTCAAATTTCTTTTCGTTTTCGTATTCACACAATTTAAATATGGAAGAAAGTCTACGTAACATTGGTTCTTGTAGCGACTTCCCAAAAATTTGTCAAGATATCATCTTCTTCGCAACTTGAAGCTTCAGCTTCAAGCAATGGTATTTCGTTATTATTCAAAAAGTTCTTATTGGTTGTAAACCGACTTTTAGTTGATGTATCAACTTCCATTTTTTCTGTTGGAGCTTTGTACTGAGTTTTCCTAGGAAAATTGGTTTGAACATTTGGTTGAGTTGTCCCCTGTCTATTTGTAAAAATATTTTTACCAATCGCATTTGCTGCATAACTGTTCATTGTTCTGTTAGGTATAGCAGTTTTCTGATTTTTCACTTCGATTAATCGTGAAGAAATTTTTTCATTTGCGGTAAATTTGCACAGGAATGCATAGGCGCTTTCAATGTTTTCAGGCTTAGCTGCTTGCGCGTAACCAAAATATGGATGTTTTAGTCCGGCAATGAATGGGGCTAGCACATCTTCTTCAATGAATATGCAAATAGCTGACCAACTATCACTATAAATTTTATTCTGCTTTGCGATCGTTTTAATGTTAAGCATTATTTCTTTTGTTTTTTTGTAATACGAATGGATACTCATATCATCACTTTGTTTATTTGACCAAAGCTGGGCTTTGTATGTGGCTAGTTCTTGGCGATCGCCAAAAGCTTCTATCAAAACTTTTTTCACATCATTGAAATCTGAAGGATTTCCTGCTAGGCATAACGCGTCTTTAGCATTACCAGAAATTTTATTTACTATCGACTGAACGTAAATATTATACACTTGGCTGCTCACTAAATTTTTGAAAATACTAAGCGTGTTTTCTACCACTATTATCCAGGACTGTAGCTGCTTACGATTTCCATCATACGAAGGGATCGATTTGATTGGATCAGGGATCCGAAAAACATCACCAGCAACAGGAGTAGACAGAACAGGCATTGTAAAAGAGTTTTGAGAACACGTGTTTTCAGGGTTCGTCAACCTGTGCAGTGAATTTTCATACGATTCCTGTTTTGCGGCTATCTGTTGAATATTCTCATTTAAAATGTTTATCTGCGACATTAATTGAGTCAAAATATTATTCGCTTGTGTTTGCGTTTGCGATTCGTCGAGAGACATCGTTCCTAGCGTAATATCAAAATTTACTATCGGAATATGTGCTAAACTATCGGAATCAGTAGAGTCGACACTGTCACTGTATTCACTATCACTGACGGGATCACGCCTGGCGGATAATATCTTATGCAGGTCACTCATACAAACGCACACGCTACGAAAGAAAAAAAATTACACAGCCCGTCTATCTAGTAGTGCGGTTTTGTGCCTAGATTTTGCGTCTATCTAATAGTGCGCTCAATCTGTAGCGTACACGGAGTACTTAGCTCTTTTTATTATTTGAGGTTAACTCAAAATGTGCTCAGGTGGAACAAAAGGCAAAAATCGTCTATTTCGTATAGCGATTTAGCTTGCAAATTTTGCGTCTATCTAGTAGTGCGCTAAAATTAAATTCCAATACGAAACACCTCGTTATTGTTTTGTTCTGGAGTCAACGGTCACACACAAAAGACTCCGTTGTAAGCACGTGTTTACAGGACGGCGGCACCGCAAATCACCCGAACTTTAACGGTCGAACGGAGATGAAATCACGTTTAAATTAACACAAACGAATTTCGGGTGCACTTATTCAAAGATTCACTCTCACTAGTTAAAATCTTCTTTCGCACTGTTTTTACCTGTAAATTTTCAAATTGTACTCACAACTACCGGCTGCGCCAATGATGAGTCGAGGCTCGATGAGGTGTTTATTGCTTGATGATTCGCACAAAAAGAGAACGATTCTACCGGCTACCGATCGCACGATGCTGTTTCTTTGTGTTTGTGTGCGACACACACGTGCGCACATGCAGTTATGAGTGTCGTATCGCCTGTATATAACGCCTAGTCCTCTGCTCTGGTCCAGTACCGATATGCCTTCTCCTTGGCATATAACTCAATATTGAATGTATGTAAAATAACCAGAAGTTTTGAATCACATTTTATTTTTATCTTATCTACGTGCAAATCATTCTAATGAACTGTATGCATGCGTCAGTTATGAGATAAAAAAAATATCATCCAAACTTGAAATAATATGTTTCGTTCATTGTTATTATAGGAATGGTTTGCTTTAAATAACCACAGGTATTATAAAATAAAATTGAAAAAAATTTATGTTGTTTCCAACAAACTAACTGCTTTCATAACACTTATAACAATTACTTATGAACAACATAATCATTAAAATTTGTTATAATGTTTAAAACACATTATAGAACAATACAATTTAAGGTTTTGGAAAATGTATTTCACTTAATTAGTGTAGCTTGACAAATAAGAAAGAGTAGCGATAAAAGTGATTACTGGTGGAGACGCCTAGTACTTAACGATAATAATGATGAAAAAACGCGATGCAAACGAATCCAAAAGGTTTTGTTAATCAAATTAAATTTATTAGTATCAATTCCATTAAATCATGTCCCTTCATTTCTGTTTTTTTTTACTAACTTTGGAATTGAATCAGTTAGAATCAACAAAAATACTTATCGATGGAGACGCCTAGTACTTGATGCACAAATTTTGAAAAACTTTATAATTTAAGTTCATTGAAACATACTCGTACATATCCATATCCATATCCATATCTATACATATTCATTGCCACAGGAAAAAGGCTTTATTTTGTATGAACTACCTTGTCTAAAAACGCTTTCGTCATATGAGCATGATGATGACTTAATGTAAAAATCTTAAACAGCGAAAAGCACGATCCACACGAATCCTAATGAGTTTGTTAATCAATTTAAATTCAATGTCATGAAGTTGTTTATTCCCATGTATTCAGTAATAATTTAAGGTTTTATCATACTGTGTCACATCATCTTTTTTATCATTAATCTTTTAATGTGAATCGTTAAGTGCGAATGAAGAAAAATGCTTATCGATGGAGACGCCTAGTACTTGAGGCACTAATTTTCAAACACTTTAAAATTTAAGTTCATCGAAACATACTCGTCTTTACACTGCCACATAAAATGCGGATTTAAACTATATGAACTACTTTGTCTAAAAACACCTTCTTCCTATGAGCACGTATCAAAAAGATTCAACGGTACTGCATTCGTTTGGCGTATCGAACATCATTTTCGCATTAGGGCAATGTCACATTGAACCGGCTCGAAAAAAAGCCAAAGTGCGCGATCGTTTGACTCGTGTGTGCACAACAGTTCATCCTTGGTTGATTTTAGGGATTTGCACACATGACACCATGCTTCTTTTTGCTTATCCGTCGTAGTTGTTCTGATTTTGCACATAATTAAACCACGGGGGATCAGTTCGCTTGTCATTCTTCTCTTTATTTCTGGCTCCTTTTTTGTTAAACAGTCATAGCTTAATAAGAGAAAAACAATCAAAACGGATATATGCACAAGTTTTTATGTTATGTACTGTAGCTAACAGCAATACGAAAATGGGTGTGCGTTGCGAAAAAGAACTCATTATTCCGTAGCTTCTATGATGTCCAAGCATCTGCCATAAAAATTGTGCTAATGAACGCAAATGGAGCAAAACGGGAAAAAATCTATTTGATATTTGTTGCTTTCTTTCGCTAACCATTTGTTCGACAATTAATTGATTTTATTTCTTTCACTATTTTGCAACAAAAGACCACATTAGTTTACTATTATATTAATACTGTTATAATTTATTTATTCTCTAGTTTTTTTAAACACGAAAAGTATATTATTCGTGGTTTATTATATTTATGTTAATGGATGACAGCTTTAAAATTTCCTTTCTAAATTTAAACCTACTTAACATTATATTTCATATTATGAAAAATAGAATATAAAGAAAACATTGAAACCTGTAACAATTTAATGCTGAGCTCGGATTGTCCTAATCGTATTGCTGACTAGTTGTTGATTTAATACAAACAAAAGATTGCAAAAATAATTATCACACATATCCTCCGTAAAGAAAAAAAAAATAAACATTAGATTTACCTTGTGGCGCTCTAACATAATACCCTGAACCTTAGTTTACTTAAACCTTTTACGTAAAAATTTAATTGATTCATGTGATACGTGTGATGTTCGCTTTACCAGATCAAAGCCTTAGCACGCAAAACTGGCCACAGGTATCAGAGACTGTCAGTTGTGCATCTCTTTCGCAAATACATATCACACCGGTTTATCTGACGCTAATCCCGATTATGCGTGTGCGTGACGCACATGCCATGTCTATGACACAACCTGATATGCATAACGTATGTTCCGATGTTTGTTTTGCTTTGTTGCGCATTATTTTTTTTCCCTTCCAACATCGTAAGCCATATTTCTCGGAATCAATCCACCAGACCGCCTGTATCACTTTTACACCGAAATTGGAGCACTGGTGCGTGGTTGCCATATTTGATGGAGTTGTTTTCTATCCACCTCGCCGTGTTTCTAGCCCGTGGTCCTATGTACACACACAAACACACCGGATGATAAGACGAATGTAGAATGTGCTCGAGCAAATTTGTCATCCCGATCAGTGCGTCATTTGCGAGCACCGATTTGGTCACCGATGAAGAGCCGCTCGGGCCAATAAAGCTCAACGATCGGCACATCGGGTGTTTTCGTGCCCGGTACATGGTTTCCGGGATGCTTCAATCTCAAGGAAGCGCGATAAGTGGCCCTAGACGTTGAAGAGGATCGACAGGACAAACAACCGTGCCTCATCTAGTCGTCGTATTGAACATTAGCCCAAACAAGAACACCCGGGATATGGTGCTTGTTGATGCGGGGAAAAGGAAATAACAGGGATACATATATTTTCTCACACAATATTTACATACCCTCCTACAAACTGCTTCGTCCATTCACGGAGGATAAACGATGATATCTAGCCACCCTCCGACCATGGCTTATGAAGGGATGGTACAACCACCACGATTGCTTCTTTTGCTCTGCTCTCGAATGTCTAGAGCTAATTTGTCAAGTAACAAAAGCCAACACTTCTTCACTGGAACAATAACGCTCAACCAAGGTGGTGGCATACGGGGCGACAACGGCAGAAAGCTACCATAAGAAGTGAGCCATTATCCCACGCAGCAATAATGATGGACGACGTAACCGAACCAATATTTTACAACCACTCCACACTAGCCGTCAAACAAGTGTTTGAAGAGGATTTTAAAATGAAGAAGTACACAACCATTTTTGACGTTTATTTGATGGGTTTTGTGTACCGTTACACACTGCCCGTTTCGTCTGGTTTGTATGAAGGTTTTGCTCATCCTTCCAACGTGTAAAAGTAGACAATTTAAATATTGAAATCATTCACGAACCAAGTGTAGCGATGTTGTATTTTTTCTTCGCATGAGTAGAATTGTAGCGAATTCGAAATGTTGATTTCCTAGAACGTAGTCTTCATTACCACCAGTTCACTCAATACCAAGAACTACTGATTAATATGATGATAATTCATCTGGTTTGCTTTGGCGAGGTACATGACGCATTCGGTACCATGGTGCGTATACTCAACTGTGTTCGAGTAGGATGTTTTCGTAAAATAAGTGGTGTGAAAATAATTAGCCAAACGAAGTTGACATATCATCATCCATTTTATTACTAACGCAGTGATGCATAATTTATTTAATATATCACGAATGAATGGGTGTTTGGTATAACTACATCGGACTTCAAATATATTGAATATTAAATGTAATCAATACGGCCAGGCCGTACTACCTGAATAAAAAAAATATTTAATGTAAATAACAACAATGTTTATTTCCCTTAAGCAATACATATAAGAAAGAAAATACAGTCAGCCTACCTTTATAAAATATAAAATAGTTCTTCTAAAGCGTTTATTCAATTTACACCGTCCAAAAGAAAGCTAACATTTTGGTAAAATGACTCATAGTTGAAGTAATAAAGATTTTTCCATTTAAAAAATAGTAAAATAAAGGACAGCAAATAAAAAGATAAATATATTGCATATCTGCCGGTGCTAAAGCTCAAACGAAGCTAAAAAGAGCTACTGCCTGTCTTGAAAATGAACGAGTTGATCTGTGAAAATAATAATCCAATTTTAATTATTATTTCATCCTCCTTTTGATAAGTGATGAAAATTTAATTAACTTTCAGATTAATATAAAAAAAAACACAATGGAAAACAATTTCACAACAGAAACGGTGCGAACGTTCCATCGCCCAGTCTACGGGTCCATTATTTGTAATGCCATCGTTTTTGCCTGAAAGTGTTCTACGAATCGATACCTTTGTTTAATCCATACCTATGGCAAACGAAAAAGAGATCAACAAGCGTAAATCCTCTCCTTCAATAAACTTATCTTAGCATCTTAATGCTGGTGTATCGTAACACTATCCACCGTAACCCTGTGCATGGCATCAATCAATCCGGCGCAAACCCTTCCTTATCTAGCTGACCCAATTTCGGACCAATCGTCTGGTAGCTCTTGAATGTTAGACATGTTACAAACGCTTGCGTACATGTGCTATAAACCTTGTAGTTAAATTCCAGCAAGCGACATGGCGACAGAGAAGGAAGAGAAACCATTGTATGTAATCGGCTGGGACAACACTCTTGACCCTCGTGTCTTCTTTTGGTGCCTTCCCTTCCTTTTTCCTTTCCAAACGTTTACGTACGGAATTATTTTAATCCCATCAATGTAATTGAAGTTTCGGGCGCCATAAACAGTTATCCTGTCTTGCTTGTTTGCCTCGTCATTGCCTTCGCTTTCGCCACATCGCACCTAACGTGCCCCTTCACAAAAGGGCGAAGTTCCAAGGGCGCCCTGATTTCGAAGTCATGCCGATGCCTTCACACCGATCCATTGAATGTTGGCAATCGAATTTCGATTATGCTAGTAGTGTCGTACGGTTCACACTCGCACGCAAATACGATCTCGTGGGGAGAAAGAACTGCTACCGGTTATCATATCGATTTGGCCGAAAACCACTTCCGTCCGGTGGTGAACGTTTGCCAGAAAGGGGAGGGGACACAATTGGGGTCCTACGGTCGGAGAAGGTCGGAGCAAGTCGATCTGTTTTATCTTTCAGTTCTGATAACTTGCCGAAAGGCTCTGCCAAAGTGTAATGGGAATTTACGTCCCGTTCCGTGATTGGAGGTACTGGCACCAGCAAAAGCCAACCACTTTTCCCATTACGAATGGTGCGAATCGATATAATCAAATATTTTTGCATCAAAAATTCACGTTACTTACATCTTTATAATGGGATATTCGATCGATTGTTGAACCGAAGAAAAAAATGTTCTGAAAGTGTTAATGTTAGTATTCCATTCGTTTCAGTAAATAATACGAATCAAACAGTTATATATAAAATATTTAAACCATTGTAATCAGAAAAAAAGTGAAAGAGGAATTTCGTACAATTTATTCTAAAGCGTAAATTTAGTGTTACAGCAATACTTATGATCATATTATAGAATTCCAACAGACTCATCCTTCGAACAAAGTAGACGACACCCTGAAAGCTTCCATCCAATAACCATCGATTTCCGCTCATTTTCAGTCACTCACTGAAAATTGAACCAAGCTGGTAAATTAGATTTCCTTCTTCCGACGAATAAAATATATACATTTGAAAGCATACAAGTCCCCAAAATAATTTTTCATCCACCCAGTTTGATGATGACGATGATGCAATTTCGAAGGATATTTGGCTCCATTTGCCAGACCAAAATAAAAAAAAGAACACTGTTCGACAGGTAAACACAAACCTTTTTGGCCCCTCCTGAAAACTCCATTTAGTCGAATGGGAAATGCTTAGCGTATTGGTTGTGTGTTGAATTCCTCATTTCATGTTGCTGGTGCTGATGCTGCCTCTGAATCGGTTTCCCTGGCAAACGTCACAAAGCAAACAAAGCCGTCTTTCCGATTTTTTTCCCAACTTTTGCGCTTTAAATTGCTCAAAATGTATTTGTTGTAAGGATATGAAAAATACTGGAATGGAAATGAACAGTCAAAAATTAATGTAAAAAAAATGTTATAAGAACTTAAGTTATTTTTTTCATTCCATTTTTTCATTACAAGAAAGAATATTTCGTGTATTGGAAAAACAATTTTTACAATAAAATAAAAACATATTTCAATTCATTTTACAACCATCAGTAAAACAAGTAGTATCGTGACCACATATTTGAAAACAGACGTCACATGAAATGTTCTAGCATTTTCCCGATCAACTTGAAATTTTCTTCCCCGCTTACAGCCAAACGCCGATCCGCCGCCACCAAATTCCCCGGAAGCAAATGCAATGAACTGTGAATTTTTTATTCGATTTCTCGATTCTTCTGCCTCGCTAGCAAACATGCAGGATAACTCCTGTTCCACCATTGTACACATCCCAGCACGGCATGTTGCCCTAACCACACCGGCCAAAAACTCTCGTACGATGCAGTCTCGATGTCTCCCGATAAACCAGAGATCACGTACTGGAATAAATTTATTTAATCCAATGATCAAATTTATTTCGAACACATTTGAACATTTGCCGACCAGGAAATTCGACTCGTGTGAAGCCACATGGCTGCAGTCAGCTTGGTTTGGCTTGGTTTTTGCTAATTCCGATCGGAAGGACTTACTAAACCCGGTCGGCATACCACGAGCCTCTCTCTAGTGGCTATGACAAAAGTCATCTCACCACACGCCGAGAACGCGCCAAAGACACGACCCAACTTTGCACCGCGGTTGGTCTACGATGATGAAGACTAATTCAAGGATCATAAAAATTAATCAGTGCCTTTCCAGAGTGTGCCAGCAGCGAAATGGGTGGCCGCTAGTTGGGGAAGCTGTTCGTTCAACATACGGTTCATAATTTGTGTCTGTACGAGGAAGAATCGTAATTTCGGTGCAATAAATTTTCACCCAGAACGGTACACTGTACAGTCTTCATATAGCTTCATTGCTGTTTCCAAATTTGCTAGCTGGCTTAAAGCACTGACAAAAACTCATAATAATTATGTGACCGTTACGTTTTACTCTATTCTTTCCACACCGATTTATCGGATTTTTCCTTCTTCTTCATACTGAACTGTTTCTCAATAAAATTCCCACATTTTAACTTTGCCACCAACTGAACCGCAGGACACTTCTGCAGAGTGAAATAAAACAAAAAAAAGCTTAAAAATTGAAAGAAAAGCTCCCCACTCAGGAAAGAATTTTCTTTGCTTTATCCATTCCGCAAAAGGCGGCAAAAGGTGATACAAAGAGCGGAAAATGTAGCAGAACAGCAGGTGTCGGGATGTGCAGAAGGAAAATTAAAACGAGTGTCCTTCATTATGCAAGACTAGCAGAGAAGTACATCTACGGTCCCACGCTGTCGAACATCCAACTTTTGCGCGGGGTTAAACTGTCAAGCTCAAAAGTTGTGTGAGGCGCGTTTTAAGCAGGACCTTAGATAAAAATTTAAATAAGAAGAAAAAAAAACAAACCCAATCCCTTGTCCAGACACAAAACTTTGACCGCGACCGTTCGTGACACCTTTTTTTGGGGCGAGTAATCGAAAAGCGAAGGGAAATAAAAAAAATCGTGTACTTGTGAAACATTTTAAAGTACTAATCTCGTGGCTTATTTTTAAAGGACTAGTTTTATCTTTCAATAAAACTTTTGTCTCTTTCTATTGTTAATTAAAAACGACCGGAGCTATGCAGAAAAACAAAATGATTTAATTATGAAAATGATTTCATTTTAATTTTATTCTAAATTATTTTAAAATAATATTTAAAACCTTTTTTTCTTCCTAAAAAAGCATTTCATATGATTCCTCCATAAAAGTACTTGAAAGCTTCACTTTCCCATTGCATAAATAGCGTTGAAACGATCCTGATCCTGTGCACATGCATTTCGTTTTCGTATGCTTTCAAAAAAGGGGGGCCATTCACATCGACCAATCCACTACCACCGCATCATGAATTATTCATTCACCCCTGCCAGGATTGGGCTTTATTCAATCACTTCAAGCCATATCGTCAGGTTCGGTGCTGGTGGATGCATTATTATTCCCGTCAAATCAATCCCCAAACCCCGGTCCGGTGTCGGCTTTGTTTGCCCGGTGGATTAAGTTTCATCATTTATTCTATCCGGTTTCGATCTTGCTTTTTCTGCACCTCCAATGGAGGTGGAACATTCATATTTTGCATCGCTTATTTTTGAAGTCGCAGTTTGAAACATTGGCCGATGGTGCTGAGGGATGCAAAAGTGGCAGCAAAGGCACACTAAGCCCGGAAGGATTTTAATTTCAATAATCTCGCCTCCGTGGTGCATCCTTTGCCGGAAGTGCGCGGAATATGAGTCAAAGCATGAAAGATGCCGTCTCAATCAGTACTATTGTAATCATCATCATCATCATCACCATCCACATTCTCATCGTCATCGCAAACATCAATGTTGCATACTGTGCGATGACTTGATTCCGTTCCTGACCTACCCTCAGTGTTCCATTGAGCGGGAGTGTTTGTTTTCATCGTCTTCTCTCACTTCCGGGAGCTTTATTCTTAGTGGAATATAGCTTCACCTAAAAGAGAAGCTGAAAAAAAGGTCAGAAGTAGAATATTGTTGGCACGAATGCGCTAAGAGAATATCAATAGGATCCATCCCTTTTTTTCCAACTGCACAATTGTTCAGGGATTGACGTGTTCAGGTTAGGTGTCCAGGTGAGCCATCCCTAAAATGTGGAAAAAGGAAAAGCGTCAATCGAAGTGAAACATTTTTATGCTAATGAATGTGCCCACTGCTCGGGTGCTAATAAACGGATCTATTTCATTTCATCGCCATTCGATGAATCGTTCTATTTTTACCATTCTCTGCTCCGTTTGCTACATTTTCCACATTTTCCTTACATGGACAATAGTAATATTCTGTTCCAATGTAAGCGCTTGTGGGAAATTCACTTTTAAACTTCATCCAATGCTCTGTTTGCAATTCATCTTCACATCAGTGTGGCCACACAAAACGCATCGCAATTCTCCCAGTAAACACCATCAATCAAACAACGTGCAGCACTCACAAACGTTCGCTTCTTCCGCGTGCCACTCGGTAGAAATCGTGATCTCACGGTCCCCACGGGAGCAAGCAACTAAAAACACACATCCTTTTATTTTATTACCATTTTTCAACACTCGTCGCTGGAACAGAACAAACAGAAGACAGTTTTGGGTAGCGAAACGAGTTGTGCTCAACGGACGCATTCTTCGCGCGCTTCAGGTTGCGGGTGAGGTTTATTTATCCATCTGATGGATCACGTTTTGCGATTATTTATGACCATTTGGCGCACGAGCTCGATTGATCCGAAAAATGCTAAATGCTCAAGTGTTCCGGGCCCGGTAAGAAGGAAACATGATGGATGTGATGGTATTATATGTGTGCAACGGAATACGTTTTGTGTGATAAATGTTTACCACTTAAAGTATGTTTGATGAATATGATAAGGGAGCGATATAAATCGATCGATTCGTACCGAAACGTGACACATAATCCCATCTTCATCGGAACGTGTATCTTTGGAAGAAAGCATCATTCAGAGAGAGTCTTTCTTCACAACGAGGGGTATTTTGTACTTGCCATTTACCTTACTTTATCTCGGAGTGAGTGTGAGACAAGATTGAACTGTGTTTTCTTTTGTACGTCATGCAATTGTTTACCTCGTAAGTTTTACAACCATAGCTTAGAAAATTTCCGAAAACAGTTTAAAATTTAAATAGGAGTTACCACTGATTAAGTAATATACAGGGCTATCATGCTCATTCTCAGTAACAAACGGGAAACTTTCCGTCACAAACACTCTAACCAAACGGGAAGCAAATTTGCATTCTGCACACCCGTTAGAGTCGATGAAAGCTTCATCGACTTTTTTCTTGGATCAATCAATCTGTCAAGATGAAATCCATAAACAAAATTCAAAATGGCAGTTCGTCGAGAGAAGCAACTGTATGATTTTTTAACAAAATTTGAGTTTTGAAGTCGCAAATCTCATCACCACTGTTGTATTTCGTGTGAATAATGAGTTACAAAAGAAGTGGACACCTCCGTATTCACTTTTTTATAATCAATTCTCAAGAAAATTGTACTTTCCGTTGCTTTCGGCTGACGGAAAATTTTCTCTCTAACGGGGTTTCCGTTTGGCACAGGTAATGCAAATTTTTTACTTTCCGTTGAACATCAAGTTATCATTGATTTTTGAAACGTCTGATTGTGCCAAACGGAGAGCCAAACGGAAAGTCATAATACCAAAATGACATTTTCGTGACGATTGAGAAGACGTTTGTTACTGAGAATGAGCATGTATTATGAAACGCAAACATCTTTTCAAACGTCACACAAAGTTGCCTTTCGTATTATGACTTTCCGTTTGGCTCTCCGTTTGGCACATTCAGACGTTTCAAAAATCAATGATAACTTGATGACAAACGGAAAGTAAAAAATTTGCATTACCTGTGCCAAACGGAAACCCCGTTAGAGAGAAAATTTTCCGTCAGCCGAAAGCAACGGAAAGTACAATTTTCTTGAGAATTGATTATAAAAAAGTGAATACAGAGGTGTCCAGTTCTTTTGTAACTCATTATTAACACGACATACTACAGTGGGGATGAGATTTGCGACTTCAAAACTCAAATTTTGTTAAAAAATCATACAGTTGCTTCTCTCGACGAACTGCTATTTTGAATTTTGTTTATGGTTTTCATCTTGACAGATTGATTGATCCAAGAAAAAAGTCGATGAAGCTTTCATGTACTCCAACGAGCAACCATAATGCAAATTTGCTTTCCGTTTGAATTGTGACTTTCCGTTTGTGAAATTTCCGTTTGCGTTTCATAATAGCCCTGATAATCAAACTAGTTTGCCCAGCAAACCTAGCTTTGTGCCTTAAAATATGTTTTGTAATTAATGTTTTCCAGTGGCCATTTTTTATGTTTAGTCTTCACATAACAAACATTTTCTTAAAAACTCTTGTCTTTTATTGCAGAAGAATTCGTTAGAGGCAATCAATGACTTTTTGAATAGATTATCGGAAAACTTTTGAATCAGACTATGTGTTGGTAGAAACATTTTTCCTGAGGTTTACGTTTCCCACCTGATCCTGGTTTAAATTTGAGCACATGACGAAGTGGACGTTAATTATGCATTATTCCGATAACCACATTACTTTCTTTCTTGGACTGCTTATAGTCGAGAACGTCGCGAACACATAGCCAGATCGCCAATCTGTTTCTAGGAAACTCGGTCTAGAGTTGCCTTCCTCCATCCACGACCACATTAGGATGAGCCGAATATTCTTCGGCTCTGGGTCATTGTTAAAGACGTGGCGAAGGAAATAAGCGGATGTAAATTCCCGATGTGGTTATGCGTGATATTTAAGGGATTCGCATTTTTTCATAACAGCACATAATAGCACAGCACATGCTTTGTAACAGCACATTGTGTGTAACAGCACATGCTTTGTATTTACCACTCACTTTAGGTTTATTGAATAGCATAGCGCAAATACATCCTCATGTGTACCTTCTTTGATTTATTTATTCGTTAGGATGTTTTCGTTTCAGCAGTGTTCAACATTATTCGTATTGTAAAAATGGCTATGCCTACTTGATGTGCTACTAACTGTCAAAAGCGCTGTAGAAAACGCAGAAAGTTTCGAGTTTTTGTTTGCACACAAATACCGCGCCACGAAAATTTTAAATATACGTATAGATAATAGAAAGACATTTTAAGTTTTTTGGTTCGTATTTACAAATGCTTTTCTTTCTCAGACGAACTTGTTTTCAACACATTCTTCTTCTTCTTGGCTTTAACGACTTTGCAGGTCACGCCGACCATTTCTGGCTTACTAGACTTATTTTTACCACGTAGCCGGATAGTCAGTCCTTGCTACGGGGGGATGGTCCGGATGAGATTTGAACCCGGTCCTGCCGGCGCCGTTTATCACATGCACATGCCTCCATTTTTTCAACACATTAAATATATTAAATAGATTTGCAGAAAATAAATAATTCAACCCAGGCACCAAATATGCTAGTGTTACAAGGTATCACAAATTCATCGACTGAAATGTACAAAATATTCAGAATCAGTTACAACGATTACCATTTCATAGAACAACAAGTTTCGCAACAGATTAATGGCTATGGAAAACCTGGCCGAACGAACGGGAGAAAAAGGTTAGCTTTAAATATAAAAAGTATTTTTTAAATAACAGCAAACCCATAATAGAAACGAAATAAAAACCAAAACATACGAACGGAAACGAAAGCATAAAGAAACACACATTTAATTACCTTAGGCGAGGAAATAATTATCTCTTTTATAACTAGCAACCCAAAATCCACGAAATTTAATACATCTCAGGTTTTTGCACAAAGTTTACTATTACTCTCGTTTCAGCCATTTTTAAATGCTACAATACGAAGAAATAGGAAAAGTCCAAGGAATCATATTGACCTTCACAAGAATCCCAATTTAAGCTTTATTGTCTTTTTGGGGATTCGGGATAATCTATTCGAAACTTCCTGGTCATAACTTTTAATTAATCCACTCTTACCACGGCATTCGCTGTACCCTTCGAACGTCTCAGGGATCCATAAAGGGAATTCACACTCAGATAACCGTCAAGGCCGGCATCGTAGCATCGTTTCAATCAAATGCCTCATTCTAATTGGTTGCTCGCGTTTTCTTTCTCCCATTTCAGCTCGTCTCGGCCAATCCGAACCAACGGAACTGGCGAGGGATCCTGATTGCCCTGCTCGTTATCATCGTTGTACTGGCGCTGATCGTGACATCCGTTGTAAGTATCTTGACGAATTAACATGCACACTAACCTACGACCCACGGGTGTTGTGCCACCTGTCCAATGGTAGCACGCACACTTACATGCGGCTCAATGAGCCTATCAATCAGGTCTATGATCATGGGGTTTAGTTTCATATCGGCCGGATAACCGTACTGCTTGCGCTCTTGATTCCCAATCGTGACCGCTATGTTGCTCTCGTCAAACGGCATCGTACCGGACACCATGATGAACAGGACGCACCCAAGCGACCACATGTCGTGTGCCTTCGGATCGTACGGAATTCCCTTCAGGACTTCGGGTGCAGTGTACGCTATCGAACCGCAGTATGTTGCACTCAGCTCACTTGGCGCACCATTCGGTTCGCTACACTTCTTGGCGAAGCTGAAATCGGTCAGCTTCAAATAGGAGGTGCTGGCTAGTAACACATTCTCACACTTGATATCCCGATGGCAAAAGCCCTGCTCGTGCATATACTCAACAGCGGCTACCAGCTGCCGGAAAAAGAGCCTTGATCGGCGCATCGACACTCGTTTATTCTCCTGCACATACTGCAACAGATCCCCGTGCCGGCAGTAGTCCATAAAAACGCACACGAACGGTCCGTACTCTTGGATCGACATCACCGACACGATGTGTGGATGGCTGAGGGCCAGCATCGCCACCGTTTCACGCGGCAGCAATCGCTCGTAATCCTTCGAGGTGCGGCGCCGATCGATCAGCTTGCAAGCTATCGAGTGTCCCGGTCCGGACTCCAACCGAGCTGGTCGATAGTATGCTTGATAGACCTTCGAATAGGACCCAGATCCAATGCACTGTCCGATGATGTAACCTTTCGCATTGAGAATGTTCTTCACTCTGTTCCGACTCCAGGTAGCCACCGGTCCGGTAGCCTCACTGCCACTGCTCGATGCACCACTTGTCAGTGGTACATACTTGGAATTTGGCTGCATTCCGATGAAATTTTGTATGTTCGAAAATAAGCACCCCCGTTTATCTTGCTGGAGTGCGCTAGTGACGTTGCTGTTACAGCTGTTCTGAATGAACTGTTCTTTATGGCTTGCTTGTATTCCAGATTGAATGTCAACTGGCGATATTTGACGTACAGTGTATACATGTGACATTCATCTAGCAACCATTGGACGCGTTTAAAAATAGTAACGAATTGACAATGGCCGACAACAAATCAATCAACAAAAATTGTCGGAATGTTGTTTATACTTTGTTAAGTTATTTAGACTTTTAATATTCCTATTAGGCTGGTGGCAGTGCTGCGTAAATCCTCATTTTCCCGGAGTCGAATTAATCCGACTCCTAGGCATTCCGGTAATTACTCCGGAATAACTGCGGAGTAACTCCAGACTAATCCGAACATTCGGAGTTCGCTCCGGAGTAATCCAGAGTTAAATCCGGATCAATTCAAAGTAATTACTCCGGAGTTTACTCCAGAGTTCCCACCTCCTCTAGTTGGTACATGAGTGTGACGGAGTATTATAAGTTGTTATCTTTCTTTCGAGGTTTGCATTGACTTTGTTGACTTTGTTGAATGACTTTGTTGCATTTGCCCTCTAATCTTAACATCTTTAAAAAGATGCCTTAATAACAGTTGGTAAACAAATAAAATTACCAATATATAAAACAATATACAAACAAACAATAAAATTACAAAACAAATAAATAAATTAAAATAATTCTAAACATAACTTGCAGTTGGTTCTACTTAAATAAAGAAAACCATCCACAATAATCACCCCAGGTCATGTAGCTAGGGAAAATCTATCAACCTGAAACCCTAGCTTGCCTAAAATAGTTGGTCCCAAAAAAAGGCAAATGAAAACGATTCAAATCGCTTTTATTATTATCTGTCTACCTATCAATTTTTTTATTTCTGTTTAAAATAATCAAACATACCAAATCCATCCCACACGAGCAACCATTGTCATCCGATAGCTCGTTTCTTGGCCAAATCCAACTGCATCACATGGAATCCAATTTATGTAGCTCGTCACACCTTCGCCTTGCCATCCGTTCCACACTTCGCATTCGCGCCGTTACACACGCGTGCGTCTAAACACTAATGCAATTCTTCGATTCGACCTTGAAACCGATAGCTCCCAATGTCCCATAGAACTCTCACGCTATTGCCATTCCCGTGACGATTGGATCCGTCACCAAATTCAATATACCGAATAATTTAATTTGCCAAACCCGACACCGGTTCGTTCGGTTCGCCACCGGCGGATGGCGTTGTCTTTCTTTCTCGAGATCCGCACACCCGATGGAGAGCGCTTGAAACGTCCCGAATCCTTAGCACCGAGAAGTTCGGAAGTCCTCCTGTCGAAAACGAGCTTATTTCCCAATTCCTGCCATTCGGACACTTGACACGATGTGGTTAATTTCCTTATACCCTCGGTTAGCTTTACGGTGCACATCACAGAGACTTTTTCCCTTTGGTCTACTCACTCACGCTAGGGTTGAGGAATGTCGCATCGTTGGTTGTGGATAGTGTTTGATACGGACCGGCGTGCTCGAGTGGTTTGACCAAGTTGGCAGATTACTTTTGACCTTATCCACTCAAAGAAGGGAAAAGTTAAGCGAGAATAGAGGAATGAAGCGAACGACAGAGGGAGAGGACGATGGTATGCTCAATCCTTTGGTATTATTAAACACACAGAAAATCAACTCCGGACAACAGATCCGTTGGCTTAAAGCCAATTTGTAGCAAACTATCCGTCAAGCCAATGATGGTTATTTAAGCTTACATTAGTAGCATAGCATTAGGTTGCGGGATTTTTTGTCAAAAGATCTCTTCTTCAACTTTTCGCTCTTTTTACTGGCAAATTTCCATAAAGAATTTAAGAATTTATGTTATGATTATTCAAAGTAATATTTTTTTAATTGACTTTTGACACTTTTTTTAGTGTTTTACTCTTCTTTTCTAGTAAAAATCATTCTATTTTTAGAATTTGTGATTTTCTTTCCATTCATGCAGCTCTTTAAACTCCCATACTTCTCTTGTTCAGGGTCAGAATTGAATTTTGCACGTTTTTCAAATTCCAACACAAAAGGGAAGGTTATTTCCAAAATAAACCAGCAATTGAGTTTTGCTGTTGCCCCAAAAACCCACCAGATGGTGCCATCATGCGTAACTCTTTCGTATCACGTGGTCCGATCAAGGAAACCGATCTTCTTCCACCTCTCGATGCGACCTTTTTGGTGAGCGAAAACACTCGACCATGCTGGTATGCAGTCCCATAACATCAGCAAACAAGCAAACAAACAAAAAAACAAATCTCAAACAGCTCCAACCAAAAAAAAAGGACCTCCGTAAATAATTGAGTACATTGTTCGCACACCGTTTATCAAGTATCTAGCCTCTTCTATCAAACGGAACGCAAACCGGATCCTTCCACGAAGTGCGCCACATCGGTTCTGCTTGACTTCTCTGCAACTGTTATCGAATTTAAGCTTTTCTCTTATTTTCCTTTTTGGCCAACGTCAATCATCTTAAGCCGGGTGCCAAAAAGCAAAGTTAAAGTGTCTGAAATGCTCTCCCAGGGACTGGTTGTTTCCGCTTTCCCAAACCTGGTTGGCGCACAGCGCAGTCATTCCCGCGAAAGCACCAGCCAACATATCAACACGTATACCTCGTAACAATTTATTAAAACATAAAACATTTTCCCCCAAAAGTCTAATTACGGCACCCTTCTACGGCACCCTTCTAATGACTGCAGTGTGCTCTTACGGGGAGAAAAAATACCCGTACGTCAAGCAATAGAATGTTTTCCCATTCAGTTGCCATGGTAATGCACGGTCGGAGAGATGCGTTTTTATGGTGGCAAAATCACAAACACACACACACACAAACGAGCGGGTTCAAACATCACCATGGCATGCTTCGACGATCGGTCATCCGAGCACGTTTCGATGCCGGCTTGCAGTTAGAAAATGATATTTAATTGCTTTTTGGCTTCCAGCAAGCGCTTTGGTGCCGCAACACGAGCACTGCAACGAATGGTTTGTTGCATTCTATGCGCATTGATATGCGTACTGAAATTCGTTCCCGGCATGCCGAACTGTTCTCAACAACAACGTTTTCTTATTATTTACCTTTTAATGAATTTTAATTATTTTACAAAGGTATTTTCCGTAGTAGTGGTTATTTATAAAAGTTACATATACTGAAGCACTCGCTTCAGATGCTTCACACATGCTTTAATAAACCATCTATTACACCTGCAACTGGAGCAGTATCTAACTGAAAAGAAAACCCTTGAAGTCCAATCTCAAAAACCGGAAAACATACTTGCAAAACAGAAAATCTCTACGCCCTCCACAATTGCCATCTGTCCGTACCAGAATTACCTTCACCTGAATGTTCGGCAGCTTCAGCATCATCTCCAACCAACCAACCGGTGGCAATCATTTGCATTTCTTTGCAAACACTCTTCGGTCACTAATCACGATCTGTCCAGTGCAAATGGTGTTGGTGGCTTTTGTTGAAAACTGTCCCACGTGCTACCTGGTGTCGTCGACAGCTCGGTGACTGCACCGACCTACATTTGGACTCCTTTTTCAATTAAACATTTTCTACCGGGCGGAAATCACCGCACACAGTTGTTGAGTGCTAACAGCTACTGCTGGTTTTACCGTTTTCTGCAGAAAGGTACGCAATTAAAATGTTTTAATTACTTCTAAGATATGCAAAATGGAAATATATTAAAAACGAATCGAATGCGTCGTACTGTGTTAATACCAAACTGGGCCAAGGTTTTTTTGATGATTGCCAACTCAAAAGATGTTTGCAACAATGCTTTGCTTTGAATTCAAAGTGTACTTAAGGGGGTTGCTCTATGCTTTTGATCTATAAGGACACGTGACAAAATCAACTGAATAATAAACACTGTTTGTGGGTTCGAATGCATATTTGGAACAGCGAAATGTTCGCCGTTGCGCTATGCAATCAGAATGCAATGCAGCACAATGCACCTCAACGGAAACAGAACACTGAAAACACACATTGGAAATAAACTTGAAGGTTCGAAGCTGCTTGTCGTTCACCAAAATCCTAATGTAAACATTGCACTGTTTTTGAAATTGTTTCAACGATCGTTGTTTCTGCTTGTGACAACAATCCATCAAACATCTTGATGATAGTGGCGGAGTATACGAATGACGAGTTTCTTTAGAGGCATTAAAACAAACCAAAACTCCGGGAAACCTTTATTGCTCGAAATAAGCTTAAGATGAAGCAAAACTATTCTTTGAATGATACAGTAGCAATAGGCGATATTCGTTATATTTAGAAGAGTTTAATGTAAGTTATTCTCACGTATTATTGAGAGGTTTATAATACGTTGACCATAAATGTATCCAATTCGTGAATTATTCTCATAATCCCTTAAACTTCACGTGAATAAAACCTTTTTCATTCGTAAAACGTCTCCAATTATATCTATCTCATTCCTGTTTACCTCTTTACTAGTCTCTTTTTCTATATGATTCTTACTCTTTTAGATATTAGCTTTAAACTATGCAACTCCTAGCCACCTTTCAGATTTAACCTATTGTCTATGAATCTCTGATCAAACAACTCATTTAATGCCACATCGTTCACATACCTCCCTTCCCCCCTCCCGAATGATCCGAATAGTTTGAATAGTTTCCCTTACCAAAGCTACTTAACCCTTCGAATTTTCCTGGTACACTCCAATCTCCCCAAAAAGCCAACTCTTCCATCTTCTACAAGCATTGGATGTCAATGTGTGTTCATCTTACCACACTTTACGATGCTAAACCTCATGACCTACGAGAGCTCAATATCAGCTTCTCACTAACTCGTTATATCCGCTCCATCTTCTTTCACCCGACCAGGTATTGCTGACTCCACCGGACGAGGGTCCCCGTGTGAAGGGCCAACGGATACGATTGCAGGATATCATCGATGGCGAGTACGCACCGAAGAAACTCAACGGCAGCTGGATTGGACGTAAGTTTGTTCAGTGGGCTTCTATTTCTACGATCGCTCCATAATCTGCTTAACCGTTTCTTCTCTCCGGGTTTTGCTGCGGGATCTTCTGCTGTACGGTTGGGTGCCTCACATGATGACCCGATGATAGCCGATGAATTCCTCTACCAAAATCACTGGGGAGAAATAAGTTTGCTCAACATGAATAATCTCTCGGAACGGGTGCTGATGTCTAACACGACAATGGTAAGTTTGAGCACGACGTTTGACATTCATTAGATTGCAGCCATACGTACTGATTTACAGCAAAGTATTGCATAAGACTTCCGGTATACTTTGTACAATTTATAGCAAAAAGATAATAGAAATTTGTTAAATGATTGCAGTATTTTTAACAGAAACCATTTAAGTTTATCTCTGGAAACAAATCTTAAGATGAGACGATTTCTGTTTCACTCAATCATCATAAGAAATCTTAAATTCAATTTCATTTCCGTAACAGCACCCATTAATCTTCCAGAGATGAGATTTCAATCAAAACCACACACACACACAATTTACCAACGAGCTTTTAATATCCACACTTCCATGGTCAGATTCAGCATCATGAACGATACGGCCTATGTAGCGCACGAGCTACATCAACCGCCTAATCTTATCATCTAAAATCTGATTTGCAGCTGCTAGGATGGGAAAATTGTCATTCTTTTCTTAAACGCTACCAAAGCTAGATCTCCATCCAGAGAGTTTTGTGGTTCGGACGAGAATTGACTAGAACACCACACATAAAAAGTGACACCATTTCACAGGACACTGGGGGCGATGTAATTAATCGTGCCTCTCCACAGGCTAAAAAGCAGACTCATGAAACCTAGTACCTGCCGTACGGCTGCTTGCTTAAACAAGCCACAAATCCTTCTGCTTTCGTACCACAAAATAGCGACATCGTCGACGGGTACCATCGCTGTCAGCTTTTTGGCGTAACGCAACGAGAGCGAAGGCTTAATTTAATTACATCACTTTAAAGGGACAAATTTTTGGGCAACAACAGCTTAAAGTTTTCTGGTGAAAAAAAAATGTATTCAACCATCCCCCCAAAAAAGGTTTTTGAATAGGATGAAATGGATTAAAGGAAATGCTGCCAAAAGAGAACGGTGGAGCGTTGAGTTTGTTCGCGATGTTGTTTTCGTGTCTCTGCGGGATACGAAAGCTTCTTATCATAGTGATGATCATTCCTTACCATCCTCGGACACCCTTGTGCTGTCCCAATTATTCATCGACACTCTCCTCACCCTCAAAAGCACTTGTTTGTGCTGATGGGTGAATAAACATTGTGCTCTGTTTAGCTGCCAACTCCCATGGTTTGAAATCTCAATCCAATTTTGCAAAGTGCAACCCGTTCAACCCGTTCGTCTACCGGAAAGGTGGAGGCAGATACAAACCAAATAAAGCAAGCGAATAATAAAAAAAAGCCGGACAACTGCTCAACCGTGTGGACTGAATGCTAACTTGACGCGTAATAAAGATCAGAAGCGAAATATTTAACACAGCGTTAAAAGTGGAGTTTCCACCACGAACGCCGTTGTAGCACGAGCTCCAGTGGCTCTCTGGAGACTGTGGGTGCGGTTTTGCGTGCCCCAAACCAACGCGGGCACCATCTGACGCTCGTGTAGGCTGTGGTGGAAGTTTATGCTTTATGTGTGAACTTCCCCGAATCCAAGGGGAACTGTCAACTAGCCGTAAAGGGGCAACTTTTCGCTACACACTCCTAGCAAGCAGGAAATCACTATCATCGTGGTGTGTCCTTTTTTTTTTCTTCTGCCACTACCAAACATCAGGCCAACCGATGATGTACAGCGTAGTACATTTACCCCAAAAACTTTCCCAATTACTTTCTTCCTTAGTGTACGGGGAAAGGTGAACTCACGGCGCTTTCTGGCCCGTGTAAAGCTGTACTCAAGCAATGGACGGTCTTGCCCAAAACTTTCACGCATACATCTGGCTGGTGCCAACAACCGCAAGCATGAGGAAAATGTATTGTTTATATCATGCTCGGAAGAAAATAAATAAAAAATATTTCATGCAAGATAAAAGCTCTCTTCAGATTTTTTTTTCGTTTTTTTTCTTTTGTTTTTTTGGAGTTGCCTCACTCAAGCACTCAAGATCAACCACTACTAGCTACGACGTGGCTGAGAATGAAATGTTGCAACTCGAACAGCTGTTCGTATCAAGTTGGAACCATCCCTCGCTGATGAGGTTGGCAAGCAAGACATCATGCAGCGGTTTGAAGAAGTTGCTCTTACAAAAATAAGTTTTTTTTGTCTAAAATATTGACATCAGAATTATCGTACCATCGGGATTTTTGTACTTTACACTGACAGTGAAAATTAAACAATAAATTGAAATAGCTAAGTAAGAATAAATCAGAATATTAAAACCCTTGTTTAAATAAACAAATTCGGATTTGGAGTATTATTTCTAGTAGAAAAATTATAAACGATAAATGTATCTGTGTGAAGAAAATCGGTAAAACTTGCTACAGCTCAACAAAACCTTTCAAAAAATTAAGCAAATTAATTCAAATCTTAAGGAATTAAAACTGATTACTTTTTATTCAGCAACCGAGTATGCCAGGGATAAGACAAAATACAAGGAGGAAATGCCTTGCTAAAATTGTACATACTTCAGCCTCTGGAGGCTCAATGCTGTAATAATTAAATATAAATAGAATGAATAAAATATTTTTTATTCAGTGGATAAACAATGGTGGTGTATGTGACAAACGGGGCCGGTTCGGCACGACGGGACCGGGTATCAAATCCCATCCGGACCGTTCTCCCATAGCAAGGACCAACTATAATAAAATACTGACCAATAAAACAGAAATGACCGACAGGACCGTGCAGGTCGCTAAGCCAAGAAGAAAAAGAGGGAGAAACAGAGGGAGAGAATTAAAGAATCCCTATAATGAATGATAAAAAAGTGTTTTATTTAATCACAATTAAATCGTTTCAAGTTTATGGAAAGTAAACCAAGATAACCGAAGTTGTTTGTAGTAATACACATTAATATTTACAACAATCTTGTACACAGCATCAGAAACCAGTGGAACAATATTAGTGTTTTACCTGCGTTTAAATTTTTCCTTTCATCTCCAGCTTTCGTTGATAGTCTGTCATTTCCCTTTTCTCACACAGAAAACCCTTGCTCCAGTAAAATTTTCCATCTCGGCGGATCGAAGGTACTTGCTGCTAGCGCAAAACGTCAAAAAGCTGTTCCGACACTCGTTTTTGGCACAGTACTCCGTTTACGACATAACTAACAGGTGAGCGAGCTTTCTTACTTTCAGCATTAATTAAAAATCAACCTTACCTTTTCGGACGTTAAACGGGCAAGCGAAAATGAACCCTAGGGAGGGTAAAATGGCCGCCCCATAAAATCGATCCGTTACACTAATATAACTTAGTATGTAGCCGCAACACACATAAATATCGACATCGCAAAAACTGAGGATCACACCCAAAACGTAGCTCTTTCCCAAGGACTCCCAGATCAAGGGATGGAATGCATCCGGATATTTGATTTGTTCCGAAAATAAGTTCGATCCTATAAAGCTTCCGTCTATTGGCAAAGTAGCAATAATATTAACACATACACACACACACACACACATTACACAGCCCTTTTCCTCCCACAAAGCGATGGACCAAGGATAAAGGATGGAACAGCATTAATGGACGCAAGGTTTTTTCCCAAGAACGAAAAATTAACGCTACCCGGAATGAATAAAAAACGGGCCCAAAAACTGGACCGGAAAACTCGTGATGACGTGCTTTTAATGGCCCATTAAACCGGAAGCCCAACTGACAGCTGCCACTATAGGGCGAGCAGTCCGTTTCAGTTTGTCGTTCCGTCGTATCTTCCCGGCGTTTTTGGTTCACTATATCCAGAGAAATAAAAATTGTTTCACGCTGTTGGATCAATTTGTGGCCTTTAAGTGACGTGACATCCGCAGACACAACACGGGTTGGCGCGCCCGATGAGAAACGGTTTGCTTCACTGATTGGACAATAATTCATTGATTTTTGTTGCTTCCGTACCCGTGCAGGGCCCACCCCGAAACGGTAGGGAAACAGTTGTTGGCTTCGTTGTTTTCAATCGTAAACCGAAACCCAGCATGTTCGATGGCCACCGTTCAGCTGCTCAACCCGTGGTTGATTCTTTGCGGTGCAGCATAATGTGTTACATGTTGACGCTGTTTTATTTGACCCAGTGGGGGAGGTTTATTGCAGTTCGGTTCAGTCAGTAAACATCACGTATCGTGGAGTAGATCAGCTAAAGCATATTATACTCTCTTCGTTGCACAGCTACGCTGGTGAAGTTGAATGGAAATTAAGCATATAATAATTGAATAATCAAAACGGTATCATAATATACTACCAACAAAAATGTATGAACATTTCCGCTTCAGCTAAGTGGATGAAAATAAATAAAATTACGCTTTATGATGAAATTAAGCAAACCTTTCAACAGTGACACGTTTCATAAACCAACTCACTAATGCTGATGGATAGTTGACTTTAAAATCCACACCCCTGTAAATTCCCCAAGGTATATCCACGTGTTAGCACAGAAAACCACAACACAACCTTACCAAATAGCCACCTGGAACATCAAAGTGTTTCGCGCGTCCTTAGTGTCCTTAAGTATATAACCACATTCGGTCAAAAACGCAGCAATTACCATCACAACATGGACAGCAACAGACGCAGTTAACTGTTTCCGTTTAAATGGTTTCCATTCCAGTGAAACGATCCCACTGACGATCATTTCGGGGAGTGGCGAATGGCCGTTCCTGCTGCACGCCGAATTCACTCCCAAGGGACAAGCCATCGTGCTAGTGTATGAGTACGACATCTACTATCGACCATCGGCCCAGGCTTTGCAGGCCTACAGGTTGACGAAGAATGCCATACCTGGTATCATCTACAATGGCGTTCCCGATTGGTTGTATGAGGGTGAGTTGAAATAGCTTTTAACCAATATTTCAAAATGCAAAGGGCTTAACCTGAGCTTATAATCAGTAGAATCAAAAATCACTAAAAAAAAATATGAATTGAAAATTTTCTTTCAATTTTCTTTATTAATTTATTAATACTATTGTTAAGTTTTTACAAATTTTTCATGCTTTAAGGAAGCTTCACTCATTTCTTAAATATTGTTGAAGATAATTTAACTGTCATTTAATATCCATTAACAGACTTTTATCAATTGATAACTCTGAAATGCTGTGCTCTTATTGTCATCTCTTTTTATTAAATTAACCATTTATACCTGCAAAAGCATCATTTAATTCCTATAGCTTAATTTCCTCATTTCCAACCAGTTGTTCCCGTAATAGGATTCGACCCAAAAAGGTTAAATGCATCATATGCCAGCCACACTATCCCATTTACTGCATTGCCATTTACTGCATTGACTCTCCAGTGCAATTATGTGATTTTTAATTAACTTACCATTTTGGTCTAACGTCTCACTTCTTGCATTCGACCATATCGACACAGAGGAAATCCTGCACACCAACAAAGCAATCTGGCTGTCGACCGATGGCCACCTGATGCTGTACAGCACCTTCAACGATACGCTCGTACAGGAGCAACAGTTTGCCTGGTACGGCACGGCGAACGGTGACATCAATCTCTACCCCCAGATTCGTTCCCTACGGTAAGTGCTCAACAACCAGCGTGGTTTTTTTTTCTTTCTTTCGTTTCTACTTCTAAAGCCAATGCGAACGAAGCGAATCAGCGCCAAGACGATGAAAGAGAATATAAATTACCCCGCAAAGGATAAACCATTCCGCTGCCATTCCGGTGGTAATGGTGATGGTGGTAGAAAACGCTTCCCTGTTAATTGCGGCTTGGTTGCGGGTTTTTATGTAATGTGTTAGAAAATGGGAGCCGTCTTTGGACGGCATTTCCAAACCCACCGAGAGGGAGGTCTTTCTAGTGGCCAATATTTATAATACTCCGTGCCAATCGCACCATCATGCGAGCAATCGGTACAAACTTTTTCGATGAACTTTCTGGGCTTAGAAGTAACATTAGCATTAAAGTCACGTGTGCGTCTTCTAGCGCACATCTATTACATCAATCGCATGGGCTGAAGTCTTCCAGCTTTGGCGCTTACCAGTGGCTCTTCTGACAGAGGATCAGCTGCTTAAATCATTCCGCACATTATCAACTCGTTCAAAATGTTCTTGGACGTGCTACATGTGTCATGATAATCGAACCATCCCTTGATAAGCAATCAAGCATATGATAAACGATTATTTTGTTTTCGTTAATAGCTCTGTCGTTATTATGTGATGCAATGATTGAGTGTTTTCAGTCAGTTTTTGAAAAAAATGCTACTAATTGTACTACTAAAAATATTATGTAGAAAAGCTTTTTATAAAACTATTCAAATGACATTAAATTAACAAAATAAACCAAAACCGGAAACGTCTCCACAAGTTTCGTATTTCCTAGTACATTCCATCCATCCTTGTTAAATGTCAGATGACAACGAAAAAAGTCAGCATAGGAATTTAATATATTTTGGGTGACAAGTGATTTGCATGCCTGCTGCTATTTATCACCTTTCTCTTATTCGGAATAGCACCGTGCATCGTGTGATGTATTAAATAATATTGTTGCCTGGATGATTCTACACTGAAAAACAATGTGTTTTTTAATCCCAATCCGCGTTCTTTTTGTTTTGCGCCGCAAAAACACCAACATACAATTTGATATGAAAGCTTATTTCATATCACACTAAAGATCGCCATCTATTGCAGCCATTCTTACAATTGTCAGTAATGTGAAATACATATCCATTACTCGCTTCTTTCATCTTCTGCTCCCCCCCCCCCCCCCCCCCCCCCCCCCATTCTTCTGGAGCTGTTGCAACTGAAGACTCATAACGCAAGACGCCATGAAAGAGTTCAACGGTGAAGCTGATAAGGAATCGTCTTTTTCTTCCGGACCCGATTGTTCGATTTCAATTACGCCAAACATTTTTCCACTATCTTCATTGCCATCGTTGAACCATTTCGCTTTTGTTACATCGATTGCTGGCTAATAAAGGGAAGGAAGGAAGGCGAAAAAACACGTTCTAACAACGATACGGCATCCTTTGCCATTATCTGTTTCTTTTTATTCGTTCTACCTACCTTCTGGACGTTTTGTGAATTCTTCCACAAACTGTGTCGTCTTTAAACGCGCGCTTTTTTCTAGTTACTATAAGACATGATCTTTAATCCACCGTATTTGCTGCCAAACTCTTCTGATTACATACCCCATTCTTTTAAAGATTTTTTTTCTGTTTCAATTTCCTTTTTCATTTATACGTAGAAAAAAAGGAAATTGAGAGTGTTGCTGCAACACAACGCCCGTGTTTTTGGTAATATGTTTCTTATTTTCCGTCTTATTGTTTCACCCGAAAGCCTTTCGTCCAACCACCAGTGTATGCGACACTGTCACACGGTAACAAAACGGATGATTCCATTACCCACGCACATTACCCGACCTTGGGCACAGCTTTTCTTGTGTCCTTGTTTCATTGCTTCCGGTACGCAGACAGACAAGATTCCTTCCCGTACATCCTTTTGATGCTTGCATCCGTCCATCATCCGGGACAAAATCCGGCCACCGTACGCTGGTATGCAGAACCATTTGTGTGTAACATTCTTTCGCGCCGTTCATGCCGTTCACCCCTTCGTTCATTTATGTGCGAAAGCTTTTCATCAGTGAAGCTCATCTTAAAGCGGTAGTTACTGCGCTACACGCCGAGAAAAGTAGCATAAAAAGCATAAGCACTCAAGGACATGCCATTTTTCACACATCCATCTCGCGCTTGCCACCACTCATAAGGACATCATCTCTCTTCTTTCCTTTTTTTCTTGTTGAAACCCTTATCCTTCCACTACCTACTCATCTGATGAGCGGACATGTTACTTTCCTTTACTACTCTCGTGTTCGCGTTACTTACCAGTACCAGCGCAAACTTTGCATACCAAACAACCGTAAAATTCTTTACGTGAACGCCTCTCCTGTTTCGCGTCAGGATACGCCCAAACACACAATCACATTGTAACCCAGCGTACGGATGAATAGCCCTAACGTGTTCGCCGTGCTTATCCTTGCTACATTGTCGTTTTGCTTTGGATCGAGTTGAGGTTTGAAAGAAAAAAAATGGGATGCTTCCTAAAACGATCAGTAGTAGCAACAACAGCAAATAGAAGAAAAAAAACTGGAAAGACTGTCTTTTCAACTTTGCCTCTTCAGCAAGGCACCGAAACGTTACAACCGAACGGGGAACATCAAGGATCACAATTGATTCTGCTGCAGATCGTCATGCTGCGCATCGTCCTTTCAGTGCCAAACGATGCCATTAAAGGATAAAACAGAAGTCCTAAATGACGTCGTTTGCGCTTGCTTATGATTTCCTGTTTGCCTGTTGGCGGGTTTTGCGCCAACCGAGTGAAGATTATAATGAAAAAATATACCTTTCTGCATACAATCCTTTTTTGTCGCTTGAGCCGCGTATTTTGAAAAGAAGATGGAATGTTGCCTTGTGTGAGATGTGAAGGATCGATTAGGTAAACTGTGCTTATAATAAGTCCACTGGTTGATTCAAGCTGATTTGAAGGTTACGGATTTTTTTTCTATTTTTAATTATTACTTTTTACATTTATAAGTGACTTTAGTATTTTTAACCATAATCGGATAATTTTTTTGAGATTTATGTTTTGAGTATGGGACACGTAATAAAAATCTAAAAGGGATTCCTCTTTCAATAGATCATTCAATAGAACTATGCAAGGTCACTTCTATGAATGTCTATGAGAACTTATTTGTTTTAATTTATATTTTGATATCTTATGTTTCATTTTAATATCTCAGGTTTCATTTGAATTGAGCTCTTGATGGTTCCGTTCCTACCATAACCTGGACAAAATGTTCATGTATATTAGGGATGAGCAACCTTTTAGAGTTTCAGGCCACATTCAAAATCAAAACCTGATTGGCGGGTTACATTGCAGGATGTGTTAATATATGAATGAATGTATTAAAACTCCTTTCATCCGGTCTGTTTCGGATTAGACGCATTGCTGGATTCTTGAAAAGTAATTTGGGATTTAAAACCTTTTTCCTTATTTTTGAGTGTTGTATTAACCTGGTATGTTTTGTACTTTTAATTCATCACAACATTTGATATAATGGGGCTATGGGCTTGAAACTAGATTCGCGGGCATCATAAAACCTCCTCGAGGGATGCGGACCGCCGGTTGCTCATGAAAATTGCTGGTTGCTGTAAATATGAAAAGGAATGTTTGGATTACGAATTCCTTCTCTGAACAATACAGAATATGTTGTTCACAATCAAGCACAGTCAATTGTTCAATACATAACACATAGTAAACAATAAAAAAATACAATACAGCAACAAAAATTGTAACATCTCCCATATTGCTCGGCACGTTATTACAATGGTTGTTTTAACTGATTATTTTACATTTTTTCATAATTGCTAAAATTTATCAATGTCTTTACATCTGTCGTTTTGAGGAAAGTACTTATAATTTTCCTGATGTAATTATTCTTCATTCTTCCAATTAATTCAATAATTTGATGATATTTCAATTTCCCTTCCTATCAAAGCTTTGCTTTTACTTCGCATAAAGCCGCTTCTTTCATTTCATCCTTTGTGGTTTCACAAACTTTCTAGAGCAATCAAACAAAAGCAAAAGAAACATCTCGGCTGCGTGCTGTTCTCAATTTCGGCATTTATTTAATACAATTCACAGCAATTTGGTGAATAGCAAAACAGTTGAGAGCAAAATGTTTAGCTATTTTTGTACACTTCTCCTAAAAGTATCGTGTGTTTCTTCGCCTTTTACCAGGAATAAGCTTTTGTTGTGTTGTTTCTTTCTCCATTACCATTCTTCTCCTTGGTTTTATTTGCATTCCTCAATCAGATTCAACAATGGTGGGATGATGGGTTGCAGCAATCTGCACCAAAACACCGGTGTAGTAAGAAAACGTAAGGGAGTGTTCCGTATTCTGTGACGCGTAGTATTCGCAATGAGCCCGAAACACGGGATCCCGGGAAGCTCGATACAACCTTGAACAGGGTCGTGATCCTGATAAGTGGAAAAAAGAAAAACAACCCATCATCAGCAAAGCATTCCCGGAACCGTAAGCATGGACAAACGGAAGAGAAAGGAATTTCAATACAAAAACTGCAGCCTTTTCTCTGTCGAACGGGGTATTATCCTTTCTGCTTGAAGCATTTCCTTTTGCTTATATATTTCTCCTTTAAAAAAAAAAATCATCGACGAACAAATGTTCCATGTTCGCGTGAGCTGGGATGCTTTCCGCCCATTTTTCTCCCGTTCCGTCACTAAGAAGCTCATCGGAGCGCCATGTTCGCCTTAGCGATTTGATCCTTTTTCTTTCCACCCATGTAACCGTTGGTTACCTCTCGAGAATGACATATGTGAGTGAATTATTTAGAATATGCTTCTGAATGGAAATCCATAAATAACACAAATGAAAAATGACCAGCAGTCTGGAGCGGGCCCAAAATGGGAAAAACCGCGGGAAAAAGCTTCCTGCAGCCGAAGCTTAATGTGGTGGGGAATGTGCAGAATGTGCTCTGGTAACGATCGGTGCGATTTATGTTTGACAAATCGCACCGTGGCTGATCCGTAATTGTGTGGCAATGGCGGAAGGATAAGCTTGCAGCAATTCCGGTGCTATATATACACAACACCACGTGCTGCTGAACATGCTGAATGCATACTGTCCTCGAGGTGTGTGGTCACATATTTTGCAAAAAAAAAAACAATGTGTAACCAATATAGACCCGCAAACGATTATTTATCATTTGCGTTTAGCCTTTTGCCGGATATTGTTTTGGTGATACATATTATTTTCGTGTCATGTTCAATATAACAACCTTTTACAGAAGATTAGGAAGCTGGTGAAAGGACCCGGCGGCAGCATATAAATTGTCACACAATATGTTCAATGTGTTCCAAAAAAACAATCCAAAAAAGTTCCTTACCGACAACGGATTTTTCTGTTAGTTTTAATGTCATTGTGTTTTAGAGTAAAATTTATATTTTTTTATGTAATTTTTTTTAAATTGAAATTAAAATGAATGAAAGATATTTTGTAGCATATTTGCTAAACATCTAATCTTAAATAGCACATTAAAACTGGTCAAAGTTTAAGATTAGAACAGCATAGCATTTCGTTCAAATTGCAACAAACCGTAAAAAGAAGAGACCGGAAGGGACTGTTGAAAAATCGCGTGGACAAAATAAACTAGATCACATACAACTCGAAGAACATTTTTAAGAAATTAATAAAACACGAAACACAGTACTTGGCAAAACGAAAAAAACTAAATATTCACATCCAAATAGATCACAGAAACATGCAGAAACTGATTGTGCATAACTAGGAACCAGGCAAAAGCCTAAGAAAACAAATCATGGGACGGAGTATAAACGGCATTAAACACAACCCATAAATCAAAAACCATAAAACAAGATATCCCAAAACTAGCGAATGATTTCTTATAAACAAAGATAAAAATGAGATAAAATAAAAATCGGGAAACTAGGGTAAACAACCCGAAAATTCATTATCAATGTTTAATCAGTTACATACATAAAATGCTTGAGTAACGTTTGAAAGTGAATATAAATTCACAAATAGGACACATTCGATGCATAAAAACTTATGTAAAATCATGTATACAATAACAACTTGGAGTATAAAATACACCAAAAACCGTTAGATCCAGGGTCAGTTGTACAACTGGGTTTCCAGTAGTTAGCTTCATGTTCTTATTTCAAAAGCATTGAAAGTTCCCCTACCCAAGATATGCTTTCGATGACTCCAACATCATAAAGAATTTTAATATTCAACGTAAAGTAAAGATACAGTAAAAGCTGTATAACAATAACTAAAAATAAGTCCGATAAATAGAATAAATAAAACAATCTAATTACTTAGCAATATCTATATCAAGGATAGGATATTTTTTTCTGGATTAATAAAGTCTGCTAAAACATTGAAAAAATAAATATACTCGTTTACAATAATACAATTCCAATATCAGCTTAAAAAAAGGGCTTGAAGAACCTTTTTGATAATAGTAGTTAAAATTTAAATGCACCTGCTCTACAGCAAGTGTTCAGCCGTTAAAGTACACGGTTTAGTTCGTGCACTTACTTGACCCAGTCCATCAGCCACTACACTTTATCGCGTTATTCACGCTCCCTCATCTGCTATGCTGTTGTATCTGTCCTGCCTGTTGTTAACCGTGTTCATTTCCGGAAGAATGATCAGCACAAACATAATCGTTAGGTTACAACTTTACACTGGCACACGAAGCTACCAACCGGCATCGACCGTGCACACCGATCGCCTGCAATGTCCCAATGCGCAATGTGATGGAAAGTTAACGAAGGTGAAAATTTGTTTGTCACATCTGGTGCGTTCCGTTTGTTTTTACTAACATTTCTAACGAACATAGTACAGTGTATGTGTTCGATTGCGTTTTGGGGTAGTTGTTAATTAACTTTATCCGCCGAAGAGTTACACAGTGCTGCAATACCTACTGATGAAGTTTGTCCGGCAACTATCGTGTTCATGTATTTACGTTAGCTGTTACTTTAAGAGACAAAATGTTTAAAACCCTTCAAGGTACTTTAAAGGATGTAGAAAACAGAAAAGTGAAATTTTACCTATGATCATCTGTTGTAAATTGCTTCATTAAACGATGCTTGAGTTTAAAGTCCCACATCTCATGCAGAATTCCTCTTCGACATCTCGGAAACTATTACCCTTGGTGAATAATTTATTCACTTCCCTGAATTCCTTCTACCAGCTGTGCTATGTCTAATTATTAATGAGATTAATAGTTCGCCTGTGCGCTTAGTCTCAAGGCATGGTTTCCTTCTCGCTTTCATCTTATATCAATTCACATGAAAGGTAAACCATCTTCTACTTTCTACGATATTTAAGGAGTGGGTCAGAATTCTGAAAAACTGTCACTGATACCACCGATTCAGTGAACTTCAAACAAACTCTATTCTTGCCGAAGTACTTTTCGTCTGCTTATCAAACTTTTCTTTTGCATCAATTTAAAGTCGTGTGCCTTATGTTGGAATAATAAACAGGAGGAGACCAATTTGAGCGGTATGGCGTATGAAGTAATGACAACATCATCTTGTAAACTTTAAGCCTAACATTAGAATTGGAAATTTTAAAGACACACCTTGCAAATTTTAAGCTCTCCAACTCAAAACGTCTAATGATAGCTATTTACTACTTTTAAGCCTCATCGAACTTGTGGGCAGAACAAACTCCTTAATTTCACTAATTGGAAGATAACTCTTAATGTTGAGTTACTTAGGAAAAACGAAAGACTTCTTTGCGAAAGAAAATGAAGAAAAAAAAGCACAGTCTATTCAATGAAGGAATTCGCAAAACTGCTTAAATGTTAACAATACGCGCGCAAATGCCTCACTGAGAAGAAGACGACACGCGTCACACGATACATTGGTAACAAAACAAAGCCAGAAATGTTCCACCAAACCGTGTGGACTCATGATTTCTATAGCTAGCTTCCACTTGATTCTTATCAAAAGTCTTCAGTCAAAATCGGTTTAACTTCAAATTTAATGATATTCTCAATTATTATTTTTCGGTTTCTTCGCCAAAACATAAGAGCCGAAGAATAAAGTTTCAACGTTTCAACGATCTTTGCCTTATCGAGGTCAACAAATGGAAACCATTCGTACAGGATTTATGTCCCTTACATCTGCATCGAATGGATTGTTATTAATATAATGTACAAAACGCTCAGCCACTTTTGTTTAAGTTGAATTTAATTTATGCTTTCCAGAGTTTCCACCACTGTGGTGCGCTTTGTGTTTTGTGCTCCAGACCATGGGCCCGCAAAATGTTATGATTCAATAAGCCAATCGCTCTTGCCAGGCACGTCACCACTAATGAAACAATGGCAGCGTGCAAAAGTTGGGCTGGAAATTGATAGCTTTCGTACGTCGCCGGAGCTGTGGCGGTTATTATCGCGGGTTCCCCGAAAACCCTCAAGAAGGAAGAACGCTTCTGCAAACTGCAATAAAATCACAACCATTTTGCTATTTTCGCATTCAAGCTTCGCAACACTGGAATCGAAATGAAACGAAGCACAGCGAACAGCGATGGATGCTGCAGTCAGCTGGATGGATAAACTTTTCGCAGCAAAAAAAAATGGCCATGTTACCCGCGCAAGACGTTTGCGATGGTGTGATAAGGGAACGGGGAACGGCAAAGTTCAAATGCTTCTTTTTTCCATGTGGGAAAAAGCATAAAAGTAGCTACCAACTTCGATGGAGCAACTTTTCATCGGTTTGCGTTTGGCTCGCTGGTTAAGCTTTAAATGTGCACTTCCGTTCCGCTGGTTGAGGATTTTCCCTATTTTCCCCTGCACAACTGCATGGGAAGTGCATTCGAGAGTGTGTGTGTGTTTTTTTTTTTAATCTCATACGCCGCTCCTATAACGATTGGCAGTTAGTCTCGCTGTTTTCCTGGTTAGTTTGGTGGTACCGTGTAAGAATATAAAAGTGCGATTCAAAAGGGTAAACTATTTCATGCTTCCCTTTTCGTACAGACAGCTGTCGTAAACATTGGAATCATATCGTTACGAACGCTTCTTACTGTTTGAACAATAATCCTAACCGTTGTGTTAGCACAGGCTTTTATGGCGATGAACGCGTGTACTTGATCATATTAATGAAAATACTTCTCTCTTCTCTCTCTCATTCTTCCACAGATATCCCAAGCCGGGTACGAGCAACCCAACGGTCACATTGAACGTTGCCGATCTGACCGACCCGAAAACCATTCGTATGAACAAGCTCACTCCGCCACCGATTCTGCTCAATCAGTAAGTATACTCCAGGGCAAAAGAACGAAAAACGAAAAAAAACACTCTTCACAACTCATGCATTCGGGCACAAGTTTTTACAAAACTTTATAAAAACTTCCCCTTTTGTCACTTTGCCCCGATGCTTTATAGCTTATCCAAATCATTTTCTGTGTCCTTTTGGAGTTATTTTTCTTTTTTGTATATCAAGTGATTGAAAAATATGTAAATCGTTTGTTGATGCACAGCATACAAAATAGATGGAATAAGAACCCTTTTGGAATAAAATCAAAGAACTTAAAGTGATGTTAGAAAGGTGGATGATATATTTACGTGATGTTTTTTTTAATGCGGAATGAATATTTCATCATCGTTTCATCTACATGGGAATACATCCATCAAAGCATTTTAACGCAATATTAAATCTTTTTTTAATCCATTATTTTAGTGGCATGAAACAACAATGAAATATTTATTAATCAAAGATCGGTATTTCCATGAGCATATCTCTGAAAACACTGAATCTTTATATGTTAAATCCAATTCGTTATGTCTCACTAGAACTTTTCCTATCGAGTATCAATTAATAGAATATTAAATTGGTAACAAATTTCATGAATGTTTCTCCAATTATAATAAGGTTAAATAAGTTAAAGAAAATCCGAGTCTGAATATATACTATGCATCATAGAACATAGAATTGTTTTCCATTTTTGTCAAGACCAGTTAACTCAAGGTTTTTATTGCAATAAATAATAAACTTGAATACTTATTATTATAGCCACTAGCTTCTAATCTCTAAAGGAATTACGAAGTGGATTTTGGATTTTTTATTCTCGTGAATAAATCCTTGTGAGTTGCCAATGCCATAATGCTCAGCAGCAATATCTCGTAGGATAGCAGATTAACTAGAAACCAAAGAAAGAGAATTGCTATTTGAAGGCTTTCATTGGATTCATGAAAAATGAGATTGATAATCTCAATGAGCTAATCAAAAATGTCATAAGAATATCATATTTTTCTAAGTAGATAAGGCTATTAAAGATAATATACCACTAAGAAGATTTCTTGATACAAGTTCATAGTAATTGTTATTTTATTTATACTTGATTATTACGGCATTTAGCCATATTGTCAGCCTCAAAAGGCTGAAGTTCAAAGAACTGAAATGAATTTTTGGCGAACAATTGTGCTTAAATTGTAGTGTGTTCAAACATGTCTCTTTACGTCAACATCAAGAAACTGTAGGAAAAAATTGAAAGATATCTGTGTATTTCACACAAAAATAAAAGTTAGATCGCTGTAGGAAAACATTTCGGCATCGAAGTTATGGATTCCTAAATAACTAAGAGAGTGAAATTTTTTTTTATTCAAAAGCAATGGCCTGGCCGTATTGCAAGAGAAAACACTTACCATATGTACATTTGTTACGAGCTCATAATGCCATAAAGCCACCGTATACATATACTTCTATTTAGTAATAAATAACTAAATTGTGTACTCACTTTTCACTTGAACGGTTTTTCAACATATACATTAAGAATCCGAGGTACCGCGCTGGATGTTAATACTGTCGATGAATGTCGCATTTGTCATGCCTAGTTCGAACAAATCGCAGACATCGTTTAAATTACAGCACATATTCAGGAACAGGTCGGAGAATCCACAGTGCGTCGATTTTCCACCGCTAGTAAGGATCGCACCCGAAGAGCACGAGCAGACAAGTAAAGGTTGATTGCCGAGAGTAGCGTAGAAGAGTCAATGTGGCCATTTATTAGACCCGTCACAAACAATCTCCTGGCGTTCAGCAACCTTTCCTCCAGCAACCAGCGATAGTCCAATCAGCGATTCCAGGAGCTTGGACCTGGAAACGCTGGATGGATTATGTTATCATTTTCCTGCTCAAAAAGTGTATTGTACTGTAGAGCTTAGTAGAAGCGTCTGGCCTTCTGAGTACTCTTTACTATATGTTTCAGATTACATTTACTCTAATGCCCGTATCTCTAAATATCAGGCATTTATTCTGCGATCGCCTGATATATGGTGTTTAATAACTAAGCTGTGAAAATGTGCTTTAAAATAATGCATATCAAATTAAATGTACGCATTGTGCGATGTTCGAAAATGTGTTTAATGTTCAAACCCAACAATCGTTACAAATCACACGCTACGATGAGCAACACTTTAAGGGCATTACAAATAATTACATAATGGAGTCGCATGCATGTAACAATAAAATTTAGACCATTTTAAAAGCAAACTTGCCATTTAAACTGATGCTAACAAAAGCTTTGTTCTACATCAGTAACAATGGTCAAACGTACCGCATTGACGTTCGTAATTATAACGATGCTTACAGCGTCTGTTTTCGGTCATACTAAACTTGTACCGTTGGAAGAATCGTTGTTAATAAAACAAGTGACACATTTACTAGAATCGATCTTCACTGCAGTACGAGATCCACAACCAATCATCATCGTTCATCGCTTTGGATACGATTTTGCGGTTCCGTTCGTTACTGAGCTTCTAAGATCGATCAGCGCTCTTCGAAATCCTTTAATCTACAGCAAGTCCCCATCGCCACAGAATAGAATGTTTAACGAAAACAGTGTACCTTACAAAGCAAAAGTGTGTATCTTATTCAAAAATAGTCTAACTGACGATATTCCCCCGTACGAGCTCTTCTACTATACTCAGCAACGCTATTGGGATCACAACGCGTATCTTGTGGTTTTATACGAAAGTGCTCCATCCAGGAACGGGAAGCATATCCTAACTACGGTGCTTCATAAATATAAAATGCTTGGACTCTACCGGATATTGCTGCTAAATGTGGATTTACACTCCGCAACGCTTAGCATGTACACTATCAACCCGTTCACGAATCATACGCAAACACTGCAAACAAATGAAACTTATTTCTCACACTTGTTTCCCGATTATTTGATCGATTTGAAGGGGTTTGAGTACACGATCGTATCCGCCGTGAACGAACCTTTATACATTGCGGGAAAGCTGTATGGTACGGAAGTCGATTTGATGCGCGATATTGTCCAACATCAAAATGCTACTTATCGCTTATTGATCGAGCAGCACGTTTCGGATCCGTTCGTTACAATTGGTTTAGGTGATCTGTCGTTATCGAAGACATTCCTAGCTGGTACTACAGTCAATCAATTTCACGCCATTCCCACATATGGTGGCATTTGCGTCAACATACCAGCTGGTGATATGATCAACTTGATCAAGTTTTTCATCAAACCGTTCCACTATGAAATTTGGGTGTGTGTGATCGCCAGTATTGCGATGATATTGGTGGTTAAAATTATGTTCCCCAAACGAATCTCGCTAAATGTGGGATTCTTTTTCGGTGAAACACCCGGCAATTGGGCAGTCTTCAGCGGACACGATCGCATGTTGACAGTAATGCTTGCGCTACTCATTCTGTTCTGTCACACTATTTACGAGAGTCAGATTTTATCCCTGATCACACTGCGTGTGTTTGAGAAGCGCATCGATACGGTCGAACAACTGCTCGCTATTGATTATCACTTTATTGCATATTCAGCAATTCAGCAGTTGGTAATTGCCATTTTTCCAGAGATCAAACAGCGCATTGTGTCAGCAAATGACCTAGCGAAGCATTACCGCAAGATAGAAAATCATTCTGAGCGACTTTGTTCTTTGGTTCCATGCTCTTATCGGATATACGGGAGCTTTCAAAGCGAACACAAGGGTGGAAATTATTATATCATGCGCGACACTTTTATTCCAATGCTGGAGTTTATGAGTTTCAATCCGTACACAATACTGGAGCTTAAATATCGCACCTACCGGCAGTATCTGTTACAGGGTGGGCTTTCCAATTACTACAACAATTGGTACGATCAGGTTAAACATGAGATGATGCGTGAAACGAATTCTTTGCCACAATCGGGAATACTTACTACAGATACATTAAAAGCCATTTTTATGCTCTATCTGTATGGCATTGCAGCCGGTAGCATTGTATTTCTTATGGAAAATATGTTCAATTTCTATCACAGATTTAAAACCAATCCTTCAAAATGGTGGAAAATTATTATTGATATTGTTACCATAAAACCAAAAGCTGCTAAAATTAATAATAATAACAACATAACATTATAAAAAGAAGAAAAAATCCATATTTACTACAATAAAAGCGACAGAAAAAGAAACAAATTAATATAAAATTGATCATTTTAAATTATCACATCAAATCATTTTTAAACTTCTAACAGTGAGGAATAATACGTATTAATCCTTGCTTTAATTTTTATTTTTTACTTATATAATTCTTATAAATTCTGCTCATAAAGGATCATTAATAAATTAAAGTTTGTCGAAAAATAAAACTCTCTATTCACGACATTAAATGACTTGTTATTGATTTTAGTAAAATAAAAAAAAAAATCTCCTAGGTATATTTCAATATATCAATGCATATAATGTCAACATAAACTTCAGTAGACGATCTACAACAGAAACATAAAAAAACTTCTTTGCAACACAGTCGTTCACATTGCTGATTAGAATCTCCTGTGCACACTAAACTTGATAAAACCGCTGCAGCGTAACCCAAAAACGTAACGCAAACTCAAACACAATTACAAAGTTTCCGTTCAATTGAAATATTTCACTCGACGCTTACGACGTCCGTAAGGATATAGGGCGACGGCAGAATCGTGAGGCAATCGTTCATTTACATGATTTTCCTCTATCGACACCGTATCGCAACGCTTTTTCCCACTTCGACGATTGGTCATAGCATCGCGAAGTTTCGCCAGCAAAGTGAAGCAAAGTTGCAAATGAATTAGTGAGCAGTTTGGGCAAACAACTTGTGACAAAGTCACCAGTTGCTTAAGTTGTAGCAGTGTAAAAAGTAGCGCAGAATATTAAAATATGTCGATGTGTTTTAATTTTCGTCGTGTCATAAAATCGTCTCCAATGTACAATTCAATAAAACATTTGTTTAAAACACTTCAACCCAAGGTGGTAAATAAAATTCCAATCACTGCTCACCCAAACACCAATGTTTCAAGCCTGTCAGCAGCTCCATTCTTACTTCAATTAATCTAGTGCACATTCGAAAAACGATTCCGATAACCGACTTACCTAACGATATGTCTCCATCTGTTTACTTGTGTTTCTTCCTTTACACAGAGAGCATTACTTTACCAGCGCGTCCTGGGTGTCACCATCGGAGGTCAGCGTGGTTTGGATGAACCGACCCCAGAACCTGTCGGTCGTGACGCTGTGCAAAAGCCCGATGTGGTACTGTCAGGAGGTAATTTGTCTTCCAAACAGCATTATCCTAGTCCATTCGCTTCCGCTTTCCCAGTCGGACGACGGCAATCATTTGCCTTCATCGTTTGTCGGGGTTCGGGGTTTTTTGGCTACCAAAAGACGAAGCAACAGAAATCCGGCGATGGCTTTATTCCAATCTCTGGTCACAGACGGCATAACAAACGAAGCAAAACTACAGCGCCACCAACCATCACAGATCAAATGCATACGACTAAATCTCACCGAGATACTTAACATCCAGCTTTTGCCCGTTTTCGCCGCTGAACGTCGCGTGGTCTCTGCAGCGAAACGTTATTTGAAGAGGAAAATTGTCTCAGTGTGCCAGTACTCCTCAAATGACCGCACCGCATGCACCGCTTAATGCAGGAACGTGAGCTGTCCGAATGTTTCGTACGAACGTGGAACGTGGGAAGGTGAAAAAGCTCGACAATTTGCGAGTGGAGCTTTATCTATGTGTCTGTATGAATCTCTGATGGTGACCCATTGCATTTCAACTGTGAAATTGAAACAATAAATCTCTGACCAACGGTTTTTGGTCAGCCCCGGTCCAATGCCGGCGAGAAATTGGGTTGGGTGAACAGGTGAGACACAGAGAAACGCTGTAAAATGGTTTCGAGAGGCCAATCAAACCGTACCATTTCATCCGATGCATCGTTGCATCTCGCCATGAAAAACCACAATCTAATGACACTTTTTGTTTTTTGTTGCTCCACGAGATGGAAAACTGTAAAGTAAGGAGCTTTAGTGTTGAAAAGCTTCCTTCACTATGAACATGGATTAGCATGGACCCGTGGGTGTAAACGGTGTAAGGATGAAAAACCTTGGAGCAGTACCCGCCACTAGCCCGAAGCGCTAGATCAAAGCCACCGACCCGTAAGGACCGATGAATGGACAGACACTAAAAGCGACATCATCCACTTTGCAATGTTTGTGAATTAAGCAGGATTTATTCGAGTGTGTCTCATTGCTTTTCCCTCCCCATTTCTTACCTCTCCCACTACACACCGACACAGACACACCGGATTAGTGGCGATGGACGTGGCTGGGTCGACGAGATGTCTGTACCGTTCTTCAGCCTTAATGGCAGCTCGTACATTGCTATCTCACCGTTGCGCGATGGTTCCGCAGGTAAGTCGGAATGTGTGCTTTTAGTTTTTTTTTATTTATTTTTTTTTTGTTAGAAGTCGCGTGTGTGCGCTTTTCTTTTGCCACACCACGAGTCGGATGTTGCCGGATGTTAAGACACTTCCCTTTGCCGGATGAGAGCCGGTACGCTTCCGATACTTTACGATAAGCTCGTGTGTATTAATTATTTAAGCATGTGCATAATTCATGACTGCCAGGGGCTGTGTTCTAATTTATACATTAGCACAGTAACTGCCATTTCATTCGTTCTATATACCTATAATGTGAAAAAAACTGTTAAGTTTAGTTTATAAAATTTATGTCGAAATATAACATAAAAATTAAATTAAATTTTAAAATTAAGCCTAGTGTTCATAATAACAGTTTAATAAGGAGAGAGCATTAATAACAAAATCTAAGAAATACTCCTGACGAATCATCCAATGATACAGGGCAATCAGACACTAAAAGCATCGACGATGTACACCCTAATGCTAAAGATATGTCATCCTGCCAATTTGTAGCTCTGCGTACCGGCAAATGCATATACTTAGCCCTCTGGTTGTACCATTGAAACCATACGTTTCCCTTAACGGACAGGCACATCATTCATTCGGGTTCGACTGGTGAACCACAAATAAAAGTAGAATACCTCGAGCCATACACACATGCCACCTTTCTTTCTCGTTCTCTTCGCACACACAACACTAACAAGCCGAAGATGGATGTTCCGTTTGATCCGTTTCGGTTCCGGTTTCGAAGTTTCTCCAAGGATTTAGCTCATTATTCAGCCACTCCATTATCCTTGTTCATATGGTTATTCTTCTTCCCTATCGTGCTGCTTCCGCAACCGAGTGCAGGACACTTTCGGCACCTGGTACACGTACACATTGGCAAAAAACGCATCATACCATTGACTCATGGCCGGTTCGAGGTTAATAAAATTCTCCATTGGGATCAGGCGAATAACTTCGTGTAAGTTGTCCGAACTGCCGATAAAAGTGCCGTATAGAGTACGGTGGTGTAATTTATGAATGGTTTTATTTATTTTCTTCATTTGTTGCTTCCGTGTTTTTTTCTGCCGTCGAAACTTTAGATACTACCTCGGAATCCCGGAACACTCACCAGCCCAGCAGCATCTGTATCGGGCCTCCTCACTGCCACCCAAGCAAGGTACATCGCCTAGGCCACCGCGCTGTCTTACCTGTAGCCATCAGCACAGTTCGCATGCGCACGTTGCGATCAAGGCGTCGAACCGGGTGCAGCAACAGTGGAACGACGATTGGGAAGATATCGAGGATGAGGAGGAAGAGTATGTGGAGGTACCGATGACAACACCACCTTCGAAGCGAAAGCGAAAACCTTCGGAACCTGAGGTGGTGGTAGCGCTACCGCCAATGCCCTGCCAGTACTTCACGGCCATCTTTGCGCCCAGCAATAGCGAGTATGCGCTGATCGAATGTCTCGGTCCGATTGTGCCATTCAGTGCCATCTATCGTATTGTGCCCGATATTGCGAAGAGTCCGACGCAGGTGCTGTACTACCTGCAAAACAATACGGCACTGGCAGAGCGTATCAACAAAATTGCACTACCACAGGTTAAGTCCTTCCCGGTCATGATATCGGGCGGGTATCATGCACAGGTGCGACTCTTCTTACCACCCGGGCTGCGGGAAGATGAGATCACACGTTATCCGATGATCGTACACGTGTAAGTAAAGCTGTTCTTTCAACATTCGATATCTCTCTATTAAAATGTTTTTTTTTTGGGATAATCGAAGATTTTGGGAAAGAGGTCTCACTTGTCTATTAATGGATGCGCAAAGGGATTATCAACATCAATTACCTAACTCTATAAAAATCCTTGAAAAATTAAATGATCAAGAAGAGATTTTTCTTTTCAAACACACTTGAAACATTCATCCTTTATCCATCCCATATCCTTATCCAGGGGCGGTCCGGTGGTGCATGTGATAAACGGCGCCAGTCCACACGGCCGGACCGGGTTCAAATCCCATCCGGACCGTTCCCCCGTAGCAAGGACTGACTATCCGGCTACGTGGTAAAATAAGTCTAGTAAGCCAGAAATGGCCGGCGTGACCTGTAAGGTCGTTAAGCCAAGAAGATCCTTATCCATGAATTCAGAAATACACAGTATGGGACAAACACCCCAAGATCCTCCATGTCCAGGGTATTTAATACCTTATTCGAACATTTCAATCTTCAGTAGTGTATCCTGTGTACATTGCGTCTTGTTTAGGCAGTTAACGGCAGGCATGAAATCCTAAATAAATTATAAATTATGAAATTGCCTTTTCATTCTACAGATACTCCGGTCCCGGTACGCAACTTGTGACGGACAAGTGGCGTGTCGATTGGAACACCTATCTTGCTGGCACGAAAGATTACATCGTAACACAAATCGATGGCCGAGGATCGAGTGGCCAGGGCTATCAGCTGCTACACGAAGTCTATCGAAGGCTCGGTACCGTCGAGGTATCCGATCAGCTTGAGGTGGCCGAATATCTGCGCGACAGTTTGCACTTTGTCGATAAGCGACGTGTCGGTATCTGGGGCTGGAGCTACGGTGGATACACGGCGGCCCTGGCAATGGCCAGCCCTACCAGCCTGTTCCAGTGTGGCATCAGTGTTGCTCCTGTCACTAACTGGAAGCTTTACGGTACGATGTCCTGGCGAGCTTTACCACCAAACCTTCGACCATAACTCATATCTCATTCGCTTTGCTTCCAACCTTTTTTTCTCTTCTCACGCTCAGATTCCACGTACACCGAACGGTACATGGGCATGCCGAACGTAACAGACAACTACAAGGGCTACGAGGATAGTGATCTGTCGAAGCACGCGGAAAAACTGCGAGACAAGCAGTTTCTCATGGTAAGCGACCGCACACGTCCATTAGGCATTAGATATTACAGCAGGGAAGCAAAAAAAAACTTCAACAAAATGGAAAAAGGATCGATTGCAGCTAGATAGAGTGTGCTAGATTACGGCTATCAACCCTACCAGGGTGAAAGCGCAATCCTTCATCGAGCGTTCGCCACTAGCGGCCATCCCATGGACACCCGCGAAGTCCGGCGTTTTTGGGGAAAGCGAAACAGACGCGACGGAAAGCCTTACACCGCCGTCATCGCTCGGCACAATTTATGTTTTTCCACAACCCCGCTCGGCAAAGGCACAAACCACTGCCATTACATTTAATCAACCATTTCTTTCGCTTTTCACCATTTACACCCACACACACACACACACACACCCACCCGTCCCATCCCAATTCCCCATCGCGCAGGTTCACGGTACGGCGGACGATAATGTGCACTTCCAGCAGAGTATGGTGTTTTCGAAGGCGCTCTCCAGCAAGGGAGCACTGTTCAAGCAGCTGATATACCCGGACGAGGGCCACAATCTGGCCGGCGTGAAGAAGCACCTCTACCGTTCGATGACGCTCTTCCTCGAGGACTGTTTCCGGAAGCTGGTAAGTTTGCTGCGGCGCCGAGATTGAGTGGAAAGTGCCCGGATAAATCTTTTACGAACCCGTACCGAGTGTTACGGGTGATAAAATGGGTTGGCCAAGGGGGCAGCGAGGAATGGGGGGGGGAGGGAGGTTGGTTGGACTATGCTTTACTATTCTTAACAGCGGTAAATTGATGCTCAACGCAATTCTCTTTACGAGCTTTGACGAGAGCTTTGAACAGTTGTTCTACGGCAAATATAGGCGCCATCTGAATTGCAAATGACTCTGCGGTATTTGTGAGCAAGAAGTTAGCCTTACTTGCCGTAGTAAAATCGAAACATTAATGTATATTCGCTTTTGGTGTTTAGTTTTGCAAAACACTAAACAATCTTTTCTTTATTCAAACAACCGTACTTCTAACGGAATCCTTTTCGGAATATCAACAAATGCAGATTTGTAAACTGGATTTTCACAACTTCATTATAAATCAGATTCATATTAAAACATCAACGCGACAGCTCGCTTTTCATGCTTATTACTTCACAATTTCTAACGTATTTATCAGAATGAAAGGCCAGCAAAATGTAAACACAAATCGGTACTAACAAGTTAATCAGTTATTTAAAAATTTATTCTAATCTGCAACCCTGTTTATCCACCCATTAAATGAACTGTAACTATAAATGGAAGCCCCAGTTTTCCAATCGTCTAACTTTAGGCATTAATTTCATAAAACATTTCGATGTAATGTGTAAATGCATAAATTATTTTCAATCAAAACCGATACGATCCAATACCCAGGCACAAAGTGCATAAAATCCTTATCGCTTTGAGCTGTGTTGTTTGTCATGTAAAACGTTCACCGTTGGATCATGGACAAACGAGTTTTGATACCTTAATTAACATTCAAAATTCGCAACTTCATACGCTGCGAACATCTAAAACCGTTACATGAACAGGTCAGAGTAAATAAAGGTTTATTTTCCCTCCACTTCGGATCTCATCACACACACACACACAAATTCAAAGGATTTCCTTCGGAAGTAAAACTTTTCCTCGCGAGTACCGCTTTTCTCCGTTCGAACTGGGAAAGCGTTCGACTGGGGACTCCATCGCACGAGGCGCTTTTGCCAGTGTTTCATTAATAATAATGCTCTCACACTTGAAACCCTCCGATTCGAAAGGGCGAAACGAAACCCTATTCCGGTAGGTCGTACGTAGAGGACATACTATGCCTGGGGCCACCACAGTAGCATAGCCTCCCACCGTTTGGTTGATCGATATCGAGCAAACATGCTGATAAATTAAGCCATTTGGCCCAAGTTGACCCGCCCGCTCTAATAAACTGACATCGCATCATTTCAAACGACAGTTACCCTCCTCGACGGTACTCACATTTTCGACCCCGTTCAACACACACTATTCGGGAAGGGAGGGGGGGTGCGTTTTTCCGGACACGCCTTTCCTTACAAACTCACTTCCTTTAATATCCTCTTTGTTTTGCTTATTTTGTATGTGTGTGTTGCTTTCTTCACTACTAACACGTACATGATCTTCTCACTTTCTTTTCGTCGTGTTTTTTTCTTCTTTCTAGGTACCACTGGACGTAAAGCCCGGCCTGGGAAATGGTGGTTCCAGTGATTAATATTTGCTTGATTACTTCGGTGCTACTGATTCAGCTTCAAGTTTCATGTAAAAGTTTCTCACTCTTCTCTAGCAAAAAACGTTTCCTTTCTTTACTTCGAACTGGCACAAATCGGGAGCCTAACGGGAAATGGTACGATGAAACGATGGTACAAAATACAACCAAGGACAGCCCAGTGAAGCAGTAGGGAAAAAAACAAAAGACTGCAGAACATTCATACCAGTCCAATCGTGGACTCTGGGCGATTCTTGTGTAGAGTTTTCTTTGGCATGCGTGTAATTTTTTTATTCGCATATGCCTACCCGCTCTCTTTCTGCGGAACACTTACCATCCGATCAACCCTGATCAATCCTGCAGTACCATCGACATCCTCGTAGTCGTCATCATCATCATCAGGATGTAGTACCACCGAACAAGCCATCCCAACAGCGCTCAGAAACTCAACCAGAACAAGAGATTCGAGGCGTAACACAAAAACAAACACAAACGCACTAGTGAAAGTAAAGAAAGGAATCGAAATAACAAATAGGAAACAATACGTTACACACAAACTTGTAGTTGAGCCAATTTCTGCGTAGTATCTGAAGTAGGATTTTCACATTCAGTGACTCACTCAGCTGTCTCTCTTTCTCACTACTTCTTGCTCGCTCGTACACACGGCAGAAGTAGTGAGATGATGTAAAAAGGGGAGAAAAGGGGACACACATGTGCGGGGTGTTTGGTCTGGCAGTGGCGTTCAACATCCTTTGCCGCCGCTGTGTCAAAATTCAAACCCATTCCATTCACTTCAGTGAGCAAATACACTGCATCATTAAAAACTGCTCGTGACGTACCATTCCATCCAGCATTAGACGCGGGCACAGAAAACACAACGTCACAGACGGTACGCAAACAATGCCGCGAACAACATTAATACGCGACCGTTGTATAGCGTAAGGAATACGGAAACGGGTGTATGATCTGGGCACATATTTGAGGAACTGGGAGCTCACAGTCGGCGATTGGCACGTTTTTGCGCTTCAGTATGACCGGGATGACACGAGAGATGTGGTAGCATTAATTGCACGCCATTGCCTCGAAGGAAGAACAACACTTTAAAGAACTGTTGTCTGCAATAAGGGATTAGAATGGGGTGTGAATTACAAATGGCAAAAAAATGTAACAATAGATATACAATAATATTTGGCACCAAGTGAATAGAAGCTTTGGAAAACATCTCCACAGAAACGACCGGGATACCGAGAGCAAGAAAAAAAAACAAGAAATTATGGTTGTGAAAAACTTAAACGATTCATATAAAACGAGCAATGTTCAGATCGATCGGCTAAAGTGGCGAACAGAAAAAAACACACACAAACAATTCAAATATGTGCGTAAAATAAAAGGTCACCTTAATAAAAAAAAACCACCCTGGCCGGTAATGAGCACTAAGCCGACACGTTACGCACGTTTACCTTTGGGGGTCAACGTATAACAGTAACTTTCGTCCTTAAGTACGGACCCGCTAGTAGGTCTCGGTTTTTTATTGCCCATGCAAAAATAAGCAAGGGTGTGTATCTACCCTCTACGTGGACACGTGGGCAATCGATCTGGTTATCGAGCCCTGTTTTCGCCCCTCTAAAATTCCAATCCTCTGTCTCTCTTTCCCTTACTCCATCGTTCTATTTTCCATGGTTAAGAAAAAGTGTAAATATAACAAACCGAACGTGTGATAGTGCGACCAAACCGTGTGACCCGTGTGAAGGATCTAAAAAAAAACACTTACACGTAACACGTGCAAAAAGGATTAGTGAACAGCAGCAACACGTGCTTAACGTTACCAGTTACCAGGTTACTATCGGTCGATGCCAGAAAGAAATTTGTCTTCTGGGGGGAAAAAAACCCTTGGAAAGAAGTGTAAAGATAACCCCCTTGGTTTGGAAGAAGTGATGGTAGTTGTAATGGTGATTGTAAATTTATCTAAACGAGATAACAAGAAAAATCCCGATTCTTATGCAGCCATTTCTGTGAGATGGAAAGGTTAAACTATTCCACAAACACTCACTCACTTCGTTTCCATTTTATTATTTCATAATCAGAACTGTTTGGAGAATATTTACTTTATTTATTTTAATATTCTTAAAAAAAACAACATCTTTGCAACGTTTTCAGTTTAAGCACATTTGAGCTCAACATTTAAAGCAATAACATTAGAACAAAAGCCATATCAACTTAACCCATGCACTGTTGCGTTACCCCAACAAGCAAGCGAATATTGTAAATTGTTATCTGTACCGCAAAGCAGACAAACTTTTGTCGTCTATACATTCTCTCAAATCATTCACCACAATGTCATACGAAATAAACCGAACGAACCTATGCGAAACGGCACTAATCGCATCCACCTATCGTAAAAGCTCCAGCGGTCCCAACAGTATTATTCCGAAGCAGAACCAGCACAGTTCGACCTGGGGATACCCAAATTAACCCACCTTCTTTTTTTTGCTGTTGCTGTTTGCACATTACCATTTCCGTACTCCAGCGCAGAAGGAAAAGGCTTACTCCCTTTTTGAGGGAAACGGCACTGTGTTGCGTTGTTTTAAATTTAATTAACACCCCGATGGTATCATCCCGGAAAACCACCGATAGCTACAACTCAGGCTCAGGCTGCCTCATGCCCAGAACAATTCTTGCAAAATCTAGTCCCCAAAGCGTCCGACGGTTGAGTAGATGGTAGAACCATCTGTTGAAAAGGAGGACACTTTCAAGGACAACCATTGGGTTGTGGTTTCCGGTGAAAGCAAGATCCAATTTTCTCCTTACCGTCTACACCGCTCTGAACAGGAGTCTAGCCCACGCAAAACACTCCCGCCTGGTTCGGTGGACACAGATTTCATGGGTGTTAAATTAATTTACGATTATGATTCTGCTCGATTTCATACATTTGGCAAAACCGCACAACCGGCTGCCTGTAGATGGTGTGGCACAATTGCCAATTTCTCGTACCGAAAACATTCCAACAATTTCCCGGAAGAAGAAAACTCCCGCCAGCTAGTGTCCGTACGCGATACCTTTGCCAATCGAATACGGGGTAGATTAAACGTAAAGCTCTACTGTAGAGAGCTTCCGACTCGCACCGATACATGTCGGCGTAGGGGTGTTGTGTTTATTCTCGCTTTTTCCTGGCTTTTTTTTCCTTATCTCGGTCGACTTATTTGAATTTATGCGAACGCTGTTGAACGCTTGTATCGCTTTATGTGGAAGGCTCGACCTTTTGCTCGACCACCCATATTACAAGGCGTGTGTGTGTGTGTATGTTCATGTAGCAACATGAAAGGGGTGGGTCTTGTTTCTGGTACGATTGATGGTCGTATCTGACCGTGACGCATTTTTAAAATCACTTTTACATGAGCATCTTTGCTGTCGTCTGGCGTCTCGCATTACGGGATAGATCGACCGAAACCGATTTGGCGGGATTTTGCAAAATTAAAATCTCATCAATTTCACGTGAACGCAAGCTGGAAAGATTATGGTTTGGGAAACGTAAAAATAATATTCATTATGTTAAATTACGTTACTGAAGACTCTTCTCGACAAGCAAAAAAATCGATTTTTTAGCATTTTATAAATTATGCATGACAGAGATTGTCTTGCTTTTGCAAACGCTGTCGTCATTTACGAGTACTAGATACTAAATTATTAGTTATTTCCTAACTAAATGCAAAGGTATGCATGACGATACATTTTTACGACCGAACCATAAAACCGTGATCCCATCACCGGGAGACGGATCGTCAAAATCCCGATGCGAGTTTTTGATACTTTATTATTTACCTTGCAGCCTTACAGCATGACCGAAAGGTTCGTACTTCAGTGTAAATCATACAGAAAAATAAACCAAACCTTCAACCCAGATTCTGCTGGTATTATCTGCCTCGGGCCAGCAGCCACACATAACACACCGTAACCGAATATGGATGTAAGTGTGTACGCCTAAGAAACAATACTGTGGAGGCATAAAAAAAGCTGCGGGCCACCCGGATTACAAACAATCCTGACAATCCGTAAGTTACCACGCAAAAGGATGTGATGTGAAATTTAAACACAAAATTCACCCGCCACCAGGCGTCTCCATCCTGCGTAGAAATTTGCTCCACTTTTTTTTCTTTACATCCTGTAACAAATTTTTGAAGGGAAATTGTGATGGAAAAAAACATACACACACACATATACACCAGTGAGTGTGCACGATGATGCGTAGAAATCATTACCCCGCTCATGGAGGTTTCCATCCAAAAGCCCACTTGTTCCCGATAACGGTGAAAGCCTTCCAAAAGGATGAGTTTTACCTTTACTTCACGCTCGGCATATTCCATTAGGCAGCGTACAGTGCTTGTATAACAGTGGCACATTATTTCACATGTAGCGTTATTTGCGCCACGGTTGGCCGGGTCTTTTTGGGGGGCGAAAGAGAACACACAAAACATTTACCAACCAGTCATGTTCCGGTTTGTAAGGATGTAAGGGCTATCATTGTACTTTAAGAAACAATTTTGACCAACCCAACATTAATCACGTGCTGATGTTTGCCATTAAAATGAAGCAAATGAATAACGGCTCCAATGACGGCGTTTGTTGCGTAAATAAATGGCCGCCCGCCAACGCATAACGGGTGCCTTTCTTGCATCTTTTCAGTGCGAACTTTTTGAAAACCTCGGACCGGCCTGAGGAAAAGCTTTTACGAATCATTCTTGTTGGGTTAGTTTTCTGCATGCGAAACATTGTTTCCTATCTGGTACGTTACTAATGTTATGATCGTTTATTACTAAATACCTGTTTTCCCCGTCCCTAATGTGATATCCTCAGTACCTCCCATAACTCATAACGCTCACTTATGACAGATTAATTATCCGATCAAATCGAAATTATTGTTACGAGAAAAGTTTTGTGTTGCTCTACCACTCACTTACGAACAAAACGTATTGCTTTAACGATATCATTTCGCTACTCCAAAAATATGATATTCCCCGGCTCATACCAAATTCTCGCGTACGACCACGTCGCCTACGGTTCCACTACTCTCAATCATATCAGTGATAATAGTAGACACGTTGTTTCCGCTCGATAGGTTGATAGGCAATCAAAACATAGCAATTATCACACTTGCGTAGTACTGTAGCAAATAACCTTCCACGTAATATGATGCTGCAACAAAAGCATAAACTGTGAGCCACAATACTGTAAGCAACAGAGCACGTTACACTAACGTTATGAAAACCACGACGGGAGAAGGATTTTATAAAGCAAAAAAAAAACAACATTATTCATCACTTATTCTTAACCCTCCTCCATTTTTCTCAAATTCTATCAGCTATGTTTCCTTGCTTACTAGTTCCGAACGAAAAAAAAATGTCAATAAGTAGAAAGTGTAACGCAATATAACTCCTCTTTAACAAGAAACCAAACACTTCCTCCCGTTTCGTTTATCGGAAACACAAACTACCTTTCTTTAGATCGTTTACTGTGCTTGATGTGATACTGGTTAGAGTTTGCAAAATAAACATTACTAGAAACTAAAGCAAATAACAAAAAAAAGATAATACAATAATAGTAAGACCGTAGCGATAAGAGCTCCTCTTCTTGACCTTACAAAACCGCTCCGTAACGATCGAATAGTAATAGCGCATAGGAACATAATAAATTAAGGGTCCAAACAAAGCAAAGAAAAAAAATTGTTGCAAAAAAAAGAGTTTAAATAGTGTGTGAAAAAAAAACAAAAAACAAAAAACAGAAACATTAACCAAAATAAATTGTACCAAGATGCGTCGTACTGTAAGTTGCGTGTACAATTTAGCAAACGCGTGAGTTGATTATAGTTCAGGCTAGTGTTTAATGTTTGATGAATCCCCTTAACTCCGGACATAGTAAAGCCACATGAGCGCAGTGCGTTCGGTTAACTAGGGCTTTTCCATCTAATGGATCGCGGAAAAGTGACATTTTCCCTATGTCCATCAATAAGTGTATGTGTTTTTGGTGTGCGTAGTCGTTGAGTAGCTGCCTTCGATGTTCTTCTTCAAGTTTCAGCATCCATTCGTTTTGAGCCACACACCCTAGCCTCATCACACTTGAGCTGAGGAGTTAAAAAAAAACTTGTTAAAATGTAAATAGATAGAACTTTCCTCGCATAGGCAAATCTTTCGTTGTTTTGTCTCCGTGGACAACTGTTGATAAGTAAATTTAATGAAAGCTGTTGCAATACTTAGCCTTTCTGTTGCTATTTGAACTACGCTTATGTTCCTAGTATGTTAAGGAATGCATCTACGAAGATATTAATTTTTGCATTAGACATTTAACGTTTGTCAACATTACCTAAAAGACAAAAACAACTCTCTGTTCATGTATTATTCTCATTACGCAAAACGTTGTGCGCATCTTCTGTACAAAGAAATAAGTATTTAAAAAAAACAAGAAAACGCAATCTTTTGATAGCTAACCAAAGAAGGTTGAAAGAGACATTCATAATGTTTTTTGCGGATTTTTTTTTCGATGATCAAACGATTGATGAACGAAAGGCGCTGCGACTGGACTTACCCGTCCGATCAAAGGTTTGCGCCCCGGGTTTTTCATCAGCGTGCAACAGAACAATTCTAAACGGGAGAATATATAAATATATCATTAAACGAAACCAAAGAGAACAAAACCTGGACTGGATGCGTTACGTGACGTCATGCCGATGCCCGATGCTTTGTTGTTTGGAGAAAAAAAGAACAAAGCATATTGGGTGGGGGAGAGTGAAAGTGATTTGGGTGCAGCAGCATGCTTTCTAACGGCCGTTTAAACGAACGTCAAGCATAACTTGCACACAAGTCAGATCCACTGTTGCACCCAATATTGCATGTGCAGCAAACACACGTCGTGACAGTTGCGTCCAAACCACCAACAAATAATTGGAGGAAAATCATTTTCCACCCCGTACGCTGGAAGATAGTTTATGGACATAAGAGCTGGTGGTATTTATTGTTTTAAATTGTAAAAACAAAACATTACATTTAAAGGAACTAAGCAACACATGTAACATAAAACAAAATGAACGTAGTAACATTATTAAGCACGCTTGCGTGACATCAAACGCAATTCCACGCTCTGTGCTCGTTCTCGAACCCGTCGTAGGCGAATAGGAAACGTTACCTTTCATCTTTTTCATCCCCCGCGGTTCGTGATAGTATGGAGATGAATGAAATAAACATAAAAAAACACACACACACACAAATCACTCTAGCAATAATGTGGATCTTCATTCCTAGGAAGATGGTCCTAGACTTTCGTACCGTTTGCCTTTTAAATTACGCTCTATTACCGAGAGAAACCTAACATAAAATGAGAACGCCCCCGAAGGGAAGAGCCGCGAGCGTGAGGCACACTTTACTCATCCACCGTAATCAACAGTGTAGATTGTAAGAAGTAAGTTAATAAAAATTAATAAAATTAAAAAAAAAGAATGAAGCAAACATAAATTTAATTTTACCGATACGAAAAGCAGTGGTCGAACAATGTGTAATCGAATAACAGTATGTATAAAGACAAGAAAAATCAACAACCACATCACTGTTCGCGAGCGTTTGATACGTTTGAAACGTTAAAAAGCAGAATTACCACACATATAAACTTCATTGCATAAATAGTGAGTAGTGGCGGGAACATATTGTTCCCTTTCAAACAATGCATCCACGTGTCCGGTGCGCATAGCTGAGGAACGTTTCAAAAACCATACCGTACCGTAGTGAAATGTGCGACCATTCGACCCTAAAGAATGGTCCACATACCTAGGCTAACAGCTGTTATGCATTCTTCGAAATACACCTATCTTCCTTTCGTTTCGGATTTCGAATTTAACCGTTTTCAATGACACAATAACTTACACCCCGTTCGCCGGTTGGCAATGTTTTTTGGTCCGGTCGACAACTGTTCGTACTGTTCATATCAGCGTAGTGTCGTTCTATCCATCAACTGCATCGGTACTAAGTAGATAAAACTTATGAATTATATACCCCTTCGAACCTCGAAAGCTCAAATCTGAGGACCACCTTTACAGTGCGGTGGATAGTATGGAACTGTACATAGAGCGAGCGGGCTCCTTACATTCAAAACCCATGGCTAAAAAAAATAGAACGTTCATGCATAAGTCTCTATTCAAAAGGAACAAACAAAGTAAGTAAAACAGAAACAAGGAGAAAAGAAATATTTAAATAAATAAATACTAAAGTAGTAAGCTGACTATAAGCGAACAAAAAAAAAACAAAACAAACAAAATACGAAGAAGAAACATGTCAAAAAAAGCGTTTAAAAAGAAACACACAACCAAACAAAACGTAGTATATACATTTTACCTTCGGTTTCGGTTTACGCAAGCAAGGACGCAAGTTTTGGAAGGGAAGTACTATGAGTGCGGAAGGGGGAAGAAATAAGCAAAGCTATACCAAAACAAAAAAAAACAATGTAACCAACACAGAATCAAACGCAAATCAAGCTGCAACAAGAACAAACAAATTACTCCAACAAAACCAGAATGGTTAAATATTTACAAAACAAGTCCCACTTACGTCTCGATAGCCTGAACTGTTACACAGAAAATAAATGCCAGTAAGTTATAAGTTATTATAATACCACTAAATGCGTAAAGCAAAAAAAACGTAATGTGACAGACGAAAGAAGACCGACAGATTGGCAATGGCATTAAAGCAAATGAGATAGCAAAACAGAACAACCAAACTGGATACTAATTGCGCGAGTTCAATAAAGAATGATATTTTAAATTCATGACGAATGCTTAGCCGTTTTATTCATCATTTTTTGGGGATGGTAATTTTTGAAGATGTATTTGTGTCCGAATGATTTTATTTGCTGTATAAATTGTACAGGTTGGTCACGTTAATTCATCTAGGTAAGGGACAATCCGATGACACACCATGGGTTTGCAAATCAATTTCTTGATTTGATAATGACAGCAATAGTTCGTGTATGATATGTTTTATATACACATGCATGTATAGGTAAGTGACTAGAGGTTGTAAATAAGGGTGAAAAAATCACATTTAATGATAACTGATAAAAAATTACGTCCTACGTATTTGCTAATATCTCCTTCGTTTGATGAGCTGCACAACTCATCGAGGAAATCAATTTTATCAATCTTATTTTATCAATTATTAAGTTTTACCAATTTAGGCGACTCATTTTCATTTATTTAAAATGCCTGATTGATCCTTTAATCTTGTCCGTTCCACTTTTTTATTGTTCTGCCTTTCTTTATTTCTTCTATTTGTTTAACTTTTTTTATTTTACTTATTTAACTTCACATTTTATAAATATGTTTTTTTATTATTAATAATAATAAATATTTATTACTTTTATATTAATATTTTATTTCTTTTACACATCGAACTTTTCTTTATTGTTGATTTTTGCCTTTTTATTAGGACATTTCTATGCTTGAATTTTAGATACTTGACATTTTACTACTCGTAAGCGAAAATCTATTATCATTGTTCAATGTGGCAATAAAGATGAACTATTTCCATATTTATATACATTCATAAAATGTAGAACATAAAACCAAGATTGCTTCCCATATGCATCAGATATCCATCCTGTAAAGTTAAGCCATTCTTAAAGAAAACAATAAACAAAATGTCGAAAATTATAAAGCTATTAAACCATGAAACATGATTTCTGATACGATGCGTTTCTCAAACGATCATGTCAAACAATGTACAACGTGATGCCGGTAGGGCGAGAATCACAACCGATTGTCACCATGCATGATTAGTCATCGGTTACTCAACGTCTACAAGCGTAGAACGGCCAAACCCCTACCGCACATACAAAACTGTGGAACTCTACCACGAGACATGGCATTGCATACCAGCTAAGATGCGCGAAAATAACCTCTAGCAAGAGAACGAAAAGAGCATGCGAGCCGAATATATTCTCACGTCCGGAGAGTTTCGAATGGCCGTCCAATAAATGTCACCATTTTAGATGTATCAAGATGGAAGTGATTGAAAATGATTTATGAAACAACAATTTATGATCTCAAGTTTGTCGTTTTAGATAAAGTTTTTTTTATAAATAAAAGCTTTTAAATAAGAAACTCACCACTCTCCGTTTTGATCACAGATCCCCCAAAATCAACATCTATTCTAGGCAGAAAACGCACAATTCTAAGAGCACGAGAGAGTGCGCGACATCGATCGAAACCGAGCAACCTACACGTTCGACGGCCCGAGATTGAAACGGACCGGCTCAGAAACTCGACACCACTCCGACACGATACACACACTGTTCCGAACAAAAACCAAAAAAAAATCCGTCACCATCCGTTACACAAAACGCGTGTGCGCGACCATCCCTGCCCGATCAGCTTTGCCAAAAATCACTGTTGCAGTATCGCAACGGGAGCGAAGGAAAACTTAGTGAATGGCCAAAGGAAAATCCCGTGATCCGTACCGTAGTTAATGGAAGCTGCGTGTGAGTAAGCTCGGTAAGCGTGAACTATTCCGCGCTTGGCAGATGATTGGCCTGTGAGTGGTGAGCAGAAGAAAAATCGCATGAGCAAAAGTGAAGCTGGCTTACGGCAATTTCTTTAGATGTTTCAAGTGGAATCAAAAGTGAATATGTGCGGGCTAGGTTTTTATTACAGCTTGAAGTGGTTCTTTAATTAAAATATCGACGTCATTGTGGCTGCTTTTGGAAGTGGAAAATTAGAAGAATTTGAGATACCTGGTGTGATGATGAGTTGCTCACGAGGAGTAACCAGCCGCACACATACCGTGTCCGCGAAAAAAAAGCCATTTTAGGACGTTATATTAGATGAAGTGAATAATTCCATTCCGCTACAATTTGCCCATCGGCAAGCAAACGGGTCCAATCGTGGAGCGTACGTCGTGAGTGACACGCGTGACACCATCGTCACTCTCTGCGAGTGAGATATTTTCGTGAGATGAATCAAACGTGCAGTTTACTCGTTGCGCCCCAATAGAGGCCACTTGCGAATGTGATGGTTTTGCGTTTCCGTTTGGTGCATGTTCTGCACAAACCGTACCAGTTGGTCGAATTATTCTGCTCGGTCCCTCCCAGCTCATATCGCGCTCATAAGCTTATCGGTTGTAATCTAACATATTCAACGCTGCTGATAATTAAACAAGATGACAGTTGCACTCTGCCGAGAATTGAGATAATTGTGCAGCATTTGCGCGCGCGTGTGTTTGTGCGTGTTAGTTTTATTTGAACGAAACCGTTTGCTTGCCACCGGTGACGCACCAGTATCTTCGTCTAATACGAAAACATCTAAAACCAAAATACACATCGGCGACGGTTCTGGCACGGCTAATAATAAAACCGCGCACCGTGGATGCGGCCGGCCACGGTACGGGCAGGAAGGGGTGTATGTTTGCGATGAACATGTACCATGCATACACAACCGACGGCCAACAGAATGGCGGGTTCAACATCATCCGTCCCGGGGGTTTGTTTAGAAGTTTCGAAAATCGATCTGTTTTGGACTGCGTAAATCGATAAAGTTCGGTGCGCTGTGGGGTAAACTTTCATCAAACGATGCGCCGTACACGGGGCACGCGCTCTAAGCTAGCAAACCAACCCCTTATGGAACCGTCCCACCCACATGGCCACATACAGACACACATTCATGCACGTAGCGATCGCTCCATCGCAGACGATCAGCTGCTAGCAAATTGTGGTGATGTCATCGGTCGATCGAACAACGATACCCCGATCTTGTTGGTGTTAGACGCCTAGCGCACACAGATCGGAACTGTCGAGATCTTGCCACCGAAACTGTCAGCGGCGCTTCTTTCGCTTGCGCCAATGAGCGACTACAGCATGAGGCGTAGATGCGTTGAAAAGTGGATTTAATTAAGATCAACATATCACTTCCTCGGTGTTCCAGTGGTTTGTGGTATGCTCTTGAAACTGTGCTGTCATCTCGATTGAAACGGGGGAAAGAAGAGAACAAAACGTAGATAAAGACACCGTAGAAAACGAGTCTTTTCGCTGTATTCAAACAATTACTATCTCTCGGTTAAAGTCGGGTTTTAGTGTACGTGCCGGTGTGCCGTGTGGGTGTGGTGCAGTGTCTTTCTATCGCAGTTGTAAAACTCGGTACGTGTAAACAAACCGCTTCTGAAGCGATCCCGTCTTGAAACGGTTACTGCTGATGCATCCTAATGGCGATGCACCGATGCCGGGAATGATGGAATATTTGTTTTGACAGACACAAATGCAGCGCGATGGATCTTGTTAGTTATTGGAAAAATAATTTGTTTATAAAAAGTTAACGGTAGATTAGGTTGCCATGTGTCAGATTAAGGATAGTAGTGTACGAATTAATTGAATTTTAAACGATACAAGATGAAGATCGAATATGCGCTCGAATATAAATCTTCAATGTAACTTTATTTTCTTTGCTATTTGATTCAATATTTTGATCGATTTCACAAATGGTTTCTTAATTATAATTAAATATAAACGGAACCATAAACGTAAGTGAAACAGTGAATTTTTCGCCAGTTTCTCACGCCACTGGACTGGAATCAAATCCTATTTTTTTTTTTGGGCCGGCGCCATTTATCAAATACACCACCGGGCCGCCCCAATCAAATCCTAAATTCGGTAGGAATTTTTCCACCCCAGGCAGTTTCTATACCGCTTGCTATAACAAAGAAAAACAGTTAGAAATGGGGAACTTAAGTTTCTTCTGTTTCCTATAGACTTCAACCTATTCCATTTTGCTCAATTGTTTATATTTCTTTGTCCTTCTTTCTTTTATCATTTTTTTTCTTCGCATATTATAGTCTTTCTTCTTCTGTTGTCTTCCATTTTACGTCTCCATCTTTTTTCTTCTTTTGCCATCCTTTTTACTCCTTCACATTTCTTCTTATATCGTTTTCTTCTCTCCAACTTATTTATTCTTTCTTCGTCTCGTTTTTTTCGTTTTTTCGTTTTTTCTTTTATAATCTTCTTTGTTTTTCTACTTTTTTTGTTTGGTTCTATAACTATTATTGTTTTTTTGAACAACCGAGCCAAATAAATCCTACAAATTTAGACAAAAAGTTAGAATTTTTATAGTAAAAGATAATGTTAAATTGGTTTAGCGAATTTTCTGTTAATTCAATGAGCTGGAGACTGACAGCAAGGAAGAAATACAAAAGATGTTTAATGCTCATACGATGTACGTTGAATTTGGTCATTTGATATAATAATAAACCAATTTTCTTCACCAAGCAGATTTTGAAGACCGGTCCTAGTTGTGACTAAATAAGTAATTCATATTAGGCACAAGTGTTAGGCAGGCCGGTTTCATCTATACAAATGCATCCCACTCATATGCAAATAAAGCAAACTCTGCCAATCGATGCAACCGTTTTTTTTTCTACGACACCTTGATCACCTTGAATTAAGTTAACATAACTCTCTTAACACCTACGAACAGGTGAAAATGTTTACTAACTGCTGCAATCTCAATCCACCCCACCGTTAGTACCAAATTACGTACTAACCGACCTTCACGCTGTGGATGTGTTTTGCTTCCCGATTTGCAATCGTTACTCCACGTATACGATGCACTTGCGATGCATTTAATAAGGCAACGGGTGTCAAAAAAGGTTAAAATCAACCCTCTGCCCACTCAATGGACGGATGTTGTTTTGGGGTCACAAACATTCAAGTTCAACCACGACAAGAGGAGACCGATCACAGATGCGAATTTCGCACCCTCATGTGCGTCCAAATGTATGTTGCAATGGACACTGGGCGTGAAAATGATTTTGCGTGCGCATGAACGCACACACGCTTACACAAAGACACACGCCTGTACTTGTTCACGCATCGTCACAGTAACAGTAACAGGAAGATCAGAAGACAAACCGTGCGCGAGAAGCGGTAGAGAATATTTTTGAATAATATTTATTTCTGTTTCCGGACGGCGAACATCACCGATGACGTAACGTTCGCGATCGCATGCGTTAGAGCGTAACGGGGCGCAACCACTATTTGCCAGACACGGTCGGAAAGGCGGTCGGAAAGCTTACACCGTTTGATTTCGAACGTATGTAAATCGTCTCTTCGACGCTTCGACGTTGCGCTTCAACTTATAGGCACGAGCGACTGCAGCCGGGTGTACTAAGCATGAATAATAAACATGTAGATGAATGAGGCATTTGCTTACGGATTGTCTACCAAGCATTACCACCAACCATAAGCGGTTTAGATCAAGATCCATTCGTTGTTTATGCGATCTAAGCAGGAAGGGCTAATAGTTCCGTTTAAGTTTAAGTCAGCAATTAAATAGAAACACTAAAAAAATAGTGTATTCTACGATGTGATTTTCCCGCAATATTCAAATTTTAATTACAAAATCAACAAAATCAACAGCTGTAACTTAACGAACAAACGAATCGAAATCATGTGCCATCCATTTGTTTGATCGCAACACATTGGAATAGTGCATCCGATATCAGTGACGATAAACAGTGCTGAAGAACACTTTCAAAAAAAAAAGGAAAAAGAAAGAAAGTTTTATCACACATACGCACACGAGAAAAAAAAATCATGGCCGAACAGAACGAAAATACGTCGACGAAAAAAAGCGTCAAAATTCAGGACTACATTTCGCCGGGTATTTCTCGAGAGCGAAGTTTTATACGCACCTCAAATCAACAGGTAAGATAGGTAACTAGTTTTCACTCAGGGAAAACTGGTCACTAAACCATGGCTGGCTCAAATGTCTATTTAATTATGTTAACAAATTTTTACTTCCCTTTCCATCGGTTCTCTACTCTACTGCAATGTTTTAAAAATTGACTATTTAGCAAATATTTGAGGTAAACCCTTATTCTAATATTTTTTGAGTACGCGAAATTTTAGATAATCATTTCATAAAGCTTTAAAATCTCATTCTGAGATATTTGTGTATTTTTATTAACTTCTATAACTTTAAAATGCTTTCAGAAGCTTAAAACGCATGATGATTAACGATCTGTTTAATATTTTTTAGTTTTACTACTACAAGATGAGTGTTACTGTAGTTAATTTTTTTTCTTTAATTTTTAAACAATCATTTATTTAATTGTTTAACACATTAACTATTCATCTACATGATTTAAAATCCGGGACTTCGAACAAATTATTGTGACTGATCATGTCACGATCGTGTGTAATGTTAATATATCGTTACTAATAATTATTATGTGTATTATACAAATTAAATTGCACTTTAGCTTAATTGGAATTTCATGCACTAATTAATCAAAATTTCCCTGCTGTGGCAAAGAATAAATCCGATCTTTTACTCCCAATGGCAGATCAATAATAGCAACAAACGGCGCAGTTTGGCATTCACCCAAAGCCAGGCCCACCAACATGCCCAACAGCAGCTACGTGGTAGGTTTCATTCAAACAAAACATACACAGGAGAATTACTACCTTTTTCTTTTTGTTATTGCTTTACCATCATTTTGTAACCTAGAGGGTCGCCTGGATGGGCTATCGGGCATGAACAACAAACTGAACGTGCACGCGCAGGAATTTCAGATGAATAACTTACCCCTTAACGATCATCGGTTTCCATTGCAAAGCTCGAGGTAAGATGGCGGATGCTAAACTTTCGTTCAATTTAAACGTTCCGATTTAACACTAAATACACTGCATCCGTTGCACGTTCTTCCGCCGCGGCAGATCTCTGAACATCTACAGCAGCTCCCTGCAGCACTCGAAGTCAAGTGTCGCGATGCCGTTGGGTGGTATGCACGGTCGGCATCATGCACTGCAGCTCGGTAGCATCGGTAGTCCCATCCCGAGGGGATCGCTTATGATGCCCAACCATACGCCACTGCACCACGTCGGCGTGCAGATGCAACCGTCACATATGCCGCTGGTAAATTCACCCTCTAGCAGCAACATTCTTCACGTAAGTCCATTCCGTAAAGGCTCGGTGGCACGATGGGACAGCCTCGTGGAGCCTGGAGCAACGCTCTCATTACAGCTCTCATTATTATCATCGCTTACTGTAAAACGTAAATGTTCGTCTCTGCTCTTCCATGTCGCCGCAACCGTTTACTTCATCCTCGCAGTCCAGCGGGCCACGCGTTAAGTTCGCGCCGGAACCGATGCTTCACGCAACAGCACACGCACACAGCAGCAACACGCCACATGCCTCCACCATCAACAACAGTGCCGTTGCTGGCGGTGCGAACAACAATAACAACACCCAATTGAATCTGGCCCCTTTGCAGCGCTCGAAGTCTCTCTCGTCGGCGGATACGTTGACCCGCGGGTTGGCCAGCCTCGGGCTGGGCATCGGGGCGGAAGCAACCGATATCGGTATGTTCTCGCCGGAAGTACAGGCCGCCATCAACAGGGCGATCGAGGATCCGAATCAGCTGAATGCGCGCTGTTTGATGGATCTGGCTGCACAGCTTCTTCATCGTGCCGTCGAAGGTCGTCGGTAAGGATTAGTGGATGGGCTTTACTACTTGACTAAAGCAATCCGACGAGATAATAAAATGGGAATTTAATTTCAACAAGTGGGAATTTCAACAAAAAGTGGCATTTAGCCTCCTAGGTTTTGAACGACTATTCATTTCTGCGAGTGATTTTTATTCAAGATTCTAAATTGTTGTTCAATATTTAATATTTATATGCATTTACTATATTGAATTAAGGAGTTGTGCAGCTTTATTTGGTTTATCCAAAGTCAATTTAACTTAAACATCCTCTGTATCTTTGTGAGCAGGCAAAGCTCTCCAATTTAATGAAAGTTCCCCAATAATTTGAGGATTCCTGAATAGTAGTAACTTTATAATAGTGTCATATATTTTAAATGTCTTTGCTACACAAAAATACCACTGGACAACTGGTCTATCTCAATCCTTGTGAATGGATATCATCAACTTAAAGGCATTAAGAGGCTACGATAGATAGTCAACATTTGCTAAATACCTTTGCTTTGTTCTTTCATAACATCTCCATTTCTCTGCTGATGCTTAAAATTTGCATTGCGATATCAATTGCTTATATTTTAATGAATAGCTCCTGAAATTATATCCTCTTTTTTTGCGAAAAGTTGTATGTATGATTTTAATTCCGAAAGCTCTAATCTTGAATGTTTAGTTTCTTTACAATTAATTTATTTGAATTTGACGATATCGCAATGAAGAAAAACTAAAGTTAAAGACTTAGAATTCCATCAATCTGGTAACATAAGTATTACATACAATAGGACAACTATTCTACCTATAGAACCAGAATATCCTCTAATTATAATTGATGATCGCTCAACGATCACCGCACTCCAACTTCTATCACGGTCATATAGAAATTCAAATTAAGTTCTCTAAGCATTATTTAAAGAAATTTAATGACGACACTTAGTGTTTCCATCTTTCCAAAAAACATGTATAATGTTCACAACTATGAAATATTCAACTTCTGAATGTCCAGATGTGTGTTTGAAGCACTCAAATAACATAACATGATCTTCACAACATAATCTTTCAACACACAAATGCAACTGTTTACTTGTTGTTTATTTAAAATATAACAAAAACATTATATCTTTACTTTCTATTTTTCAGCTACTCCTTACCAATATCGCGCTTGTGCATTTCAATCATTGCAAAGGAGAAAAAGGAAACCTTTCTAGAGGCACTGCTCAACACCTGCCGCCAATGGTACCAGGAACGGGACAAAGTGCTTGGTGCGATGCAAAACTCGAAGAACCCATCACGGCCCCGCTTTACCTCGTTCATGGCCTTCCTCACGGAGATGTTCTGTCAGCTGAAGCGGCGTCAGCTGCAACTTCGCACCGAGTGTGACGGTGTGCCGCCTCCATTGGTGCTCCTGACCGTCCTAGGCAAGTGCTGCGAAGATTGCGTTCAACCACCGGTCCGGTCACTATCCGAGGTATGTCTAAACAGTGAGATTCTTCTCATATGTGCTATTCCTCTCATCATTTGTTTTAATTTTGTAGATCGAATGTTTGTTTTTTGTGCTGACCTGCATCGGGCGCGATCTGGAAACGCATCTGCCGCAACAGCTCGAGTCCCTGCTGGCCGGAGTTCGTGATGCGTTCCTCAACTCCGCTGCCTCAGCACCAGCCATTCGCCGCACGCTCCTTCAGCTGATCGAGTTGCAGGCGTCCCACTGGCAGCTACCCGGAAACACTGTCTTGTACTATTATCCCTCCTCCAAGTAAACTGGTCACCGGCTACTACACCAGCATTGCGATGGGAAACGACCCAAAACCAAACGACCCATGGCCCACGGGTAAACGGGCTGTTACATTTAAATGCGTTTTTGTTTTCTTTTCTTTTTTCGTTTTTTTTCTTAATTTTTTGATGGACTGCAAGTCTGGTAGCGCCACTGAGTAGGGCACGGCCACGTGCCGTCGCGAACGAACAAGACGAATCGAACGGAACAAAGAATTGATAGTAAATTTTGAAAACAAGAAAAAAAAACCCTCATAAGCACTGGGAGTGCCTACGATCACTTTATTCGAAACGTTCGAGAGCGAGAAAGCAACAGGGAAAAAAGAAACAAACCTAACCTAACGAAGCGATCAGACTACATTCCATCAAGATGGGTGAAAATCCACTATAAAAGGAGCTTAAGTCAAAGTCAAAGTAAATTAAAGCTAAAAAATTATTTACCATTCTAGCAAAACGCTAAACGACGACCGGGGACGATCCCTTCATATGTTAGCTCATCTTAATTCGGCCATGTTTTATTTTAGGCAATCATCGCAACTGCCCCATTATTTATCAATCCTATTTATTGCTTCCCGTTTGTTTTTTATTCTTCTCAAATAATGGCGAAATTATTCTTTTTTACTTCGTATCAACCTTTTCTTTGAAATGATTTCCAAATCGCCATTTTTGTTTGTATTGTTGTGCAAGAATTAACTCATGGACCAACGGACACAAGGGATAGTAGCGAATGTGTTACGAGGTCTAATGGTTTAATTGTAGCATTCGTAACAATCCAACGTCAGTGCCATCCGCCCAAGCACTAATTGCGATCGCATAAAACCAATCAAAAGATACAAAAAAACAAAGCGATCACTTGGTGGTAAACACAACAACAGGGGCACAAACATAATCCTAGTCACTAGTGGTGTGGCAGTGAATGGAGGGGTTGCAGATTTGTGCATAATAACGACTGCAAGTTATCGTACGTAGCTTATCATCCTCTACCTTCCCCCAAATCAGAATCGTACGACTGTGCCATTGTACGATTGAGGCATTGAACAACTAAGGAAGACAATTTTGAGACGCGTTTTGTTTAGTAACCTCCGTAGTGAGCTGTAACGCTAATGCATACTCCCCAAAAAGCTGGAGGTTAGTGACGTTATGTAGTGGACAGGGATTATTTATTCAACCAATGTTTAGTGAAAATAAAAAGTAAAATACTTTTCATCATTTACTACAAACTACACCACTTAATCGTTAGGAGAATGTAAGATTGTTTTTTTTATACGTGAAATTTGACAAATCAATTAAACTATAGTTTATTACCAGTTGTATCAACAAAAAAAACCATGGGAAATATATTATCTGCAACACAACATGTGCAAGTGTGACTTACAAGACTTCTTTTTCCATAGTTTAGCAATTTTTTAAACGAGTTTCATGCCACCAAGAGATGTTTCCAGCAGGTTTTAATGTATTATCCTATTTTACTCTGAAAAATGTGATAAAATGTGATAAATGTGTGGATTCTTCCAAAGAAGTTTTGCATCGTGAGACATTTTCAATTTTCCAGATGTAGGCAATATGATATTTGCTCTATTTTATATCTTCCTTAAGAAAGGCCAATTCGTCGAACAAAATACTACCACAGCTGTACAACTTTGTGCATGTTGGAGAAACTAAAGCTCAAAACAACATAGTTCCTACTCAAAATGGAGATCGTTCTACCTAAGGAAATTAATTAATTAATTCATTCATTCATTGATCAAATCTTGACGCTTTGTTCATATTGGATGACGATAGCTAGCACGAATCTACGTCCTTCGTCTAGGTCAGGGGTCGGCAGAGTTTTCACCAAAAGGGCCAGGCAGTAAAAATTAACCTGGAACTGCGAGTCAAATACTTGAAACCAATCTTGAAACAAGTGGAAACAGGGTTCCTTGCGGGCCGAATCACTTCGTCTAGCGAGCCGGATTTGGCCCACGGGCCGGACTTTGCCGAGCCCTGGTCTAGGTGATAGAATTCATGACTCCCTCACCACGATACCAAAAATGCTCCAGCTGTACTCGACGATCAGCGAAAAGGAATGATCTCTCTTTCAAAACTTGCAGTGAAATAAGGATATCGATTACAAAATGTGTTCCGTAAATTGCCACTTCCTTCCAGAAGTATCGTGTAAGGAATTAGATGATCTTTTGGTCTTACTAATGCTGTTGTTAGTAATTCACCCTGTAAGGAGATCACTGAAGAACGTGAGGCACTCATTATACGGATTGTCGATCACCAGGATAACGAAATGGCTGACCCAAATTGTTGAGAAGCAATCGACTGAAGATTGTGTTGCCCTTATTTATACTGTTTTCCCGCGACCATTATGTCGATTCCTGTCACAGGGTTCCGACTTCCGGCAGATTCCTTACTTGCTATAAAGATTGATCAACAACGACGCGTTGTTATTTACCACGCAAATGAACCATTTTTCGTAAGACCACACACCAACATGTCGCTGCATTAATCTGGAAAACTTATTAAAAATAGAATTCAGGGTAATTTTATTTCATTTTCATATCTTTAAAAAAATTTAAACTACCATTTAAATGCTTAGTTCATTTTTCTAATGCAAACGTTATTTACCACTCTATTATTTGCTTTTAAAAATAATTAAAAATGTAGCCTCGCATAACCATCACATAAATTCAAACAGAGTGCAAATGTAATTATTATTTGAGCATTTCAATTAGCGTGCGCACTAGTTTGTGTACTTTTTACCCAGATTATTATGTAATTGGAATAACTCCTATTCATCTTCTGTACTTTATTACGTTGCAAAAAAACACACCTCAAAAAGCACTGATTGTATCTTGTATTCAATGCAAAAAATTGTTACAAGTACTACATTAATTAGGTTTACCCACCTTTGTTACCGTTTTGTGCCATAGATCCGGATCAGTACGAGTGCACTAACATGTCTACTCCTAAACAAACGCTTTACCATCGTTAATGAGCTCAACCGTGTAGGAAACAGGAAGCTACGTACGCTTTTCCACATTTTAATGGCACCGAGGAAATTGATGGTTGCAAACGGGGGGGGGGGGGGGGGGGGGAGTTGGCACATACCACCCGCAACCAAACTACCGTGGGCAATAAAATAAACACACGAACAATAAATGCAGACATATTTATTTTTCCCTGCGTATGTGCAGTCGTAGGACGAATGCTTTCCCGACAAGGTTTGCATTGATGCCACCGTTGTTACGCACTATCCATCGCTCTCTTTCTTTTTCTTTTTTTTGCGCAAAAATTGCGCAATATGTACAGACAAGCGAACAACAACACAGGCTACAACATGAGCTACAACTACACGATCAGTGGGAGGAAAACGGAAAAAATCTCACCTATGCAAAACAACGGCAAAGGAAAAAAAAAACCACACCCGCCTACCGAAAGTGCAAGTGCACGCACGCATACGTCGATCGTAACGCAAAACTATTCCAATTGTCTACAACGGCTGTCCCCAAAACGCACAATAAGATCGACGGTAGGGAAGGGAATAACTGCAGCGAAGCTGCACTCCACGATGCACATCATTGAAATGGGAAGTGCAGCACGGCACGCTGCTAGATAAACATGGTGATTACTAACGGCTTCACTCGAAACCTTCACCCACCAATGGAACTTTCTTCCATGCACGTAACATTCGGCTCGGTTAGGTAAATGCATTGTGGCATCCAATAGGTTTCATTTTCACTGCGCTTTTGCAGATTGAATCTGTTTTTTCCCCTTTTTTATTTGTTCCATATCGGATGGATCTTCTTGATTGCGAGCGATCGAATTTATGCTTTCAGCGAAGTTTTTTTTTCCTTTTCCACCAGAACCAGTGTGAGAAGAAGCTACAAAGAGGGGCTGGCGTGAATTAAAGCACAGCCAGATAAGCTACATGCAATGTTCACGCATAACGAAAAAGTTTGCAAAGAACACATAAGCCATCTTTCAATGGGAGCCGCCTAATTTGCAAGTGTGAGATGGTACTACTTGAACAGGTACTAATCGTCGGCTCGTTTATGCTTTCGGAAATATGAACAGTTATCTAAGTACTGAGAAAAAGTGTATTCCCGGAAGGTAAGAAAACTGATCGCGAGGCAACCCTTACTGTGAAAAACTCCCTTCCATTTCATCCATTTCCCACAGTAGTTGAACTCTTTTTCTCTTGTTTGGGTTAAAAAATATATAAAACAAATTTTAAACTTACTTACTTTTGAATCTGATTTAGGCAAAATGGTCCGGTATTATTCTCATAACATGGCGAACCAGTGGGCTTGACTGGCAATTTAATTTCACTCAAACTCTTATTGCAATAGTGCTATTTTCAAAGGAAAAAGTTATTCAAATAACTACCCTGCACACAGTACGATGGTCGTCAATCGATTTGCTTTACCATCTTCACGATTTTCCATAACATTTTCCCCCTCAGAGGGGGGTAATTTTTTTTATCCATACATCAAAAGTTGATCGAACTTCACACAGCGGTAAAACGCTTCGCGGTGCATACTGCATCTGCTCACCCTAAACGATGCACCGCAGCGCGCCTACGATGCATTTTTCTTTGACAGCTCGTTTCGTTCGTGTTTTCGCCACTGTCACGAAACCGTACCGCACGCAGGAAAGTTCACGCGAGTAAGCCAAACCACCGGCCACAAAATGCACACGTTGAAAAGTGCAAAACCACACGGGGGTGCAGACATGATGACGGTGCTTACTACCATGAATATGCTGCATGGTCAGCTCATTGGTTGCCTTTTAAATGCAGCTAATTTAAGGATGACGGACTGGCGGAACTTGGATTGCGTTGTTTGAATGTTTCAGCCCGAAAACGAATCGTCTTGGAGTAGAGGAAATTAGAGAATCTGTACGATCGATTGAAATTTGCATAAATGTATAAAAACTAAAATGTTTAAATTATCTTTAAGACGGATCGATAGTATTAGTTAAAATGAGCAATACGTTTGAAAATATATAGAAATTCTCTGTTAAATTTCTACATGCATGACTTATTTATTTAAACTTTATTGAAACAATAAATTACTGCAGGAGTCGTCTAAAATGCTCGAGGTCGAGCGTCATCGTTAGTTGATCCATATTCCCGACCTTTCAAACAAACGAGTCAACGCCGTCAGTCCATCTCAGTTTGAACCTGGCACGCCTTCTTCTGTCCATATAGGTACCTAAGGTACCATCCGATGAAATTCGGATGACATAACCAGCCCACAGGATCCTGGAGAGTCTAATCCGCCGTACGATAGTGAGTTCATCGAACAACTCCAATATCCTTCCATACATGGCTCCATGACCATGAGTAGTGGAACTTATTAAATTCAATGTAACCCGAGGTTCCGCACCTAAGGAAAAAAATGTAAGAAGTAAGTAAGTAAGTAAGTAAGTAAGTAAGTAAGTAAGTAAGTAAGTAAGTAAGTAAGTAAGTAAGTAAGTAAGTAAGTAAGTAAGTAAGTAAGTAAGTAAGTAAGTAAGTAAGTAAGTAAGTAAGTAAGTAAGTAAGTAAGTAAGTAAGTAAGTAAGTAAGTAAGTAAGTAAGTAAGTAAGTAAGTAAGTAAGTAAGTAAGTAAGTAAGTAAGTAAGTAAGTAAGTAAGTAAGTAAGTAAGTAAGTAAGTAAGTAAGTAAGTAAGTAAGTAAGTAAGTAAGTAAGTAAGTAAGTAAGTAATTGAATGAAAAAAAAATAATGAATCAATCAGTATGCAACAAATCAAATAATTTATTCTTTTTACTTTTGACATTATATGTACATCAATATCAGAAGTATTTAACTAAACTCCCTTATCTGTTATTAATTAGGTCATTATGTTGCGATTTTTGTGCACCATTTGTGAGAATCTTCTGCGATCTACCGAGTTTCGAAGGCTACTATTACGTTCACCACCTCCAATGTTCCTGGTAGTCACCAGTTCCCCTTATCTGCATAACTTTTCGCACATTTCGTGAAACCAGCCACAATCTATTTTTCCCTCTTGTCCACCTCAATGTCTTACCTCTGTTTTACCTTTGCTACCGGCTTGTTTGAAATGTTTCTTTTTTCTGTTTTCATGCATTTCCTCCTGTTTGCAACAGGGGGTTTGCACCGAACCACAGCACACGAACTCATCATCATCATCATCATCCCCGCACGTAGCGCTTTTGCACGCGCGGAAAGAAGCATTTGCCCCATCGTAGGTGCTGAAAACACGAAAAACAAAAGAAAGTAGCTGCGTGCGAGGGAGACCCGCCGGCCCAACGTCAAAGCGTCGACACCCTGCCTGCCTCCCTTTCCCATGGCGAACCATGTAACCGGGTGGTGCTGGATGGAAGTAGGAAAAGAAAAGCGAAAGTACTCCACCTGACCGCGGGTGCAGCACTAGTTGCAGTTGGTGCTTTTAATTGGCGCTAAAATGGAAGCCCTTTTACTTGAGCGTGATGGCAACAGCAATTTCCTCCGCTAACACTAGCTAGTTTTGGGTCCCCAACCCGTACCTCCTCCCTGCCGTGATGTGTCCCGCTGGCGGTGGAAAAGCGAGTCCGGAAAACATTGCACGACGATCCGGACACGGCCCGCAACATAGATTGCGCGCGTCCAATGCAAACGAACCCATGGGCTCGCTGGTTGTTCGACTAATTTTTACAGCAGATTTTCCAACGAAAAGATTCCCCCACTCACATCTGGAACAGTCCGGCTGTCGGTGGGGTGGGGCACTGGCAAGCTTCACCCCAAAGCGCCATGCCTCGGAGGCCAAAACCCGCTACGGATACGGTTGGGTTGGTTAATTAATATATAAATAGGCTTGCGCTGGTGGAACATTCAACCAGTAAACTTTGTACTCTCCGTCCATCCATAAGTGTATCGAAATGAAGTTTACGGTAAGGATCCTGCGCTTGGTGAGCTTCAAGCTTAATTTTGTGAGCCTTTTGAGGCATCGGTGATTATACCAGATTGTGTTGTGATAATGAAAATATTTTACTGATATTTTAACGAATAAGAACTGTGTGTTTGTGGCTGTTTGTGATGAATAATATGTGTTTAATATGAAGTGAATGTTTACTAGACTCCAGTGATCTTAAGCTGAAACTGAACTGGAGAAAACATAAACTGTAGAAACACAACCATAAATTGTGACTTATCCAAGGAATTCGTGAAAACGATCAAGAATTTGTGATATTCCAATGTGACTCTTGCAATTAAAATAACCAAGAAGTGTACTCATATGTACCAAATAAGTGGCTCACGCAAATAAGTGAAAGCAGTTAATGAATATAGTGTAAATAAAGTAAACATACGAACTCCTATCTGTTAGAGTACGGGTCTCTAAACCACGGCCCGCGAGACCCTCCCGAGAGATACCGAAATTGGCCTTTAGCTGTGGCTATTCCACTCAAAGCGGCCCGCCATCTAAAAAGTTTGGAGGGCCCTGTGTTAGAGGACGTCTCTCGAAGATCTTTCGTACAACGATAAAATGTTCTGCTTGCTTACTAATTAATACAATTATCCTTGCGGTTCTTATAACGTTCTATTCCCGATCGTGTTATACGTTAAGATATTAATTATTTGATCTTCAAGTATTTGTGGTAAATGTTTCCAAACTCCTTTGGTGAATGAGGAAAGATTTGTACGCGAGAATCTAATTGTAGCACATTTAAACTTAGTTGAGAGCAAAATGGAAATAATTATATAAATGTGACCATTTATTTTATAATTATTTTATTTTATTTTAATTTTCATAATCAGTTTGTAAAAAACTAAGCTTGCAATTTAAGCTCCACGAACAGATCGAATAAATTTGATTCAATTTATTCCTATTATGCAACAAAGCGGCCTATGCGGACTGTAAAAACGACTCTAAGATTTGGGTTGTCTGGTGTCAGGTGGATGACGTATCCAACACATTGATTTCGCGTAGCGTTAATATTAGAAAATATTTGTTTAATCAAGCTTTATATCAGATGTACATTATTTCCCTCGATTAACGTCCAAACCTGTGTTCTTATTTGTGCCCATCCAGATACTGGTGGCATCGGTGGCTGTCGTCATCTCGGCAACACTGGCGCTGGAGTTCGAAAGCAGAAAGCTGCACCCGAACACCGACGGGCACGATGACGGAGGACTGTCCATGCTGGAGCAAACACCGGCCGAGGATCGTCAATGGCAGGCGGTGAAGAAGCACGAGAAGCGCCAAACGGGGAAGAAAATACACATCTTTCTCAGTAAGCCAAAGGGCAAGAAATCGAAGAAGCATGCCGGCGGCGCTGACGGTGAGCCGGAAACGCAGACACGCAAAACGCCGGAGCTTACGACGCGCTCGGACAAGGGCGTCATCGATACGACCTCGGATGCACCGGATGCGGCGGTCGGTGAAAGCCAACATTACGACTTCGGCGAGCATAATATCGTGAAGGAGAAGATCAAGATCAAGCACCATCATCACCATCACCATCACAATCACGTCAAGACGGTGGTCAAGAAGGAACCGTACCCGGTGGAAAAGGTGGTCCAGGTACCGGTGGAGAAGATTGTCCACGTGCCAAAGCCATACCCGGTGGAAAAGATCGTCGAGAAGGTGGTCCACGTGCCGGTGGAGAAGATTGTGCACGTCCCGAAACCCTACCCGGTGGAGAAGATCGTGGAGAAGGTCGTGCATGTGCCGAAGCCCTATCCGGTGGAAAAGATCGTCGAAAAACCGGTGCACGTACCGAAACCGTATCCGGTGGAGGTGAAAGTACCGTACCCGGTGGAGAAGATCGTGCACGTAGACAAACCCTACCCGGTGGAGAAGATCGTCGAGAAGGTGGTGCACGTACCAAAGCCTTACCCCGTATACAAACAGGTGCAGGTTCCCGTTCCGGTCGAGGTGAAGGTTCCGTACGAAGTCCCAAAGCCCGTACCATACCCAGTGGAGAAGAAGGTCCCATATCCCGTCGAAGTGAAAGTCCCCGTTGAGGTCGAAAAGAAGGTCCCCGTTCCGGTGAAGGTCGAGGTGGAGAAGAAGGTCCCATATCCGGTGAAGGTGTACGTACCGCAACCCTACCCAGTGGAGAAGAAGGTCCCATACCCTGTGCCGGTGAAATCTGCCTCCTTCCCTTTCCCCTTCGACAAGGACATTTCGAGCTATTCGCACACGAAGCTACATCCGTTTGAGTCGCAACAACACGAAGAGTACGCTGGTTCGGAGGATAGCTATCGCCGTACGACCAAGACCGGCTATAAGAAGGGCAAGGGCAAGAAGTCGAAAAAGACGGAACAGCAATCGCAACATCCCTCGAGTGCCCCGGTAACGGAGGATAACAGTGAGGGACAGACGGGTATGGGTGCGTCCTACTCCTCGCTGAGCACCGGCACGGATCATGGTGCACACTATACGCAGACCACCATCTATCACGGTGGTTCCGGCCATCAGTCCCAAGCACAGCAACAGCAGGAACAACAACAGCAGCAACAGCAGCAAGCTCACCAAGCCCTACTTCAGCAGCACCAGGATCAGCTCCAGCAGTATCATCAGCAACAGCAGCAACAGCAACAACTACAGCAGCAGCAGCAGCAGCAGCAGCAACAACAGTACGGTAGCCAAGATGCCACTAGTTTCTTTAACCAGCAGCTCATCCATTATGGCCAACAGTCCAAGTACGGTCCATCTACCTTCCCGAGCCAATCTTCCCAAGGTGCCGATTATGGAACGGGTCCTCAATCGACCGGTCAGGACGGTAGCCAGTACAGTCATCTACTGACCAGTGGTTCCGATCACTACGGTTCCGGCTCGAACCACCAGGAAGTGATGGTAACGCCACCGTCAGCTGGTGCTGCATCTGGCCTCCATCATACCACCGGTTACGGTCAGCAGCAGGCCACCTACGCCCTGACCGCTCCATCCAATCCGGGCGGTAGCTTCCAGCTCGAATCCCAACCACAACCATTCCAGCTGCTCCAGTTGGCACCGTTCCAGTACCAGACGCCTACCGGCTTTTCACTGCCAACTGCCAGATAGAGTGCCTGTTCTCCACTGACTGACAAAAAATCCCCCCCAAACCCCGTGAGACTGACACCAAAAAAGAAAAACACATTAGCACCACATTCTGCAATGCCGTTGCACTCACGCCCGCCTCAGGCTGGATCGGAATATGCTTCGAATGTACAGATTTGAAGAGTTCCTTCATTTAGACAGCCGGTCCACGTGCGTGGTGCTTTGCGGTTTGCAAATGTTTGTTTGTTGTTTTATGTTGTTTTTTTGTGTACTTTCGTGTTTTAAAAATAACCAGTGTTTGTTTTTTTATTAATATGTATAACATGCCAATTTAAATGCCGTCCACGCTAGGGACAAACCTGAAAAAGGGGACTTCCGAACGGATCGAACGGATGGGCTGTTTTTGTGAAACAGTCTGCAGCCGAGAGCCGTTTGTGTATGCCTTCCCTTGTTCCTGCTCCTGTCCTGTCTTTGCACATAAATACACACGCGCATAGCAATTCGGTATTCGGATTGCTCAAAAGCTAATGAAACCAAACTTTAAGTAAGGCATCACTTAACGGCAGTAGCCTGCCTACGGTAGGATGCGTTTGCTAGAGGCTAAGAAGGATGGCTAGGTAGTCTAGGATGCAAATGTTAACGAATGTATTTTAATTCACCAGCCACCCAGGTCGTACATAGTTGAGTGGCGCTACGCAGTACACTTAAGTGTGAGACTGTGCTCGTGAGTTGGTAGGATTTGTGATTTTTTAACATTGGACTTTTACCGTATTATTGTACATATTATTCTTCCTTCTGTTGAAGACACTGTACGCTGAGCAGTAGAATTGATGCTATTGTTGCATAATAAAATGAGGAAAAATCATACATTTGTTTGTGTGTGTTTCGAATGGAGTGTCTCTAATTAGTTCCGTTGGTAAGTATTCCGGAAGAGAAATCGCGATTTTAGTGTTTCAAATTTAAAACTTTGTGCTGCTTCTATAAACGACCACGAGAAGCGCTGTGGTGAGGAGAGAAGCGCCACCTGTAAACTAATAGCCGAACTAATGTGCAATTCAAAATTTTAACCGTTTTTCTCCCTTCGTTTCCATTTTCGCAACATATTGCATTGATATAATATAATTTAATAAATAATCTTTAAAAACGGTGTTTATCAGAAGAAATTCTGCATTTTCTAAACTTATCACCAATATTATTTACAACTAAGGTGAACAGAAACTTATTCGATTTAGCATGATGGAGGAAATGTTATGTTTATTATTAAAATTCACAAATATATCATACAAAAATATTGTTTCATATTCTCTTCCTTAAACAAATGATCATTTATTCACATTTCACGCAATGTTTCAATCGTTGCCGGCAAAGAAGAAGTGTAGTATCGAAGCCGATAAATCGTGCATTATTCTACTCTTCATGTATGGAGAGATGTAAAACGGAACGATTAGTTTTTTTTTGCTTAATTCCACAAAAATCACTACTGTCCCTTTTAATTATCCAAACATGTTTACTTTTTGGCAAATTACCAATTTGAAGATCATCTTCGTTGTGAGCTGTTTATTTTCCTTTTTCGCGTAAAATCTAACACAAAAGCACTTAATCATACGCCTTCCTAATATGTAACGTGTCACGGGTCACCTAACGATTTTGGGTGAATCACCTTCTATCACCTGCATTGAGGCCATCCGAAACCTATGTTTGTTTGTTTTTTTTTGTACCATAATATTATCGTAAAACTAACGTATTAATATACAGACAAGTGAAGAAGTTTTGTGTACGTTTTCTATTTCTTTTACACAATCCTCAAACGAGTTGGTAATGCTTTCCACTCATGTTAATGAAACTTGTGTCTTTAGGTCATGTGATCGTTTAAGATTGGGGTTACTTCCTTCGTTTTTTTTTTACTTTACTTTCATTTTTTTCATTTTTTATGTAGCTTTTCTTAATCACCGCTCTTCCTCACACTGGAGCTCGTTTCTTTTTTGGCAAAATGCTCATTGAACAGAAATATTAAAACGTAACGTAGAAAATTAGGAAGGAAAGCAAGCTGTGTACGTACTATGTGCAACCAAATGCAAAGGATATAAGGCCAATGATGTGTAAGCTGTCCACACTCGTACCAAAACGGTCCAAATTTCCACACCGATACAGGACAGCGCACACTAACTCAAGGGCCCCGTTCTCCCGCAAAAACTAAACCTACTCAACGGAAGCATTGAATCTTTTGTTTTGTTTTTCAACTTAAACACAACCCTTACGAAAGCATACTGATCTACCCTGGTGGGGCTTTTACTCCTGCTTCATGGCACCCATCTCCTCGAGCAGTTCCTGCAAACCGTCCGGGCAACGGCCAGCTTCAACTTCCATTGCCCAGTTGTACAGTTTCTCCAGCTCCTGGCGCAACTCAACCACAGCCTTCTCGCGATCGGTCACCAGCTCCTCCAGGTATTGGTAGCGAAGCTTCTTACGAGCACGACACTCACGGGCACTTTGTCGGCTGCGTTCTGCTTGGTAGATAGAAGGGAAACGAAACGATACGATTAAACCATTAGAAGAGTCCGTTTGAGGAATGCATAAGCCTAGCAGGACGTTTGGCAGAATTCACCATTGTACTGGGCGTTTATTATACTTACCGAGTTTTGCTTTCATGTCGATCTTCTCAGTAGATACTTTACGACCTGGTTTGCGACCTCGTTTTCCGCTTTCCTTACGCTCCTGGAAATTAAAGGCAAAAGACAAAAACATACATAAGCTTGTAATATATTTAAATTATGTAGAATATAGTTTCGTTTATCAAAAATCTTAATCAAAACCCATTAAAACCGCAGCACTGGTCTGCACAAAGATGCAACAAGGCCAGTAGTTGCAGCTCAAATTATCACACCCCGTCTTTTGCCACTTGACAGTGCACTATTAATAAATCGTAGCAATGGGCCATCGGTATACCGCAAACAGACCTGCGAATCGCTTCAAACGTGTTTAGGCTTGGGCTGAAGGAATCAATTCACAGATAGGTCGGATAACGGACCAAATACCAGTGAACGATAGCGACGTCATTAACACCCTTTAGACGTGCGACTGACATTTTGTGCAGAGTTTGACCAACCGAGACGCAGCTGTACCGCTCGACGATGACGATTTATTACGCATCAGTGTTGATTCTATCTGCTTCTTTCGTGTATCCATTCCACAAACACCTTCTTTCGCTTCGACCGGTTCACTGGTAATCTTTATCCTTTTACTATGAGCTTTTTAACTTTCTCCCTTTTCCTCTCTCTCCCCTTATACATGCAATATTTAATTTATGATAGTAAATTAGTACAACTTTCAAAAATGATCATAAAACCTAGTAATACAACCGGCCACATTACATGACGTTTTGCGACGTAATTCAAAGGACGCAACACCATCTCATTCGGGTGGGTGGAATCCAGTACGAAGGAGGACGTTCGCATAAATGCGCGGTACGAGAACCATTCCACCGGATTTGAGAGAAAGATCATTAAAGGATAGAACCAACACGGCCGGTGAGAGTTAAATGGAGAACAAATTGGGGGTCCCTAATTTTACGATAAACCTGTCCGGGTGTGATGAATTTCTTGTTCTGTCTGGGGTGCGGTAAAAAAGTAAGGTACGACGCATAAAACCCTCCACGTGAAATCCCTACAGTGTGCATGATTCAGGTTTAACTGTGCTTAGTAGCTGATGCCGGTGGGAATGGAAAAATCAACGATACACGCAGAAAGGACACTAGTTCTTATATTTTCTTGTACCGATTTGAATACCGGCAAAGTAAAGTTCAGCAAATTGTGTCCTAGGAACGGATGTTCCTTTACCCCACGATCAGGAGATCCTTTAACGATCGATTTTAATCAAACGATCGTTGTTACCACGGTTTAAAGTCACGCCACACAAACACTGCAGGGGGTCTCCTCTTTGATTAGTTGCTACCGGACCTGGCCGATTCCTGGTTTACCCGTACGGACACTACAAACCAGCAAATCGGGGTTTGCGACCAAACCACGGGGGTTCAAGCGCGAAAACACTCTACACGGAACAGCGGAACCACCGAAACGACCCTCCCCACGAAGCGGACCAACGGCAACAGAACAGCGATGCTGCGCCATTCAAGTTGCGAATCGTCGGCAAACTGTCCACCCTGCACTTCCCCACCCAACGACGGCCACCCCTCCCACATGCCCATCCAGTCGCACCCGCGCGGCAAACGAAATGGTTTCTCTCGGTTAAGGCCAACGACGTAATTTGCGTTTAGAATTGCAGCCTGTTTTCGCTCTCGAAAAAACATTCGTGACGAAGATGGTGCGAGAGAAAGAGCGAGGGAGAGACATGAAAAGAACGAGAAAAGAGCTGTTTCCGATGGGAGAGGAGCAGCGTGCAGGATGTATTACGCATTGGAAATTGGTACGCGAAGAGAATGAGAGGATTCGATTGCGTAGCCAAATCCAGGGGTGAGCAACTATTTCGAATGTTTGTGGTACCCATTTGCGATTGCATTGTTTTGCATCTTTTATGAACGTATCAGGTGAAGTGGTACGGCAATGCTTGTGCAAAACGTATGAACTAACACATCACAAATTATTGGTTTAATCCTAAAGTATAATTTAGATGGTAAATGAGCTACATTCACTGTATGAAAAAATAAGTAAAAATCGTATGTTATACGATTCTTGGTTTCTAGCAATGCAATTCAGCTTCAAAAATATAAAATACCAATAACAGTTTCCTACAATTCTACAAAACATCCCAGCACTCCAAGCCAAGACGCTCGATGAATGGCGTCGTAGTGAAATATTGCACCCTTTATTAGAATATTTGCGCAAGATGGTCATCGAACCCTTCTTAAGGGTGGCTTGGTCCCCTACTACCTATTTTCCTGCATTTGCTTGTTCCAATACAGAGTGAGAGGGAGAGAGAGAGAGAGAGAACAAAACACAGCCATTTCGTCAACTGATCAATGACGTCATAAGTACGCGAAGGGCTAGCAAAACGAATGTGTGGCATTGTTATTGAAAGCGCGTATAGAAAACGAACGCAAAACACATTCGCCTGGGACGAAATTGTATGACTAATCACGGAACTATATCATGTTGAGAGCACTGCACAGCAATCTGTTAACAAATCGGACAGCTAAATAAATCTCAAGGTCCCCACGTAAGACAAAATCAAAACAAACAACCTCACGCTGCTACAGCGGTCGCCATCTTTGTTTTTATCGTCATTTCCGTCTGCTTTCGTACATACTACTATTTGGCACGTTTTAACCGCATGAATAGCACCAGATTTGGCTTACCGATTGGTTTTGCTCCTCCGCCATCGTTGCCAACTCCTCGTAGTCCATTGTTGATCAATTTGAACTGTACGGCAAAATTGATAGTTTCTTTTGTTTTTCTCTCGCTTACGCCAAAAACTGTAAACACGCGTACAAAATGCGCTAAAAATACAACTTTCACTGCAAATGTTCACTGTCACCAGGGAAGGGCAGCTTATTTGCTGACACTTTCTTCAAATGATGCACAAATTATACTGGAAAACCTTCTAAATATGCACTGCTTTGGAAGCTCGCGTTTTTCACGTTGTTGTCCTTCTGCGTAATGTTGTGAAGTGTGTGCTTTGTTTTGAAAACGTCTCGTGACGTCACACGTGTAAAAATGTATGTATTTGTGTGTGTGCGTGCAGCCTGTGCTCGTTGCGCATTAATCGATTAAACGATTCGGCATTGTTCGTCGATAGTGAGATGGAATCGATGAACGAATTGACACGTTTTCTACGTTGAATATTTGTTCGGATATTTCTTTTTTTCTCTTCGTAAATTTGATGGCATAACTCCAAATATACTTTTAGTAACTTAATCTTTACTGAGCGATGCTTCGAATGATTTTTGTTTAGCCGAACGGCGATCATGCGACGTACAGAGCAGCGAATGAATGTCTCAGTTCGTAACGATGCAAAAAGATATGCACCAAAAGGGGCACACTCACTCGCACTTTAAATTATGTATGTGAGTCTTATTGTTTTGCTGGGAAAATAAAGAGTAGAATTGATTGCGCCTGTTCGTTCCCTAACATAGGATGGAATCACTGATGCCAGTAAGGAGACGTATGTGCGTGCAAAATCCCTCGGGCGCTGTTACTATCCTATTTACGTCGATTTTCCAGTCGACAGCAAGGCCAACAGTCCACCGGCACTGACCATCGAGAAGATGTAGTTGAAGGTCGGTGTGAACGATCGCAGCAGGTAGAAGCTGGCGAAAATGACCACGGCCAGGAAGAGGGCGTTGTTGTAGAAGATCGAGAAAGTGGTCGCCTCGTATTCTGCTACATCAATCTTCTTCCAGAGCACACGTTCATCTTTCTCCTTGCGGCTCATCTTTTTGTCGTCGGCAAGCTGTGCGGTCATCTCGCGGGTCACCGCATCCTCGCGCTTGATGGCAATCTTGTGCTTCATCGTGAACTTCGTGTTACGGTAAGCCATAGCCAACAGGTACGTGCACAGTGCGGTGACAATCACGAAGAACACTACCGACGGCAGCAGTTCCATTTGATGCACTCTCCAAAACAGCCCTGTGAGAACGATACAACGCACAAAAGAGTAAAACATCAATGAAAGTAACGAGCTAACTTGTGGGAAAGCATCAAGGTCGGTTTTACTTACAAATAGGCACCGCCGAAACGATAAATGCACTGCCATAAAACAGCACGTTCGATTTGGTGCTCACATTCCGGCTAAAATCCTGCAGCAGCAGTTCCTCTTCCTTGGTGAAACCTAGATCTTTCGTTACTTCAACCATTTTAAATTCAACTTCGAAAGTTCGTACACGAAACCAACACTATTTATTGCTTTGATACACGATGAACCAGTTACAGTGCGTACCGCAATTCCTTTGGAACTATGAAGCCGCAACGAATGCACACAATCGGGAAATCTGCGTCGACGGACCGCTACGCGAAGAACCAGGACCAAAAAAAAGGTAAACGTAACGAAACGTGTCAACTTTCTTGGCGATGTGGAATCACACCTGTCATTTTGAAGGCTCAAGTTTGACAACTGCCACAAGGCTGCCAGATTTACAGCCGCTCAAATGCATTTGCATTAAATTAAACAGTAAAAAATAATTGAGTTAAAAAAAGTGATTGTAATATACAGAATATCATAAAAACTTCATTCTTTTTTTTAAAATAAAAATAACCAAACATAAGTGGCGTAAAAATATAGGCAATATGCTGTCCCGTTTGGTCGCTGGTACATTTTAGAGACCTTGGGTATTATAATGGCCCAAAACTTTGTTTCAATTATCAAGGGGGCAGGCCTGCTGTCAAACAGTGTGAAAACAAAACAAACCAAATCATTTGCAATAGCCCGGGAACGCGCTTTCGCTATTGATTAAATACATCGGGAAAAGTGATTCAAAATGGGTGGAGGCGATCTGGTGAGTGAAAGATAACCGTGCATTTCCAGCATTTCATTTTTATTGTCTCATGGAACATTCCTATTTAAAGAACACGAAGAAATCATGGCACCCGAACACGATGAAAAATCAAGAACGCGTATGGAAGGCGGAACAGCAAGAAGCAGCCGAAAAACGTCGCCTAACCGAATTGCGTCGCGAAATAGATGAAGAACGGAATCGGGAAGAGCTGAAAAGCATCGGACAAAAATCGGGCATCCTTCCGAACGATGACGGTGATAAGAAGCTCGAATGGATGTACCGTGGTCCGTCACAGCTCGTCAACCGAGAGGAATATCTACTTGGACGCACCATCGACAAAACGTTCGAAGATCTGGATGCACAAGAAAAAGCCTCCAACTCTACGTTTGGCGTTGCGCAACCGAAAAATCACGTCGAGCATGAGTGTATACCGTTTTCCATCCGGCAGCACAAGGATGTACTCAGTAACGACCAGGTAGACCTTACCCGTAAGCTCATGGAGGACCCTCTAATGTTGATTAAGCAGAAGGAGATGGAATCCCGGCAGAAGATTCTTCAAAATCCGGTCAAACTAAAAGAGCTGCACCGACTGCTCAAAGGTGACCAAAGCTTGAAAACTTCGGAAGAAAAGAAAGATAGAAAAAAGGATAAAAAGAGCAAGAAAAGCAAGAAAAGCCAAAAGAAGAAGAAAAAGAACAGAAGGCACAGCGATAGTAGCGAATCCGGAAGCGATAGTGATGGTAGCGCCGATTTGGATAAGCTGCTGGCGGAAAAGTATAAGAAAGTGGCAGGAGAACACCAAGACGGTGTTAGCATTGACAAACTGCTCAGCATGAAGTATGCAAAACTGTCCCAAGAGCTAGATGTGATGGGTAGCAGTGGTACAAAAAAGAAAAAGCAACGACGCGGTAAGAGTGAAAGTTCCGATTCTTCAGAACCGCAAAGAAGAGAATCGCGTAAGCATGGCGACGATAATCGTCACGCAAAGCGGGAAGATCGTGTTAAACGTACTAACCGTGATGAGACAAGCAGAGAAAGGGGTAGAGATACAAGAAACGACCGTTCGCGAGAAGTGAGGCAGCGAAGAAGAGAATCTTCCGAAGAGATAGATCGAAGGCACGATAGGAATAGAAGTAAGGAAAGGTATAGGAACAAATCGCCAGCAGGTCGTTTGAGCAAACGATCTCCTGAACGCAAAGGCCACCCAGCGAAAGACAAATACAGCCGACGTCATCGTTCCCGGTCGACATCGGTGGAAAAGAAAAACACGAAGGATGTAAAACGTCGATCACGTTCCAGATCATCTGCAGCAGAAAGGAAAACGGAGAAAGACACTAAACGTCGATCCCGTTCCCGAAGTCCACGTAGAAGAAGTAGTACTCCTCCATCAAAGGCGAAGGCTTCAACAAAATCGCGAAGAACACCTTCCAATTCATCATCATCTGGTTCGTATTCTGACGCAGCGGAACAACCATCTCAATCACGACCGTTCGCTGATGATTCCGATGATGAAAGACGCATCAAAAAGAGACGAAATTTTGGTCTCGTAACAGCTTCCGGTGAGAAACTGGACACACCTTCATCACGTCCGGAAGTACGTCTGTACAATAGGGAAGAGATAAAAGCTGAACAATCGAAACAAAAACCAACCTGGACCAAACCAAAGGAATCGAAACGTCCGCTCAGTGAAAGGGAGCTAGAAGAGAAGCGGCTAGCGATGATGAGCAATGCACAGTGGCGCGAGAAGGAACGAGAGTCCAACGTGAAGCGCTACGAGTCGGAAGATCATCGCGAAGAGTCGGCGACGGCAGACCGGGAGTATGATAAGGAGTTCCTGACGAAGCAATTCAAACGTGCGGCAGCGAGCGAAACGGTCGAATCTCGCATCCGATCGAATCGCAACAATATTCAACGGTCTAATGGTGCAATGGACAGAAATTTTGTGAAGCGATGAGTTGAATGTTGCTAACGTTAATAAACAATTGCCAGAAGAAATTTAAAAAAAATGTCGAATCTTAGACTATGCTTAGCAGCGTATTAACACATAATGTCCAAAGAAATCAAGTGTATCTGATGGATCAGGTTTTTTTTCCAAATAATTTAAATCAGTTTACGAACATGGAGAAATATGGTAAGTAAAGTAAAGTTATTTATCATTGGTTGAATGTTATGACGTATTTCGGATTGAAGCAATTTAAGGTTCCAGTAAGTATTAGTAATTGTACTGTAGAACTGTTATTACGTTTCAATTCGAGCACAGAATTATTAATTTAAATAATAAAAACGATACCTAATACGTTTCTTTCCTTTTTTTAGGTTTCAACTTTACCAACAAGATCCGCGTTAGCACGATAAACCAAAAGTTCAACAATGAAGACCAAAGTGGCAAGAGTTAGTCCCACAAAAAGGATAAAAAATACGCCGAGAAAATGTGCTATCAACAGCTTAACCGGTTCATGATCAGCATCATGCACACGTGCATTCGCAAGGTTGCGTTGAATTTCCAGACCCATATTGCGGATGACGCTCTAGGGGTAGAGGAAGTGTAAAAGAGAAGAAGTTATTATTTATAAAAACTCCACAAATATCTCCGAAATCTTACCCCTAGCTCCCAGTATCGTAAAATGCCATTCTGCTGTACACGCAATATTAAATCATCGTAAAATCCCATCAATGGCCAAGTTTTGCTGCAAGCCGTTATGATCTGTTCCCAGAACACATCTTCCTTCAGTGGCTGCAACAATCGAGTGGCATTAATGTCGATGAAGGACTCGAGTGCATAGCTTCCATACTGGAGCCGCTCATGCACATAGCCCATATCGCGCCGTGTGTGAGAAAATCGAGCCAGCGTATCACCGCCGTGTACCTCGTAGCTGTTTCGTATCGTTACAAGCTCCGGCTGTTCCGCCATTAGTAACGAATTCATCCATGCAATCGTTGGGCCGGACCATTTCATACCGCTAGCTGCAAAATCGGCCCGAGTGTCAATGGACTTTTCGTACCGTGGTATGGTCATTACGCTTGCGAGCGCACCGGCGTAGCTGTTGCCAACCATAAAACCACCGAAGAGCAGAAAGGAAAGCAGAATCGACCCGGCCATCATGTCATTCGGCAATGGAACCGACTGTTCAACGTACAAGCTAAGCATGAAGAATATGGCATCAAGCAGCTTATACCGTTCTCCGAGCGACCGGCGTGAAGAACGCACATATTGCCGGGCTCGTTCGGTTATGAAAACAGCCACTGTCCCGATACAAAAATACACACAGACCATCAGCCATAGACTCGCGGGGAAAGACAGAAAGGGCGTCTGCCAAAATGGTAAAAGACGTGGCCGTGGTACCAGACAGGATATGCCCGATCTACCAGTGTACGCAGACATCGTCACGTATTTATACCAATTGTACCTGCAATTGAAATAATGTGCAGAAACACCGCTTACGGCAGTCCTACAACAGACAACTTTCTTACCAACGATAGATAGCTGCCACAGCAACATCGGATCGACGATCGATTAAAGATCCTATTAAACCATCGGATGAACCATTCGGATACACCTCGCCCCATTCCGAGTTAGCAACTGTTTATGGACAGAAAGAAAAGAAGAGGAATTGGTATGGAATAATGGTTCCTCACCGTTTGAACCTACCCAGTTCAATTTCCAGCGTACAATTGTGTCGGCGACAAAGCTCCAGAATCATCAATATTTCTGTTCCATCGGCCTGTAACGAGTAATTTGCTGGAACCGTGCTGCGAGCATTTCCTTGTCCTAATGGCTGCATTAAGCAAATAAACGGATTAAACAGGAATTATGCTAATAAGATCGATGTCGAAATATTACCACTTCATTCGCCACAGCACATGGTGGATACGGTAAGGTGGACAATCGTACACGCCTGCCCTGCATATTGCTCAGTTTATCGGGAAATTCGGACACAGATGCCGGCAACAACAATTCCGTGTCCAGCTTTACCGGGATTTCATCAATTAACGTCAAGTTGACTAATATTCCTCTTGGTTCTGCAGGTGACAGTATGGTCGTATAGAGACCAACCGTTCCAGAAACCATTTTCGGATTCACTAGGAGGATATTAGGTGTAACTTCCATGGTATCGTGTTGTAGTAATTGTTCTCTTTCCGATGCATCCAGACGCGTAACAGCCACGATACGTTTGTTGGAAGCACGAACGTATGCAGCTTCGTGTGCGGAACGATAGTTGTCCAAGAACGGAAACAATGCATCCTCCAGGACCAGAAATCCTTCGCATCCTGCATTAATCGAACTCACCAGGATATCTTCAAAGGTATGGGAGGAATCAACTGCTCCCAAGGCAACCATTACGCTGGGCCTTGGAAATTCCAATCGAACGTCATCCTGAGCTCCACGTATTACGCACACACTATAATGACCAGAAAGATGTGTTAATACAAGCGTTTTCAGAAACATTTGAAAGGCACTGTTGAATTGGAGCGCATTAATTGAAGATTCCATGTCGACTACCACTTTGAACAGGTTTTTAAATTTCACCATGGAGTTCGTTACATTTATACTGTCCGCTGGACACACAGCCAAGGTACAGAAGATTAAGAATTTACCATCGATTCAAAAGTCATAATGTTGTCGTTTGTGTTACATAACGCTAGACATGCAGAGTACCTTCTGTACGATATTTGCTCATCAAGATTTATGTTCCCGGGCCTATGTTTGTTGAATCAATTGTGTATTATAAGCAATGCTCGATTGCACAATCGGTCAATCTCAGATAAGCTGGAATCTCATTCCCCCATAATAAATGGACAGGCCAATTGAGGAGAATAGGGTTAAGGCAGGATGGTGATATACAGATAGGCCAGTATCGGATTATGAAATGTTCCCTTTTACATTTGATATCTGATGTTTGTCCATCGTCTAAAGTAAAATGGATCGATTTTTGTTCCCTTTATCTTCCTGCTAAGTTTAGTATTAGAATAACAAAAATGCAAAATACAGTGTATACAGCCACCCTTTTCTGTTCGTGCTTAAAACACCTGTGTAAGATTTGTTTTAGTTTCCAATATAATATAGTAAGTACATCCCTTTACCCTCCATTTCCCCGATAAGTTTTCAACTAGCGAACTTAACATGCTTTCCCGCTCTGTCTAAGCAGCAATCAAACTTGGCTACTAGATCTTTATTCCTTCATCTGTAATTTGAACTATGCGATTAACCTTCTAGCGCATGGAAGGTTGTGCACCTCTGCCTCTAGCGTTGCTATAGCAACTGTGGCGTGATTATACGGGACTGAGGCTTGATTTCAGTAGGTCCTGTGATTTACGTTTTTGAATATGAACTTTTCTGTGTGACTTTAAGCTCCAAAGACGCAGATAATGGATGCTTAAGTCGGTGAAACATTACCAATACCTGCCAATAATTAACGATTCAATAATGCGTTGGATTTCAGTTCAAATTTCGACTGAACCGATACTTTAATTACCTATAGTAAGTAAATTTAACCACATATACATAGCTATAGCCACACATAGGCGAAGCCAAATAAGAAGAACAAATGCTTACCTGTACCGATGTTGTTGCTAATGGCAACCGTTAGAAAACCGACAGTTCAGCGAACAGTACAATTTAGCAGGCGGTCATTGTAGAGAAGAGCATCAGCACAGAAAGTTCTTGATGCGTCGTTGCGTGATCGAATCCTTTTTCTTTTTGTTTAAATTGTACCTCTTCAAGCTACAATTGTTTTCAGTACGATAAGAGTGTTGCTAAAGTGTTGCAAAGATGGCAAACGAACGAAATAATTCAAATCACAAACTAGTGTTGATGAACGATGAAATTTTCTCGCGTGTATATACTGCCGGTACGGATGTGAAGAAGTTTACGCAACAATCGGGAAAACACAATCAGGTCTTAAACATTATGGAAATGAGGTAAGGAAAATGTATGTTGTTTGCAATTCCGCATTTATTATATGGTTTTTTTTGTAACTCTTGCATAGCAAATTTGTTCTAAGTATTGTTGAGAGCCGTAATCTGGCGCTGGAAGTAAATGCCAAAATTGTATGCGGAATGGGTCGAATTCTGCTGCAGAATTTGCAGAACATTTTTGGTATGTATAGAATAAGTGTACATCGAAAATGGTGTACAGAGCTCGATTGAATCTGAACATATTTTACCTGTTGCATTTGCAGATGAAATGCTCTCTATACAAAAGCGATCTAAGATAAACAGGCGTATTGAGTATGGAGTAAAGAATATGTAAGTTTTTTCAAGTTAAAGAATATGTAAGCTCGATACGATACTCTTTTGTTCTTATCTCTTGGTAGTGTGAAAAAGGTGAAGGTTCAAGTAGAACGTAATAATGGTACCGCAGTTCCACTAGATATTGACCTTGCAGTAGTCAACTTTGATGTGGACTTCCAGGAGCAAATTACCGAAAAGGAGGTAATCTATTCGCTTTCGTGCAATAACGGCACTACGGTTAAAAATGTGGAAGACATCACTATGCGTGATGCGCCACATCCGGAAGATTACAGCAGCCAGGTGCAACTGACGGAGGATAACGATTTTGGCGAAACAATGCCCACCGAAATGCTGGATTTTCTCTATTCCAACGATGAACCGGAAGTGCACCCTGCTATTGAGAAAAATCCCGAGCCGGCTACCTTAGATGATATGGACATCGATCTATCGGTAGAAGCAGATGTCGATATGGGAAATAATAGCAACCATATGTAAGAGTGTTGAAACAATTTTCCTTATTGTTTTACATTTACTGTAAGAGCCATTTTTGTTATCTTGTTTCCTATTATTTTTTTTGCAGAGAGCATGATTTACAACCTTTGGAAGATGCATTACAACCAGTGCCAATGGACACCGCCACTGGTGAGAATGAAGTCCCGACATTGCAACCAGTTGGTAGCCAAAAATGCGTTGAAGCGTACGTATAACGTAAAACTTAAAAAAGCAATAAACTTTAATTCGTTTGCATACTTTTAGCTCCATTCACGAGGGGAATGATGAAGGTACTTCAAATAGCCCACCTACGGAAGATGTTATTCAAACGGAGGAGACACAAATGGCACAAATGGTGCCCAGTACAGCGGTACGCAAACGGCGATTAATTATCGATGCTTGCATAAAAATAAGCGCGAAATGTTACGAAAAATTAATATGCAATTGGTCTATGGTTTATTGCAAAAATCCGGAGCCTAGCGTAAGTAATATTGTAGCAGATAGTTTTCCGATTGCACCTACTTTACCACTTCTCACACCGCGTTTTTATTCATAACAGCTAGACGAAATCATTGCAGAATATAAACTGCAGAGTCTATTCACGAAACCATTGCGTGATTGCTGTAATCGCATGCAATTCGACCGCGATCCGCCATTATCTCGCAAGCGAAACAGATGTTACGATATTGAAGTTGACTTTAGTAAGAAAAAGCGACAAACGAAACGAGTCGAAACTGCTAGCGAGGAGCCACCGATTCAGGCTGCCGACGAACAGTACGCTGAAGATCTGCAACTAAATCAACCTTCTGATGATCCACATTTTACATCAGTTGTACCAGTGAAGGAGTCAGAAATGACAAAATTCCTAACATGTTTCACTGGAAACCCATCGCAGTGGGATTTCCTGAAAAATTCCGAACCCTCTACAAGCGAAGGGGACAAGCAGAAAAAGAATGACACGGGTGCAGTTACACGCTACGCAATAAAGACCCTGCTGGGTTCTATGTTTCAAGATACGACGGATAACTGCGTACCGTTCAAGTTGCTACAGTCAAAAATGAGCAATCGTTTGATTGCTGTATCCCTGTTTGCAAAGCTACTAGGTAAGTGAAACACCTTGACTGTCTGGCTACTTTTTCCTACCGACGTTTCTTTCGTCTTATTTCCACAGAGCTTTCGAAGGAAAAGATCATACGGGTATCTACAGCCGAAAACGGATCTCCTCTTAGTGTACATAAATACATAAACTGGGACAAATAGCACTGTAGAAAGGTTCCAAATGTTGATTAATGGATTAATTCATGGACCAATCTGGAATATGTAAAGAAACTTAATTACATAATTAAAGATGTAAAAGAAAACTTCATGATACTAATAACATCTGACGTATGATTGCTATGAACTTTATAGTTTTTAAACTACCGAACAGAGAAAGTGTAGCTTCACTGGCATCCATTTACAGTCCAATCTGTTGCGCCAGTCCCGAGTAGATATGTAGCGTACCAACACCCATGCAGCTAGTAATGAGAGCTTTCAAGGCCAAGCTAAGCCATGGACCGGCGGACATTGCGTGCAGGGTGCCCTCTAACCAAACACCACGGTATGAAGTTGCCACCAACAGCAACACGACTACAGGGGCGAACTTTTTATCCAAATCATGCCGGGAAAACAGCCACAACAGTGTAGCGGTCGACAGGTGTTGCACGAGCAATACATTCGATTCCAGACACTTTTGAATGTAGATCCAGGAAAACTCAGCTCCCCTTGCGCCAACCCACAGCATAAGACCGCGTGAAAGAATAACTTCGGCGGTAGCCCATCCCAAGCCGGCAGTGATCAGTTTGCTGTGTCCCTTGCCAGGAATTCTCGACAGCACGAACGCGAGACCCAGGAAGTCGACTAGATCGACACTGCATCGCAAGAACTCCTAAAAGCCAAAATAAACGCATGATACTGGATGTACTCGACATACTAGCGACTTTATACTTACCGCAATAAAATTAAAAGGTGCACCTTCGCTGAACGTGTCAGTGTCGGGGAAGAAAGTTGCCAATACAAGCATTTTGCAAAGCTGTGTGAACACATATATTCCACCTGCCTGAACACATTTCCAAAAGGCACCATATTCGGATCTGTAAGGGAGGGACACGTTGAATAGCATATAATTTAATTAAGGAACAAATTAAACCACGGAATAGACCATTTGCTTGCGGGGAACAAATGTACTTCATGACCGCAGACTTACAATCCGGAGTATTTGTAGGTGAAGTAATATGGCACATATACTAGTGCCGCACAGTTACCAAAGTGGTACAGCGTCATTTTCGGTTCGGGAAATTAGTTTTCTTTTATAATTTCACGAATATAAAACGGTGTACTGATTCCAAAATACAACCGGATCGTGTGCCTTGTAAAAATTTGACATTTCTCCTAGATCATGCAAGATTCATACGTTGCAGGTGGGTACTTTTTCTCAATGGCAACATTGGAAATGATTAATTTTGCTTTCATTGAGCGACATATTCTAAAAAAATCCACAATTTACCAAACACACAATCAAATGCCTTATTACCATTGAAAAAATATTTAATTTTCTCTTTGGAATCAATTTTAAATTGCACAAAAATATCAGACACATCCCAACGCATAGCAATCTTGAACCCTAATGTCAAAGTCCCATCGAAGAAAAAACAAAAAAAAATTGTCAGCAATTGTAATTTTTCCTTTCCACGTCATTTTGCAGGAAATCTTAGCAAAACAATTGATTTCATTCATTTAATCATCCGCAAATATATCAACTCTTCGCGCGATTCGAAGCCAAATTCAGTCTCTGCTATGTGCCTACGGTAGAAAAAGTGATTTAATGTACGAGAATTAAACCTCCCTCCCTTGTTGTGAAGTCAAAGTGAAGATTCATCCAACATCAGTGCGCTGGTAAAGTTGATGGATGTTTTGATTGGTGCTAGCGCAGTAGGGCTATTATGCGATGCAATCAAGGGCAAGACGTCGATACGGTGCTGACGATACGGGTGACTCATTCGCTGTAATAACGATCGGTTCCGACGGACCTAACAACCACCAGCGCGTCGAAGATATCGAGGAAAAACCGAAATATCCACAACCAGCCTCAGCAACCAGCTGGTTACCATCTCTATCGCAACGAATCTTTGCTTCCGTTGCACCTGCTCCAGCAAACCCAGAACCTCGCAACGCTTGGCCCGAGGTGCCTCCCAAGAGAGGTACAGGATATTGGACGGGTAACGGACCAGCCGAAGTCCACGACGACGACGACGACGACGGGGACGATTTGCACGGTAAAGGAAGCCTAGTTCCAGAATTCACGATGACGGCACGAGACCGTTCCGGCGAGTTTGCAAGTGCAATTCGCTCGCTGCAGGGTCGCAACATACAGCGAGCAGTAAACTTAAAAGACCCACGAAAGGCGAAACACATGCAAAGCTACGCGGAGTTCATGATGATTGCCAAACACATTGGTAAAAACATTGCCAGCACGTACACCAAACTGGAAAAGTTAACGCTGCGTAAGTTGGGCACACCCACTGCGGTGGCATTCCCTTGTCCCCCTGCGTCTCATTTATCCGTGTTTGTTTCCATTTTCATGTTCAGTGGCGAAGAAAAAAACCCTCTTCGACGATCGACCGGCCGAAATTCAGGAGCTGACGTACATTATCAAGGGCGATCTCAACTCGCTAAATCAGCAAATTGCCCGACTACAGGAAGTCTCGAAATCGCAACGCCGGTCCACGAACGGTAAACATTTGCTTTCACATTCCTCCAATATGGTTGTCGCGCTGCAGGCAAAGCTGGCCAACATGAGCTCCGACTTCAAGCAGGTGCTTGAGGTGCGGACAGAAAACTTGAAGCAACAGAAAACTCGACGCGATCAGGTATGCTGCTGCTACGTTCCGAATGATCCTCTTCTCAAACTCGATGGCACAGTACACTAACAACGTCCTGCATGGGGTTTAACATTTCCAGTTCAGTCAAGGTCCAATGGCGGGTGGTTTGCCTCCATCGACGATGCGAGGCTCAACCCAAGGAAGCCTGCTGCTACAGGAACAGCAGGATCAGGTCTGCATCGATATGGGTGGATCGTCGTCGGCGTCAAGTTCTGAACGGGCACCACTGTTACAGCAGCAGCAACAGCTCGTACTGTACGACGAATCCGACAGCTACGTCCAGGAACGGGCCGAAACGATGCAAAACATCGAAAGCACGATCGTGGAGCTGGGTGGCATCTTCCAGCAGCTCGCTCACATGGTAAAGGAGCAGGAAGAGATGGTGGAACGCATCGATAGCAATCTTCAGGACGTCGAGCTGAACGTGGAGGCAGCACATGGGGAAATTCTCAAGTACTTCCAATCCGTCACCAAGAACCGCTGGTTAATGATCAAGATCTTTGGCGTGTTGATACTGTTTTTCATCTTTTTCGTTATCTTTCTGGCGTAGGGTACCTTTCCGCTTGGAACCAAAGGTGTTATTTTTGTCCGCCCCTTTTTCTTTCTTTCTGTACCGATGTAAAGTTAATGGTTCTTCTCGATGTCATAACAAGTTTTTGATTTTCAAGTGGTCCCACTACGAGGATAAAAGGGATCTTTTGTAGTATATGTTTTATTTTTTTAGCAAATTCAACCGAATTACTGCTTTAGCTTTGAAAGAACGAGTACCGAATGGTTCACACGGTGAATGGAATAGGATCTGCTTTTGGGGAGAGTGAGAGAAAGATGAATATTATGTATTATTAAATCAATTGTTTGTATATAACACGGAACAGACCATGTAATACGTTGTCCCACGGGAGCAAAAAATAAATGCATATATTAATTTTAAAAGCTTGCTTTTCTAATGGCTGCATATTCAATCGGAAATGATCATCCGGAAATGAAGGTGAAATCTAATAAAAGACCATAAGGAAGAAAGGAAAAAAATAATTTAATTACAACCGGTCGGTTTGATTTTAGTCCATTTATTTAAACTTTAATAAATTTAATGTCATTTACCAGCATTCCCATCCTTCCTGCCTATTTGTTTGGTTTTGTTTTCTCGTTATTATTTTTCCGACTAAGGAGTTTGAATGCTGTTTCCTGTTTTCATGTGTCCCGTTTATCTGGCACGACTGTGTTTCGTGCGGTCGCATGGACGCGCTAATGCGTTTCTAGCTTTCACTCCTTCGGAAAAGCTTCCGAAACAAAACAAAAGAAAAAAAACGTTCCCTCTCAATACGGCATTGATACGATGTATGTATATGTACTACTACTATTCGTTCTATTGTGTGTTTTCTTGGTTTGGTTTAGTGAGTTTTCCCCCTTTTTCCCCTTTTTGTTGGGCATGTTCCATTTTGCAGTGTTCCAGTGGAGTGAATGTAAAGTGAAATTGATCGTCTTACTTTTGTTTGCTACCACAGGGGCAGGCGTTTTTCTCTTGCCCGCCTTCAATTACATCACATCGATCGGGGCGCTTTATTGCATGGTTTCTCTCTATCGTTTTGTTAGCTTGTTTACATCATTTCATTTTTCCTTTGTTTTTTTCGAACGTATCGCTAGCATATTTGTTATTCGCAACATTTTCCTCTCTTTTCATTTGTTGTTCGTTTACCGTTTAAGATTAACTGCTACTTTTCCACTACTTTGTTGGTTTTGTTTCCTTTCTTTTTTTTCTTGTTGTTGTTGTTGTTTCTTTTTATACGTTTATCATTACTCAATTTATTAGTACATGTTTCGTTTAAATACAATATATTACAGGTAAAACACAATGATCCACTTTGCCTTCCGGTATGCGCGTGTGAAGTGTTTGTTGCCTTTAATGATCCTTTGTAGTCCTTTTTTGGTTTTTCGGCTTTTACTCTCATAAACTGTGTGGCCTGGTTGTATAAACCAATTACTAATTAGCAAACGATCGAGGACAAAACCCGAACAAGTGATCAGCAACTCTCTCTTTCTCCCTTTCTAATTCAGCAATTTTACACAGCATTTACGCCCTATATCTCGACCATATGGCGGTGTTTCTTTGCTTTTGCTACATTTTGTTTTTTATTTGTCCATATTTTGTTTCTTTTTTTGTTGTTGCATTATTTCATCCTGTTTTTACTTCCCTCTGCTCCTGCTTATCGCTTTATGTACGTGCTTTGCAGGACAATTAACACTATTTGGTTTTTGCTAGGATGCGCCCTATCATGTGGGTGTTTTTTTCTTGTCGTGTGTGTGTGTTTATCTTGCTATAGTGAGATGAGTATGAGTCGTTTTAAATTTCATTGCTAAATATTGCGCTTCGATAGTGAGACAGAGTTTGCTACTTATGATGAGTGATTCTGTTTTCCCTTCTTCCGCTTTGCGTCGTTACTAGTGTTGCACTTAGTGGAAACTTTTGTAGGTTTATTTGTACCCTTTGCGGGTATAGGATAATAGGAATAATTTTGCATACGAGCGACAAACTTATGTGGTCCGATAGTGTGTATTTTGTTATACACTGTTTGTTGCCCCCTGGATTGATTTCGTACTAGGCGAAAAGCATCCGTTCCAGGTTCAATGTACAGGACTGCTTTACGCAGCATACCGATGCATGTTGCTATTGTTTCATCGTCTCATTTGCTAATAATGATGTTTTACTACATGCTTTTGCTCAATTTAAAACGGGATCTCATTCTGGTCGGTTTCTTCTATTGCATTCATTCAACCTGTCACCCGCGTGCACGTGCGGTTCGGTGATCTTTGCACACGTGGGGGTAATTTTACTGGATTTCTATGCTTTATTGGTACGTTATTAAAATAAACTACAATTCTGCGATCCATTGAATTTTATTCATATCAAACGTTTTTTTTTTTGCTTGGTTTTGTTTTATAACTACTTATTATCATTACGACTTGTGAAGGAAGTGAAGGAAGTGCGTGAATAGTCACACACACATACTGTTGCTGCTATGTTCTGTTTCTGTGTTTTTTTTGTGTGTTTTTCAACGAGTAATTCTGATTCCAAAGTGTTTGTCCAAAGTGGATTAGCGGTTTGCATGTCTAAAACAAATCAAAACATTTTATTAATGCTTAAGACCTACAAAATTTGCTTTGCCTGAAAAAGGTGTTTTTGTCCTTCTTTTTTTTTGTTTCCCGGTGTATCTATATGTAAAGCGTACAAAAAAAAGTAAGCACATTTAGCATCAACATAAAACGGGTCTATTGCTTTTCATCTCCACCACCATTTTATGGTTTGGCTGGCAAACAGAAGAGCATTAATTAGGTGTCTGTTCTAGCGCGTATTATTGTTCCGTGTTGCTTCAAGAACGTGTTTTTCCATTTTGTTTTGTTCTTTATTCACTATTTCTATTTCTATTACTATTCTTTGAAATGCTACATTTCGATTACGAGTTGTTTATATTTAGAGCTTCCTTCCTTTTGTTTGTTTCCTTCGTTTGTTCTGCTGCTAGGTGTTTATGTACCATTGCACAATGCACTGGGGCCTTATATGGAGGCTTTGCTCGTTCGTTTCATTACATTTTTCCGTATCTACAAACACAGCAGAACCTTTCCTTCGTCCTGTTTTTCTTACAATTGATTTTATGTTGCTTGTTTTATCCGTTTCGCAAACACGATCCATTCGATTTATCGTTTGATAGCAAATAGTAGTAGAGTGTAAAGGAAAAAAGAAACCCAAAAGGCAGCAAATTCGACGTATATCTCGCTCTCTAAGATTCTGTCTTTTATCCGATGGCTAATTAGATAGGAGAATTACAGAACATGATGCTTCGAGTGAAGAATAAGCTTCTAGCTTTGTCCGGAAGCGATTCCTAGCTGGCAAGGGTGATTCTTGTGTTTCCTTTTTATTCATAAACATAGAAACCATAGTTCATTGGCCAGTACTGGGGTGTATGAAAGTTGGGCACTGAAGCAAGATTTTTTTTAGTGTTTTGCATAGTTAAAGTATGCAAACTATTTCCTATTGTTAGTTTCTCTCTTTCTAGGCTACACACTATTACTGCATCTAATCCTTGTGTCGGCTTGCAGGCGTCCGTGCAAGGCGTGTATTACTTTATTTTCTTCCTGCTCCATTTTTGTTAACGTCCATGCTTGCTGCTTGCTTGCGGATACGCGGTTTAATATAAAATCTGTATTGCTATTAGTGTGTACGATCGCTGTTAATGATCACTATCCTAGTGCTAGTCAGCCCACATCTTCTTCTCGGAACAGCAAAGTTTTCGGACGATTTGCGTAAGCGCCTTCTCGCTTCTCAGGCATTGGTTAAGTTGGTTATTGTGTTTTCGGTGCATTCTGTGCAGCTAGTAAGAGCCTCTACACCTACACACACACTGCTAACATAAACACGTGGAGGTTTTAGACTTATTTGTAGCAAATATGAAACGTTTCAGCGTTTCTCATTCGGATCGCAAATTTGTTGCCGTCCCACGTTTGTCTGAAAATTACTTTCTCCACGCTGGGTAAGTGTGTGTGCATATGTGTGTATGTGCTCTAGAGATTTCAACGGCCAGCGCTGAATATGGATTTGTGTTTTCCCGCTTGAGTAGAGAAAGTTTCAACCAAAAGCGACACATTTTTGTTTTCATTCAGCTAAAAGTAAGAAAATAAAAGTAAGTTGAAACGAAAAAAAAAGTTACAAAGCAAAAGAAAAATCCCTCCCTTATCCGAGAGTAAAGCAATGGACGAACGATTGAAATCATAATTACTCTACACTTTATTAATAAATCAAAATCTTTAACAACATATTTCCGTTTTCTTTGCATGTGTGTGTTGGGGAGGGGGCGGGGAAGGGGAGGAGAGTTGAGTAAAATAAATACAATTTTCATATCATATCGTATGTATGTTCGCGCGACATTACATTTGTTCGTCGTATTACCTTCAACCGCGCGCGATCGCTCTCTAGCGATGTGTGTTTTAATTGCTCCTACACACCAACACACGACTACGATCGTGCCTTTATCCGGTTATCCGTTTGTTGATCTGCCGATCGCTTGTACATCTGATCTCGATGCCATTTGCAGGGCTCTCATTACTAATATTATCATATACCGTGCTTTTGTTGTTAATGTGTGTCGTTTTGCTAGGTTCCATTTTTGTTTTTCCTTGTTGCTCGAATTCGGGAAACGGATGATGTGCAGATATTACACCAATCGGGCAACCGTGTGGGGTGGAGCGTTTTGTAAGTAGACGCATGTTTGTTTGTTTTTTACCTTCGATCAGCATATCTATATGATCAAGGGATATTATCTGCTCAATATGATGTACTTGCATGTCTCTATGTTATATTTATATGTATATATATCTAACGCACATTCCGATCCGTTATGCCTAATGGGTAAAGATTAAATCTTCTGTTAGGACTTTTGTCAGCGATTCGCTAATGAATATCTTGCAAGCACGCAATAACACGATGAGAGCAGGAGCATTTTTTTCTTCTTCTTAAACGTGTCGTGTGTGTTTGTGTGTGTTTTTTCTTCTTCTTCAAATATATACGGTTCAGTATCTCGTGTTTCCATCTTTCTTAGCCTGTATCGAACCAAATATCAAATCAATCAGCATTTTGCAGTGCCTGCACCTGTGGTTTAACTTTGCCTTTATACGTTATTCTAACACCTTCTAGTGCAAAGATTATCCATGTACGCTTCATTTGTTGTGTTGAAACTTTTCTTACGATCCTCCTTTCATGCCGTGGTTGTACTGGGTAAGGGGCTGTTATCTTTTTACTCTTTTCCTTGGTGCATTATATCAAACGTTTCCTACTTTTACGATTCCGGCACCGGTACTGTTCATTATCCTGCGTATTATGACCCCCTTTGATTTATCATTTGTTGTGTTTTGTTTTACTATATTTTGTTTAATCTAATATTCGCTTGCATGAAAGTGTGTATGTTTTCTTCGGAAAGTGTGTAGTTTCAACTGTAGCTTTGCATCGAAACCAGAAACATAGGAAAATTAACAAAAATTTGTTCTTACTTGCGTTTACATTGAACGGTCGATGTTGCCAGTTTCAGTGTTCAGGTTTTGTCAAATTAAAAAAAAACAAAACAATGGAAACACATAAGATAAAAAGCCAACTTACATTGGTTCTATGAAATGGGGCACAAATGACAATTTTACCGATTTATGTGCTGATCAAATTAATAATCATATGAGACGATTCGGGAACTACGAATACGCGTAGGTTCCGTTTGACTTTGTCGGTTGCGCATGAGGGGCAGGTTGCGTTGGCCTTCATGTATATGCCTTCATGTTCCTAACCTTTCTGCACACAGTACTCATTATCGATTGTTTATTGCTGTTTTTTCACGTTGTATGTATGTTTCTTTTTTGTGTAGCTTGTGTTCTTTCCGTGTGTATGTGTGTGCTGGCTGAAAGGTTACCACGTGAGACACTCAACGAAGCGATTACAACAGACAGGGAGAAAAAGAGAGATGCAGTCAAACCTTACTGAACTAATCCACAAAAAGGATTGTCCATAAAGAAAATTCAACCAAGAAGCAATAGCACCGAAACTACTAAAACCGTCAGTAACGTTCAGTAACGATTTGTAACGACGTGCACAGCTCAATGAAGAACGATAGACAATTAATTCAGAAAAAACAGACATAACTTTAACCATAAGAGTCACGGCTTAAGGATAGTATGTGAATACTGGGACTGTCAATATTTTACTTATTCCCAGCATCGATCATCTCTCAGTCTGTATCCGTTTCTCTGATTGCGATCCAAGTTCTGTACAGCCACTCCAGTATGTCAAATGAATTTCATACAATCTTCCAACAAGAGGGCCAGTAGTGTAGAAAATAACGGCGCCGGTTTCACACGACAGGACCGGCATCAAATTCCCATAGCAAGAACCTCCCTAGCAAGTCCTGACTAATGGAGTTACTTGTTAAAGGTAACTCTAGTAGGTCCGAAATGGTATGGCATATGGCCTAATAGGTTCGTTACACCATGAAGAGAAAGAGACCATCGTCAAACAACGGTAACCACTTTTGAAAGAAACATCCGAGGTTACTGCTTCTCATATACTGCAAGAAAGCCAGTTAGTGATCGTGTTATTTATGATCCAGTGTTAGATCTTCATATTGGATAAATGAGTCTTTCTTTTGCAGCGACTGAAACGCCCAAGTATTAAGAAATGTACGGAAAGACAAGAGAACACTACCGGAATGCAGCTGAAGGGTAATATTATTGCCATCAAAAAAATATCCAGCCTAACAAGCTATAGGTATAAACAGAGAAAGATAAGGATTTACTTTTACAAACAGAAAAAAAGCACATTTGATGATGTGGCGATTTTCTGGACAATTGTTTAAAAATGGCTAAATGTTTTGTTTACTAGCATTACTCCTCTCGAACCACTATTACCTTTCCTTTCTTGCTTCCAATTTTTTAATTGCTAGACGCAGCTTACGTGTGTCCGCTTGTCAATCAATTGCCCGTGACACCATCATCCTGATCCTCAAACCGTTCGATGCTCAACTTTTTTTTCCATATTCTGCTTCCGATACATTTCGATGCTATTTAACAACGTGAAACCACACTTATATACTCTTGTGTTCATATATCGTTGTTACAGGCGTTAGTGTTTTGCTTGATTCGATCGTCAGTTGGGATAAAACAAACATTTGTCAGTGTATAGCTACAGCAGAATTATGATTTAAAAACTAAACATACACAAACTTATGTGACCGCACTGATAACGGCGCGCTAGTCTTACGGAGTTCTTGACGAAACGCCAATCATTTCACCGCCCTGCTTCGCTAACAACCTCGCGTACGCACACATACACACACACACACTAACATACGAGCGCTTACGTGTTACGCGGTGAGAATATTAAACGAACACCTTCGCTATGGCGTCAGCGCCAGCACTGGCAATGAACGGTTTCGAGGGATGAAAGGCGACGTCCAGTATGCTTTCGTCGAACTTTTTCCGATGCGCTGTAATTTCCTGTACGCACGTCTTGTTGTCCATGTGCCACAGTCGGATCGAGCAGTCGTGCGAGCCGGATAGCAGGTACAGTCCGTGGGCATCGATGGCCAGACTGGTGACCGCGTCCAGATGGGCAACCATCGAATGCACTAGCGAACCGGTACCATTGTCCCAGAATCGGATGTGCCGATCCTCGTGCGCCGTTATGGTGACCGGCAGCGTCGGATGGCTGATCACCTTGTTGATGTGTTTGCCGAGATTGCCGGTCATCTCCTGGCTGGCCTCTAGTTTCACCACCTGCTTGCCCGTCTCCGTATCGTAGATGATGCAGTGTGTGCTGCTGTACGCCACCACGATACGATCAATCTGATCCTTCACGAAGTCCACCGACGTCGGTATACCCTCCGTTTCGGACGAGAAGGTGGTACTGTTGGTTGGGATCTTACCCGACGGTGACCACAACTTTACGGTACCGTCCGCCGAGCATGACACGAGCGTGTTCTTCGCATGGTTCACCGCCAATCCCCAGACGGCATCCGTGTGCCCATCGATTGTGCAACGCATCACCTCCGGATCGTAGCTATCGTACGGATCGATGTTGGAGCTCGGCAGATTCCAGCAGTTGATCGCACCGTCTAGCCCACCGGAATAGCACTGCTCGCCGGTGGCTGACATTGCGAGACACAGCACCGGACCGTTATGCGAGCGGAACGTGTACAGAGGTTCCACATCGAGACTAGCAGACTTTTTCGCTGGCACAGTTTTCTGTAGATTCCACAGCTTCAGTGTGTGGTCCTCAGAGGCAGTTATCAGGACCGGTTCCTGCGGGTGGAATGCCAGCGCCCGCACACCGTCAAAGTGCGAACGGAGCGTGTACTTGGCGTTCCACGTCTTGCGGTATGGCTCCTTCGAGTTGGAAACGTCGTACGCCGACTCCGTCTCGTTGTTTACCGTCAGCTGAGCCAGCTCGCCGAGTGACGAATCCACTTCCTCATCATTGCCTATGCCCGGTATCGTCGGATGGCGTGGCATTCCTGCTTTATTGTATCCTGCATTCGAGAAAGTGAAACAAAGACGGTCGTGAATTTGAAGAAACAAATTTTTTTTATTGCTTTCTTAAATTTGAATGATGTTCCTGAGAAATTTGTGACGATCGCAGAAGATGATCAATATGTTGTAGTGTCTATTATTACGACCGAATGCTTCTTCCTTGGTGGTATGAGGTATAACAAGACCAAATAAAACTCTTAACGTAACAGAAGATGTTACAAATGCAACACTTGATGAAGACAAAATATAAATTAAATATTAATTATTGTGAATAATAATGAGTAAGCAAAAGCATCCATTGTAAGAACTTCGTTCGCAAAGTTCGTTAATGAAACGATAAGCCACAGACAAATTAAGCTTAATAAATACGAGAGAAAAAAAAACTTCATCTCATCATCTTGAGATTTGATGAACGATGCAAAACAGATCATAAAGCAACATGTCGCTTAACAGAAACGTATTCCGAGGCCTTTCAACCACCACAAAAGAAATCACTCACCAACGTAAAGATCATCTCCGGTGACATCGATTTTGTTACTGTCCTCCATAATAACATCCTCACCTTCTGTTAATGGATTCAATTCATTGATTACTTCATCCGCTTCTGCATCCATATCTGATACACATCCAAAGTAAAGCATTCATACCAAGGTAGAATATAAACGACCGAACGAAGGTAATTACGAGAGCCCAGAAAAAAAATAGATTAAAGAGAAGACAATTTAGTACCGAAAATTTAGGACGTACAGCAGTGTTCCACACACGTGCAAATTCGCTTTCTTCGCAGTTTTGTGATGCGGTTCAATAGGATTTGCATCCACTCGTCCGGTGCATACGGAACCGTTTCTAAACTCACCATCATTCAAAGTGTTTCCTTTGGCTTTCCGTTTGGTCGTTTTCATGTCCGTCTCGTCGCTGTCCCCGACGACGTCTATCTCGTCCGACACATCATCGTCATCGGACATCTCCACGTCCTCCCGGGCCAGGAACTCGAAGTTCGCGATGACCGCCGCTTCCGAATCCAATATCATCGCTTCAGTTACAGAAGATGGTTTTTTAGCCGGCGTTCGGCGTCCTGTGGGCATAATTTACCATACAGTTAATATGCGTGGCAAAGCGAAAGCTTGCAAGCTTCCATTGAGACCTTTACCTTGCGATTCGCTGGCCCGCTTGTTCGATTCCGTCCCACCGTTTACGTTCGGGTTGACGTTTTCCTCCTGCTCGCTGTTATTGTTCAACCCTAGCAGCGAGCGTACCCGGTTCGAGCGTATATCTAGAATTGTATCGGTATAGCCAATTTCCTGCAAATACTGACGCAACAGCTGTCTACCCTGCCGCCAGGTAATGTTTGACACGGAACTGTAAGGTACCTCCGGATCTGAAAAGCAAAATAAAAATTAATTAAATAGTTATAGTTCATTATGCTGAGTACATGATGTCTCGCACATACCGGGAGCTACTTCTGTTCCAATACCCGGCTCATCCGTTGGCGGTTTGATATCGTTCATTGGTGGATCGACGCCGTACTTTAGTCGGTGAAATTTAGCACGTTCCTGTTTAAGTGCATACTCTAGCATCTTAATGCGCCGGATCAGATCGGATTTGAGGGATTCCTGACCCTTCCGTTCGCCTACCAGGACAGCAATTTTTGCCTAAAACAATGAATGGAAAAATAAATAAATTAAATTAGTAAGATAGACAATAAACTTGAAACAAACTTATTACGATTGTAAAAGATCGTTAAAGGTAAATTAAAATACATTTTCAATACTTCTCATTTGATATTTAAAATAACGGTTTGTTTTTACAGTTGCCGGTGGTAAGATGTCACTTATGGATAAGAGCATAAGAACAATCCTGTTTTCCACTGGAACTATCAAGTTTGATTGCCATCTTATGTATGGTGCGTAACGGAACCGTAATTTAGGCGTCATGAAATATGTCATACATTGAATCTGCTTTACAGCAATTATATCCGTGGGTATCCTCGCTTGATATCTGCCGTCTTATTGTTATGCCATTTCTCCATCTCACTAAGCGGGTCTCGGGTCGTTGAAAACAAAACTAGCATGTGAGAAAGCATTGTCCGTTGCTCGGTGTGTGAACAAAACGATCCCAAGATATGATGTTTTACAGATTCACAACAAAACGATCGCAAAACATTGCGAATGAAATGTTGAACATGAAACAAAACAAGATCAAAATTTATTGAATTATTCGTTGAATTTAATATAAAACAAATATCTCAAGAAACTTATCTTAAAGTATTATAACAATTTTAACACAAATTTATTAACGATCCATTGTCGTATATACTACACGCTACAGTCTTCGTTTGTACTATTGATCAATTGACTCCCTTTGCCACCCTATATTCTGCCAGTAACAGGCAAAGGAATATTCCTATTTTTTCTCTTTTTCTGTGTCACAGCAATGTTATTAAAACAAGAAGGAGACACAAACAGCAGAACAAAAATATACGGCTAACACCCACTGTTTGTAAAATAATAGGTGAGAACAACAGAGCCCCTACGTTGTGCAACTTGTTTTATTTTATTTCACTCTTCGACGTCCTGTTCGACTCGCTTCTGCTTTGCAACTGAATTCGTACGTTACCGCAAGCCTCGTATCTACTGTGCAACTGATTTCGTACGTTGCCGCAAGCCTCGTACCTGCTTCTAAACCGCTATTATTTTTCGCAGAATTCTAATTCGATAACGCCTAGTCCGTTCCAAAAAATCCAAACATACCGGCCGCCTTAAAAATCTATCTTTTTAATTAACGACTCCTTAGCAAAACAATCCTAACCAAATTCATGAAGTTAATTTCAAAGCAATTATTTACATCATAATTCTTTCTCGAATGGCAATAAACAGATTTTGGAGGAAGGTCTCTTGTAGATTCCTTTGACGGTTTTGATCGATACCACTCTAACCACGTCATCCTTACCAGGATGTAAACCCACAATCCTGCCTAGATACCATTCATTGCTTAGCTTCTCTTGTTCCTTCAAAATGACCATTTGCCCAATTTTTAAACGCTCAACCCGGGGTACATGCTGTGATTCATTGTGGAGTTCCGACAAGTATTCGGTGCGCCACCTCCGCCAGTGATGCTGGACCAACTGCTGCAGCTGTTCGTATCCCGTTAAACGGTTCGAAGGCACCTCACAACGGTCCACATCGGGTAACGCCAATATGGGTTGGCCGATCAGGAAATGACCCGGCGTAAGGACATCCAGCTCTTCAGGGTCATCAGACAATGGCGTTAAGGGACGTGAGTTCATTTGAGCCTCGATCTGGACCAACACAGTAGCCATTTCTTGAAAAGTCAGTTGTCTGCATCCCAACACTTTAAACAGGGTCCTCTTCGCTGATTTAACAGCAGCCTCCCAGAGGCCGCCGAAGTTAGGAGCTCTTGGTGGAATAAAGTGCCACGTTATTCCTTTCTTACAGACGTTTTCTTGAATAGCTGTCTGAAAAGAATCTTTGTTGGTTAAAGCATATAATTCACGCATCTCTCGACTAGCCCCTTTAAAGTTTAGCCCGTTATCCGAATATACCTCGACAGGTATACCACGCCTGGATGTGAATCGCCGGAAACACGCCAAAAACGCAGCTGCAGACAAATCCTCCACTATTTCAATGTGAACCGCCTTGGAGAAAAAACACACAAATATTGCTATGTATGCTTTCTGGCAGGTAGATTTACGGTGCGGCTGTCTGAGCATCATTGGACCACAATAATCAACTCCCACTGTTGAAAACGGTCTGGACGGTGAAATTCTTTGCTTAGGCATCTGCCCTGGAGGTTGACGGATTGTGGAAGGATTTGATTTGAAGCATGTGTAGCATCCTCTGCAAATGTAACTCACCAGAGTTTTACCGTTCAATGGCCAAAACTCTTGACGCAATGCAGCCAGTGTTAGTTGCGGACCTGCATGCAAAATCATTTCGTGATAAGCGGCAGCCACTATTCGCGAGAAATGGCATTTCCCTGGGATAATCATGGGATGTTTCGCTGCATATTTCATATCTGCGTTCCTCAATCGTCCACCAACACGCAAAATGCCGCTCTTGTCCACAAATGGTCGCAACCTTTTCAGTTTCGAACTCGCCGTTATTGGCCGATTCTTTAATAAGAGTCCAATTTCTTCTTTAAATTCCTTGTGCTGCAGAGCTCTGATTAGTGTTTGTTTGGCTTCCACATATTCGCCACACCTAATGAATCCATATTCAATTCTTTTTCCTTGACAGCGCCGTATAAACCTCAGACAGTAAACTGTTACTCTTAAGGTTTTCCAATACGAAGAGAACCTTTCTAGTAATGGATTCAGGTTTACCGCCGAAACTGTCATTGAAACCATTTTTTTTCGTTCTGGAATCTCGTCAATGGAGGTTTGTTTTCTCGGCGCGCTAGTAAAAACAGCTCCCTGTTGCTTCAACCAGGAAGGCCCTTGAAACCATCGGCTCCGTTTAACCAAATCACTTGGCAACAATCCCCTGGAAATGTCATCCGCTGGATTATCTTCTCCTTTAACGTGTAACCATTTATGGCCCTTGGTTAACTCCTGCACATGCGCCACTCGATTTGCAACGTAAGTTGCCCAGTTATATGCAGGCGAAGCCAACCAGTCTAAAACGATCGTTGAGTCGGACCAGAAAAACACCTCCAATGATGACAATTTTAGAGCCTTAACAACTGCATCACATAACCTTGATCCGATAACCGCCGCACAAAGCTCCAATCTCGCCAACGAAACACGCTTTAAAGGTGCAGGTCTGGATTTAGATGTAAGCAGCTCTACCTTCACTGTTCCGTCAGCATCAACCGATCTAGCGTAAACACAAGCTCCATACGCTGCCTCCGAAGCATCGCAAAAACAATGAAGCTGCAACAACACTCCTTTATCGACAAAGGCATGACGAGCTACCTTAATACTGGTTAGCAGATACAATTGCTCTCTAAATTGGCTCCATGTTCTGTTGACTTCTTCCGTTACAGGATCATCCCAATCGGTTTTAGCTATCCATAGGTGCTGCATTCTTATTTTTGCCCACACTATAATCGGTCCGATTATTCCGAGCGGATCAAACAGCTGCGCAATCAACGAATATATTTTCCGCTTGGTAAATATCTCATTCGATGACGCAATTCCTTTTACTGCAATACTAAGCTCGTCCGTTGCTGGGCTCCAACAAACGCCCAACGCCTTAAACTGGTTTTCTGCTCCCAAATCTATGGAATCTAAAACAGCCTTTTCGCTGGAATGTAACGCACTCAGGACACGTGGCCGATTCGAAATCCATTTCTTTAAGACGAATCCTCCCTTCTGGAGTAACAAACGCAGTTCTTGTACAAGCAGCGATGCTTGATCTTCATCGTTAGCACCTCCTATAAAATCGTCCACATAAAAGTCTTCAAGCAGAGCCCGCTTTCCGAGAGGCAGCAATTCACCTTCATCTTCAGCCAATTGCTGTAGTACTCTTGTTGCAAGAAATGATGAAGGACCAAGTCCAAACGTAACTCGTTGCAATTCGTATACTTTTATAGGTTCTTCTTCTGAGAATCGCCACAGTATTCGCTGATATGGCGTGTGTTCCTGATGCACCTTTACTTGAAGGTACATCTTTTCGATGTCGGCTACAAGTGCTATTGAATTCACACGAAACCTCAATATCAAATCGAATAGCGGGTCTTGCACAACAGGACCAACCATGAGGCAATCATTCAGGGAAATCCCGGACGTCGATTTAGCTGAACCATCGAACACTGGCCTCACTTTGGTACTTGTACTGGACATCTTTATGACGGGGTGATGTGGTAGATAAAACGAGCGTTCATCCTTCCTGTCATGAACCTCTGCAAGAAATCCCAGCGATATGTATTCCTTTACAACCTTTGCATACTCACTTCTCAGATTTTCATCTCTTTTGAACCTTCGTTCAAGTTGCGAGAAACGGCTTAATGCTGCTTGTTTTGAGTCGCCTATCATTTGCAATCCTCCCATCTTGAACGGCAACTGCACAACATATCGACCCCCTTTTTCACGATAGTGGAATTGCTGGAAATGTTGCTCACAATCCCTTTCTTCTTGCGTCAGCTTCGATGCGGTATGGATTTCCTCGCAGCTCCAAAACCTTTCGATTTGTTTCTCTAAGCTGGCTTGAGAACAAAACGTTACAGCGTCGCCTGTTATCTGCTTCTTGGTACCAGTAACAATCCAGCCGAAAACAGTGTTCAGGAACAGTGGACTGCCATCGTTGTCTTTTATAATTTGCTGCCGGCCGCCATCCAAACCCAAAAATTCAAAGAAGAATTCGGACCCCAGCAACACATCAACTTCACCACCATCCTCCATGTCCGGATCGGCCGCCACCAAATTACCAGGAAGCTCTTTCAATGCAAGCGGTTGCATTGGAAGAATAGCACTAGTAATGTGCTCCAACACTACAAAGTCCATCACTCTTGAATAGTTGCTGTTCCTGGAACTCACGATTGCCGTTACCGTTGCGCTACCCCCTACCTCGCACTGACCAATTCCCGTCAACCTAATGCTGCACGGCCGCGCTGGCAGTTTCAGCTCACGACATAGCCGCTGGCTCAATAGATTCAACTGGGATCCGCTATCGAGTAAGGCCCTAGCCGCACGCACATGGCCACTGTTTGTCGCTATGTTTACTATAGCCGTTGATAACCTGCCTCTTGCTGGTGATGATTCTGGGCTAGCCACACTTGTAATCATAGCTTCTTTAACCGTTTCAGTATTACACGTTTCACTTGAGCTCACCGACACAATGTTTCCACTGCCAATTTCGTTCTGCATTGGTTTCCAAAAATGCAGCAACGAATGATGGTTTCGGGTGCATGCACGGCATCGCCCCTTTGATACGCACTTGTCCTTAAAGTGACCCGGTGCTAAACAATTACCACACAACCCTTTACTCCTCACGAATTTATATCGGTCCTTCACAGAACAGTTAACGAATTCATTGCATTTTGAAACAATATGATCACCACTGCAGATCACGCATTTCATAGCGCCTGCACCAGTCGCAACATGCACTGCCACTTTCGATTGGCTCAAAACCGGCTGTACGGATCTTTGCTCTGATTTGTTTTCATTAGACGCTTCTAATATTTTCACTTGCCCACGAAGAAAGCTAATCAAACTTATGTAATCCGTGTTACCACTGTCCTCAACGGTACGCTCCCACTCGCGCTGCGTTATATCGTCGAGCTTTGTAACAAGCAGTTGCACTAGCATCACACCCCACAACTTTGGTTCTTCGCCTAACTGTTCTAGGAGCTTGGTGTGTCGCTCGAAGCCTTCTATTAATGCATTCACGTTGCCTGCACTAATCTTCTTGCTTTTCGGCCAGCTCAGCAATTCGTTGACGTGACGCTTTTTCTGCAGATACGGGTTCGCGTACCTGTTTACCAACGCACTCCATGCTGCTTGGTAACTCGCTGCACATGTTGGAAATGCTTCTATTATCTTCAAAGCTTCTCCTTTCAATGAGCTCTTCAAATAATATAACTTTTCTACATCACTTAATGTTTTTGTATTGTGTATCATGGCAAGATACATGTCATGAAACTGCATCCATGCATCATAATTACCAGCAAAGCTTGGTAATGTAATCCGTGGCAATTTCAAACTGCCTTGCGTTTCCTTCATTGTCATGGATTCTGCTTTTACACTGCATTCGGCAGCCTCGAGTGCCTTTAATCGCCCCATCAAAACCGTAACCCTTTCATCGACCATATCGAACAGAGCATCGTTTTCTTCGACGTTTACTGGGCCACTCAACCGGCGTACTTCACGCGTTAGGTTCTGGAAACTTTCCCAGCACTTTTCCAGCCGCTGCGCACGCGCAATCACTAGCTCGCGTGATGCTCCTTGAGGATCCTTTACGAACGCTTCTATTCTTGCGACGCAACGCAACAAACTGTCTCTTTCAGCTTTTACTAAAGCAAGCTCCTTCGCGATCGAAACAACCATCGTTTCTTCAGGACCAGCCTCAGCAAATCCATGAAAACTTTCTTCGGCTTCTGACGTCGACATTATTCCCTCCGATTTTACAACAACTTTGTCACTACGACACTAAATGTTTATAAAATCCTGGTCACTAGGCACCAAGTTTTATGTTTGTAAAATAATAGGTGAGAACAACAGAGCCCCTACGTTGTGCAACTTGTTTTATTTTATTTCACTCTTCGACGTCCTGTTCGACTCGCTTCTGCTTTGCAACTGAATTCGTACGTTACCGCAAGCCTCGTATCTACTGTGCAACTGATTTCGTACGTTGCCGCAAGCCTCGTACCTGCTTCTAAACCGCTATTATTTTTCGCAGAATTCTAATTCGATAACGCCTAGTCCGTTCCAAAAAATCCAAACACCCACAATGGGTTTATCATCAAACTATTATTCCTTTCGGTGGTGCTTTCTGCCGTTGACAGGATGCAACCCAAGTAAAAAAAAGGAACAAAATTCTACTTTCGATTCGTAGTCCGCTGTCCACTGTCGGAGCTATTTCTATCCACACAGCCCGGAATGGATACTTCTAGGACAGCTACTCCAATCCCATTTTGCGATGGGATTTCTTTTTTGTCTTTGCAAGTGTGTGTATGTGCACACAATCGAGAATATGGGCAATATATCTATTTATTACGATAATTAAATTTCAGTTCCATTATACACATTTATGTGGCAACAGTTTGTGCGTTTGTGTGTGTGTGTAGAGGACAACGGTTGTCTGCTGAACACGATGTGAACAATTTTATGTGGTGCTGTTTTTAGAAATCCCATTTCCATCAAATGTCCAGCATGAATGTTGGCGGCAAAGCATACCCGTACCACCATCGGCGGTGCAGTAACATTTGTCGTGATGTTTCGTACGCGTTATGCTTTAATACGGTGTTCATCACAACTGTTTTAATAATCTAGGTATATTGGGCGTGTATTACGTTGCGCACAGTTTACCCTTCTTACAACAATGTGTCTTTTCCGCCATGGTAGATTACACAAGAAGGACGTAACGGCCACACATCCACGGGGTACGTACAGGTCCTTGTTGCAAACCTTCCACTGCTTCCTTACGACCAGTGGGCAACCGAAAAGCTGCTACTATTCGGTCGCGTACCGTTGCACAATTTACACAAGGAAAACAATAACATTCGCACACTATTACCACTTCACCAGCAGGATGCGCACAACAAAACAAAAGACAACAGTGTTCTACAACAACGCGTACAAACAATGATGCCCGAGCAACAAATAACCAGTGATAGTTTCACCTTTTACCATCAAATACTGAAGCGCCACAATGGTGAAGAGCGATACGACCATTGCGCGCGTTCCCCATTAACCAGCGCCCAGAGTGGGAGGACTGGAAGCATCGAACATACATAATGACGCATGGAGCGTGGAGAAGCAACTGCTGGCAGGAGGACGTGTCAGTGATATAGTTACAACTCACAACTTCCAAATACACTTTCGCTCGGATGCGTTGGTTGGCCGCTTGCTTGCCTTGCAAACAATAACAACACAGCTGTTTGTAGTTGTTGCCTTGCCTGCCCATCGTTTTGTGGTGTTTCGTTTGTTTCTATTATTTTGTTCGCAAGACTTGAAAGCAACAAGCACGACGATGGCCGGAACTGGCACTGACAGTAGTAAGCTTTTGCTATCGGGCAGGATAGAAATGGAGAGACCCAACTTGAGCTTGTGCTGTCTGAAACTGATGTTCTTGAATCAAGTGCAAGATCTCTTTAAATATTTTTCCTTAACAGTATCTCGAATGTGTCAGGATCGTTTCAATAGTAAAGTCAATAAGGTGTAATGTTTGTTCAGGAATAAAACCTGGAGTAGAACTGGATGTCCTACGAACACTAATTTACGGAACTTACGGTTAGTAGTGAAGGATCAAGACCAACCCGAGGCCAACATCAATACCCAAGAGCCTTAGTCTTTCACCGATGAGTATTTATTGGAGATAAAAATTTATTTATTAAAAAACCTCCTAATGCAAAATATAATTTACATCTGAATACCCTTCCAAAAAGTATATTTTTACGAACGATCTGATAAAGGCAAAGGCAAATAATAACTTCACTGATTGATCATAAAATTGCACCAGATAAACAATAATTGTACGTAACGAACGTATGGCTAGACGAATCGAAATATCAATTCCCGCAACAAAAAAAAACACAAAAAGAAACTTCAATAATACAGGATTTACGCACAGAAAACCATCGTAAAATGTAACACACTTCACCGAGACGGACTTGAAGAGTGTTCGACGAAATATATAACATGATCGATGTCTCTCTATGTGACTAAGTAAATGATGTATTACCTTCCCAGCGAAAGACATTTGCGTTTGTGCTAATCGTTTTGCAAAGGAAAACGCGAGTCCTTTCTTCAAGAAGACAAGTTTTTTCGTTGCTTTATTTCTCCTTTTGCTTATGCTCGCTGTGAGTTCATTATTTGTTTGGACGTTTCTGTTTGCCCACCCATCGTGCTGGGAAGGGAGTTTTCCACCAAGCACACAGTTAAAGCGTATCAACCGTGTGGTGTTCGCGTTCATCGAACTTTTTCATGCTGTAAAGTAAAATCGAACTCGGCACCCAAATCTACCACAGAGACTCGAACGCCAGCCCTCGGCCACAGCCGGGTGAAATTCGTTTTCGTTACAGGATCGATATCTAATGATGAAGAGTTGATTGCAGTACGCGGGTTAGCTAATAATCGCGTATGCGTTACGTTGAAATTGTCTGTCCGCCCCTAACGTTATGCCGCGGCAAACGTCCATAGATTGATATGTGATGCGGTCTTTGATTGTCTCTCGATGCCGACGCAGTCTTACGATTTCTCTTCCTTGTGCTGGGCGGTTGGAGGAGCAATCATAATCCAAGCAAATATTACATGAGATACAAACGAGCTGTGATTCATTAAATTGATGATACACGCTAGAGGTAGATTGATATTTCGGAAAGAAAAACTCTTGAAACTTGCCAAAAAACAACTTTACCAAAAAACGTAAGACGTTATTTAATTTTTTAAAGTTTTTAATACTAATTTTAACCAACATAGTGAGTTTATTAATTTCGAAATAAAACAGAAATTATACTTAACGACTCACTAGAGAGTTGTGTACCTATGCGTTATATGTGGAATTAAACAAATTATTTTTTTAAACGTCATTGAACAATTTTTGGGGGGAATCCCAATGTATTGGGATCCTTTCTGATCTTACCGACTGACTCAAACTCAATAAGCTTAAAAGATCAATTTGGAGTTCTCAATCAATCTGAAAAAGCACAATCTGGATTGTACAGGACTCACAACAGTCAGTAAGAACGATATGCTGATCGCTTTTCTTAATAAACTAATATTTCATTCCATTTGCTTTAAATACTACAATAAGAAAATTGTTTGAACAGGAACCGATTTGCATCAAATTTGCATACATTTAGGCGTCAACTGTGGCAGAGCATTACAGCCACTTCCACTGATACAGTTCTTACTGATCGTGTTGATCCCACGGTAATTACCGCTCGTTGAATGTCATCAAAACAAATCGCCACTGTTAGGATGGTGGATGGTGGTGGTGTTTGGACGCCGTTGAAAAAGTGGACGATTTGTTTTCTATCCATCACGTTCATTTCTCACACCGAAACATGCAAACGCTCTATAGCTGCGGGGCCACGACAGTTGAGGATTCCCTCAGAACTCAAAACCTCAGGAACTCATGAGTGATTTTGAGGGATTTGCGTTTTGAGGAAAACCTGGCCGATCAACAAAAACCTCAAAAACTTTTTGAGACTTTTTTTGAGGAATCGTTTTGACAGTTCCGATGCCTCAGCTGTTCAGAATGTAAACAAAACATATTTTTGTTTGCGGTTTTTTTCAATGAAAGTACACTTTTCTTGTGGCATTGTTAATGCAAATACCTACTGAAGAACTAAAATTAACATTAATTATAATTTAACACCATATTTGTGTTTTTGTTTTTTGTTTTTTGCGACGGTAAATTGTTCATTTGTTGCACAGTGTGTGACACAATTTATGTATACGTTTTAATTTAAAAACTAAACTTTTTATGCGAAAGACTACCCTTGAATCTCGTTCTTTTGATTGATAAAATGTTTAAATACTTTCTTTTCCATAAAACAATTTTTTATTGACCATATTTTCCATTAAATTGATCAAAAACACCTTCGAACAAAGATTACAATTATATGAAATACGTAGCATTTGTCAAACACTGTTTGTTGTCGCTGACGAAAAGAGAGGCAGCATGAGTGATTGTTTGTGTGACTAAATTTGAGGAAAACCTCAAACGGCCACGGGAACATTGGTTTTGAGACGCTTTTTGAGGGAATTGAGTGACTGAGGAAGTTTGAGGGAAAGTCTCAACTGTCGTGGCCCCGCAGCTTATGGGTAGATGGTGTGGGAAGGATCAGTCGGAAATTCAAACCTCTTGTACCGCCGTGTGTGCTCATGTCACGTTTGCTGACCCACCGCTGTTCTGTTGGGTCATGACCATGATATTGAAAACAGTGCTGAACTTGTGTGTGCTAATCGTTACCCGTACCTGCATCACATCATGACGTACAACTCTTAGCCACAGTGTGTTACACCATGTTAATGATCGGTGCGCATTGCAACATTATACAAATAGATGCAAGAAAAAAAAGAAAAGACTCAGCGGAACAGGAACGAGGAGAAAGCGGGAAGTAGTCGCCCACACTTTACCACGCGGAACAACGATACAGGGGAAAAGTTCCATCTCCACTAGAAAGCGATCCCTTTTCCCAATACGGATACGGCGCCCCATGAATATATATATGTGTGTGTGTGTGCATGTGTTTGAAAGGCAACGGGAGAAATTGAGTTGGTTTTATAATTTTAGACACACAATCGAGAACGACTGAAGGTGTGCGCCAGTGAATGATGTTATATGCAACACCGAACATCTCCCGTTTTAAGCAGTGGTACAACATAAGACGGGTACGACGGCGGAGGCATGTTTAAGCCCCTGCTGCAAGTGGACTAAATATAAAAATAAATAATTTTCACTGCTGTTCGACTAGTCGTACCGGCGTGTCTTGTCCTATTCTACTCTTGAAACTTCACAGCAAATACTCCGTAAATTAACTCGGGTCTAAAAGAAAAAAAACATAAACGCATGTATAACACACTCTCATCTCATGATGGGTATAGCTTTTGCGAAGGTGTAATGTTATGCGGAAGTCGATAAACAAACATCCAAAATTTGGAAGACCACGACCCGAATGAGATGAAAGAAGAAAAGATTTACTAACATCCTCGAACAGGAAGATTTATGTAAAAGAACCCGCTAATTGTAAATGATATAGTTGATTAGTTTTCCCTTCAATCAAAATAAATTCTTCAACACGACACAAGGAACAAGTGTTAGATAATTCTGTACACAAATTACAGTGTGTAGTATGATTATACAAATTTCTGTTTGCTTGAGAATTAAACTAAAATTTAAAAAGACATACCTATAGTGTTGATGTTCAATTAAGTTGCGAGGAAATGACTAAAATCCTCGTTTCATGATTTTGCATTTTTTAACAAACATTTTTTTACGATCTTCTTCTTCTATACCGGAGTAAAGATTGTATCCTCTTATGGAGAGTGAAACTCTGTGCGCCCGGCCATAATTAAAGGCCTACCGCACTATTTATTTGCCTTTCGACATCTGCTAGTCATATTACCGAATTAGTTTTGTGACCTATTTAACGCTTAATTACACTTCTTAATATTTCAAAATTTTAGCGTACACTTCCTTATAAAATTTATTTGCTTCATTGTATTTCCATCTCTATCTTTTCCATGTTTCTATAAATCTCCAAAGAATCTTCAAAACCCTAGAGGTGTTTCTACAAATTTGGGATTCCGTATAAGACTAATGAAAAATTGTTATTTTATCAACACATATTACTTAGTCCTTTCAAATACAAATTGTTTGAACATTGTAACTATATTTTTTAACTGTTTTTTTGTCTTAAATCTTATCTGTCTCTTAAATCTCGTTGTCAAATCTTTGATATTTTTCAATAATATATTTGATAGCAATTGTCAATTTGATTATGAAACATTGGTTCAAATTTCAAAATCATTATAACTTGGAGAATAAAACCAATTGACTGGTGTAAATTTTACTTAGATGTCAATGTCACAAGACTGACTATGGTACTAGGAAGGAAATTAAGTCATACAAAGCAGACTCTTTTTTTGCTAAAGAAATTAAGTAATACTAATAAAGACTACTCTTTAGGTTGTAATGCCACAAAAGAAGAAATAGATTTCTTACACTGTATATAACAATAATTATAAAGTTATTTAGGGATAATAAAAAGAGAAATATCTCAATTTTTGCATATTGCGAGGCTACTATGGGGGCATTTTCAAGAACTGGGACAACGAACAAAATAACAGTTTTTTTTATTTTTCAAATGTTTTCTACGATAACAAATGTTCGTACAGTTATGTTAAACACTGTATAAAAGAAATATAGCAAGTTAATAATTTGGCATACATCTTTTAAAACAGAAAAACTTCCAAAAAAAAGGAACGTTATTTTCATTTCCATTATATTGACCTTAAATCAACAAAAGGAAACCCCTGACTAGCTAGAAGCCTTGCAAATATCATCGATTCAGGTACGGTTGTTGGTCTAGCAAAAGTCTTGTGTGGATAGAAATTATAAAACAAACACGGTAACACACATTCCAATCATTTCGTATCGGCAACATATGCAGTGACCCGCTCTTTTTGCCATAAAATAAACATTAAAAACATTTCTGTCTGGTTTTTGTGCTTCTTCTGGTTTCCCACTATAATGTTTTCCTTCTTTTTTCAAAAAAGCAAATACACACACACACACATTTCTATTTACCATTCAATGGTTAGGCAATGTTATGTCTGTGAAACTTTTTCCAATTCAATTGGTCTGCCGTATGTACTGTGCCGGTCTGGGTGGGAGGACATGTGGTAAACTCATCCCGGAGAGCTCAACCAATTGCAAACGATACGAAATGATTCATTATCAAAGCTTATGGTTAAAGGTCACGGTCGGTAGGTCATTTTTTGCAGAACAGAACTTAGACACACGATCTTACCAATGCTTATTTTAGACATTAATTTTTAAATCGTTTTTTGTAAATGAATAGTAAACACAACAAGTAAATTAATATTCACGCTTGTACAAAAGGAAATGCTTTGATGATTGCAAGTATTTAAGAAATTATTTCGGGCTCGCCCCTGGACATGGTTAGCGCAACATTACACAAGCTACCGAAAGTAAGCGGGCATACCAAGCATTATGTAAGGGTTGAAATGTTTCCTGGAAAAAGGTACAACATACCAATCCGTCCCTCAACGTAATAGGGCGCTGGCCGATGCTAAAACAACAGTGGACCGCCGACTAACATTCTTTTTTTTTTGGGGTAACATTCTGCGAATGATTGATTTTGCGATCCATTTCACCTCCTACGAGCTGTGTTTTGTTTATCATCCTTTTTCGTAAATTTAAAACCGAGATTACACCAACGATAAATGGCCCGGATTGTACACCATTCAAGGATCGGGTCGTTTCAACCGAACAGCCTGTATAGATGGTGTGTTAGAGCTAAAGACCGCAAATAGAGCCACAGGTGTTGAATGGCCGTTCCCGCGACAAGAACGCACTTCTACAAGGGAAGCAAAAATGAAATATGATCATCAACACACACGCTTTCCCGGTTGTGCTATTTACTTCTCTGCAAATTCGGACAAGGCGTTGAATGATGCACCGTTCCAAGTTCTAAATTTATGATGTTTAGATGCCGGCCACTAGGAGAGTCACTTCATATGTCCATCGCTATTTTTGCGTTCATTTTACGCTTGTGACTTCAATATGAATTAATTTATTCAGATTATGTAATGAAGAAAGAATATTAATGTTTAGGAAATTAATTGGCCATGTAATCATCAAAAGACCTTAAAATTATACAAAAAAACTGTGTAAAAAAACAATTGCATAACTTTTTTTTTATTTAAACGACTAATTTTTCCACATTTATAAATTATCTGTTATCAACGTAACATTTAGACTTGTCTAATGATTCACCATGTGTGAAAGGAATTTTAGAGTTGAGCCTTACTTCACTTATTGCTTTGTGAAACAAATATAACTGCCGCCAAAAATTAAGATAAACCTGTGCAAGCTTGTGATTAAATTGGTTTGCAAAGAGCCAAGAATGTTAAAAACGATGTTACTCAAAGGTGTGGCATTTTAACCTTGAGAAACAAAGAATGTAGGACAAACGAACATGTATTTAAAAGTGTATCATATGTAGTATCAAAGCAATTAGATCTCGTTACGGTGGGATCAATTAAATAATGTTCATTACGAGCTTCACATGCTCTTTGAATCCGTATCACATTAGAACGTCTTTGTTTGAGAAATATCACTCAAACTCTCATCGTAATTAAGGATCAACATGTCTTTAAGATTAAATTCTCTTTCATTTCATTTCAGGAAATAATTAAGAATACTTCACACGAACATTAAAATTTCTGCATCACTCGAACAGAATGAAGGATCTTTTCAAGGATCTCCCATTACACGAACCGTTCGTATCGGTGCACAAAAGATGAATCTTGTTTAATGTAGTACAACCATCAACGAGCCGGTAAACATTAGACCACACAACACCTGGTTCATTTCACTTGCCACATACAAACCTCAGGTATTTATGTGCACGAAGATCGGTTTAGCGCGTGTGGTATTGCTAGTAATGGCTGCAAAGATTTCTCTCTGCTCGCCAGCATATACCGGGGCGTGCTGGAGCTCTTAATTTTAAGGGTGTGTCGTACAAGCACTTCAACTGCGCTTCGTGAAAAGGATGAGTCGCATCAGAGAGCAGTGAAACGTGTAAACAGTTCCGATTCACATGGTTCCCGTTCGTACCGGTGTCAAAGAACAAGAGATTCCTCCACAATAGTAGCAGATAGTAATTATAGAATGGTGCCGCGAACGATCATCTTTTGCTTATTTTATCTAGTTAAATCACGCAAAGATGAGCTGTAATGCCGATTGGAATAGAGCGAATGGAACTGACAAATTCTTAAAAATATTGCACAAAGATAGCTATTTCATGAGTTCTACGCTTTTGTGTTTGCTTTAAACGTTTAAACATCTGTTGTATTTTTTTGTCGAGATATGTTTAACATCCACACATCTTTGGTTTGTAGTAGTGTAAATTAATGTTTTAAGACAGGGATGAGCAACCTTTTAGAGCTTTGGGCCACATTCAAAATCAAAAACTGGTTGGCGGGCCGCATTGCAGGATGCATTGATATAATAATGAATGTAGTAAAGCTGCTTTTATCCGGACTTTTTCGGACTAGATGCATTGTTGTATTTTTTAAAAATGAATTAGGATTAAAAATCATTTTTTTAGTTTTGCGTGTTGCAATAACCGGGTAATTTGCACTTTTAATTCTTAATAACATTTGCTATAAAATTTGCTTCGCGGGCCGCATAAAACCACTTCGAGGGCCGCAGGTTGCTCATGCCTGTTTTAAGATACGTTAGGAAAAATGTTGCACATGGCTATCAATCTTATTTTTTTCTAAAGTGCAGAATGAAATGATTTATACAATTCTTGCAACACCTTAATGATCCTTGATAAGTAAATCATTTTGACTCGTGGATTCAACATAATTGATTTGCGTATTTCGAATTTGAAAGATTTACTTTAACACTAGAACTACTAACCGTTTTAGTCATTTTTTTTTTATTTTGAAAACAATTTTGGAACAGCTTGGTTATAAGTTAATATTTTTTAAAAAGTTCATAATATAGAATAGACCTGTAAAATGTATGCATTAATAGAAGTTTGACTTTAAAGAAACAATCATATTATTAAAATTAAGCAAATAAGTCAAAATATTTGATCCGTAAGTTCTAACAATTTTTCGATTAAATTTTAATATCTTTTTCCCTTTACAAGGCCATACATCTATATTAAAATAAATAAAAAATGCATGTAAAATATACCTTTTTTTACTAAATATACTTCATTTATAATCGAATATTGTTATATGCAGGCAGAGGAGAGTATATGTTTTTTGCTTTAATTGAAGAAACATATTTGTCCTACTTGTGTACGATAGTGATGTGCCTCATCGACACTGCCCTTATTAATAGGACGAGGTCGATGATTCGTGAAAATATTACATTTAAATGCGATCGATTCTACCGACCCGTGTGTTCGTTCCAACGGCGTAAAATGTGCCATAGTTTTTTTTAATTCTCTTTCTTTCTCTCTTCTTTGGGGTAGTAAAATTTCCGATTCCTATTTTTTCCCCCTGGTCACGGCACGGCTGCTGGCGGTGGAAAACGTTAGCTTCATTTTATAAGTAACAGGAAAAATAGTTTCTAAGAATGCTTCAAACGCAACCGAGAATGGTAACTTGTGCTGTAAAAGAAAATCCATTTTCATTACTTCTTTTTGTCCCTAGGTGCTAACAGCAAATCGCCTAGCAAGATTCATGGTTGTCAGGAGCAATGTAAAGCATAGTATTTTGCTTACAAAAGGATATGCTTTACTAAACAGAAAAAACACGGTTGATTTTTACGGTTCGACACTATTCGTTTATTTTTGTCCCAGTCGATTGTCCCTGCCGATTGTAATATCACAACGAATGTCCTCCTGCTTCAACGGATGCCATCATTGAATTGCGGAAGTGGGAACGCGTTCGGAAATGCAAACTATTTCCTATTTTTTTTTTGTATTATTGAAACGTTCACAAAGCTCACAAATTATTCCAACATTCCATGAGTTGCAAGATGCAACACGATCGACATCGAATCGTTGTCAATGCAAACGTAAAGACTGAGCATAGCGAAACTGTGTAAGCAGCTCGGCAAGGGATTGCTCACGTTTCCTGTCCTGTCCTTTCTGTACCGATGTGTTACGCGCTAGTGGTAAAACAGAAAGGATACCCAGAGCAGGTCATTTAATCCACACCAAAAAGAACCACCGCTAAAATCTAAAAAAAAATCCGCCCTTTGTTTCCGCTTCGTTTCGCGATTGCATCATAGAGAGGTTGTTCCACAGGCGATCAGGAAGAGGTAAAAACAATCCATTTGACTGGAGAAATTGAGACCAGCACCTAACTGAAGGGACTGATGATGATGATGGTGGCACGCAGTGTTGAGGTTATTAGCACACAACCTCGCTAATGAGATTTTCGCTCGAAACAGTCACCTGCGCTATTATAGCCTGGCCAGAGCGAACTGGCCAAGGGAGAAGAAGCTATTTTAAGGAGTTTAAGTTGTTCATGTTTTCTAAGCGAACGATGGTACGTACCATGTTGAGCGCGGGTTTTGCTTCAACAAAGAACACCGCGCAAACAGTTCAACCCATTCACCCATTCCATCCTTCGTCTTACGACATTCACAAGGGCCAAGGATCGGTAAGAAAATTGCATATTGTGTTTTACCTTGCCGGGGTCACCAACAGGGGATACCGGTGATGAAGATAGCACCGCATCAAAAGGCACTACAGTGGACGGTAAAGTATGCTTTACTGCTGTCATTGCAAGCAACATATTTCTTTCCAACACACATCCGGTAGTGTGCTACCAGTTCCCAACGTAACACGATTCTGATACAAATCAGTTCGAGCTGCTCGAGTATCAAATTTTAACAACGACGAACAGAATCTCAATATTTGCCCCACTCAAGTCCATAGTACCGTTGACGAAGGACAAAATTCGCATGATTATCACAAAAAATGAGTTCATTTTAATTGGATTACATCGATAGTCTGTTGTGCATGTAGGTCATTGCGCATCGTAGTATTATTTCTTTGATAATACAATGTGATACTATTATGTTATGAAGTGTATTATTAATAAATTAGGATTTACCGCATGAGCATTGCTAAGGAACTACACTGAAGTTTTATTACCCACAACAAAACGTAGCTAGTGATCCAGAAACAAATGATCTTAACTTCAAAAATTTTGGTACATTACTTAATTCAAAATATCGTTGATCCATTGCAAAGAAAATAACCGAAGTCACGCGTCAAGGGTTTTTTTTTGGCAGAGGAGGAAATATTTGATTGAATATTTACTGATCGTCAAAAAGTTGGGAATTTGTGATAATTTTTGCATGTATTATTCGCTTATCCAATGTAGTTGATTTCTCTGATTGATTTTATATAATTCATTTTAATTCTTCATATAGCTCAATTTATATTATCTATTTCAAACATCGCCTGCTATACTTTTGATAATTGTCTTAAAAAAATATGTATTCTCTAATTCTATATAACGTTAAAATCAATAAACTCAACACTATCTCAAGCTTCGTTTATTAGAAATTCTAATTGCAAAGGGAAGTTTCAAACGAGGCGATCTACATAAGAAATGATATGGCAAATTGCCGTGCGTCTGGATAAGGTTTTTGGAAGATTTGTCCACACATTAAAAAGATTATTCCTTACATCTATATGTACAAATTGTCTAGTTGCACACGAACATGAATGAGTGTTGATTTTTTGCTAGCCCTTACTTAATATTTTAATATTCCTTTATAACAACCTCATCTTGTATGGCCAGTTTGTTCTAACTGCGCCATTTGCTGCTCCAGACGTGCACATCTGTTGTACGGATGAACTAAAGGGCATTTATATCAATATACACACAGCAAAGCACTGTTGATCATTACGTGACGACTGGCGGACGCTTGTAATAGTGCTGATAAGCGCGTCCAGATAAGCGGGTACAGAAAAAAGCGACACTTTTGCATCGTGTACTGAAACCCCAGACAAGAATTTATACAACATAACACAATAACAATAACAAACCCTTTTTACTCACATATGCCGCGAAACACCGCTTGCATTAGTCAGTGGACATGGTAGCAATAGCAGCAGCAGCAGCAGCAGCAACAACAAATGCAGCCTTGAATGACCTTGTGAGATTTACCCGTTGAGCTTATTTACAATCCCACTAGAAACAGGGAGAGTCATGTGTATGTTTCAGCCCTAACATGTATCGTGCTTATGCCATTTGTGTGTGGAGCTGCAAAGGGGCTCTTTCAACGTTGCGGAAGCTTATCGAGGATTATCGATCCGGTCGCAGTTGATTTTGCCTGTTGAAATATAACATCTCACCATCATACACACAAACAAAACAACATCGGCCTTTCTTTACCAAAGTGTAGTATTGTCATTACTACCATGTAACTAGACCGTTCGGTGCTCGTTAGCACAAACAAACAAGCATTCACACCCATTCCAAGCGGAACAAACACCACCCTGTTACTTTCCAGGCACATAACGAGCAGCAGGACCACATCAAAAACAAATGCTAAAAACAAAATCGATCCCCCAACTCATTTTCCCCGTTGCAATTCGATTAGCCAATCAGTTGAGTGGTTAGAATTTTCATTTGGTTTCAACGCTAATTTGTATATCGGTTTTAACAAAAATGTTTAAACGCCTTCGCAAAGACAAGGACAACCACCAACCAGCCAAATGTTTCCTCCTTCGGGAGCAGCGATATAATAACGGTCACGAACTTTGCAGTGCGGTAATTAAAACTGACAATCACGCAAAATGTGATCCTGCTATCCGCGACGTGGCATCATCATCATCATCCACGCGTCTGACTATGTTCTTCTTCGTCGGAAGCAAAGGGACGAAAACTTGAATGAACACGAAAGAGAGAAAAAGATAAGTAAACGGTCACAAATTGAGAAGAAGACCCCCAGAATCAGATAAAACACCGTAAAAACTCAGTAACACGATATGGTTCATGGTTTTTTTATCATCTTTTGATGCCACTCACTGGAACCAACTATAAAAAAATTCTAAAGAAGAAAATCTAAACCGTACACCAAACAGTCAAAAACCATGTTCCCTTTGCGTCGTTTATACTTGATAAGCTTGCACCAGCAGCACGTTGAAAGAAATAAAAAGCGAACCGAAAGATGATGTGAGTGAATGAACCGCCAAAGAAGCAAAAGAAACAAATCTTGGATCATAACCGAATCTTCTCAAATCGTTGCACAACCGTCGTTCGTGATGTTAAGAAGGTGTAACCACAACGTAAAACTGTTGATCAACAGACACACCTGTTTTACAAACAGCGAAAGAGAAGCAAACAGCAAAACGAAGCTTAAACGGCAGAGATAAGTTGCGTTTGCTTCGTTTTAGAGCTTCCAATGCAAAACTACCAACGTAATTTCCATTCGCCATTATGAAACATGCGAATTTGTATTTAGCTTTATGAATTTATGAAAATTTTAGCCTCTTTCTACAGAGGATGCGCGTTTCGTACAGTTGGGGGGTAAGCTCTTTTTTTAACAAATGAAATGCTGTGTCTTTCGTGTAACAAACAAAAAAAACATTACTTTTAACCTGCACGAATCAGCACCGCAACAGGTTTGTTTAATGCTATTAATATTAAATTACTTTCTGAAATTATTATATCACCAACCATTCCTGAACCGTCTAAAGAATCGTCCACCAGATTAATGTCGGCAACGTAACAATTCCCACCCCCCCACGTTTTTCGGTCGTGGGGAATGCAAAAGCACACTCCACAAGCGCTAACGGCAAACGCAAAATATTCAAGCGCGATGGCATAAGTTTGTCGTCGCACTGTTCTTTAAGCCATATATCCGGTGCAGCGGTCTTCACCCACCCATCATCCACCCACGCACGCATTCTGCCTTCATGTTTTTGATGGCATACTTCCGGCGTTCAAAGTTTAATTTCACCTGCCGGAGGAGGAGGGCGGCGAAAAAAAAGGATAAACTTTGGCCCTTGGAACCTTCTTTTGTTAGCGATTTCCATTCTCTATTAGATTTTAAGGGAAATGGAAAAGGGGATGGTAAATGGGTTCAGATCCATCCGAACGTAGCTCACGCGCGCAATCCACTTGAAGAGGTGTGAAGAGGTAGTAGTTAAAAAAAAGTGTTTCGCGCCGTTGCAGGCTCGTTTAAAATCCCAAGGTTTGGTAATCAGTTCCACTGTTTCGTCGTGTGCTTCCCACACACACACACAACACAGTGCTGCTGGTGGTTGTCTGTCTGGTTTGGGTTTTTCGTCCGTCGTCTGGCTTTCTCTGGTTTCGCTCCATTTGCGTATTGCGTATCTCGTCCACCTCGGTTCAGTTGGATTCAGCCGTGATTGAAGTGTGCGCGCCATTGCATGCACCACTTTTTATGCACTTTCAGCTCAAACAGGGACAATTGTTCTATGCATCTCTTAACTACGGGTTTTTGGGTTTAAGTATTGTTTTGTGTTAACACAGTAGCATTGACGGAGCTATCCTTTATCCAACAAAATCAACTAAAATATGGAAAGAAATCATCAATCAAATATTCATCAAATGAATTAATAATGGGAGATTTCTATCCATAATGCACACTGTTTCAGCCAGTCCATTAAAGATCATCAATTCAAATTGTAACATAAATGAATTATAATGAGTTGTTGATAGCAGAACGAACAATCTTTCTTCTTCTTTGGTTTACTTTCCTTAATGAAATGAAATTTCTTCGAAATGAAGATTAACATGTCAACTTTGTGTCGGTCTACATCGATGTAGAAATCGTCACAGAACCTTATCTATGGGAACAGATTGATAAAAATTATTTAAACCAGCATTCTTACCTGCAGTTCTGCCCGATCCACATCCCATTGCGATCGTTCCAGCTCGAACCGTGCCCATTCGTGCTGTATGAAGTGTAGTATGCCGGGGATCGAGTACTGGGTCGGCGTTTTGTTGTTCTGATCGTCGCAGTTTCCGGCACCGGACATACCGCCGCCGGCCGCACCACCCTTGCCTACCAACCCGCTGCCAGCACCACTGTTGGACATGTCACCAAGCCCGCCGGTTCCACCGCCCTGGCCGCTGCCCGCACCGCCGCCGATACCACCCAGCTGGCCAACTGCACTTCCGCCACCGTTCTGGTGACCGAGCGAACTGTTGTCATCCATTCTATCTTCGATACGATTAATTCTCATGACATGTCCACCATTCACCGGAGAAGCAAAATAAAATGATTCCAACTATGGACACACGGTGCACTCGTTTCACAAAGCTTTACTCGGGTCTCACACCACTGCTTGCCGTATATACTAGACACGTGATATTTGACAAGAACCGAAGAAAAAAGGATATGAGTAGCGTAGTAGGCGTTTTCTTGGACGAAAAACAAAAATTCACCAACAATTGTGATTCATAAGGAAAAAAAACACACTTTTATCCGGCTTTTAAATTTGATCCACACTCGTGCTCATCAACTCCAAACTACTCTGTGCCCCTTCACTCTAATGCACGCATAATGACATTCGAACACACTGATACATAAAAAAAAGACTACACTTTTGCGCACACGTACGCCCTAGAACACGTACATACACACGCACGCAAAACGCAACAACGGCAGGCTTGCGAGAGAAAACAAGTGTTCTACCACTTCTCACGCGTGACTCGTTTTGTGAGTAGCCGCTACGCTGCGTGAGCTGAGTGAATGCGGAATTGCTCACTTGTCATGCAAATATTTCACCCGGTCGTAACGTTTCTGCCTGCGTGGGGCACATCAATATTACTTTTTTTTGTACGTTCCAACACACCAACCGTGTATATGGTCACTCGGTAATGGTTTTACACGTGCAACTGTTCGCCTACGTGTTCATCTTCCACCGGGAGCAGCGGGCGAAGGTTACTGCTTCCTTTCCGGTGCCGGTCAACACACCGATTTCACTCTTTCCTCTACAGCTCACAATCAACGATCTGCAAATAAAAGCACACAACATATAAGTATCAATAACAGTTCTCGATATAATTACCAACATAAATAAATATAACTGGAGTGTGTGGATTTTTTTTGTTTTATGACAACCATTCATCGCTAAGCTACTTTGGGCAGCTTTTTTTTGGTTCCTTTCCCACTTCCTACGCTGTTATGATAGTCACCACCTGATACACTACTACACACAAATGCATGCGTAACGTCGCGTTCGCGTAACACAGCCACGGATACTACAAATCACGCACTCACGCACCAACGCATTTTTTACGAGGAAAAGTATGAAGAAAAACATATTCGCAACCAATACACGAAAAGAAAGAAACAGGCTCCAAATACAACCTTGAGTGAAGAGTCACACATACACACACACGCTAGGACACATACGCACAATTCGTTATACACGCTTTTCCTTTCACAACTCCGATTTCGATAAAGAAAAAACAGAAAAGTTGCCAAAGCGTTTAGAAAAAAAAAAAATAAATTCGATTACATTACACCCCAGATGGCCAGTGGAAAACCTTGTGACATATTGGATGTAAAAAAAAGGGTGGCGAAAGGTATTGATTAGCGACACACACGATGTAGTAAATCGTGCAGAAAAGTAGGCGATCAACAGTGGAAGCCCCAGGTTGCCACTCTCTCTCTCTCCTCTCCTTCTAAGGGCACCGAACAAACGGCCTGCATTTTGCTACCAAGTGTGATGAAGCCGTTCAGTATGTTCGAATTAATATTGACAAACTGGCCACCAGAAGGAACTATCTTCCTTCTGCTCATCTCTGTAACAGATATGGTTTTATGATCCATTTAGATCCGGTTTTGCGGGCAGCAGCAACTTGTTAGTTTAACTTTCTTTTCGACGTGACAGCGTGTTAGAATTATACACACCAAAAATGTTTTTGATACTTTTTTTTATGCACTAAGTATCATTGTAGATGATTTTTCCCTTCTTTCAACAGTGATGCACATATAAATCGTACAATTTTAAAACGTTGTTTTGTAGGGGCGGCGACCTACACGCAGAAAAGCCGACACACGGTTGCTCTGATTGCGAATTTCACGCTGTCATACGCGAGTGGGTTCAACTGCACTCACATACGCACATAACACAGCAAACAACGGAGGTCGCATATATACACACACACGCGCGCGCGCCTCTCCACACACTACTGGACAGCGAAAAATGGTTTCGGCGTGTGTGTCGTGCTCTTGATTACACAATGCCCTCTCTCGCCCGTGGTCGTCACGCATGATGAGGATGACGTTTCTCCGAACATTTAGAAATTAACTCAATAATAAACGATGGAAAGGTGCTGTTATACGTCGGAAGGGATTCCACTGCACTACACACACACGCACACACTGCACATACATTTCACCAAGAGAGATGTATGTGCTCTGGGTAAAAGCAATCTCCAATGTGCGTGTGTTTTCGCCATTCATTAATTTGCAGCAAGCGAGCGAGCGATACAACTAATGTCCCCCACTCCACCGGATCATCTTCCAATGGTCGTTTGTCATCCATGAGCAAAAAAAAAAAATCACCCGTCAGCTAGCCTTTTCGCGTTGGGAATCCGAGTACCGCAGTAGAGAATCCGTTGCATCAGTGTTTTGCATTCATCCTACATTTAAGCACTAAAAATGTTCGTGCTGCCTCTATAAAAAAAAAAAACATCCCAGCACAGGGTGAAGAACGAACGATTTCAGGAAGAATGCATTCACAGATCGTTTGCCCAGATCACAGAGTGTTGGGAGAGTTTATATGTGACCACCGAAAAACTCGATTCACGCACACACACACACACACACGTAACCACCAACTCACGACGGATCCTCGCTGCTGAGCACCACCTTGCTTCACCCGCCCTCCACGAAGAGATAGCGCCACGGTGTCAACCGTGAAATTGAGCGAACAATCGAGGGCAAAAAGAAAGGAAAATAACACAAAGGCGTGTAAATTCGCTTCCTCGCGAGTTCGAACTAGACGGCCCAAGTTTGTGTCTGTGTTCGGGCCCTTAGGGAGGTTCCACACACATACACACCCCGAGGATGTGCGAGCGATGTACAAGCAGCAGCGGTTGCTATACGATTGGAGCTGCAACCTCCACCATGCGATCTTTGGTTGCATTCTGCACACAACTCTTTATGCGCTCCGTTCACGGCTGCTATGTTCAAAGTTCAAGAGCCGATGCTACTTGGCTCCAATTTGATCGATTGAATCCAGGAATGACTTCCGTTTGTTCGTTCGGCATAAACCACACGGGGTACTTGGGGTAGAATAGAACTGCATTTTTTTTCTCTTCCTTCCTTCGTATCCGACGAGCAGAAGGGAGCGGCAAAAGATGTTGTCCCATGTCAGATGTGGCTCCGTTCATGACACATTCACTGCTACCCACATCATCTCACTCGTTTTCACACCCCCCCGAACACACCATCACTTCATGTACCGTAAATCGGAATATTCCCATTTTTTTTCTTCTTCTCACTCTTCAACCCCCACCGAACGCAGGGTGACACTCCCCTGTAATCATACACCCATTCTTTCCCTGCCACAAACACCCAAAAACCGTCCACGGGAAGAACAGGATGAAAGCGATTGCGGAAGACGATCGAAGAAAAAAAAAACGCCACATCGGTTTTCACAAAGCAGCACCCTCTACCATAAATCCGTGCTCCAACATTTGGTCCATGCGAATGGCCCACACCACACCACAAAACTTTTCCACGCCTTTTATCGCACTGCAAAAAAGATGGTGCTACACATCGGATATAATTTTCCACCTCGCACAGGCTGTGTGATTGTGCGACAAAGTGCGGACCGACCTTTTTTCCTCTATATCAGCCTTTTTTCTCCGATTTTAACTCGCTCTGCTACGATGGAACTTCTTTTCCGTACGGATTTTCCTGTTTCGAGCAAACTGGCTACGGTTTTCACCAACACCATCGCCTAGGTGCTATGGGATAACGATTGTACCAACACCATCACCGGCCAGTGTCGGGCGAATTTAGGGCTGTCGCGAGTGAAGTTCGACAGTGTGCGAGCGAGATAAATCGCTATACGAGAAGGACTGCGCGCGAAAGAGAGAAAAATCGATGATGGAACGGGGCGAAATTTTGTAGCAAACTGACAGCTGCGTACATCAATGGCGATTTGGAATAAAAATTATATTCTTAAAATGATTTTCCTTTTTCCATCTTTTGCGTATTTTAGTAATGTTAATTATGTTGTTTGATGTTTCAAACTGATTTACAATAAGTCATATTAAAATTACAATCAATTTGTTTGGATGACAACAATACAGCACGCGACTGTACGCATTCTGTCAACAGTTGCAGGCTCAATTTTTGTCTACAAAAATTAGTTTATTTTCATAATTTTAATTTACGGAATGTTCCTAAAGTTTTACATTACGCATATACCCTCTGGCACATATATTTTCTAGTATGCAAAGTATCGCTCGGGACCGATTAGATTCCCTTGGTGCCGGGTATGTCGTCATGCTAGAAAAATCCTATTGAAAGTGGCGTCACGCGCAATAATCTAAACAATGAGTAATGAACATTATTTTCGGGAAGGAAAGTAGACAAACGAGCGTTTCACTTACACTATCGAGATTTTATAAAGTTAATATTTAAATTGCGGTAAATAATCCATTCGTCATATTTAATTACATAGAAGCAAAATTAGCCCGCTGTGCCTCACGAACAGAATCATGCGTTCGTGAAGGTCTAAAGGCGCTTCAACACTTGCGGGACACGGCCAATGAACCAAGCCATATCCTGCCACCGTCCCGTCGTTCTGTTTGTTTCCATTGTCAAAATGCGCTTAAATGCAACTGCTTGATAGCTATTTACAGGAATTCGTCACACCAATCGCTCAAGCACTGGTAACAGTCGGCCGCCTGCTTCGAGTTCGCTCCGCAGGTATCCTTCATCCACTCCTTGAACAGTTCGGCATCTTTTTTCAGAATAAGGTACTGCCCGAGAACCGTGTACGCTCGGTCGAAGCCAGCTGCTTCCAATCGCTTGCCCAACACATCGCCCACACCGGCGAGATCTGTGACGGGTTTCTCGCCCATCGGTTCCGCTACGAAATTTCTATGCTTTTGCGATGTACTCGACATGATGGTGCAGTGAAGGTTCTGTTGGCAGGCGGGAAAAGTAGAAATCACATAAATTATAACGCGTTCACTGCGTTTGGGTTAAAATAGATAGCTGCAAACACTTACCGTGGATGGAAACACAAAACTATCGCCACAGTTTTAGCTATTAATGTAATGCCTTTCGTTTACCTTCTTGGAAAAGCTTGTGTTTGTCGTTTGACCGCTTCGTATGATGCTTCCGCGTTGTTTTTTTGTGTGTGATTTGGAACGTTTGACAGCTTTGACAGTTACGTTCGAATTGCCTTCGTTAAAACGCCAAATGTCAAAACGATTAGACCGCGGTCTTGTGATTGTGTCGTTAAAACAATGTTTTATGTTGATGTGCCGATACTGTCCGAAGCTAAATTCGATCTAATTTTGTTTTACAAAAACTACGCTACAAAACCCACAACAAAAAATATATGATCCATAAAGAGGTAATTTAAACAATCAAATAACATTGCTTTCTGTTGTATTTCAACATTGTCCAATGTAAATGTATTTTATTTATTGCACACCACTCTCGACCGGTTACAACAAACTGCACGTTTTTTTTAAATTACACATACCTACTCTTCCGGTTACGAATTGTTCAAAAACCCCGGCGCAAATGTTCGCAGATTTTCGTATCCCTGTACTGGGCGCAAAACGTGGAAGCTTCCTTAAAATTACATCCTTCCCCATCCTCTTCTTCACAATCATACGTGCTGCATCGCGTGGGACAATTAGCCGGTCCAAGTTCACACTGCATACAATCTAGTGAGTGATTATCATCATCCTCCAGATCATCTTCTTCATCTTCATCGAAATCGTTCACTCCGTTGCGTTGGCTTGGAGCCACGTACAGTCGTGTTCCTATCTGCAGCGTGCGTGACACCGTCAGATAGATACGATCGTCCTCGGTGAGACAGAAGGAACCACAAAGACGCTCCTGCTCATGATGGCATTCACTGTTGTCGTCACAGATCCGTGGTGAGTACACCATACAACATAAATCCACACTTTCCCGGTCCGAGGTCCATGCTCCGCCAGCCGGACTGGCGGTATCGTTCAAACATTGAGCACAGGATAGGCTTCCCGCTGTACTGGAAGGCAAAATCGCACACGATGATCCTGTGGACATTTTGGTACAGACCCGCTTTACACAGGCACCATTGCGCAGTTTGTAGTCCGTCGGGCAGGATGGGGTTTTATAGAGTTTTTTCAAGCAAACACCATTCTGGTAGTGATATTCGGCGGGACAGTTGTAAACGGCACGTTCCGATTTGAGCTGACAGAACTTTGGTTCGTACCGATCGGGTGTTGTTCCGGTGGGACAGGATGGTTTGCTGGTAACGAGCTGCTGACAGCCACGTCCATCAAAGATGGCCCCCGAGGAAGTACAGCGAGGTGGTTCCAGCTGGCAAAAGCTATCGGTACACGCTGACCCTCCGGCCGAGCATTGTGCATTTTCTGTATGGCTGCTGTAGCATCGACCTCCAGTCAGCGCATAGTTTGAAGGACATTGCGGTGTTCCGCCAATGCATAGCTCACCAACCCGACTGCCCTTTCCATGGCAGGACGAATCGGTGAACGATCGAATCTGACACTCACCGTTAACGAGCGTATGATCCGCATCCGCGCAACGTCCATGCTCCACACACTTGCCCTTGTACATGTATCCCCGACTACACATTGCCAGTTCGTACTCAGCTCCCTTGCATTCATGTGCGTAGGACATGATACAGAAACCGTTGCAAAGTGTGTAGTCACCAGCCGGACAACGTGGACGAGTGACGTGCAGCGTGACGCAGTGTCCATTGCGTAGAAAATGCCCCTCGGGACAGATGATTCGTTCCGCTGTGCACATCTCCTGTCGAATAGCCATGTTGGAGGGACAGTTTGGTTTCTCCGTCTGACACGCAATACATCGATCGTCCCGCATCCGGTAACCCTGGGGGCAGGTTGGAGCGGATCTATGCCAACAATATCCTCGCGAGTCCACCTCCGAGCCGCATTCGGTGGCCACGTATTGGACATCCTCACACTCCGGAGCGTCCGGATACACGCAATGCTTTCCGTGGCGATACGTCCCATCCGGACAGGGTGCGGGATCTGCTATTTGTACGCACATACCATCGATCAGAGCTGAGCCGGGACAGGATCCTTCCTTTGCGCAGTCCTCTCCCCGCTGGATGTAACCTTCCGGGCAGGTGGGTCGTGTGAATTCTCGCTCAACGCAGTACGCACCTTCAATGGTTCCGTTCCGGCAAAGCGATCGCCGGTAGCAAGCTCCCTGGAAGAAATCCCACCCGGGTGGGCACGCTTTCGGTGAGCGAAGTTCACGCTTTTCGCACGTCGTCCCGATTCCCGTAAGTTTGAACCCGTTCGGACAGGAAGCCTGTATGCAAGATCCGGCATCCGGTGCGATGCGGTATCCTGAAGGGCATACGGGTGCGAGATGGATGGTACGTGTACACTCGTCCCCACCATCTAGCTCGTAACCATCCGGACACACTTTGTCGTAGTAGGCGAGACAGGAACTGTTAACGCGCTCGTATCCGGGCGGACAGACGAGTCCAATGACGGTCTGTGGTGGACAATCTTCATCGGTTGCTCCCGGCGTTAGGCAACGTGTCGCACGTGGCCCAAATGTTGCCGTCAGTCCCGGCCCATCAGCAGCACAAGGTTCAAAGGGACATGGCGGGAATGTGCACTGGGTGATGCAGTATGCACCGCCACCACAGAACGCTCCGTAGCACGGATTGAGGAAGTTTACCAGCGAGCTGTATCCGGCCGCACGGTACGTACAATCCGTACCAGTTCGTTCGTAACCGGTGGGACACATTAGGTCCACCTCGCAGTAACACCGATCAGTACGATCCGTGTAGATGGTACGTGGTGGACATACGGGGAACGTGCGTACTAAGCGCACACAATCTCCATCCCTTCCTCGCTCGTACCCATCGGGACAAAGTGCTTCTTGGCGGCTGATCATGGCTTCACCTATCGATCGACGGACGCAAACATCTCCATCGTAAACGAAGCCGACTGGACAGGACGGTTGCGTTGCATTAAGAAACCGTCGTGTTTCTCGTACGCAGGCGTCCGATCCCGATTGGAACCCATCCGGACACTCCTTGGCGACGGTGCACCGGCCATCCAACGGATAGGAACCCTCTGGACAGTGAATATCCTCACGAACGATACAACTCTCACCCTGCAGTTCGTATCCGATCGGACAGGACAGTTCTCCGTGTACACACTGCTCGCCATGCTCGTATCCCTTTCGGCAATGGTACTTACGCGTGTCGTTACGCACACACATGCTATCCTTCCATTCGTACCCCGAAGGACATGCCGGTTCGTTCCACGTACACTGTCCACCCGTGAAATTACCTCGCGCACACGTCAACGATCGTTCTTCACAGCGTGTGCACAGATCAACTCGCGGATCGTATCGGAAGTTGGAGCGACAGATCGGTGTCACACTGATGCATCGTTCGCCTCGTTCGATTGTTCCTTCGGGGCAGCTGAAGGCTGGCCGAACTGTTTCCCTTACGCAGTGGCCACCGTCGCTTAGTGTGTAACCTTCCGGACAGTTTGCTGGGAGACCGCACCACCGATTTTGCCTCTGATAAGGGCCACAGTCGAACGTGCAAGCTGTGGCCTTTCGACACAGTCCATGTTCATCCAGCGTGAAACCTCTCGCGCAGCGAGGAGCTTCCAGAGCGCAAAACTCCTTTTGGAACGGAACTCCACCATCCGGACAGGTGACGCGACTTTTCGTCTCCCGCACGCACACTCCATTCCGTAGCCGAGCCGGTGCTCTACAGTGTGCCCGTGCCAGCAAACACTGACCGTCCTGCATTTTGCCTACCGCACACGTGCTTGCCACGGTCTGTTCGAGCTCGCACGAGCACACATTGTTCAGCGTGCCACGCATACATTTGGCAACTTCTACACACGAACCGTTGTAAAAATGACCCGCCCGACATACTGGCCGGCCGATCGTACTCATCGTTTCGCACTGGCCACCATTAAACGTTTGGCCAGCGGCACACTCAACCGGCAGCCGGTATGTGACGGAGTGTATGCGTAGATCCGGAGATGCTTGCTGATGACGCACGCAACGGCCCCACTGGTTGGTGTACCCGGAAGGACAAATGGTAGCCGCCATCTCGTCACGACAATCGCAACAGTCCGAACAAGCCGCAGGCGCACAGTTTCCACCGGGATGTTGCTCCGTGTAGCCGGGTGGACAGAAGATTCTTGCGGAGGCAGGGAAACAGAGGCCACTTTCCCACCGGTAGCCCGGTTGACAGATGTTATCACGTACGCAACTCTGTCCTCGTTGCATGTAGCCGGACGGACAGGTGTAACTACGCACGATACATCGATTGCCCTCGCGTGTACTGCCCGGTGGACATTGGATTTCTTCCAGCACGCAACCACCAGCCCCACCGGCGCCGGACCGTTGAATGTACCCGGGTGGACAGATACCGTCCTGGCGCTTGGGACGACAGTACTGTTGCTGTGCATCGATGGTGTAACTATCCGGGCAGGTACGCGTACAGTTCACACTTCCGTCGGCACATTGCGTGAGCAACCGTACCCTATCCGGTAGTACGGGTGTACGATCTAGTAGTATCATTTTCTTCACCGAACGTTTCGATGCTTTGCTACCTTTGTTCGCCGTTGCTAAGCAATCCAAGTGCGGCAGAATGATTGCAAGCAGTAGCAGCAGAACCACCGAAAAGGTAACCTGGCAAGTTGGTAGCGGTTTCATCGTTCACAATCCTTTGGCACTTATTAATTTGTTCACTTCAATTTGGTTTTAGCACACTTGGTTCACTTGCTACATCACGCTCACGGAAACGGTTAGCTGGCTGCAAACGATGACTAGTGCTGCCCGGATGGACACTACTGATTGCATTGTCTTCCTGGTACGGATCCTTATAAAGAACATCATGCTCAAACAAACGCAATCAACAATACGAAGGATGATCACAATGTAACACATTGTATAAGTTATCGTACGCGTAGTCTGGAGAAAAGTAAGTAAAACAGGAACGAATCCATATGAGCGGATTAAACCATAAAATCAAAACTAAGGAGATAAGATACATCAGATTTTATCAGATTCTTCTAAACATGCTAGGCTTTTTATTTCAATTTATTACACCATTTAAAATTCACGTTTGAACTGAACAATAGTACAGATTACGGCGGGAACAAGGCACCGTGTAGCTCTCCTAGGGGGATCGAGAGTCAGGAACTCATAATAGTAAATATTAGTTCTAGATTATGCGAAAAAATGCATTTACAATGTTGCTGCCAAGGACGCGACTCTTGTGCGTTATCGATAGGTCGTTGAGTTTCGTCTAGCCGTTACCTTCGTTAGCGATCAGCCGACGGATCGGTTTCACTATCGCCACCGTAGAAGCAAGTTGCGTGCGATAAGATTAGTTTCAATTTGTGGACGAAGCAACTGATTACGGGTCTACGGGAGGTGTTCCGTTCATAGTGCTTCTTCCAGGGGGATTTTGAAACGCTGGCTTAAAATAGCTTTAAATTATACGTAACGATTGGGGTAGGTTACATGTGCACTGAATAAAAGGTCACGTAAAATACAGTCCCAGTAGTTAAATGATTTGTTAAATACAAAGAGGCTTGCCCGCCTTCTTAATGGGTGGTCCAAAGTGCGGAGCAATTGCAGAGGTTTTTTTCCAACTCAGGAAATAATCGCTGTCAAATTGTACGGTCGTTATAAATGGGTCTGATTCCAATTCCTTACTGTCCGGCTGCAAAAGTGCATTTGCTTACTTCTGTTTGGCTGGTTTGCGACTTCCCATCGCGGTCCAACCTCGGTTTCAATTTCGCTCTCCCTAAGCGAAGATGATGACATTTCACCTTAAATGGTGCTTCAGTGCCATTAATAATGTGACGCATCTTTTCCAATGCCCGGAACTGGGTGACTTACTCTGGTTGAAGTCGCTTTAAACCGTAGCTACGAGGTATCTCCTACCCACGTTTTGAATTCCACCTCGGTTTCCTCCCTTATCTTGGGCGGCAAATCTCGTGCCACGAAACGTGAGACCCAAGGCACCTTCCTTCCGACTGCAGTGAACAATATGTTCATTAGAAGCAGCAGATTTTTATCGGTTATTGGCTTTTTATGCAAACGGTCTGGTATGGTGGTGGAATGGACCTAAAAATACTATTACGGTTATGCCGTCTTTCTGATCTTTCTGGCACTAGTAGATGGTATGAGCTGGCGTGGAGTAATACATAAATTTTAAAAGGTGTGTCATGGCAATGGCGACGGTTGAACGTTAACCGATCGCGCTCTGCTCATTTATCTACTTTCTTCCTTCCGGAGGCATTGTTTCGGTAGTGCAACGAAGGCACTGCACAGTGGGCAACGGCCATACAAATGCCGGGATGAAAATCAATTATATGAGCCATGGTGGTTATTTTCTTCAAACATATTTGATATAACTAAAAAATGTGTAATTACACTATTGTTCATTATTTTTCTCAAATAATAGTGTTTTCAATAATGAGTACAAATAGGAACTAGTATGTTTGACAGAAGCTAGTGGAGTTTGACTCCAATTAAGGAGCACCAAATTGAACAAATAAGGAACAAATTATGACGAGGATGTACTAGGTTTTAAAATTGAGAAAAAAATAATTAATTATTAAAAAGTAACTAAATAAGTAATATTTAGTCAATTTTACGTATAATAATGAATAATCAATCAAAATCTTTTCGTTTAGAGAGCGACGCCGCTATCATATCACGTATTAGGGTCTTTCTAGAAAAACTTAAATATTTTTCACGGTCGCGCATGGTCGCAACCAATTAAATCAAAAATATATAGTAAAAATGGTGGCCTTTCATATGCTATATGACACAAGAGTCATCTCGAGTCCAAACATAATTTTTTTCATTGTCTAATACATCATTTCTGAGAACAGCAAGACCTTCTTTTGGTTTTTGGTAATTTTTGAAACGAAAAATATTATATTATCAAAACAATGAATACAAATGAAAAGTATATTAAAAAACCTATTCAAAAAAGTCAACGGTATTAAAATCGGTCAATTGGTTTTCTCAATACAACGGTTTTAATGTTGCTTGCAATATAACATATTTTTGAAACAAAACATACCACCTACTATTTTGATGTACTGTTTCTCAAAAAGTTTCAAATTTGAAAATGAGATATTTTGGTTTTATCTTAGTTCAAGTATCTACTTTCCAAACATGTATTAAGTTTGCATGAATGACGATGTAAGTTTTTCGATTTTCATACAGGCGTTTGCCCACTGTGCACTGGTGAGCGACAGAAAAATGAAATCATTTATCATTCTTTTAAGAGCAAATAGTGCATAATTGTAGTGTAACCAATGCATAATTATTATGTTTTTGATAGTGAACATGAAACGCTGGATTTGAGCGCGCTAATATGAAATGGTACCTTATTAACGTAATTGTGAAGTGTAATTAATTTTGAATGAAATATTGTTTTTTTTTTCTTTGAAAAGTATATAACTCTCTAATTACTTTTTCAACCAGTTTACAATCTAAGAAATTCATAATATTATGTTATGTTATGAAAATTAGTTATGGAAATTAGTAAGTTTTCTCAATCAAAAAGATGAAATATTCCTATTTACTAATAATAATATTGGTTTGCTGAAACAAACAACACAATACTGTGCATTACTATCAAGTACTATTAGTTGATAAGGATTTCCCAACTTGTAAACAGACTGTACACTTTATACTCCGATTTTTATCAAAGAAATAGTACATTTAATCTATTAGCAACTTATAATAGTTTAATAAATTTTAAAAGCATATTAAACGAAACGTAGAAACTAACCAATTTTGTTTAAAAAGGTTTTTAATTTTGCACAACATCGCTAAAAATCCTGATCCTTCATAACTGAAACGAGTGTATCATCTGCTAATCGGTCGGACGACTCTCCGACGTCCATTGGCGTAAAGAGAAGGGAGCGTTATTCGGGTCGATGCGCTGTTTCTGTCGTGCATGTACGATAGATGGCAGCTGCTAACTTCGGCTCTTCGCGAGAGTGCAGCGTGGACGCTGGTGTATGCCATACCGTTTCATCGCTAGCAGAAGTAAGAAGAAGCTCGTCGAAGCAAGTCGTGCGTCTGGAGGCTGTGCGAACGTATATTTTGGTGTTCCGCGGTACAGAAAAATCACTCGCAACCAGCCATATAGATCCATCCATCCATCGATTCGTGCATATCGGGCGGTGTAAAAGGCGCGCGTGCGCTTGGATTTTCTTTGCTGCCCTGTTTATGGGGCTGCAGCAGTAGGCCGACGCATGCAAAGGGTGCGCTTATGGTGAAGTTTATCATATCGTAAGAAAGATTGGGTGCATCCTGAAAGTGGCTGCACCTGCCGGGATTTTTCGCCGAGAATGTTTCCCTTGTGGTGATGGGAATGGAGGAGATAAAGTTTTTACGCTGTAAGATACCGCTTGTGGCGCAGTGTGTTCCATAGTGGAGCGAGCATTTGGTGAAGTTTTAAAAAAAGAAATCTTTACGAGCGTAAGCAGAAAAAGGAATTTGTGCAATTTTGCGTGAATTGTGCCCAGCTTGTGCTTAAGGTATAAGAATTCAAATCAAACCGATAGTTGATGGTAAAATCCTAGTAAATCGGTAAATTGAGTGAAGTTTTGCGCGAAAAAAGTAAAACCGTTTCTCTCTCTACGAGGTGCTTCATCAACAAAATAAACAAACATCGGTGCGGATAATTCAAATAAAAGCAAAATAATATTATCGATCATTTCCTGAATACCGTGTCCTGATATGCGTGTGAGTGTGTTGTTTACGAAAGAAGAGAAGTAAAAGATACAAGCAAGGAAAAAAAAATTGAAGGAAAATCAACACCGGTTGATTGAAGTCCTGTTCTTTAAAACCGCAAAAACAACCGAAGCGGAATAACGTCCACAGGAAAATCCTTCACCTTCATCCTTTGCTTGTGTCGATCGAAGTAACCGGGTCGAACCGCACGCTGTGATGGTGATGTCAATTTTCCATCATCATTGACGAAACAGGTCGGAACGTGTGTGTAAGGAAAGAAGGTGAATGTTGTCCGTGCTACACGAGATGTATTAGTGTTTGTGCGTGAGAAGTGTGGGTGTGGTGTGTATGTGTGTTTTTGCGTTATGTTTGTGGTTGGGAGTTGGGTTGGTGTGCCATGATTTGCATATAAATTGATTGGTGTGGTGTATACAAGCCCGAAAAACCAAGCCAGTTTGTTTGCCAAGCAAAGGTCTTGAGGTAACGTGGGTTTTTGGGTGAAGTTGTGCAGGTGAAAAGTGTCCCAGGCGAAGGAGAGAAGAGATCCTGATTATCTCGTCCAGGTGTGGTGCATTCTGGTGGTGTTTAGGTTTCAAAATTGTTGTCCTTTTAAACGTCCCCAACCGCGTGGTGTGAAAAGTGAAGTGAATGTTTGGTGTTTTCTAGAACCGTAAAAGTGTGTTGCGGTTTTCCGAGTTTCCTGGTGAATGGTTAAGCACCTTCGTGGGCTTCTGCTGCGTGTGTTCGTTTTCCGTGGACTCCGGGGAGTCCGGAACATCATCGCCCAGCTCGTTAGTGCCCGCCGAGGCAACCGTCGTCCGTAGGCATGGAGGAAGAACTGCGGTGTCCGGTGTGCAAGCAGCTTTACGCCAGCCCGGTACTGCTGCCCTGCTATCACGCCCTTTGTCTGGCCTGCGCTCTAGACATTCAGACTGCATCCTCGTCGTCGGCGTCCTCTTCCTCGTCCACTGCCTCTTCGTCGTCGTCGGCAGGTTCGTCGGCCGCCGGTACGGCACATCCGCCCTGCCATCCCGCCATTGCGGCCGCCCACATACACCAGCAACACTCGCAACATTCGTCCTCGTCTGCGGCGAGTACCGGCAGCTCGAGCGCAACCGAAAGTGTATCCTCGGATCAGGATCAGGCAGACAAGGTGAGCATCCTGAGCGAAGCCGATTCGGGTGTTATCTGCTGCACATCGCGGCCGGGCTCATACGCCGGCACACCGAACCTACAGGGACTGCTGTTTCCTCCTGCCGGGTCCGGTGGTTCAGTCTATTCGCTCGCCTGTCCCGTCTGCCGGAAGTTGGTGTTTTTCGACGAGCTTGGGGCCCGCAATTTGCCACTGTACCGGGCGATGGAGTCGATCGTGGATCGGTTCTGCGAGCGGGAGGCACTACGCTGTCAGATGTGTGAAACCGAACCACCGAAGGTGGCGACCGTCATCTGCGAGCAGTGCGAGATCCGGTACTGTGATGCTTGCCGTGAACTGTGCCACCCGGCACGTGGTCCGCTCGCTAAGCATAGTCTTACGAAGCCCCGGGGTGCTTGCCAGCTGCGGGAATCGATTTGTGGCGAGCACACGGAACCGCTGACCATGTACTGTATGGGATGTAAGCTGCCCATCTGCAATCAGTGCATCGGTGACAACCGGCACCAGTCACACGATCTGCAGTCCATTACGGCGATGTGCAAAGCCCAAAAGGTAGGTTATTATTAGCATGACATGTTATAGCATTTGTTTTGTTGACTTGAGTTGAAATTTGAATTCTTCATTGAAGTTGTGAAGGAAATTTTGGAATTTAATGCGTTTCAAAATTAAATAACTTCCAACTCATTAAGTTAGGATACATCAGAATAATACTATTCGATTATTTCTCTAAAACATTCATGTGGGTTTATTCTGGAATTCCAAATATGACTAGAAGCTAAACATTGGAGATATTATTCTTCATCTCAGAAGTTGAAACATTAGTTAGACAGAAGACTGCCAATGCAAGGCATTCGTTTTGGAAAATTCTACTCTCTATGTGTATGTTTTAGCTGGGAATGCTCCGTTTTTTATTATATTTGTTTGGTTTCATAACATGTTGTTTCTTGGAAAAAATGCTGAAAATTCCATTTCATGAGTAATATTTTTATTGCTCGTCTAGACATTTTACTTGGGACATGGGTTCGCAGCGTCTGGGACTATAAATTGGATACTTTTGCAACAATATCTCGTCGCCATCTCTCGTTATGAAATTATTTTTTCTATACACTTTAGAGACATTTTCAAATTTTAAGAACTCCTTGAAGGAATGTTGTTTAAATATAGATTGCATAATATGTGATCCATGTACCAGTGTCCTAAATCGCCAAAGAAAATTTAATGATTACAACATTACAAATTTTTCATAACAGTAATGTTCGTCGTCTCGGTGGTTTCTCACAACAGGACCGGTACAAAATCCCATCTAGGTGGGATACCTTGTACACTTTTGGTCAAAGATCATCCGCTTTTAATGTAAAAAATCAAGAAATGTCAGAAATGGCAAGATAAGATTTGCTGAGGTTTAACTGCCACAAAGGAGAATAATGGTTGTGAAAACTTTGTTGTGGGCTTAATAGACAAAATTTTATAATAAGTTTTTTTTTTTTTAAAAAAAAGGCTGCTAAAACCCTTTATCCGGATTTTATTTAATTATTATTGATGTGTTTTGCATATCTACAAGAAACTGCTTAGGTGTGCCTTTTTACATGAATTTTCCATTTAAGGGGTTGCTAACTGCCGCTAGTTAAGCTAATGAGTGGAGGAAATAATATCCTTTGCATACAATGTGTATGAATTTAGGTTAAGCAAAGCCTAAGTACAATAAAAGTCCTTTTTTAAATTTCCTTTATCCCAAATAGACGATGAGTCATTGAAAAGGTTGAATGGGTTTAGATTTTTTTGTTGCTTCCCATAACTACCTGATTTGAGGTTTAAAAAAAATCTTATCTGCCACTCGGTATTCCAGTTTAACCATTTAAAGAGCGATGATCATACAACTTCGGTGAGGTGAGCTATGAGCGAAGGGAACTTTGAAGCCGCAGCAAACATTTGCTCGGATAGAAAGTGAACAGTGAAAAGCAAAAGGATAAACCTGTCCCGTCGTACGGGGAGAAACTTCGTACGACCGAAACGAACAAAACAAAAACGTGAGAACATAAAAACGACGTCGGGGAGAAGGTTCAGGGCTTCAAGAGTACAGGTAGCTTGCGTAACTGACAAAAATACCTTTAAACATTCAAAACACAAAACCGCTAAACATCGCATTTCTTCGTTTTTTTTTGTTTTGGTCGGTGAGAAAAACCGGTTCACCGGTCTGGATAATTATCACGCAATCCTTTCCCATCGTCACCTTCTTTCGATTAGCAGTGCAAACGGTTCAATACCTCTGTGAACTGTTGCGATGCGTCTGTGTGTGCATTTTTGGTGATTTAAACAAACAGAAAAGTGCACTCAGGAGGAGGAGGAGATGGGGGGAGTGCAGTTGCATTTGTTTGTCATCAACAAACAGTATGGTCGGTGTGTTCCTATGGATATTGCAGTTTCTGGTGCGAGGGTGAAGTTAAGTGATTTTTGTTTTCATTTTGAAGGTGACGAGGCGTGTCAAATCACTTTAGAAAACGAGGAGTTTTATTCAAACTACAGAAACAGGATCAGATTTTGACGTTTGTTTGAAAAGTATTAGAAACTGGACAAGAATATTACAATATTTGAGGTTAAAAAAGCTTATCTAACTTGAAATTAAGTAAAAACTGTGGGCTTAAACTGTGCAAACTTGAGTCACAGTTTACAAAACCAATTGATACATCATTTTAGCGTTTCATTCTTCAATCAACTGTATTTGTTTTACTAAAGCAATAATCATGTCCGGCCGTAATGTTAAACACAACAACAATGGACGTAAATTGGCATGTTTACCAACAGCAAACACACATGATGAGTGACCAAACAGTTCCAATGTTGGCTGTCAGTTTGCATTATTATCGTGCCGATTTGTCGCAATTACGAAGAAGAAATCGTACCCAACGGCGGCGGAGGGGTTTTTTGGTCATGCCTATTGGGTTTTACGGTTCTGCGTTCGATTGGCTTTAGCCAATATCTTCCCGACATCTTAACACCTTTCCGGCTGTCACAACTGGCTTGTGCTGGTACCGGCCCTTCCCGAACTGATCGTTCATGACAGTTTAATTACTTCTCTTGTCTCCCTTCGTTTCCCTTTGTTTTGCGTTCTTCTCTCGCTGGTGTGAATTGAAGAAGCACCGCCCGAGTTTGGGCATTTTATCGTCTTAATCTTTCGTTCGTCATCGTGCACAACCCTTAGGGGCAAACTGTACCGACCGTTCCAGGTTCGATCCTAGCACGTAGGAACGGTGCGTACTTCCGTGAGAAAGTTCATCACAATGCGTACCGTTTTTCTTTATCTCGTAGCCGGCGGGCCGTTGCGTTTATTCAAGCAGAAAGAGCGAATTTGATGTTGTTTTTTTCGGGGAGTGTAACTAACTGTCCAACTATCTGCGGACGGGAATTTCTGGACAAGGGCTAAGTTTTTTTTTGTGGACCATGCGAAGCAGCAATGTCTTGAGTGCGCGAGCATGTCCAACCGTTACAAGCATGGGGTCGATGGGTTTGCCAGATCGAGCACGGGAGAAAATTTGTTCGCAAACGGAAAAGGGGCACAAACCCATTGAGCTCAGAATTCATGGGTCCCGATTGTTTAACGATTCTTTTCGTTACTCCTTCTTTGATGAGGTTAACCTTGGTGAAGTTGATTTCCGGGCGGTATCTAGAAAGGGGTAGGCTATAAAATTAGCACAAGGGAAAGAGAGTTCTCAACGAATTAAACAATTACCGTAAGCTGTAATTATGACGGTGACAAACGTCTTTAGCATTCGTGACACGTGATGATAATTTGGGTGAGGTGCATATATAGGGGTGGGCATTAAGCTAAACGTCAACAAACAAACAAGGGAGAAAAATATGTTTTTTGTAACAAAGATAGTTAGGTAGCAGATTGTATTACTTTGCTTGCCTTAAAACAGCAATTGGCAGATACGCAGAAAACAGATTAGGCGGAATGTCTGACATAATTTGCTTGATAGTATTGATAATTTTCAGTGTTTTTCTATTTTTAAGGGATGCACTGCCCTCTATGAAACTGAGAAGTTCACAACTCCTCAGTTCTATTTTTAGTTTGTAATTTTATTATTTTACACCATTCCGCCAAACATTTTTTTTACTCGATTGGTTAAATCTAAACAAAACCAAGTAAACCTAAACTAAGTTTAAAATACTAAGAGACACTTAATAACGATGCTGGCTTATTCTACAATGCGTAATGTTTGCATAAATGTGCTGATGTCTTCATGAAATTCAAAATAGTCGTACAGTTCATTTAACACTCTAGGCATTGCTCTTATCAGTTCATGCGATTCATATCTCGTAAAAATACGATCTTAAATCGATCTTACGAATTGAGATCTTAAAAAATATCTATGACGCGTGGTCTTCCTCTGTATATTGATGCTCTGTATATTGATCATGGGAATTACTTGGGAATTTCTTCATCTGTTAGTAAGAGTCTATAAGCCCAGAAGCAGACACCGTGACTGATATGGTGGTGGTGAGTTACGATTGTTCCGTGGTAGTCACAGAAGTGCGTAACGTGTAAATTTCCTTTTTATAGACTCTATCGTTCTCTGATAGTTTTAAATATTAAGCCTATGGTCCTATTAGCACGTTGAATAATCTCCGCATAGTTATTGTTTAAAACATAATTTATCGTCCAGTGCAGGGGTTTCCAAAGTCCTAAAAAGTTTTTAAACTAGGTTTGGTTTGACAAGGGAAGGAGGAGTGCAAAAAAAAAGAATAGAAGAAATGTTCCGCAGCCTATGTTCGTGCAGTGTATGATTCACCAGCAAACGTTATGCGCCTAATATTTAGATATTAGCTGCGTACTTCAGCCCGTATTTAAAATAGCGAATTTCGTTCGATCAGACAGTCTGAATCAGATCATCAAGAATTGCCTTATTACACAGCAGTAAGATGGTTAAGTTGTAGAAAACTGTTGACCAGAATGTTCGAAAGAAGATAGGATGTTATCTTCTTCTTCTTCTTCTTCTTCTTGGCTTAACGACCTTACAGGTCACGCCGGCCATTTCTGGCTTACTAGACTTATTTTACCACGTAGCCGGATAGTCAGTCCTTGCTACGGGGGGACGGTCCGGATGGGATTTGAACCCGGTCCGGCCGTGTGGACTGGCGCCGATTATCACATGCACCACCGGGCCGCCCACATAGGATGTTATAGAGTTTATAGGCTATAACATAGGATGTTATAGAGTTTTTAAATAAAAAGAGCAAATAAGAATTTTGACATTTGTGGCAGACGTAATAAATCACTTAGATTTAAACATCAAGCACATGAAAATCTTATTTCCGACTTATGCTCTAATATTAAGGCTTTTAAATTAAAGCTCTGGTTATCTTAAGAACAGCTACAGAAAACAAATTTAACACATTTTCCGGAGTGTTAAGTAGAGTTCCCAGGTGACTATGCATGTGATCTGATTATTAACCTGCAAAACCAGTTCAACGAAAAGCTTTCTGAAGTATATGCAAAGGCTTCGGAAAAAATATTTTTTGTAGTTATGGATAGTTCCAATAAATTGCAATTGGAGCTCATCGAAATTCAAACAAATAATATAGCTTGATTCAAGGATACAGCAACTTGTTTTAGGCTTTCGATTACTAGAGCCATATACCTTATATGATGCATTAAAACTGCTTTTCTGAGGCATAATAAACCTGGAATGACAATTTTCACAGATCACTAGGGTGGGAACTGTATGTATTTATTCTTTCGGAATAATATTCTATCCTCCATAGGTGTTTCACGTTCCCAGTCTCAATCTCAAACAAAAAAAACTACATCCTCAGATTGTTGGCGTTACCATCTCCAGGATGATTTATGCACTCGCGGAAACAGCAAAGACTTCGCTGTGTTGAAGGGCGTTTTTGCTGTTTTGCTATTTGGTTGCAGAAAATCTGGTTACGTTTCGCGCTGTTATAATTTATGTATTTATTCACAGTCCCGAAGCCTTGTGCAGGAAGAAGTTAAAAATTGTTCCATGCATGCATTCCCGACCGAAACGAGTTCAAACTCACTCGCAACTCACGTTCAAGCGGGTTTTACATGAATATATCTTTACACATCAATTTCGCACCCGAAAGTGTCATAAAATTCATGGCGCATTGATTTTTCGTCATGCGTGTGACTTGCAAGTGACATTCCTGCTCTGGGAGAGGAGCTGCTTTTTAACGATACGTTTTTTTTTCTTTCTTCATTTTATTGCTTTCCAGTTACGCAAGAATACTAATCTTCCGTGTGCTGTGCTGTTTGAAATGTGTTCAAAATGAAGTTTCCTTTGCAAGTTGTGAACATTCCGATTCCTTTTCCAGTCAGCGGTTGTTAGGAAGGGATCCTTCATACAGGCATTAAAATTTAAGATCACATCAAACGCGAATTCATATTTGATTTTCCATGTCTAGGTACGAGTTGTGATTCGTAAAAATATTGATTTGTTTTTTTTTTAACCTGTAAGCGACATAAAACATAAAAGGGTTCAATAACTCATAAAAAATCAATGTTTGATCCAGACATCCAGTTTTATAGCGTCGTCCATGTTTAGGAAAATATTTGTCGAAAAGTTAAAATGACTTTCTGATACAAGAGAAAGAAAAAATATCATCAACTTTTTGTTTAAAGACATTAGTATCATCAACATCAACCAATATGTGGCAGCTAGAGTTAAGCGTTACACCATAAAATCTTGACTGCACACGTCTGCCCATACATTATAGCAAATGGCAAAACCAGTTACCAGTTTACTGGCGCCTAAAGGTGGTCGACATTATGTCGGTCAAACCCGTGTGTATTCAATTTGTCTTTGCTTCAAAAGACGGGCAACAGCAATTTGCATAATCGTGCCCACGGGCGCGAATCGTGGAATCGTTTGCAAGAATTGTAACAGAATAGCAAAACCAAAATAAAAAAAGGACATGCAAAAAATAAGACGAATCGTCTTCCGAAATACTAACACCGAGTTAGTGTTTAAAGAGGAGTTCCATGCTCTGTCCCGGTATTTGGTCCAGGGTTTTGTGTTGGGAAAATTAGGTCGATGTTGTCTTCCAACAACAAAAAAGATGCAAACACACACCTGCAAGAACGTCGGTTCGTATGGTAGGAAAGCTTCAACTTTTCGCATTTCATTTGATACAGTTTTGCAGGTACGGTCCCATATTATCCTCGTTTTCCATTCTTTCCATCTTGCCCGCAAGCGAAATGGCAAAGATGGCTTTGAAGGGAGAAAGGCGGGGACTGTGGAAAAAAGAACTGGAAAGGGATTAAAAATTGGTGGAGAAAGAAAGAAAACAGGAAGAATAGAACAAAAATTATGTAAATTTTGAATCACCAAGATAAGAAGGGGATCCCTACGTAAGAACACACTGCAGAGGACATGCTTTTCTTCTGCGCAGCGTCCCAGACGTTCCGTACGGCGATGAAGAATTCCGGTTCCGGTTTCAGTTCCTGTGTTGTGTTGTGTGTGTGTGTATATGTTTTTACTCCACACCGGATGGCGAGAGTCGATGGTGTAAAACGTAAAATATCATTTTCGTTTTACCCTGTAAACGTAAACACGTGCTGAAGGAAGGATTTGCCTTCTTAAGCGAACAGTTTCGTTCGCTCGTGAAGATGGATTCGATTTTCACTGCCGATGCCAATGTGTCCTCGACTGTTTGGTTGTAGATAATGTTTGGCTGTCCTTATAACCGGAAGCAATGTAAACTTCTTTGTCTTCATTTGAGATATAAAAGGGATTCATATGAAACATTTGGTCAGTAAAATCGTTTCGAATGTTTTATCTTTTTTCTATTTAAGTTTAAGTTTAATACAAGCGCTTTTTTATAAGATGAATTTCGCAATAGCACAGCAACGTAAAATTCTAAAAATATCTCCCAAGACAAGAGACGTTAAACATTAGAAGTAAATAAATAGTTCTATTTATTTTCTTCGAGCTCCATCGTGTATGAGTTACTAATTTTACAACAACACATGCAGTAACATTTCATGCATAATTACCACTTATCCATGGGGAAACCCTGTATGGAGCGTGGAAAAATTATCACTCGAAACAGCGAGTACGCATCGGATGAGAAAAGCCCATTCATTCTATGCTATTTTGCGCCACTTTGCATTCTGGTCCTGGTGTGTCTTATTTTCTTTCGTTCGGGAAAATGCCGCTGCGGATTTTTCCATTTTCTACGTTTATCGCCCATCCGCAGGCCGTTTCGGGAAGCCTTCGTTGCTTTAGCCAATTGATCAGGATAAAAGAAAGAGACCTTGGTTCTTCTTTCAAGAAGGCGCGGGAAAGAGGCAAAATATACGTCGACAATTTTCCATCACTTCCAGCCGGAAGTTACATCCATGGGGTTTTCCTTCAGTTCCTTTTACTCGTCTGGCAGCTGGTTGAATAAACTGTACAGCTTGAAGGGGGACTCCTTTACTACGCTTTTCCCGTGTTGGCTGAGGCGCACGTTGCTGTGTGTGGTTTGATGGTTAGAAAAAAAGAAAGAAGTCAAACAGAAACGAGACACGGCCTGGTAGAATAATACGCCTAAAGTTTTCTTTTGAATATAAATTTTTCCACCACCATCGCGATCGGTCTTTAGAGCTTTGCGGAACGTTTTGCTTGGAGTCGTGTCGTGTCGGATGTACACTTTTCCTGTGCTCCCATTTGCGTTTTTATCAAGTGGCATGGTCTGTGTTTTCATGGTTTTTCGGAACCGTGCTGTGGGTACTATTTTCTTTAGCCTGGCGAGGGAAAACACAGAAGGACAGCTGAGGCCTTATGGTTTTCGTCTGATTTTGCCAAAGTTTTCAGGAATGGAAAATGAACTGCTCGCTGCTGGTGTCTTAGTGTGGTGAACCATCCAGCCAACACTACTGCAGTCTGGAATACCCTTTCGGAGGGTCATGCTTTTATGGACCTCTTCAGGACCTCCGGGACTGTTTCCAGAATGTCACATTTGCCGCGTTTAATGTCGTGTTTCTGGGGTTGTCGTGCATTGCGTTGGAGATGAAAGTGGGTTGATTGTGTACAGGAGCAAAGTGGCAAAGAAGTCAAGTCTGTTTCATGGTGCCAAGCAAACACGAAGACAAGCAGAATGCAAAACCACGCACAAGAGAGTTTTTGGGCCATGAACGTAAATATACGTTAGCGGATGTGCGATTATCGCTAGAGTGATAGTCAATTCCTTGTCCAGAGCTTCTGCTGCATTGAGGAGCAACTTAATGAAGTTAACTCACTGGAAAGAATTAGCTCTATGTGTGAGTTTGTACTGTTTTTGTTCTTAAAAAAGTTTATTTTAAAGGAAACTTAAATTAGCCATTGTTTGGGAAATAATGGTTGATATATTAAACATATTTTTAAGTCTATTTTACTGAAGCTCAATATATGATGTGAGGTTAAAAAGAAATTCTCTTCAAGCTATTTAAAATTGTTAAAATAGCGTTTTAAAAGTACATACGGGTCCATTTGGTAAAATTGTTTTCAAAAGGGTTTTGATCACTTGATAAATGTGACGAGATTTTGGTAGCGAGAACCAATTGTCACCCCTCTCAGCTTAATAAAAGTAGTGTACAATAATTTTTTCAATCATAATTCATCACTGTACGTAATTGAAAGGATTGGTTTTTAAGTGGCAACAGTACTCTGAAGCTGTCCAATTTGCCCCCCCCCCATCAATTAGTGAGAGGTGTAAAATTATTTAATATCGTACCATTTGCTCGTTCATAGTTGGAAGAGACTAGCTACTGAAAGTATGCTTCCACAGTTTCGGAACATAACGAGGTTGAAGTATACTTGAAGGCAATTTATTTGTTACGTACAATCAACTTCCTGCTCGCGTAGCAAACAAATTAAAATAGTTAATATATTGTAATCGTAATTTGCTCTAGCAGTCTGTTGTATGAGTTTTTGATGATTTGTAAAAACTTTAATATTTATAAATTTCATGTTGCAAAGTGCACAAGTTGCACAATAAAAGAATTATCTTAAATTAACAATAAAAGAAAACGAATAAATGATGAAGAGCATAAACAAATAATTGTAAAGCATAATCATTAAAAGACTTTAATATGAAAGTGTATTTAGTCTAGATATTACAATATAAGTGTCAAGCAGTGAGTGAATTAAATAAATACAATTTGTGTTGTTTATTTTCTGGTATGAAAATGTTTCCAAACCACCAAACGAGTGCACTATTTCCGAAGTTTGAATACTAATTGATAGAAAAAAACACTCTCAGTTAGAACAGTTCATAATCAGATTCAATTTTCCACAGTTGCATCGAACCAATCGAACTTTTCAAGAGTACTTGCGAGTTAGAAACTGGAAAAAGAATTTTAAACAATAAATTGGCCCCTGGAAGTGCAAAAAAAGGGTGTGCCAAATAAATTCATAACGAATGCAATCAACCCTCTGTGAATGAAAATTAGCAAACCCATCTGGTTTGCTGATAGCAGAAGCAAACAGAAAAAAAAGTTTTTATGAAGTACATCTCAACCTCCTGCATTACCCCCAGTGGTGTTTGTTCTCTTTTTTTTATAATAACAACACTGTAACTTTCAAATTGTTAGTTCTCTGACATACAGCTGTTACTTTTAATGAAACACGTTGAGAGTACTGCTTCAAAAATCCTAAGATTGCATTTGGTATGAAAAGGAAATTGAACTAACTTTTACAAAAGAAATAACGCTTTGTCTGGCGCATTCTGTGTCCGTAAGGGTGGTTCCGTTGAAGAGCGTTCGATATGAAGGAAGTGGAAAACAAATTTTCGTTATGATAGCGTTTACTTTTGCATGTATCTCAGTGCCTCAAAAAATGAAATTATATTGGGAGCAAAAAATTAAACTAAAAGACAATATTTGCGACATTTGCAGATTCCTAAGGAAATTGTGACCCACGGAAGCAAGAGTAGTTTGTTTGATTTTTTTTGTACAGACATGCACTTTTTGTGCTATGGTAGTAATGCTGTCTGCTTCTTCCACTTAAGGACTCTATCGCTTGAAAGAAGAATGCTAGAATCAAATGATGACACTCGACGAGAACATCATGGGAAAGGCATCAACAATAGATGTTGTACAATTTGCAAGAAATCCCATTACGCTTGATCGTAACAAGAGGCTACACGTTGAAATGCACGTTTGTAAAGGAAAAAAGGGCATGAAGGGAGCCTACTTGCTGCTCGCCCGTAATTTAAAGCCCCAAGATAGGGATCTTTTTCGACCGAGCAAAAACCTGGTCGATGTCTTAGTCATCTCTTTTTTCCGCTTCATTTCAGAATCCTGTACCTTTCTATCTCGCTCTGTGGGTATGTAATTTCAGGTCCATTGGCAAAACAAGCACAAGGATGCCCAGTAAAAGCTCGATAGTTAACCGTACTAGACGACCGGTTTCGATTTTGGGGACCCAATATAGTACGGAAAATTGTGCTGATTCGAGTTCTGTTTGCGGAAATGGAGTGTTAGTTTGTTAGTTATCCTCTACCAAACCGGGGATGATTTCGTTCGTGTGTGCGTGTGTGTTGGTAAAGCTGTGAGGAAAAACCATTGCAAAAGGTTGGCTTTTGCAATAATTGGATTAGAGTGTCTGATTGAGTTTTCTATTTCGGAGAGTTAAGGGAAATGGGAAAACCATTGCTGAATTTCCCGAACCGTGCGCAAGACTGGGGGAAAGATATGGTCTGTTGTGTTTTGGTTTCGGGATGAAACATACAGTAGCGAATGGTTTCATTTTCTTCAACGCATCTACCGTATACCCGGTAAGGAAGCAATCAGTGGTTCAATCGGCTTAGAGGGACTTTTATTGATTGAAAGTGTTAATGAGTTCATCAACGGGACCGTTGCATTTGCTGAGGTATTTCGTTACGGGGAAGTCTCACCTTGATACGAAGATGGTTGAGATGGTTGAAAGTTATTTGATATTCGACTTGTTATGTGTTGCGGGTCACCGTGCTTGTAATGGTGGGAATTTTGTTTGTTGTGAATCAATCCTACGAGAAATCATGTAAAATGTTTGTTTCATATACCTAACTCTAGAATATCTCAAAGATATTCATTGTTATTCCGAATTGTCAATAACTAACGTGACCTGCTAGGTGACGGTGGAAGGAAAATTCTCAGGTCTCTCTGGGTTTGCGTCAGGAAGATGTATTCACCTGTCAATTCTTGAATCTAACGTTAGAAATAGCTGCCCAAGACTCGGAAATGAGTGAAGAGATGAAGACTCGGTGATGTTTCTGGAAACATCCTTCTATATTCATTATAGACACAAGACCCAAATGCTATTGCCAGCAAACGATCCTACTAACCAGTGCCAAACTACACAGATGCAGAGATATGAAATCGCACTTTTAATAGCGTTCATAATTTTACCTATTTTAGTTCAGAAGTCAGCCTCCAGAAGGCAGAAAAATAACAGTGATGTTGGGATAGACCCTCGGTGTTGGAAACTTCTCTACTCAAAACACTTGTCGCGAACACGGTCTTGGATGTACTGATGTTGTAAACAACCTTAATCGGGCCAATATTTCTGAACACTTCTTTGACAGCAGCTCCTTTCAAAGCTGACGAAATCTTGGTCATGTTCGAGAGATACAAAGTAGAGTATGTGTTCTTCAAGTTATACGGTGACCTCATTGTCGTCCTTAGATTCGTTCGTTTGGTGCGTTGGTCATGTCATTAAAATAACATCCTACAACTCATTAAATAAAATTCTGTGTTAAAGTTTTTTAAATTAAAATGTTTTAAAGCTTGTGAACTGTTAATTGCAAATCAAAATTTTATCTTAGTTTATGACAATTAGTATGTTATCTAGTGACGTAACAATAATAATAACATTGATGTCTTCTTGATGAGATCAATTTCTTTTAAAACCATCAGAATTGTTGGTAAATGAGAACACTTTTTTTACATTGTTCTACGAAGGTAACAAGGTGCAGAATACGTAGAGTAGATGTGGTCCGGTTTTGCATTTGTTTAATCTTTTACTAACCAATGTGGTTGAACCAATTACGAGACCGATTCAAACATGGACTTGAATCAATCGACTAGTTTAAATTCTATTCTCTTCCGTTGTTTATGGTTTTGTACTGCAAACCACTTAACAATTGTTTCTTTGACCAAAAAGCTAAGCAACTTCAAGCACCGACATCCTTTTCACGTTCAATTTTCTCCATTTTTTCTTTTTTTTTGTTAACCCTCTGGATGAAAGAACTGCTTTGTACTTACATCAATCCAGATTCCTATCTCAACTGGGTTTTAAATATTAATCTACAGCTGGCAGGTGAATGTCTCTGCGGACAGATAAACCCATTAGATAGATGGGACACATCAATGCAAAACCTTCCCCAAAAAGGTTCCCGAAAGTAGTTCTTCTTCAAGACATAAAAGGCAATGAAAGGAGTAGAAACAATGGACATCACTCCCAGAGGTCCTTTTCATGGACCTAGATAAACAACGCGCCCTGCGTCGAAGATTACGCCTACAGATACAGCTGAAATCAATCGTACAGAGGACAAGCAACAGTCGTGGGATGATAAACAGTGGGCAACGGTGGAATGGAACGTAACAAGGGAACACACCTCGAACACACCAGGGGAAAGCAAAGGAACTGTTCACTGACGGTACGATAAAGGGCGATGAATGTTTGGCTTTCAGCAACTATTTCTGCACAATCTGGCAAAGTCTTTTACAAGTGTGTGTAGTGCATGTCCTTTTTTTCCAAAGGGTAGGAATCGGAATGATGGTGGAGTCGGACGGAGAGTTTGGAATGTACGAACGTTTGCTAACAACCAACTGTGCCTCGGCACTCGCTCGGGAATTGAGGAAGTGCTGAAGCCCATTTGAAAAGGGTCCTACCGGGTGTTGGTGTGTTTCACCAAAAAGGGATCTTCCTGTCGGTGTCCTGCAAGCACGGGTGCACGAGACGGAAACCGGGAAAATATGTTTCGCTTCCACAACGGTTTTCGGTGATGCTTTTCACTCTCCCCCTGTGAAGATTTTGTTGTTGCGGGAATGTAGAGGCGAACCCGAAATTCGTTTGCCCCCTAAAAGTGAACATTGATGATGCAGAAGAGTCTGCTTGTAAGGATACACGTTACAATAGGTTGATGCTTCCTTTGCCGAAACACTGTAAAGCCCAGCGTAAAGGAAGATGAATGCTTTCAGGATATCGTTTGCATGTGTGTATATGTGCGTGTGAGTAATCGCCTTGGGTTAGAAAAAAATGGACTAGGCAATTTTATTACCCGTCTGAAATTACACTAGCACGAACCACCGGTAATGGGGTCAATGGCCCCGAATCTGTTCAGCCCTTGTCGCGATTGTTGCAACCAGGGAAGAAGAAAGGTTTTCGCTAGTGTACGACAAAAGGTGCATTTTCCGTTACAATATGTGTTTGGTATGTAAAATTTTATTTTCACTAGCGAAACATGATTTATGGCACCATAAAAATACGAAATGACGATACTAATGGCTAACAATATTACTAAAATCTAATTTTATATTTCATGATTACTTAACATATTGTTTATTACCATTGTATTGTCATTTTAAAACGGCACTTTTAAAAACTAGTTACTGTATTGATTACATATTTTATATCATCCTAAAAATTCAATTACCAATGGAAAATATTTTCAAATACCCAATAAAATATAATCACCTATTACTCAAGGTTACTTTAGTATATTTTGTACACTTAGCATGGATTCAATTATTTATAAAATTGTTAACAAATCATACAACCTGAAACATTTCATAAATATTATTGTAATATATCAACTATGCCATAAAAATATAAAATTATGTTAGTGTGAGTAAAATTCTGTTTTTAAACTAGAGTTCATTAATTTTGCTTAAAAGCACTATCTTACTCAAAAGTAAAATGGTTATTCAATGCTTCTAGTAAATAACAGGTTTTATAAATTATTTTAAATATTTTCAATTCGAAGCTCCTAACATCGACATGTTTAATGCACAATCTTGCACTTTTCCAAACCATATCTGTTTGTATTACGTTTCTAGAAATTTCCCAACCATCGTTGAATGTCGGTGAAAAGATTTCAAACTCACCAACAGCTGCTACTACCAAACCGAACCCCCGAATGTTGTATCCTTGCGCTTGCTTCTCGTGACGTCTGATTTCTGTAGGCAACAACCACTGCCCAGGCACAACAGGCGCACACCACCGTGCTGCCATGGCAAGTGCGCCATCCTGCGGAGGGATAAAATTTAGGTCGTAAGTGGTTTTCCAAAGGTGCCTTTTCGCTGCTGCATAACGTTTCGAAGTAACGTACTTCTCACCCTCCATTTGCTCAGCCGATCGTACTGACGTAATCGTAACCAACCAAGGGGCGAAGCATCCGGTGCCGGATGCTTATGTTGCGAGGATGGAATGTGAGCTGAAAAAAAAACTGTAGAAAAACGATTGGCACGGGGAACGAGGGAAGGACGCGATGGATAGTAGAGTGCCTTCTGTGCGAAACACTTGAGGGTGATTATTCGTGGAACATAAATTGTTTGTGTTCGATAGGACGAATGATTGCTTGATATTTTGCTTTGAAAAGGATGCTGCTGTCGTTGAAGGAGGACACTTTTACCGGACGTGGTAGTAGCTGAAGTAGGTGAAGGTTTTGCTGTTTTTCGATTCTTAGAAGATGAAGGTACGGATGTGGGTTTGTTTCGGGCGATTGTTATGGTTTTTTTTTCGCTCTTCTTGCTCGGACATATTTTATGGGACAAACGATTGCGATTGTTTTCGCAAAGGATGAAAGGAATACAAAATAGAACCTCAATTGTGGGTTGCAGACGTTGGCGTTCGAATAGGTCAGAATGATTATTGTCATGTAATCTTTGCGGTAGCACAAAGAAAATATTGTGCATCATTAATGATGCATGTACGAAAGGCTTTTTTTTCTCAAACCAATACTGTATAGATTGGTTGATGTGTTCATGCATATTTTATGAGTAAAACTATACCGCTATGTTTCGTAGACGTTATTATCTTGTTAGTGTCTTCAATGCATTCCACCCATTAATCATTGTGTTTAAAGAAATGTGCAACTTTAAGCTAGCTGTTCGTTTTCCCTTGAGCACCACAAAAGAGCGTTATCCTTTCCACACTTTCCACACTAAAATACAAATTGATTCATTATCCTGCGAATCAGCTTTGCCGCGATGCCTTCTTACCATTGCCGTTGCTCTTCCGAGAGGAAAAATCAAAATAGACGGAATAATCTGGCCAAGCATTAATCAACGATAATTGCTTAATAATGATCCAGAGCTACTACGGGAGCGTTCGTCAGTACCGAGTGGCTCACCAATCAATTACTTACGGGCTGCCGGAAAATTTGTGTAGTGAAGCATATTGTTTGCTTGAGCAGAATTTTTCTGCCACCATTTCTGCATTTGCTTCGTGCTTTTCCGGTCTATTGTTTCGCGTTGGCGCGGTGGTGGTGCCGTGACCAGGAGAGGAATGATTCTAAGAACTAGGTCACATGATAGTATAAAAGACGATGCTTCTTCAGGAAGCAAACGTACAAGTATGTGCTGGATGTTGAGTTTTTTCTTCTGCATGTTACTCCAAGAAAAAGAGCTCCTGGAGCTCTAATCCATCGTACGTCGAAGACGCCTCGGAGCTACTGGCTGCAAACGCGGTGGGCTGGTATAATCCGGAACTTCGGTAATGATCTTTCAACGAGTATGCCCTATGATGATGGCGTGCTTGTAGGAGGATGCATACAGAATATCATAGACAGGGATATAAATAATTTAGTTAGCTGGGGCTCAGGAAATAAAAAAAGGAATTCTAGCATCGACATTGAGTGTAAGAAAAGAAAAACATTTCTTAACAAGCTGCAAACGAAGTAAAGGAAAACATATTCTTATTACAATCAACCCTGGAACAAAACTAATGATCATGAGCTCATTTATTTTCGGTCTGGTTGCTTGTTCGGTCTGCTAGTTTAGGTCTCCGCCTTTCTCTGATGTCCAATGGTTTATGCTAAAGATGTACCGCAATCGATTGTCGGTGATAAATAAACAAACAAAAAAAGCACTCCTCCAAAAAAAAAGGATCATTTGAATTTCCTGCGCATTAAGCAAAGGACTGATAAATTTTATTTATGTTTTTTTAGTAGAAGCCTAACTTTGTTTTCCTGCCAGCCAAAAATTGCCTCCACAACGAAGAACTTAAAATCAGAGCTGCGATAAAACTTGAGCTTCCCGTAGCTAGGATGTCACGTACGTTTTGTCACCGTAGCTACCAAGCGCTGTCGGTATGGCTTTCGGGTATGTTTGACAGATTTTCCATGGCTTCGCGTTCGCTGGAGGGGCATGTAATTTATTTGTTTTCTTTTTCCACCGAAAACACCGTCCAACTCTGGCACGGTAGGGCGGCGCGCCAAAGTTGATCAGCAAACACCTCGGAATGGATGATAAGATGACATTGTTGTTGAATTATCCTTCTTCTGTTTCTGTGTGGTGTTGGTTGGCGGCAAGCTTCATCCTACCGCCATTGTGTAGATTGTTGTTTTGACCGTTTCCTTACAGATTTCCGCAAGGATGGGAGAGAAAAGTTTTTCATTTCACGCACGCTATCAGAACGGTTTAGCTTATGCAATATTTGGGGAAACGGAAAAACGTGGTGGAGCAACGTTCAATAATATTTTATGTCCAATAGTGTGTTGTTGTGTGTTTGGTGATGTGATTTATGTGATTTATTGAATGGATTATTTTGCAAAGGCATGGTACTTATCTGAAGAAACTACAAAACATACAAATAGTGGGTTTCGTTAGCTGTTTTCCAGTGTCCGTGTTGCTGATTAAATTGATTTTATGTTATTGTTTTTTTTTTAAAGTGTATTGATAATAAAGTTTAATATCATCCCTTGCTGTAGATATAATCTGCTATTCAACGAGCATGCAATTCACACCGATAGTATCCACCGGGCATCGTCAAGTATCAAGACAAGTTATGATTATGTTTGTTTGCTCTGGTGCTCGTTGAGATGAGAGCTACTCGGAATATTGATAGCTATGGCATAGAAACGATAGCCATGATATGGATTTTAAATTGGTTCCCTCGTTACCATTTGTGGCCGAACCCACAAGCGAACACAACACTATCTAATCCATCGATTCCATAAGAACTCATCTTTTGATGCAATTTATTGCATTCACGTTCAAGAAGTGAGAATTGGGATTCTGTATCCGTTTGCGTATTTCAACTCGCACTTCAAACATTAGTTGTGGTGCTTCATTTGCTGAATGGTATATGAATGTTAACGTAAAGTAAAGCAAATAATTTGGTTTCAGCAATCGTGCGATGAATATCATACCGGTTCTCTGATTAAATTGCCTGCAAAATTGTTCAATAAAATACGAAATGAATGTAATATGCAATAACTCATAATGAAATATGCAACGTGATATTGTTTTATTTATTAAATCGGAAATTTAGCTTAATTTGGGATAAGATAGTTTTTAACGTTTAATACATATTATTAATATGCTTCAGCATGATCGCTATAGTATTTGACCGAGCAGAAATACTAGTCGATAATGTTTGATTCTACGAACGGTCTTACTGAAAATCCTGTTTTATTATCATGAGTCTTATATGCAAGACTGCAGTAAAGTAGGTGGAGACTTGTCAATAGTTGTGTGATAAGATTATGTTCGAAATTAAAACTTAGAAATAGGACGATCGAACAACGCAAGTGGCTACGACAAACATAGTTGAAAATGACATCTTAACGACCTTAGATAGCACAACGATCGCATCCGACATAAGTATAACGAGCTAACGATCAAGTATAAACGAGTTTAGGATTACATTTTTAGAAATAATTACAGTATTGGGATATTTCTTATTTTAAATTAGAAAGCTTAAATATTACAACGGTATCTATCAAACGATCGAACTAATTTCAACGATGAAGTGATACCAGGTAGTGTCATTCTTGAGGATCTGTTCGGAATGTTCGATCTGCTATTAGACGCTGTTCTGGGATTTGTCGTATACTACGAACGACAATGACAAGTTTTACGGGTGCTCTAGGATCTGTCGTCCAACAAACTGTTAAACAACCAAGATGCATGTATGGAAGATGTGCTTACGACATGTTTGACGGTGATTACAGAAATAACAAATTGATTTGTAGGACGACAGATGTACGATCATGTTTTACAGGATTTTACAGGAGAACCTTCATACATTCGCCGTATACGACAAATCTCAGAGCAGCGCCTTAAGCGATCATATCGGAGTAATTTTCTGAAACATTTTCTTGAATTTTGCACCCAAAAACTCGTTATATTTTTATTTATCTAAACATGGTCTTAGAGTGTCCTATGCATTGTATAGCAAACATAAACGAACGGAAGTCACCTGCTAGAAGTGAACGGAAGTCACTTCCAAAACAAAAACATTTGTCAGGTATTTTTATTTATTTATAATTAATTATTACGGCTTCGGCCGTATTGTCAGCCTCTGAAGCTTTGTCAGGTAGCTGATTAATTTTTTTATTTAAAAAAATAACTTAATCTGAAATAAACAGACTAGTTTGGCTTGGTGGGGCAGCCCAGTGGTACATGTGATAAATGGCGGCGGTTCCACACGACAGGACTGGGTATCAAATCCCATCTGGACCGTCCCCCCGTAGCAAGGACTGACTAACAGGGTATGTGGTATAACAAGTCTAGTAGCCAGAAATGACCAGCGTGACCTTAGGGATCGTTAAGCCAAGAAGAGAGAGAGTTTTTCTTGGTTATTCCGTATGAAAAGTTGGCAGCAAATATTACAGCAAACGCCAAAAGGCGTACATAAAAAGCAGTGGAAGGTATGATTGACCTCATTAATGGAGTAGAATAAACTTTATTTTCCGAAAAATATTGTAGATCGTCTGAGTGTCAAAATGCATGCCAGGACTCGTTTATAGTCGTACGATCATACTTTGCTTTCTTTATGCTATCATATGCTTTAAATTCCCATTTCTCTTTAATTCTTCCGGCACAATTCCACCAATCACCATCCAATAGCAATCAAAATCGTCTTTAGCGTTTTATGTTTTATAAATAAAAAAATTGCTTAAGTATATTTGTAGTGCACTTAAAAAATTAATTAAGCTTGATTAAAGTCCCATGGTTTATTTTGAAAACTGTACAAAACCGAACAATAATCAATCAACGCACACACATAACGCAAGGGTAGGGTGTTGATCCATATCTCTTAAAAACCATCGGCTGCCCTGTGCTACGTTATCTTTATAGGTTTTAATGGTATTTATGTCTTTTGCCGAGATTTTTTAACGTCCACTGCACCAATACGCAATCGAGACATGGAGGTCCAATAATTCATTGGTTTGGGCCATTTTCTGTCCCGATCGTGATTTAATAGCTCTCTCGCTAGTGGTACGGCACGCGGCAAAGCTCTACAGCTGGTGTACCATTTCGTTCGGGGCTGGTGACAGCATGGGTGAACACACCACATGGTCCCCGTTGCCCATAAATGATGTCATATTAACGGTTTTAATCGTACCGAATGATAAATCCAACCGAATACAAAGGTTGAAACAGCGTTGTTTTTGTTTTTGCTGTGGCCGGGCGATTGCTTTATAAGGGAGGTGTTATGATTTCTTTTTTCGGATTTTCTTAATGTGATGATTTATTGCATTTTGGGTATGAATCAATTCATCCAGTCACCGCGGCACGGTAGGAGACGATAGCCCGGTTGTGGGCTATAAAATCGAAATCCATATTCGAAAATTGGTTGGTATTGAGACATTTTATTGAATTCCCGACGGTGGTGAAATCATCGAAGTGAAACAAAACGGCTCACAAAACCTTTTGTCCAATCAAGTTTTTATTTTACGGCACACAAAAGGCAACTTTTGCGGTCTCCGGTACGGTTTATGCTTTGATGTTAAAGCACATGTTGTACAACATTATTGCTGGAATGACTTTTTAAAGCCTAATATTTTAGTAAACCGACTTGGATCTTTCTTTGCGTGCCTTCGCTTTCGTGTGTGCACTGCCGAAAAATGCAACTGGTTTTTCCAGCCTGAAAGCACAGTGACGCCTGCCGTTGCAGCTGCCGGTCTGCAACCGATGCATCTTTCATTGACACGGTACAATAGGAAGCATGGTGGTTGGCACGCGCCATCATACCGTTTTGCTTCGGTCACCGGATTTGAGGGAGATGAGAAAGAACGAAGCAATATCCACTTATACGTGTCGTGCCTCGCTCTGGACATTATGCGATGCAGTGTGTAAAGGCCTGCAACATTGTGCAGTGAGTGAGAAGAAGAATTCAAAAGGAAACGGGGCAGCATATTTGTATGTTTTCAATTATGCCGCATCAATAGAGGGCAGGATTCTCGTTTCGCATTTTTCGTTCTCTTCCATTTCGTACGTTACACGGTTACGTTTGCATTTGGAGATGACTATCTATAAGCCCCAGCGGGATATGTCGGATGTGGGAGGGTATGGAACCGAGATTAAATGGACCATAGATGGACAGCTGAACAGCATGGTACGAAAGAAGGTTTAGTTGTTTCGGTATGGGACCGAATAATTGCAAATATTTGCTGCACCATAACGCCCTCACTGCGTGGTCCATCGTGAGGGGTATCCATTACATTCCACCTTTTCCGAATGCTATTCATAATGCATTTGTTCTATTGGTATTCGATTGTTGATGTTGTACTGGTTTATATTGCAATTAAATTTGCAACATTTGTTATTAGGCAGCTGTATCCATAACGTTCATTTCACGCCTCTTAAACATCGTAAACATTTCCGTTGTGAAATAAATACCCAAACTGATTTTTTTTCGTTTGTTAGGTTTTATTATGGCTATGATACACTATTGGAAATAAGTATATAAACAGATGTTTTTTGTCCGATTTTTCAAACATTATTTTAATACAAACTGGGATTACACAAATTTGTCTAATTACGTGGTAATTGGTAATTACATTACTTATTTTATTTTAATTGGATCTTTCTGCCGGAGGTATTAACGCCATCGTTCCACTTAAGTATGAGACTATCACGCCTCCTCTGTCCATGTGGACGATCTAAGAGGAATTTATGGGATTGGTTGTCCGGTGACATACGAATGATGTGACTGGTGCCTTATTATTCTTGAGCCGACTGGTTGATTTTCGGTATTCTTCAATGCTAGTAGTAGTTCAATGGTAGTAGCTATCATCTGCTAGTGGAGTCTCTAGCTACTCGTTGAACTGATCGTTTATCCACCAAAATACTGAGCGAGACTCCCATCGCAAGAGGACTTCTGGTTGGTAACTGATCAGATCTTCATCCTTATTTCGATAGCAGGTCATCTTAGGTCTATAATTGTTTCGGTGGCCTGCTTTCTCTTAATAAAACTTTCTTCCGGATACGTATCGTACTTTGATTTCTTGAAGTAACAGCACCGGCCTTTCCTCCCAGGGTTGGTTCTTTCACTCCGCACGAAGATGACATGATAGAATAGGAGTTGGGTAGGAGTGCCTATGTGACCTTCAAGAGGCTTTGGATCCTACCTCATTGACTCTAATTTTGTGGTTACGAGCTAGCTAAGCTGTTTGGCGATGCAGACAGCCTGACGGTTGTAAAAGCCGGAAGTATACAATGGCTGGGGCACGTGATAAGGATGCCGGACAGGTCCTCGACAGCGGTCTGTTCGGCATGAGACGTAGAGGAGCCCAGCGAGCTCGTTGGCTGAATCAGGTGGAGTTGAACCTGTCGGAGATCGGATGAAGCCGTGGATGGAAGATTATAGCCTTAGACCTAGTTTCCTGGAAACGGATTAGCGGAGGCCTGGCTATGTCTTCGCGACGTCCTCAAGCCCCAAGACAAGCTAAGAAGAAGAATTTTGTGATAAACATTTGTGAACCACGACTGCGACATAAAAAGCATTCGTTTGTGGTTATAAACATAAATTCATGCTGTTTAGTTTTTATAGTTTAATGAAAAACGCATAAACGTACTCTAAGTAATCTTTTTTAAGGTATATTATTTATTCTTTTGCAATATGTTTATCATTAATATTTAATGGGATGAGTCACTGAAATATGTGATTAAGTAAAAGAATCTTTCTTTACATTTACTTGTATCACTGTACCACTATATTCTTAGAAATATAGACTTTTAGGTTCTTAATTACGTAAACTAGTATATTCCTTAATTTAATTGTAATTTAATTTCCACATTAATGTTTAACACATCATAAATACATAATCACTCATTTCTCAAAACTCATTAGCAGCTATTGTTTTGTTCTGCCTTTTTTTGCCCATAGCAGAGGCTTAACGTATTGTCGTATATTAATTTCATGCGTATTCATTATGAGCACTCGTAGCAATTAGTATGCAGTTTCATGAACGATGTACACATATTTGGTAAAATTTGAGGTTTTTGTATAGAGTCGGGGCTACGAATCGATTGGTTGATAGCTATCGTTCACTCGTGTACTGCACCTGCTGCTCCATTTTGATAGACGCAGAAACATCGATGAAAACGTTAGTAAAACCCATGAGCGCATAATTTGGAGCTTGATTTACATATGCATTATTGAATTTTGCTACATTCCAACACTGCTCATGCAATGCGAAACGATGTTTTCGTGTGTTGGAAACATTACCAAAATAAAATTTCAAGCTCTCTTTTGTTGCTCAAGCTTTCGCATTGTATGATTGTTTGCTTGTTTTTCATACCCAACATGTTTCCCCACTACTCCCCTGCTTTCGGTCAATAAATTAAATTCACCCTGTTTTCTGGTTACTCGTGTATGCGTGTTAATAAAACGTACAAAAGAACTAAAACATGCCAAAATATTGGAATCGGTTGCAGGTTGAAAAACAAAATGTTGGAATGTATAAATTATTTCCCCCTTTCGCGAAACAAATGAATGTTGGTAAAGGGTAAGCAGTTTTGCTTAATTTTGTAGGAATTTGCAATATCCAATAATTTGCAATTTGGTACTTCGTAAGTATAACCACGAGTGGGTCGCATTCACTCATTTAATTGTCGTTGTGTAAGGTTATCCTACGAGTGTTGTGGCTTGCGTTTTATGTGGAATCCAATAATCCATGTGGAAGTGGGTGGCTCAAGCATTTTGGCAGTGGTCCCGATAATTACTATGAACCATAATTAGCTGAAAAAGTTTCTAGTGATGTCTAATTAACCTTTACATTAAATCGCTTTAAATTAAATCGAAAAAAATCTTAGTATTATTAGGTAAAATAGTTTAGTAAATTAAAATGATTTAAATTGCCTGGAGTACTTGATAGTATATTAGACATAGATCATGCTTAACATTAATATTAAACCAAGAAGATTAATTAAAGTAGAACATTACAGAATATGATAAAAGCAATATTAAAATATCAGGAAAATAGACATTTATTTAGTTGATTATCATTTTGATTGGGAAAACATGATGCGTAGGAAAAGGGAGACAACAGTGGGCAGTATTGGGATGCAAGCGGTTTCATTAAATAATAGATCAACGCTGCATGTGGATGAAAATTCGTTTGTCATTAATTAACCTCCTAGCAGGAGTGGAATTCGAATGCGAATCGGCACGAGGACACTTATAGAGACATTTTCGCATGTTAACAGTTTCATCAGCGAAAGGCACTAATCGATATTGGCCTGCTGGGAGGCCGCAGAGTTTACTGTGGATTTGAAGCTGTTTCGATTAATTGCCCACTCGCGAAGTCATGAGTTAGCTGTCTGAAGGGGGGATGTACAACATTGATCCACACACTCTTTTCGATATTTGCGCATCCAAATCAGATCTTTGGCATGTGAACTACTGCCGTATTTGGTGCTGTAAAGAGAGAGAGAGAGGGAGAAGAATCGAAGTGTTTCAGGTTTGATGTGACCGCCTCATTGGGTATGTACATTGCTGATGAGACATAAACGTACCGCTCATATACGGTTGGATTAGGCTTTGGATAGTTTGCCTTTAGGCGGTGGATGACTGGATGGATATTGGACATTTAGCTGCAAGAGCTGAACCACAAACCATAGTGCGGTTGTGGAGTAGAACCATTTCTTTTCAGTTTGCATTCCCTTCAATGGAGCTTGGACGACTCGAAGTTAGAGTTTGGATGGAAGTACCTGAAGGCACAATGCAGGCTAAGTTGTTGTGCCTGTGCTATGTCCTTTCAAAGATAGAACAGATTATAGTGGCGCGCTTTTGTGGTTATGGGAACCGTGAGAACCGAAACTTATGTCGTTATCGCGCAGTTTGCCGCAAAATCTTTTCTGCCGTGCTCCGCTACGGGATGGAGGATGGTGAGATAAAATTTGGACCAAAACAGGCAAGCCGAGCTAAAATCCGCGCGAATTGTTTTGTGTAAAAGTGAACGCTTAGTTAAACCCTTGCAGATGACGGCGTTGCAGCTGAGCATAATAATCGTTCCAAAGGAAATGTTCAGAGAAACAAAAGAAAACTTGAAGGTAAGCTGTGTTAACGCTCAAGTGTTTAGGATAATATGGGCCATTGTTTGTGTGATGCTGGTATCGTTTTATCTGTATGAAGGATAGCCGAATCTCAGGTTGTGATATTTGTTTGTTTGTCTTTTACGCCTTTTCATGTCATACACATCACCGGATGCAAATGTTTTGTGGTACGTCATCAATCACACTTTACAGAACAGAAAAGAAAATAAAAATCCTCACAATTCGTTACGTATTTTTTACACACATCCTCAAAAAGGGAATATCGAATGTCCTTATCGGCAAACAACATTCTCCAATACATTTTTGACGCCATTCTCTTTTTGTTGTATGTGTGAATGGAATTGCAACTGCATGTCAACCCTTCAGCAATTATGTTAGATCTGTGCATGTGAGAAAAACTTGCCTGTAGAAAGACACTCTTGGAAAATGTCATCATTTTCAGCTTCGTTGGAATGCTTCGTTGGAATCAAGAAATCGAGAATGTTTTTGGTACATAATGGAATACTTAAAAAGGTTTTTTTCTAGTCTACAGTTTGATACCTGTGTTGATCAGTTGTAAAATGATATTTTGCTTATTTATAATACTGGGCCGGAATCATTTAGAAGGTATAAAAGTTTATTAAAAAAATTACATATTCGGGTTTTTTTGTTCGCTGAGGCTCCCTAATTGATAATAATGTTTTAATTGATTGTTAATATAACATTGTTTTAATATCTTGTGATTTAGTAAAAGCGAAACAATTATTCGACAATTGAAGAGGGCAATGGATTATGTTTTTAGAAAATTTATTTCCGAGATTTGTTTTTTTCAGTTACAGAAAAAAAAACCTTAGTGCACGCTGTCTAGCCTATAGACAACAATTTGTACATTTTGTTCCCGCTGGGCAGGTAACCAAAGAACGTTTTCGCTTAGAAGAAACATAAGCATTCATTTCGGCTTGGACATTCTTGACGCAAGACTACCTCCCGGGTTCTGTGTCGACAGGCTCTTTGGCAAGCTTGGCTTTGCAAACTATTCACCCTCGGCCGGGTAGAACTCCCTTTTGATCTGGGGAGCAAGTCATGGGATCGATAATTTGCTGACCGTTTTTCATTGCATCGTTCTTCTTGCCCATATAGAGCACGTCGCCGCCCTAGACGGGGGCGCATGCACGTGTATATGGCGCGTTCTTTGGCGCATCATTATCGAAACGATGGGATAGTTTTTTTTTCTTCTCCCGCATTTGTATGCTGCTGCTGTTATGTTTTTTTTTGGTTCTTCCTTTACCACGAAGGAGTCACGCCGAGACCGCCGAAACGGAGTGATGGTTTGGAGCGATGCATCAGAAATGTGTCGCCCGGAATCAGTTAAAAAGGGTTGAAAATGGTGCGAAGGAAAGAGATAGAGAGATGGGTTGGGGGAAATCGAATCACAGCCCACGACACGGCCCGGTATTCGGTCACAATGCACTCATTAAGCTGTGCTGATCTCGTTTCGTCCTGGTCGGTCCGTAGGTGCCCAGTTTGCCTACAGGACGGGATTGTCCCATCGATGCCGACAGCGATATTTATCATGAAGGGAGGTAGTTCTTGTAGACCGGTGCATGGTTCTGGTCAATCGTGCTCGGTCGCGATATCGTGACCAATGCGGCGCACTGACCGGTAGGATACCTTTTATGGCTGAACGGTACTGTCCTTCTTCCTCTCGAGGGGCACCAGTGGACGTGGTTGATATTTTTTTGCAGCTTGAAAATTAAACCAATTTACCATCGAGGACAATGTTCGGCCGTAGTGAATGTAGAATCTAGAAAGTGATCCTTATTAGTAAAGCATGATTACAAAGATTGATGCAAGGCAGTTTGATGGTCAGTTTGTATCCTTTCACCTGAGTGTAGATAGTTAAAAATTCCGTGAAATCTAGTCCAAAAATATTTTTAAAGTTATTAAGCAATTTTAAGCTAGTTTCTTATTACATCAGTTTTATTAGTACTTTATTGAATTGTGCTGCATGCGACCCTATACTAAATTGGTCAAAATAATTCATATAAACATTTAAAAAACTATATTACATATAAAGCCAATCAATTAGGCTTTGGTGTCAGGAAGTTTTTTATTTTTTTGTTTTAAATAACTAAACAAAAACGAGATAAAAATAAGAAGTTGGTTTGATATTATTATTTTAATAATAAATTTATAATCAGTGGTAAGATATCAGCTGATCGGATTTTGAATTCCGCTTTTACTATTGTCTATTTGTAATCCTGTTGTCATTATTTTTTGTCTTTTGTTTGGTTTAGTTACCTTAAATATTTTCAATTATAAATTACCTTCACTAGAAAGTTAATAGAAAGTCATAACACGCAGTTATGACCGCAAGCCGTGAGGTGGTGTATATGATAAACGGCGCCGGTCCACACGGCAGGTCCAGGGATAAATTCCCATCCGCACGGTCACCCCCGTAGCAAGTCTTGACATTCTGGCTACGTGGTAAAATAAGTCTCGTAAGCCAAATTTGGCTGACATGCCCTTAGGGTCGTTAAGCCAACAAGAAAGAAAAAAAGAAAGAGAAAGAGAGAAAGAGAGAGAGAGAAAGAGAAAGAGAAAGAAAGAGAGAGAACACGTAGTTAAGCTTACAAAAAACCTAAATTGCATTAATATTATTCATAAAATTACAGTACTTACATGAAATATAGCAAATAAACTTTTATTTCCATAAGGATAGTGGTGTGATTAGTTTTATTTATATTCTCACTCGCACCCAATTTCTATAATCTGTATCTTCGCTCGTTTTTGCACCATCGAACACTGTCAATGTTATATATTACCCAGCATTTCATTTGACCATCATTAAGGCGCTTCATTGCTAAATTCAACAGATCGTTGATTTGCTCTTATTGATTTCCAATCCCGCGAATGTAACACATCGCGCTGTAATCGATCGCGTCAGTACGCTGTGAAGTGTTGGCTGGAAGTGATGTTGTTAGAAGTGATGAAGCGAAACACTCCTATGCCCACTACGGACGTCTCCACGCGGATGGACTGGAGCACGGGCCAATCAGTTTTGATTGATCGACGATGATTTATTGCAGCCCACAGAATCCATTGTCGGTTAAGAGTGCAGGCCGGGGTATCCGTAATAGAAAGACTGCTGGTGGATCCCGCGGGATGAAGTGCTATTTATGCAACCATTTTCCCATGCTGTACCGGGCTCTACAATGACCTATTTCTATTTCGAACTTTCACGGTGAGCGACTGGACACATGAGTGCTTCGTTTGATGTGTGTTTCGGTATCGCGTACGGGGAAGTGTTCTCGTTCGCGGCAGGATTGATTGATTAAAATACGTCCAAGTGGGGGTTTTTGGGAGTGCTAAGGTGGCTCGTGAATTCTTCAATAAGTCAAATGGAGCTATGGAGCGTAAGGCGCGTGCTAGCTTGATGGGTGTGAAGCTTCTTCAGCTGCTGCAAAAGGAAAGGAACATGCGATGTGGGAAAAATAACCGGAGTGAAGATTAATGGTGTGGGAATTGGAGACGCTGAACGAATATGTGAATATTGTTGATTGAGAAAAAAAAGTTCTCACACGTTCAACTACTGCTCCAGCTTTCGATACTGTTGTTGTAGGATTATTAGTCTGGTAAAGGCAGGAAAGGAAGAACTGAATTATGAATTATACATAAATTATGATTAGTTATATTCACCGGAAAATAGAATGTTTTACCATAGTACGACCAGCGTTATTACAAAAATACTTTAAGCATGTGTATTAACATTCCGTTGGACATAAAATAAGCAATAAATTTGTTTCTAATTTTCGCAATTCCAAAGTTCCAATCGATTTTACCGCTTCACTGAACCATTGCAATGCGGTATTTTAGGTGTAGCTTCGTTTTTCTTTTGGACAATTGTTATGAAACGTTTACGACGAGCTTAAGTTCAAGTGCAATTATATCGAGATCACTAATGGATCGCACATCGGTCACGATTGGTTGGGTTTTGTTTCCCCGAAGCAGAGGAAAATCGATTGATAAATCATTGTCTCCATTCGATGTCAAGGGTACAGTCACGTTAGGTACGCTTGAACAATCCATATGTGTGTTTGGGCGCACATATTCACGTGGTCCTTTTGGGATTGGAATGTTGCCAAAACTTCCGTCCCAGAAGCACACGTGAACATTCGATCGATCGCATATGGTATTGGCCTTAGTGCTCGAAGAACTTCTGTTGAGAAGAAAGTCTCAAAACTTAGCGACACGGTACTTCAGGAGTGAAACAGAACAACTTCCGACGACGATATTAGTATATAGGGATGTTGCTATTCGGTTTACTCCTGTCCAGGGCTTTACCTCCCGATGAAGTATGTACGGACGTAGCCATTTGTCAGCAGTGAACCGTGGCAAATAATCCGCTCGATTCGCTACGCGTTCATGTCCGCAAAGCAGGCAAGCAGGGACGAGAAGAACCCATAAGACACCCGCTAGCCCGTACACACCCATACGAAGTGAAGAGGTTCACTGAAGCTTTGCGAGTGGGATTTGTTTAACGATACGGTTGGCGTCCATTCCTCATAATATTGGGTTATCATTGGGGTTTCCTCCCAGGGTTTGCCTACGTGCCAGATGGTAGTGCTTTCCTCGCGTTTTTCCAATGATCCGGCAGGGACGCTAGTTTATCTTCATCATCATTATTATGATGCTCATCGGTCGCTGCCGACACCGGTAATTTTACATGATGCATTTCGATTGTTTAACCTAAGCGGATGGACCGGAAAAGCTTCTCTGGATAGTTGATTTTTTCTTTTATCGAGCATTTTGTGTTCAACGTATTTGCTGATCAACCTTAGAGATCAACCTCTACAAATGGAGTCTCTTCTAACTTCAACTTGGTCGGTAGTGGCTAAACGAGATTATTTTGAAGAGTACCCCGACATGAAACAATCCCAATGTCAATTTGATGCTTGTGGGTTGGGAAGTGATTTTCTATGCCTTTGAACAATTTGTCACGGATATTGAAGTATGTAGCGATGTTCCCTTTTCGATTGGATGTCTTGTTTGGTTTTACCTCCTGTTATCTGCCTCAGGTGAATGCATCAAATCCAATGTTTTAACTGCTGTGTATTGTTTTTAAATCTTTTGTAAAATAAAATACTATACCAGTGGGATACTTGTAGGCCTAAGGGTGGAGTGAAAAACCAACGAACCCACGGATGCTCTGTAAGCAGATAACGAATAATGGGCGGTTTTTTTTTCGATACTATCTCTTAGAAGAAGTCACCTGGAGCATCAGAAACCATGTTGAACGAGCACGTCAAGTTGAAAGTCGACGTCTCGTGTCTTGCTTGCAGCCGAAGGTGTCGGCAAGGGTTTTCACGTGGAAGAGGACAGAACGTTGGATCCTTCTAGCACGTCCAATTCCAGCGGCTCTTGAGTAAATGATGATTGATGCGACCCGGTCGCTTGCGTACTGCCCTACACACACGGTGAAAGGTAAACAATGGATGGCAGTACGGATCAATGCTGCTGCTCTTAATGGTGGATAATTTTTCTCCATTTCTTCGTTTGCCCCAACTTCATCTCTTCATCAAACGGGAAGAGGGAGTAGTTTGCCTTTTGTCGGAATAATTCATTCTTTGTGTGTGTGTGTTCCGTGCAACGGATGAGTGTGATTTTTGTGTGCATGGGAAAAGAAGTATGATGGCGGTGAGTTATGATCATGAATGCAAAGCACATCATGATGGATGCTGTATTGATGCTCGGTAATGGTGATAAGGGTTCAACAAGTGTTGTTTCAGTGTATAATATTTACCCTACGGATGATGTCATGCACAATAGAACTATGTATAATATTCTTTGTTGTTTATGAATATTTATACTTGGTAATTTTGTTAAATTAACTAAATTAAACAAAAATGGCAGCCATTGCTGCATGCACGATTGTTCATTATTTTTGTATGACGTTAAATAAATTAAACAAAATAATTTTATATTAAAAAGTGAAGCATATAATGAAATCACTTCTAAAGTATACATTTTTGTTTATTCCTGAAAGGAAAGTACTTTTTCTTATTTCACAAAAAATATCAATTTTCAATAAAAGAAAAAAAGGCCATGAGAAAAGTTAGATATTTATTGAGATGTTACAATAAAAAAAACAGAAAACTTGTATAAATAATAATAGTTATTATTACATGACAGTAATTGTCAGGAGCAGTCATGAAACACAGTAATAAAATTGGAATGTGCATCAAAATCAATAAATGAATTATGTTTTTTTTCGTACATTTTTATTTATGGCTTGAACTATTTGGTATGAATTATGTTTCCTACAGCTTACCACCGTACACAACAGTAGTGTGCACTATTCAGCATTTCCCAAGCTCATTGCACGACATACAATGTGTTTTGATTTTGAGGGGCAAAAATAAATAGGTATAAATAAAAATAAACTAGCATTACTTACTCGTTCGTCACGACACGAGGCATTTTTCTCAGCGTGACTGTTTCGCTTGTTTGATCGAATTTTCCATTTTTCCTCCAGCGAGAGCTCCACGTGTGCTAGCCGAAGAAGAGATGGACGATGTATGGAGCTTAGTTTATTTATTATTTTTCTAACCACAAACAACATTTTCCCATTTGCTTCCGTTTTATGGTTGTGTGGTACTGCTGCTGCTTGGCCACCGTTTTTCCGTCGTGTTTTCTTATGGATTGTTCGTATTTGGAATAAGATTTTTAAGCAGCATTGGTGGCAAAAAAATAACTCTTCTTCTCGCGCATTCTCGATCTGTAGCCGAAAATCGGTTAGATTGTTAGTTTAAGCAGCAAATTTTACTGTAATTGTTTTAACTACTTAAAAACAAATTACCGAAAGAACTTAATACATACTAAAAATGTCTCGTGAAAGGATACAGACTGGCAGCAGTTTGATATTTTTGTCAAAGGCAAGAAACCAAACTGGGAACGTATCCAATTTCGATTCTTCATTTCGGACCTCTATTTCCCCCCTCCGAAGTAGTATCCGGATAGTTTTTATTTTTCCGGAACAAACTGTCGCCGGCGGGAAGGTTGATTGGGAAATTCAACGAAATTGGATTCCAAAAGACAAGAAAGAGTCGGAGAGGAAAGGCATACCTTTTTTGCTCCATTTTTATTCGAAAGAATTCAAAATATGCTTCAAAGGCGGATTGGCAGCCGGTGAGATAATTTTTTTTTCTACTAGCAACCGGGAATTGCATTTGCTTGCATCGGCGCAAGCATTCAACGGGGGCGGATATTTGTTTTCCTCCACCCCCGAGGCCTAAAGTCAAACCTGTGGTACACTAGGGTGCGTTCCAATTCGGAAGGTGGCAGACGAGACAGTTTGAAAGATTTATTGCAGAGTGATTGATCTTAATAGATTTATGGGTGGGATAGTTCTGGCGTGATTTAGTGTCCACCGAAGGTTGATTTTCGGGGTAACCAATTTTTACACTATCTGCGTTTTTCCGCTTTTGCTTTAGTAACTTCATTTGCCACTTTTGTTTGGGAATCGGGAAGCGATAAATTCAGATGACAATTTATTGACCGACTGATCAAGGGATGTTTTCGTCGGAGTGTACGAGCTCGAGTAATTAACCCAGTTTCATGTGTGATCGTGGACAGTGATTGGCAGTGCTTCGTCTATCTGGTTCGGTATTTCATTCTTTAGCTTATTTATTTAGTTTCACTCAATTGATCCATCGTTTTGATGGTTGCTCGAATACATAAGACAGGATCTACATATTTCATTCATGCTTTGCCATGAAATAGATGAATGTTTAGAAGAAACGCTCCATTGCACCCAGAAACCATAAACAAAGGACATTTTCACTCATCTAGTTTACTCTTATTTCCCAACGTGATCTTATTTGCTCCATTTAAAGAAAAAAAAAGCATGGTAACTCTTTGTACCGTTGGGAGATTTAATTTCTGCACCGAAAAGATGTTGCAAATGGAAAATGCTGTCATTTGCACTGCTGCTTCATTTCTTTTTTGCCGAAACAAAAATCCCATTCTCGTACAACGGTATCTTCTTTCACGACACCATGTCTCGAAATGTGTCCTTTTATCATACGCTTTGGACCGATTCCTTCTGTTCTGGGAATAGTGTTGCGGACCACCGTGGAGATGTGCGAAAGTGCGAAAAAATAGCACCATCACGTCAATTGGAAATTTTCATTTCACTTTCCCGATGGCCGGTTTGCAGATTATCTGAGTAATTTTAACGCTGAGTAACGGAACACTTCGAATGGTGGACGGAAAATTGATGATGTCTCGTCTGTGAATGAGTTTCCGAAGCGGAATTCGTTTGCAGCATTTCCGTGTTTCGCATTCGTTCGTTCGCTCGATCAAACGAAAATAGATATCAAACGGATTTCTCGTAAACACGATACTAATCTTCTTTGCTGCTCCGGAACAGTGATAGACAGTCGTCGTCTATGAGATTACGTACAAATTTTGCCTGAAGATTTAGGTGCATTGAATCAACTACAAATGCATTTGGGAGTCGCTTTTGATTGATGAAAATAGTGGAAATGAGATGGACAAATATATATATATAGAATGCAAAGTTCCTATAAAATAGTTTATGTTTATTACAAAAAAATACTTCCATCCTTCGTAGGTGTTCGTGTTTTGTATTTTAATCATATTTTAATACATTTTTTTATATTTTCTCTTCCATTGCAGGTAACTAAAGTTAATGAAAAATGCATATTTAACCAACTGTAATCGTGGTAAGATTGATACAAACAAATATTCCCCAGAATGTTATTTGCTTTCTGACATTTAAATTCATACGCACAAAGTTAGAGGGGCGAACATTACTTTGAGTGTAAAAACAGTGTAAAAACAGCTTAGTATGCAAATAAGTTGAAAGATGAAGTTATCTTTGGTGTGCAGCAAACCAGAGAAAGGAGAAACATTTCTCATCACCGTGAAGGAAATGATGATCCGTTTTGCTTCTTATGTTTATTAAAATTCCATTAATGTAGTAAAATGCAGAACGCTTCTTCATCATGCTCGTATCGTCTGCTCGTGAGAAAAAAATAACATACAGCTACTCTCAGGAAAATCTTTTTCATCAAGTTCCTTTTTGGGGGGAAAAATGGCTTCTTAAAGGAAGGATAATTTCCAAGATTCAATTTTGAAACTATGGTAAGCTGCTTTAGGACACCGATTTGATGATGTTTCGTTCCTGTTGCGCTGTAACTTTATCACGATCCACAAAAACAGCATCCGCTGCCCGAAGTAACACAATTTTATTAATTCTACAACGCAATGATAAATTACATCGGCGGCAAGTACGTTGCTTGTACGTTTTCGCGTAGTCACTCGTAGCCAGGATTAATGCCGTCTGTCGGTATAGGGATGTATTTTCCTTACTCTTTAAGGTAGTATTCGGTTAGTTTTTAGCTTTAGTATTGTACAGTAGCAACACATTTGAAATTCCAGCTGCATCCTCTACCGCCAAACCGACGCAGGATGGTGATGGACGGCAAACTCTGTTTGCCATAGCATCGGCAATGGTTTTTTGGTGCAGTATGAACCAAATTTCGAATTGTATAAAGATGCAAAATGAACCTACGGGCTACGGGCACGGGCGGTAGAAAGTTTGTAATTTTTGCTTGTTATGTTTTCTGCTGCCGCACGATGTTTGTGTTCTTTGCCGTCGAGCACGTTTGGACGCTCGTTGACTTTCTTGAAAGAGGAATCTAATTACGGGAAAAGGTTCCGTAGTAGTCGGTGGATGTAAATGAAATATCCGCATCCGTTGGTTTGTGAAAACGGTTCCGTTGAACGTAGCGCGTAAGTTGATACAGCGAAGAAGTAAACGGAAAAGATGGCGTCTTAGAGCAAATATGATTACGAGTAGAAATGCGAATCTTGGATTTTGTCAGCACCATTTTGGTTGTATTTTTGTAATTATCGATTTTGTGATAATGATTTTGACACCTGTCAGAGCCTTCAGCTTATTAAAAGTAAAACGTGTCAAAAGTGACTCTTAAAGTTGTGAAGATTATGAAATCGATTTCATATTGGTATTATTGATTAAAAGTATGAACAAATTCAAATAAAAGCTATCAAACCAATAAAGAAAACTTAACAGTTAATCAAAACTGTATAATATGATAAATGCGATTAAATATAATATTTTTTTCTTCTTATGTGGCACGGGCACTATAACAAGCTCAAAAATGGTGTGCTTGCCATTTTCCGGCATTTCTTTAGTTCATAGTCAGTTCTACGAGTATGAGAGTTCGGTACCGCACAAAGGAATTATATAAATAATGAGGAATGCATACCGAAGAAAAACACGCAGAAGATTCACTATATGTATTTTGGCCCTCAAAATACATGATAGGGAAATAGCAGCGAAAAACAAAAACAATAAAATACAACAGACATACAGAAAACCAGAAAAACCAAAGACTAGCAGAACACAGAACAAAGAAAAGAAAATAAAAACAAACATCAAACAAAACAAACCAAAGATTTAAAAGACTTGAACAACAAAACCTAGAAAACAGAGAAAACCTAGAAACTAACAAGTCTACTGTACAGAGACAGTCAAGACTCTGATTATGAACTAACCTGCTGACATAGGAGAAAAAAACTGTCAACGGAGAAAGAAGATGAAGAAGAAGTAGGTTCGGAACGGATGAGATATGACTCCTGATCCTGTCGTGTAAAAACTGGTAGCGATACCATCTCCACCACGGAGCTGCCCGGTATTTGACTACATTAAACTTAAAATAAATTTAGAAACTTTAAGATTGTTTCGTGCTAATACGTCATAACCGTCTTTTCATGAACAAAAATGCATAATTTAGTAACTTAGTATTTGTATGGGTTCCTGGTCAATATAATCAGCATAGCGATAATACATTTTAATCATACTGTGTCCAAAATAAAGTGTATTGCATCACTTCCAAATGCATCTTTTGACACATTGCGAACAACAGGTTTGTTTGCATTGCAACGTTAAAAATATCCATTGTTTGTCCCCATGTCCCCAGTCCATCACCGTTCCGACATTCCATATTAACTGCAATGTTGTTCTCTCCATGGCGCCATGGCATGACACCTCACGCTTGTCCGTGCTTTTCTCGCAAGAATGCAACCATACGCTACGCTCTGCGTTGTTAACAGCTTCCGGGAGCTACACACGAGTCATGCTTTCTTTAGTGATCCCATTTATCTTACTTTCTCGTCGTTGTTCCCCGGATGTGAGGTGTCGTGCTGCTTTCGGTGAAGCTGTTTGTTGGCATTTTTCCTACACATGAAGCTATTTAAAATTCCCCCGGCACCATCAGGTTCGGTACGGGAAAGGAACACCGCACCGCATTGCCATTTTTCCGGTCAGTGCGCGTGTAAAGCATGTCCTTTTTGGCCTGGGCAGAGTGAAAGTGGTGGCGCATATCCTGTTGTGCAAAACGATGAGTCGTGCGGTTTGAAAGTTTCCTTTCTTTTCTGTATTGCATTCCCGTTGGCTTCGGTTGGGTCGTACGTATCACTTAACGTGGGATCCCAATTCTCGGAAGAGGTGATTACTATTTGTTTCATTTCATCAGTTGAGCAAAGTTGGCCCAAATGGGCCAACAAAAAAAAAGCGTACGGTAACGCTTGAAACGCTATTACTTTTCCTGCTATTGCTTTGCTGCGTCCTGCGTCACGCTGTAGATGCGAGGTTTCACGTGTGTGGGTATGTGTGTTTATGTAGAAGATTTTAGATAGAATCCCTTTTTTTTCTTTCGACCCCATTTTCACTTCCACACGATGGCACCGGAAATGAAACGGAAGCCAGAATTGGGTAACGGGAGTGAAATTGATGGAGCCATGGGTCCATTTGTGTGTGATGTTTTTTTTTGTTGCTACAGTAGCTGCTGCTACTACTACTTACAGCTTCCACATCATGAATATTTGAGGACACTTTAAAATATCACTTTTCCAACCAACCAACCCACACCCACTCGGCCAACCGATCCACTTGTGGGGTGAGCAGATGGTACTTCACGCCGTCCCAGTAGAAAACCGGTGACCGAAATGCGGGCAGCTGTGAGTCCTTTTGCTAAGGAGATGGAAGAGCTTTGAAGCGTTTTTATTTATTCGACAAGCATATTCTGTTACAACGTCCTAATGTTTGTTGTGTGTGTTTTTTTGTCTTCTGTGACCGACAACCGTTCCTTTCGCCTTCATGTATTGTGAGCTTTAATTAGAAAACATGGTGAAATGGTTTCGTGAATTGGTTAGCAAAATTATGAACGTGTAAAACATGATAAACTTTGCACGGTTTAGAAGAGTGGATATTACTTTTTGGTCATTGTAATGGTGGATTAAACCAAATTGATGATTTCTATAAAACTTGTTTATTTATATGTGTTTTAGCGATTAGAAATGATAAGCATCAGTTAATATCCTGATTAACTGTTCTTGCTGTGTTTATGCACAGTTTAAATTTTTGCTTAATTTTCCAGTTAGTTTATGATTTATTTAAGCGTAACAGTAACCAAGTAGGGCTGAAATTACTAAGATAATCATCAAAAACATTTCACAGTTCTGAAATTATACAATAAAAGCAATGAATGCAGTTAGTCGAAAACAACATTCGATACGACACGTAATGCCAACCGTGCACCGAAAGTAAAAGTGGTCTCAACGAACCAAAAAAAAATAACTGAACCCAACCTGTCAAACTGCGTCTGTAAATCTGTGGAAGAGTGACAGATTCCATTCCAAGTTTCTTACCCTGCTGAAAGGTGACCCACAAACCTTTCGGCAAGACCAAGATCAAGAAGAGCCAGGAGCAAAGCGAACGATCAGCTCAACGTCGTTGGCGGCTAGTGGAATCGTTTCGCTGTACGGTGTGGCCCCGTGTCGAAACTTGATATCCTCTTGACAGCTCCAATGCCATGGTGAATATTGATTATTATCGTTTCAACAAGGGATTAGCCCGCCATCGTCATATTGACGATTGGTGGTGTGAAGCGTAACAGAAGGAATAACAAAAAAACGCATTCGATATCCATCGCAAAAATGTGAGAATGTGAAACGCGTCTGTCTCTGGTCGGGGTACGATCGTTGAAATTCTCGTGCAGCGGTGGAAGCGGGAATAAAATAGATTAAGTGTACGTCGCGACGCCCGGCGAAAGGCAAAGCTCAGTGATAAACCATTGGATAACATGGATAAGCCGTTGATGGTTATTTGCTTACGGTGCAGCGCCTGCATGGTATGCACGCCGCTTGACACCGCGCCATGTGAAGCAGTGACAAAGCTGTGCCAGATCTGCTGGTACTGTGCGACGCATTTCGTCAGGATTTTTCTGAACTGATGGCTTATTGCTGTCTTTGACCTTGCTTTCCAATCGCTCACTCAGCTGGTATGGGATAAAAGGATATGAATGTGAAATATTTTAATAGCTTCGTCTAGCTTAAAATGGAACGAAAATGCCATGCATGAATGGCATTTTACTTAAAGCCTTAGTTTCGTTTTCGACGTAACAACAACCATTACAGAAATGAAGTGTTAGATTTTAGTTTTGCCTTTCTGATTGATCTTTCATGTTACATTATACTCACTTAAAAGATCCATTTGGGAGATCTATTATTCTTTCTAACCTTTTTCCAATTAGTCCCTAGCACGGTCGATGGATATTTAAATTCTGTAATTAAATGACGCTCATCAAAACCCATAATCCATGCTCATCAATTAAACATCTGCCCCCCTCCCCCCGAGGGGGTCCCAAGCATTCAGTGTCCAATGACCGTGGGTACTGCAATACTACATGACATCACTTAATTATTGATTATGTAGCTATGCTACAAAAGCGTAACGCAGCAGCAGGGTCATAAAGCGGCCCCAAGCCAAAGTCAATCCCGAATAGTGATTGCGGAGAGAAGGGTTGATATAATTGCAATTTCACCTTACCATGGCAATGCATCGCGCTCGTCGATTCTACGGTTCTAAAACGGTACGGTACGTTGTGTTACGGATGTGCACCCACAGCATGCATTCGGTTTGTCTCGATGCAACCATCAACACTGGCAAAACATCATTATGCGTCAATGCACATGGATCCGGAAACCTATCGGAAACATATCGGTCGTCCAGTGGATTCGACAAGCGTATCCTGAGCTCTAGCGTTTTACAAGCCGTTTGAATCCAACCGTAATTAGACGGCGAATCAACATCCGATCCAACAGCAGCGGTTTCCGCGTACGCATTGCATCCTGCCGGTTATGCTGTGAACGGTGACAGCACGTTTGCACTGTGGCCCTGACGTTATGGCGTCAGCGAAATGGTGTTATTACTGCCGAGTGCCGACTGCAGTTGGTAAACAGCATTCAATGCATCACGGGTAAATATTGACCAACGCATCGGTGAGTGAAGTCGCTTCGGAATGGTCCTGTTGCGTCGGTGGTGATTTGTGGTTCGCTTGTTGGCAAAATTGATCCGACTGTATTGAGTCGGCGGACGGGACGATGATCTCATCGGAAAGATCTTGGTTATTAAGTTCTATTTTCATTGATTAATTCTAAATCAACGATAACAAATTGTATTTTATTCACATCGCGCATCGTTTGATAGATTTTATTGCGTTGGAGATACAGTTTGTTGATTTCAGTATTAATTTACAATGTTTTAACCACTGTTCGAAACATATTCTCTTGATGGTTTAAATGTATCTGATCAATTATTAGATCATGCTTACCATAACCTTGCTTAATAGCACTATTTTACCAAGTTATTGAATTGTCGGCCTTTATTACAGGAGAACGTTCTGGATGGAATTCGACACCAGTCATGTAAAGTGAAAAACCGGAAAAGCATGGTTTGTTTCACTGTAAAAAATAATATTTTTATACCTACATATAATATGCTATGATCGGAAACGATCGATGAAGCTTTCAGCCAATAAAGATTTAATCGAGTGATTTCGATTTCGAATAACTTTCCGACAGCAGACGCAGTGAAATTGTGCCTAGAAAATGGCCCCCCAAAAACGCACTTACCTAATGAAATCGAATTGTGTTGCCATAAAAGGTAACGGCCTAACACTGCGCGCCAACCACCGATGGATGATAATACTGGGCCCGTTCGGTTCGGCCAATTTCTGTACGTAAAATTAGCGAATGAAAAGCTTCATCCCAATATTGGTGGCCGAATGGTTTTTCCCCCCGGAGGCAATCACTTTCCCATTACGATGGCACTTGGGGTACTTCCGCGTGGTTAGATTTATTTTATTTTCTCATTTTCCGCCCCGAACCGGTGTGTTTCCTCGCTTTTTGCTCTTCCGGTTCGGGAGAAGATGGCATGTTCTGCTGTGTTTTTTTTTTTTGCTTAGCTTTTCATCGTTTGACGCATTTCTGTGGGACGCAAGTGAGTGCCGGCACCTGGGAAAACGTAATTATGGGCGGAAATTGAAAATTTCACTTCACTCGATTTTTACCACCGGTGGAGACCTGCACTTCCGCATCCCGCTGACCGAATCTGATCGTTCTAAGTTTTACAATGGGAAATCAGCATCCTGTTCCGATGGGATGAAAAGCAATTCAAAGCATTTGATCAGCAGGATCCTCATCGGTCCCGATTCTGTTTTTCCGCATTTGTTCACGTGCTTCCCTTGCTTTAACTGTTCGCGCTCGATTGCGCCATTCGTGACAACAGCGTAAACAGCACAGCGGAACATTTTCATCGACAGCTCGTTCGGTTTGGCTACGATGCAAGGTTTCGGGTGTTTCACTGATGGAAAGCTCGCAATTTGCAATTAATTTCGCCATCAAAATGTGATAGCGGCTAATTGAATTAAGTCGTCAACGGTTGCGCTTCGGCTGACTAAACACATCGGCAAAGGTGGGTAAGCGCTGGGACACTTTTGCGAGTCCAAGCAGCATCGCCAACATTCCGTCTGAGCACCTTGTGGATGTCTGGGCAATGTTGGTAGTGCCAAGGGTATGGTTCCCATCTTGCGTACCGGAGCTAAAGTTAATTAGTGTCGTTTAAACGGCATTTTAATGAGCTGAAGAAATTGACACGCTTCACAGACAATGGCGTGCGGGTTTGATAAAGGGTGTTGAAGCGTTTTTTCTTGAGTTTTCGTTTCGGCGACAGAGCTAGGGGTGACTGTTTTTTTTGGTAGTAGGTGTCGAATTATTAGAATAGGTTCCATCTCATAGTTAAGTGTGCTATTATAGCTATTTAAGCTGAATATTTTCACATTAATGGGCCACGTGTGCAAATAATAGGATCCATAACATAGTAAAATGTTAGGGATAACAAGCAATTTGGATACAACTCATTGACCATTATAGGTAGAATGAACATGGATGATTTAGCCATTCACTTGGTAATCTAATAACTTGTTTAATAACATGATACCTATTACATCTATCAGGGAAATTGAAAATCATCATCACAAAAAAGGCAAACGGAAAGCATCAGCACAAAATGTATGAATAGTATTTTTATTTAAAGCGTACACAGCCTTTCGGTAATCTGAACAGATATTAACATTCGTTTTGTGATCTTGCTTGACTTAATTTACCTTTGTTTAGCAAACCCAAGATAATTTTTTCTCTCCAAATTTATATTTATTTACTAAAAGAGAGACACTTCAAAGTAATGACATTTATGTTTGATCCAACCTATATAAATAAATTAATTTTAAAAAACTGGTGTCGAGCACTTGATTATTTTTAAACTGATTACTTTAAAAGCTTTTAATTACTTATGGATAAAGTTTAGAAAAATATTGTTTTACAAAATCACGGTAAAAATGTAACCTCTAGATAACGTTGTATCATTTGCATAAATTTTTATTTTAAAAAATAAATAATTTTTTTCGAAAATTTATTATATAAACTTTGATATTTCTACTGTGTGTGAAGGTGTGCGACATCATTTGATGTTCATTGAGTTAATTATAAAATAATTAAAAAATAGCTAGGTCCGTACGATATTCTTTATAGATTCACAATAAGTAGAATAATATATTGATATTAATAGTACGATGCTATTTATAGAAAAAGTCTCAAACGTTTAGAGGGGAAAGTTCAATGTGAATTTCTTAAGAGTATATTTTAGTACTATTAACCTTGAACTGAGAGACAAAACAACAAAACAAACGTTCATAATATGTCTCCTTGTAGACGTTTCGTTAGATAACGCTCCTTATAGAGTATGAAATCTTATCCAATTCAATAACACCTGGACAATGGAGCACAGACAACAGCCAAAATCCGATATTGCACCGCAAGCAATCGTTAAGCACCCTTTCTTATGTTTCACCAGTTCGCATTGAAGTCTGGAGCTTCAATTTTGCAACCCTATCAAAAACCAAACATCCTTCACCAACTGCCTCCGGCACTCGAAGTACTCGACAGAAGAAGTGTGATCGTATGGCCAAAAATCCATTCCATTTCACGCACCTCGTATCACACCCTTTCTGTGTTTACGTTGGGCGAAACTGGCCAGTTAATCGATATGAAACGGTATTTTCGACACCTTCCCTATACATTTGTAATGGAATTCCGGCGACACAAACGACTCGCCCCAAAAATTTACACCCAACGATGTAGAGAATGAAAGAGAAAAAACGTGGTTGCAATATCGCTTCGAAAACAATGTTAAAGCCGGTGGTGTTAATGTGTCGTGCCAAGTGGCGTAATCTCTTCTAAGCTGTCCAAGTTGGGCAAACTGGTCAAACGTTAAGGTCGCTGTCGCAGAAAAAAACGCCTCGCGTTTTGAATGTTGGCAAAAAACAAGCTAACAATCAAATTACAAAAATGGTCGTTAAAAAGAAAACTAAATACCCGACGAAATAATAACATCTTAAGGCGATGATAAAATTAAGATGTCATCCCGTGAAGCACCACCAATGAACGTCAATGAGGCGAGAAGGATAAAAAAACAGCTGGTTTGTTCGATCATTATCACATTGGTAGCCAAAAAGGAGAAAAAAAATATTAAAAATGAAGTCACAAGGTGAAACACGTTTTTGCAGCTTAAGTGAATTAACGGGGTGCTTTTGATGTTGCAGTTCCGTTGGCGTACGTCGACTTTTGCTGTGTGCTGTAAAAAAGTTACTGTATCATTGTACTTATTTTAAAAATATTTTGCATTATAAATATGTTTCTTTACGTTCTGCATTATCTGTGAAAGCTTTGAGATAAGACATTCCGCATGTAAAATCTCCATTCCTATGCGAGTGAGATCATGTAAAGGATTTTAAATCTCTTTCATTTCTTGATAAATAGGTACCGAAGAATGTTAAAAAAAACTATCTAAAAGCCGCTTGTTCCTAGTTGTTCCGATTTAAATGGTGTTATTTATCATTTTAATCATGGCGGCTCTTACTAGCAGATTTACTGAAGAATTGATATCGCTCGCCGTTGGGTTGATGCTGGATGTACACATTTACCACACGCGCGAAGTATGTTTCTTTAATTGATTGATTAATGTGGAACAGTTAATCTTCCAACGTAGGAAAGTTGTCTTTTGCATTCGATACCATCCGAACGATACATTACATCCTACTTTCGTGTTGTAGGGGATGTAGAAGTCTTCTCCTACGCAAAATAAATGTAGGTTGTTGAACAACCTTCCTGTAAAGTGTGTTGAATAAACCATGAGAGTTTAATATAATTTTTGTTCTTGTCTAGTGTGGATTTATAAAGTTGGTATAGTATAGGCGGGAGGTGTAACAAATTCACAGTATGTAGATAACAAATGTATTAAAACGTTGAAAAGGTACATATAGGACTATTTTATAATTATTAAAAGAATACATTTTTTCTAATATTTTGTGCAAAACATTGTGCATGAGTTAAACAATTTTTTTGACAAAGTTTTGAAGTCGTATAAGTTAAAGTTAACTTTGTTATGTGGACATTGAAAAAAACAGATATATAAATTATCATATAATCTTCAAAAAATCTTCTTGGCGCCTAATATAATGAGGTCATAGGTCAATTTTTCTTATTTTTCATACAATATGCAAATTATATATGGGGATTAGTTTTGATATCAACAACTACGTATTCTAGAATATCATACTAGCAATTACGTTTAAATGTTATCTTTGTTGATATAAGAAATCATTCGTGATGTTGTGAACTTGTAACGAATGTAATGTGAAATGTAAACGAAACGGATTAATATAATCCTTTGGGGGATTTTTGCAAACCATGAATTAGAAATTTCAAATTTTGGTCATGATGGAGTCATTATATCTGGAAAAAAATTAAAAATTAAAATTAAATTAAAATTAAGCACAGCTAATTGTTTGATGCAACTATTCTTAATGTATTAACTCATTACACTTTCTGTTGTGTTACACTCTGCAACTGTTGAGCTACATAACCTTGAACATCCCTTAACTGACTAAAATCTTCCTTTTATGGCACCTGTTTTCGATAAACTGTAAAAATTGAGACATCTAAACTTGATCATTTTCCTGAAATGAAGTTGCTGATAAAAAAACGATGTTCCAAGATTTTTTTTAGGTTAAATAAATACAATGAGGGCGGCCCGGTGGTGCATGTGATAAACGGCGCCGGCCCATACGGCAGGACCGGGTTCAAATCGCATCCGGACAGTCCCTCCGTAGAAAGGACTGACTATCAGGGTATGTGGTGAAAATAAGTCTAGTAAGCCAGAAATGGCCGGCGTGACCTGTAAGGTAGTTAAAAGCCAAGAAGAAATACAAATACATTCCTTTAAGATAATCTACAAAAAACATTCCTCAACGATAGTTTTCTGATATAACATAACAAAGGATAACCTTCTTCTCTAATGTTAAAGATGCATTCACCATCTTTTACGAAGGCGCCATTCATTCAGTCCCATAAGAAGAAGAAATTAATGTCCTTCCAGGATCGCAATGCGATGCATAATGCCATTAGCAGACGAATATGATGAGAAGCAGTAATGAGTGCCGGAAGAATAAATCGATAGCTAAGCAAAAGTCCAGCCAATAGCAGCCAGAGCCAGAAGAGGCATAACATTTCATTAGCAAGCGTGTGAGTCAACGCTTTGAACCGCGTCTGTCCGACGACATAGCGAGTACGCATTTACAATGAAGCTATAAGGCCAAGCAAAGGAACTGACCGATTAAATGATAATCTTTATGCACATGCACACGCGGGACATGATCCCGGAGACAAAGTGACACGACCAGTACGATACTGTTTCACTATCGACTACAAACAAGCCATCGTCTCGTTCTGGTTTTGCCAAGCACAAGATGATCACAACGGTCGATGTGGCCATGGTGCAGATAATCTCGGTGAAATGAATGCGGTAATAAAATGAACCATTGCATATTCTCCCGAGAAGTGATTTTGCTGAGGGTTTGCTGAAGATAGTACACGTTGTGTTTTTGAATAAAGATGTTCGAGTTTGGAGCAATATGCGAATAAATTACTCTCATATCTTGCCTTTCGAACGTCTTCATATATGCCATTGTTTGAGAGCTGAAAGCGAAGAATAATAACTCTTTGTGTTTGTATAGAAGAGGGACTTTCATGGGTAAAATGAAATCAGAACTTCAATGAGAATCATCTCCACCTTGAGTTTTCTACTCAGCGTCCAACTTGAAATGATTGAGTTTGTAGAATGTTGTCAAAATGTTTAAACAAAAAATAAAACGATAAGACTTATGGTGAAGGATAAGTGAAAGAACTAACATCGCCAACAATGACCAACATGCCATACAGGCGCATGATCGGGTTTGGTAAAATATTGGACACTCTTCTTTTGTACGCTTTCCGTCACCGGTACTCCGTATCGGTCCTTAATCCGGTGATGAAATAACCCGGCAAAGAATCCCGTATGACACCGACGTAATAAAACAGCATGTCCTGAGATGGCACAAAACAGGACTCTGATCTATGGTGCCTTGCGGGCAGCTTCACTATTCTATACTGCTACATCTTGTCAACGTCCTTTCTAAGTTGGGATCAAAAAAAATAAATAGAAAAAATAAAGGGTTGAAAGAAGAACTTCAGGGCATGGCTTAAAAAAATGTATCAAGCGTTAAGAAAGGAACGGAAAGACGTTCTACGCCGGTCGCACTGTTGACAGCTTGATATTATCCTTTCGGGTGGGGTTTTTGTACAGCAAAACCTAGATTTGCCCAGATTCGAGGACACAGATCAACCGTGCAATCCGTTTTCAAACCTTGTGTATTAGCCCATTCCTCCGTCCCTTTTGCATCATCATGAGCAGCAAAAAAAAAGGAAACATTGCAAAATCGATAACTAAAGAAAAGCAGCAAACAGAAGAAAAAAACTCGGATCGAACATTCAAACTTTGACAACGGAAATTGAGAAATTGCAACCAACCCGGGCCCCGTTTTGCACGGATGACGGGAATTACATAATACGATTGCCGCAAGCGAAAAGTTCAACACGATCCTTTCGAGTGGCTTCGAAACGTCACAGACTTTGCTCCAAACTCAGTTGTTTGGTTTTTCTTTCTTTTTTTTCGCTTCGCTTCAAATTCGCTGGCATTTTTGAGACAGAATGGATGAAATGAATTGACATATTTTGACGGGTTGTTTAGACTTGTTGATAATGATGTTTATTCGCTTTGCGACATGTTGGTTTGTAAATTGGATATGTCAAGGATGTGACACGAATTGGGGAAGTTTTATCATGTTTATGCAGTGCATTGGATGCGTCTTATGATTAATGCAAAAAAAGGAACTACACTAAAAGAGTTTATTAAAAATAATCTATATCGAATTTGATACTGCCGATGAAGGCAGAAATGTTTTTATATTTAATTTTTTTTATATATTTTTTATATTTTTTTAAATATTTTTTATATTATAATTTCCTGAATTTGAAATATATGTACAATTTTTAGCAACATTATCAACATGATGCTATGATGATGAATAGGTATATTTTTGGCCAAATTTAATTTTAGTGTAATAGATTTTGTTGATTTTTTTGACATAAAAAAATTATATATATAAAATCTTTGTCTTCTTATTTTGATGCACAAGGACTTGGTCTTCAATTTCTGGTTTGGATTTATTTTATTTAATATATAGAAGGATTTTGCACCTTGGACCTTATTAAAAGGACTACCAAACCTCCGATTGTGAAGTGGTTTGGTGTAAGTCCTGTAATTTAAAAGACCGATTCCGCTAGCCTTAAACCCGATATGAATGAAACCTGGATTGTTAGTAATTAATTTTTGCTTTAAAAACTTCTTTTTCCTTCACATAAAAGCAGTACCTACGTGGAAAAAATATCATCCCTTTGAAATAATTCATTTTTCTTGCTAAATTGTCACGAAAAAAAAACAGATTTAACTAACTCAATTTGTTGACGAAATGCATGATGGGCAAACTACTGATCAGAGTTTGGTTGACGACGAGACAGACAAATACAGAAATGTCATCGTACGAAAGCCACAAAGCCGTTTGCTTGTACTCAAATGCACGTCACTCACAAACTGATGGATGACTGAATCAATCGTGCCAGTCGTATCGTAGATCAATATTTGTGTAATTGGCGAGTCTTACTGGTTGCGGCGTTTTTCTCTACCATCATGTGTCCCATCCGTGTGCACTCATAAGTGCAATGTTGCAATTGTGTGTGCATTTGCATATGAATCATCCGCTTGTGCGTTTGTTTGTACCGTTTTTCGCAGATTGATCGCAAAAAGGCATGGTAAATCCTCAAGGGGAGTCTTTTCGGAAGTACTACACGGCAACGCGGAGGCAAGGCTATGGGAATCTATGCTGCTTTTAAGCTTCCGTCCAGTTGCGTTTGCATTGCACGCTAGCAGCACAGCCTTCACAAGTCGTGTCGTCCGTAGCATCCGTAGCTGACGGATGCTGGTCGGAAATCATAATATTTACACTGATTTCAAATGCATAATTTTATTTACATTTCCTGGAGAGGAGATAAAATTATTATTACCGTTTCACCGTTCCATCATTCGGTCGGCAAACGGCCAGGGTGCACCCGGGCCGGGTTGAAAGTTTGGAATGGTTACGAGCGGAGAGCAACGACTGTTAACGCGTTTTCCGTCTGTTTTTTCCGCGTTTGCGTAGGACAGTGTAACTTGCCGCGGAATGGAATTCGTCTCGGTACGGCTATGCATATTCGATGCTTCAAGAGGAATGCAAAAAGAAGAGAACACATTTACGCACTACGGGTAACATGGTAAAGTTTTTGATGCCGTGAAGAGCTAGACAACAGAAATGTGAAAATTAAACAAATTTACCCCATACAGTGTTGCACTGCGATTCTCTTGCAAACGTTGGTTTCGTATTTAAGCAGCAAAAAAAATATACATACACATTTGTTAATTATTCTCTTTTCTGTAACGAACAAAAATGGTACCGCCTTTCCACAAAGTTATCACTAATGGAATTGGTAACTTTTTTTCACATACCGTTACGAATGTTTTGAATAGCATTGTAACATATATTTTTATAAGAATAAAATATTTTGCAAACTAAATAATAAAAGCAAATTTTTTTATAAGCGGTTTGTGGCAAAAAAAAATATAAATAAAACTTTGGTGGCATACATTGAAGGGTTGCGGTAAAGAAATTACTGGAATACTTGACGTCTGACTTGGGGATAAAAAAAACAGGGGTGAGCTTTTTTACGATTGCACTTAAAAACCCAGTTAGCGTTAAAAGTTTGGGATGAAAAATGGTTGTACAAAAAGTTTTGCCCGTACAGTCATGTCTTCGCGTTCACGTTTTGATTTTTCTTGTTTGCTTTTGCGAGTTATTTTTCGTTGCGTTAGACACATTGAAATATGAGTAAGAATACGTTTTAAATTTAATATTTTATACTAAGCGCTAGATCAAAATTCAATAATTGTTGGAGAAGTTAGAATGGTTTTTGGTTAGCTTGTTGTAGGGACAAAAGTTTTTCTTTCCGAAACACTGTCTATATGCTTAATGACATCAGCTTCTTAGCCCTTTGCGTTTAGGAACTCTATTAGATCATTTGCTAGAAAAGGGTATGCGTAGTAATTCAGCTCATGGCCATCAAGCAGGCAAGCATCAAACGCGCTACACATAAATCAGAAAGCTCGACTAGCTGCTGGATGGAATATGGACGTTAACGCTTGATGCTGGCCAAACCTACTGAAAGGCTTAATATGCCTAGTTAGCAATGCGAGAAGCCCGTGAAGTCCATCAGCGAAGCCCATCACCGTAGCATAAACTGGAGAACCATATTTAAATGCATCGATCCCTGCGCGAACGAAGGGCGCTTGCGAAAGAAGCATTAGCGAACGGAGTGAATTATGGTCCGATTGTTATGCCGCGCTTGGGCACACTCAGCCAACGAGTGCCACCATTGGCAGGTCCCTTCTATTTCGGCTGGAACGATGGAAAAACATTAGCCAATGGCTTGTAATATTTGCATGGAATTTAATTACACTAATGGAGTTTTTCTTTTGTTGTTCGGTTGCTCTGCGTCTTTTATTTGCCATTCGGAAGCATCCAAATGCTTACCAAAGATTCCCTTTTTTGGAAGGAGCAGAACACACGAAGGAAGTGGCTAGCTGAGCACGCAAATGGTAGGACACTGTTTGCAGTTATGCTAGTGTAACGAGCAATTTAGCGCAATGTTGGTTTTTTTTATTAATTACATTTATTGGAATCAATTTCGTGTGGATTAGAAGCTGCTTTTTGCCTTCTTGGTTCAACCTGAAATGTTATATCTTAGTGTAATCAACCCACTCGAATGATTGTTACTTAGACATGATGATTTAAGAAGCTAAGTAATTAGTTATTCCTTGGAATCTTTATTCAAGAAGTTGACTAGTTTCGTATTCAGTATCTTAATAGTTATATATGGCTGTTCTTATTTGTCCCAAAGATAGGATAATGAGTACCAAATTGAAGTGCCATAATAGTGATCTGACCCGGGGGCAGCACGGTGGTGTATGTGTCAAACGGCGTCAGTTCCACACAAGATGACCAGGTATTAAATCCCATTTGGACCATGTGGTAAAACAAGTCTAGTAAGTCTAGTCTAGCAAAAATAGTCGGCGAGACCTTATCCGTCGTTAAGCCAAGAAAGAGTAAAGATCTGACATGAAGAGAGACAGTAAGTTAGCTTCACAAATGAAAACAAATTCCTTAATTTGATTACTTTTAAAACATAATTGACATGATGTAAATTTCAATCACAACATCCCATCAAAACAAAAAAAAACAAAGGCAAAACACACCTTGTTATAATCGAGTGATTATAAAACCATTAGCGAGGCAACAAAATCTACAAAACTGCTGGTCGACATTATCGGCGATCAACCAACACCTTAAACATCAGCTGTCAAATGATGAAAGATATGGTTGACACTATCGAGCACAAGGCATCTGATTGAATCAATCTTTTGCCGCCCCAGAGTTGGTCAGGTTCAGTGTGTTTATAATACAAATTGAGCACATAGACACACACACATACACAAATGGCCGGTTTGTCGATGAGAAAGGTCCTCCTGCGGGCGGTTGCTGTCTTGTGCTTTGCAACAGCAGCACCAAACGGAGTTCCCATTATCATTTCGAACAGTGCTGCTGCTTTGTCGATTCTCTTCTTTTCGACAGCTTACTACCAGCTGTCATTCTGTACCATAATCTCAATCTACTTGTCAGATGCTACGTTACAGATTACTTCAGCCAGTTCAGGCGTAATTATTTTTGCCATAAGTTTCTTACGTTCATGTTGCGTGTATCGCTTTTACTTTAGTAGACGGAAGAAAGCTATTGTTATTTTTTTTTGTTATTTTTTCTATTAACACTTAATGCGTATTCATCTGTATTTTAGTCGTTTTGTTTGTTGTCAGATTGTTTTATTAAGATAACAGAAATATTTCAATTATGTCTGTTTGAAAGGTAAAATTTGATCCACATCAATCTGTCAGTGTTTGACATAAAATCCACTATTTATAGGTAACCTGTGAACGATTGTGAAGTCATCGTGTAAATAAACCATCATCTGAAAAGTAAATACTGCCCCTTAACTCAAGACACTCGCTCGCTCATCGCGCTTGACAGCATCGCAGTGTTTCACCGATCCGTGTCTCAATCCACCGGAAACAAACGTGCAGTGAAGTGTCTTATGATGTGTGGCGTACACCCACACCCGTCAGATGATGAGGAAATAATTTGAATGGACATAGGACGGAAAGTCAGAAACAAAACGACGCGTGCAAAGACAAGGAGAAAAAAAACCCCGACAAGTAAATATTGCTCTCCGATCGGTTCCATAGCAACTATACTGCAACCAACAACCGATCTGACCGTGTCGACTTTGTCTGTCTTCGCCGTCTTCGGCTGAAAAGAACCTCTCCAGGCAACGGACGCCATCGATGCCGCCAATTATTATTATGCTACTCTCCCAAGCATACCCTCGGTAGCACGTGCCATCCATGACCCTGGCCGCCCACACGTGTGCCCGGCATCGGGAACGGGAAAGGGCACCGTTTGCCACCGGGAAAATGATGAGCAGTGTTCGACTTCGTTTCTTTTGCTCCCAAGGGCCATTCAACGGTGGGCTGTTTACATCTTATTACATTTTTTTCCATCTCCATATTTATGGGGCTGGCCATATACTGTCGGCTAGCTTTTCTCTGTCTTTCCGCCTTTTATAACAGCACTCGAGACCATGTATCGTTAGAATGTTGTGCGTTTAGAAAATGCGGTTGGCCTTACAAGCGCGGTCGATCGGCCAAAGGCACTATTCTTGTAACTCTTTCGGATGCATTACGGTGCAGATGCGTTATTGTGGTGAAGCAGAAAGGTGGGAACTGATGTTTAGATGCTGTGGTTTTGTTTTTCTTTTTGGGTGCGTAGAACATGAGTGGAGCAAATGGTCATTAAGGTCGTAATATTTCCGTTTTACGCGCGCGGCAAGATGAAGCTCTATTGCGATGGGGCGTTGAATCTTGCGCCGTTGACCCATTGAATGTGCCACGCGTGGAAGGAAACACGTTTGGTGGACATCATATTTACGAGATTTAACTCGAGACATTTACATGTACTATTATGTATTGTGAATTGAGTTTTTATTATATTTCCGTATTTCAAAAGGTTTTTTTTACCAAGCTTCATTCTATTAGTTCTTCTGAATGCGTTATGGCATATAATAATTTCTTTTTTTACGGTCCATTTACTTTGGCTGATTTAACAATATTATAGTGAATTATTGGATTATTGGAAGTATTTTTAATGACATTGAAATCATAAATATGATGAGAAAAATGATCATATAGTTCTAGTTTGAAAATTTTGCTGCTTTTTTGGTGACAATTGTATTGTTCGGTATAAATTTTTTTATACCTTGTTTTTTGTCATTTTTTTACATTTGTTGTTGTATGGGTTTGTTAAAGCGAAAATTCATAAAAAATATCTTATGCCAACAGTTTTACTTTCCTAAAAGAACAGTATTTTCTTGAGTTACGCGTTTTTAAAAATAAATTTAACAGATAAATTTAAACACAGATTTAAAAATATTACCTACGTTTCATTGATTTAGCATAAAAATTTGTTTGATACAATTTCGCGAAATTAAGTTTGATATAATAATTTGGAATGCGTTTCCCAACATGCTATAAAGTATTCAATTCCTGTATACGAAGTATAAACGACGTGTATTAAACGATATTTGACTTTCGCGGATTAACTACGCAACTCGATAAATGACTGTATTCCACTGTACCGGAACACATCTAAGTACAAGTAGAGTAAACACATTAAGAATGGAGTTTTTTTAAATACATTGTTTAGGTGAATATATCTTCAATGTAATTATTTTTATGTAATTTTATATGTTTCAAATGGTCTCGAGTACGTCTCGATTACACCCTTACTCGACGTGACTTTAACAGATAGATATAGAACTGCACCCATCCATCTTACTTAAAGTATCCCAATTTGCCTAATAGAATGTTTGTAAGTTAACCTTGGTTCCTTCGTTTTTTGTAACCGGTATGTTTTCGTTAGCAGCTAAATAGAAGATAATTGTGTGGGGAATAAACTATCTAACATCACTTCATTGTAAGTCATTTACGCTAGGCCATTAGTGAAAACATTCTTTATGAAGGAAAAACACGTGGGTTCCAACACGGTTCCAATCTTTCTTTGCCTGAGCTTAGCAGTACGATGGGTTTCGTACGTTCGCGTGTCAAGAGGCATGTTTCGGTCGGAGCAACATAAAGTACTTTTCGGCGCCTAATTGCTATCACATGTAACCAGGTTTCGATACGGGTGGAGAATACATGTCGGCATCGGTCACGGATCAGTTGTGTATTAAGCTATCAAAACGACGCATGAATTAGGAAGAAAGAAAAAAAAACGAACCATACCATCTCACAGACCATTTCCCCGTCTTTTTCCCAAAAAAATGTCGGCCTTAGGCGGCTTAGTGGAGTGCCTTTGGCAGTTCCCCAGGGCAGGGATGACTCAAACCAGCCGTTTCCAGTGGCGTGTGTTAATACTGCGGAATGATTTATCAAACCTTACCGAAATATTCAAAACGAAAAAAAAGGTAAGCTTCCTTCATGCACAGACACAGAAGCCGTTGCACTCGATGAAGACGTCAGACGAAGCATGAATAATAACTGGCTGCACTTTCCCTTTTCGCTGCGGTCACGTGGCCCACAATGTGAGGCGACGGAAATTCAAAGTGGAGAGACAGGGAACTCCTCACCGGTGAGGCGTAAATACATCTCGAATGCGTTTCGAAGACATGGGTCTGGTTTGTATTTTTGTTTTTGGGGGAAAAAAAGGGAAAACGTTCCGTATGTTCTTCGTTTGCTCCAGACAGAGATTACTAATGATTCAGAAAGGATTTTAAAAAGAAATGCCCCGCGTAACGTGTAACCGTTGTTTTCGAGAAGGTAATATGAGCTATCGGGTGCACCGAAAGGTTTTGCGGCTTAGTGTTTGCGGCAAACATTCAAGCAAGGCGCCCTACTTCGCCCTTCCATTATGTGTGTGATGTGGAATTGAGTTATAATATACTCTTTCACCATCTCCTGTCCCGTATTTGAATAGTTGAAGATACATTGCCAGCACAATTGTAGCCAAAACGTAAACGTTTTTGATGTTCCAAAATCGTAACAAACGATGACCGATCGGTGGTTCATCGGTTTGACGCCGCAAACGAACCGTCCCGAATCGCGGTTGGATCAGCAACGGATCCTTTGGCCCAATGGCCATTGCGCGCGCTATTGGTTACGGTTTCCCACGGCGAAACAAGTTAATTTAATATTTGATTCAATAAATGGTCCGACCATCATGCTGGTGTGTATCCGTGCCATTCAAGAAGACGAAAGGAAATTAATGACGTAAATATGGTGCGGTACGTTTTACAGCTTGCGGCTACGTTGAGCCGGTGTTGGGCAGCATAATTTCCATTCGTCATAAAAAAAAATCAACGACATATTTACACGTCGTTTTAAGCCGATCCCAGGGCGCACGGTTCGGGGTAGAAGCATCGCAACGTTTCGGGCACTTGAAACGAACTGTAACTAATGTGCTTCACGGGTAAAAAGCCTCCAGACAGACTCGTTAAACTAACGCTGCCAGGGTTATCAATAGCAGAAGCAGGCCGGATTTAAGTAACGTTTTTACGAGTGTTGGCTATTAATGTCTTTTATGACCGGAGTGGGTTTTTTTTGTTATCACATATTTTTATTGAGAGTCCCGCAATTCGTGGCACCAAGGATCACTTAAGCTGGTAGTCGCGTATGACCAATCGGTAACTAGGAATAATAAATTATTTAAATTCGTAGTGCGATGTTTGTTTGCTGTTTACGCTTGGTTTACTGTAGGAACAAGAGAAAAAGGTAGAATTTAATTAATTGGCAAACATGTTTTTTTTGTTTATTTTGTCACCATACTATTGACAAAACAATGATAAAAAAAACCTTTCTAAAATGCCCTTAAAATGTTTAGAAACTGTGCGTAAGAAACTTAAACGTAACGAAACCGATCTCTTGTCCGATTGTTTTATATACTTTATTTGTATACTGTTTTGTATACTTTATAACTTGTACAACACACATTTAGAGCTTTGAAATATTATCTTTTTTATTTAAGTCCAAAATGACGAAAGATCTCTTTGAAATATTATCACATAATAAATATTATTACATTAGGGCGGCCCGGTGGTGCATGTGAAAAACGGCGCCCGTCCACACGGCAGGGACCGGGTTCAAATCCCATCCGAACCGTCCCTCGTAGCATGGACTGACTATCCTGCTACGTGGTAAAATAAGTCTTGATACGGCCAGGCCGTTCTAACCGAGCAAAAAAAAAATATTATTACACTTAACTGTTTCGTGTTTCACATGGGACGAAGTTGTCTATCTCATGAGATCCTTCTTGCGTATTTTTATTTACAAATTTATATTCTTATCAAGTCACAAAATACTAGGCAAATATATGTTAACACTTTTTTTATTTCTTAAGAAAGACCAGGCCGTATCAAGACTTGTTTTATCTCATAACGTGATAGTTAGTCCTTGCTCCGGGGGACGGTTTGGATGGGATTTGATACACGGTCCTGTTGTGTGAAGCCGGCGCAGTTTATCAAATACACCATCCGGCCGCGCCCTTATCAGCACTTCACGATGTTAGTACTTCTTAAAAGATCATTTTTATTCATATGTGAGCCACGAATTATTTTTATATTCTAAAAATAGTATGGTAAGAACATATAAATTAATTCACATAAAACACTACACTAAAAAGTCGGGAATAAATGATGTAGCTGAACTTTAGGTATACTTTTTTTTCATTGAAAATAATATAAATATTTCCTTTGTAGACCAGGCCGTATCAAGACTTGTTTTATCTCATAACGTGATAGTTAGTCCTTGCTACCGGGGGACGGTTCGGATGGGATTTGATACACGGTCCTGTTGTGTGAAGCCGGCGCAGTTTATCAAATACACCATCCGGCCGCGCCCTTATCAGCACTTCACGATGTTAGTACTTCTTAAAAGATCATTTTTATTCATATGTGAGCCACGAATTATTTTTATATTCTAAAAATAGTATGGTAAGAACATATAAATTAATTCACATAAAACACTACACTAAAAAGTCGGGAATAAATGATGTAGCTGAACTTTAGGTATACTTTTTTTCATTGAAAATAATATAAATATTTCCTTTGTAAAGCTTCATATTTTACAATGAATTACGAATCAAGCATCAATTCTATTCGAGTCTATAAATTTCATTCTAAAATATTTCCATCGTTTTGGCAAATGATGCACCATAAAGGTTTTATCAATTAACGAAATGTGTTCCAAAGCAAACGCCCTTTTTAATCAAAGCGGTTACCATGAAATTGGTGGTTTAAGCAAAGTGACTTCCCGCTGGTAAAACCGCAATACTTAACACCCAGCGACCTGTTGGATGGTACACATCCAAACGGAGAATGGATGAAACAGGTAACATTTCCATTAATTACGCTCAGTTTTCCCTCGGCACCGATTATCACTGGCCATGCATGCCTGGTACGAATGAAAGCGCAAGATTAGCGAATATGGGATTCGTTTTATTTTTTTGCTGTACCTAGCTTAAGGTGATGGAAAGATGGAACAGAACAAAATGGAAGTAGAATTTATCGAAATGCCTTCAAATCACACCGTCACACGCTATCGCGCGAGAACGAGCTCTGGGTTTGCTGGCCAAGATATATTGCGCTGAAACGAGGAGAAAATTCGACGTTGGGATGGGTTGTCGCGGGAAAAATAGCAGAGGAAGAACTTATGGAACTTTCCAAACGATGTTAGAGTTGTTGAACTTGATAAAAAAATGTTAGAAGCAGAGAGCATAAATTTGCCCACGATTCCAATTTATTCCATCGTCCCACGGGGTGTGCGGGAGTGATATGTATGTAATCTCGGGGGCGGGGTAACCATGTTGATATGTTTCGGTGGGGCACCGGTGGGGAAAAAGTACCCAAAAACCGAAGCACCAGTGGGGACACCGATAAGCGGCGCCACGCTTCGTTTTCTATACCAATATCGCACGGGATCGATTATGCTTTATTTGATTTACCTTATTACAGTGGCGTTCGCGTTGCTTCGGGCATGGAATTTCGATTCGAATTCATTTCCGCTCAACCTTCCCGACCCCAACTTTTCCCTCGAACCCGCGGACTGACGGACTGGTAATCATATTCGAAGCGTGGTTGGGTTTACTTTAGGATTCCACCACAGAGAAGGGCACACAACGTTGGGCGTTTTTCGCGTGATTTACTTGCTGCCAGGATGGGCAAAAAGCAAAGAAGGAGGAGAAAAAAAACCCATTCCAGACCGACGAAACGACAATGAAGAAAAAAAGGTAATCAACCAAACACGACCACAATCCTAAAATGTACCACACCCAAGACGTGAGCCGTTTTGGAAAAGGGTCTCGTTTGAGGGCTTGTAGTAGGGGTTTTTTTTTTGTTTGCTGCTGTTCGCTTCCTTCTCCTTTGTTACAACGATAGCGTTTTGACCCGACATCATTCAGCATCGGTCAACATTGGGCTGATAGGCTCCCGCGTAATTTACATGCAACGTCAATTCATTTCCATTCGATATATTTTTTCTTTCTTCCGTTTTCACCCACCATCCGATCAGGGTACCGCTACCCGTCCTTAGGGCCGTTACAGCGATGGGGTTCACCGAGAAAGAAAAAAAGAAACCAAACCATGCTATGAATTATGATTACTTCGATACACTGCAGCACGATCGCCTGCACGGCTTGCAACGGTACGAGCTATATAGTCTTCTAGGCCTATTTTTATAGTTACTGCTCGATTTATGTAATTTTAATTTCTTTGATTGATGCTCACGATTTCAATTGGGTCGATCAGCCGATTGTTCCCCTTGGGGGTGGTGGTTATAAATGATCGTGTAGCAATTTATCGTAGAGCGATTGGCCGGTGGGGTCGATGTGATCATATTCCTATCGGGTTTAATTATCAACTGAATGGAATGTTTTGCAGATGACACACAGCTATGTCTTTCTTTATTTGTGTTGTGTGATTTTAGCTTCTATGATTTCATCGCGCTATTAATCCTGGTATGATTTAATATTTTATAAAAAAAAGTTCCTATTCCTTATTCTTATTTTTGAAAATTTGTTTTAATATTATAATGACGTGGAAAATTTATTTCTACAAGTCGATAAAAGCGTCAAAAATGTGTAAATATGTTTAGAAATTGTTCGAATATCTTGCAAACTCGTTGTAGAACGTTTAAATTTATTTTTCAACGTCGAATTACAAATAGTGCTGGGTAAATTTTAACTCCGACATATGAACTATGGAGGAAGGGGGTGGAGGAGAGAATGTTTAATTTTTCAATCACCTAATAATAAGCTTTAAAAACATGCTGCTGCTATCAACAAAATGATACAGATCAGCGGAAAACACCCTTACTAAATTATGGAAAACTATCTGTAGTTGTGGTTGAATAATGTCATGGACGACAACGGAGCTGTCGAAACATTGATGCTCAATATCAATCGCAAACTATATGAAAGTACCAATGAAAACTGCGGTAAAACTAGAAGAAACCTTTTAGAAACTTTGAAAAATGTGAAAAACTCCATTTCGAAAAATCCCTCAGAAAAGCTTTGTGGAAATTTTTTAAATACTTTGCAAAAACATTTGGAGAAGGCTATAAAATATACGGAAAATAATTCCGGAGTGGAAATTGGAGTACAAATCATCCGAGTTAAAGTAGATCAACATCGAAGTACGAGTAAACTCCAGAGTAAACTCCGCAAGTTGGCTCCGAATCAAACTCCAAAGTTTGGTCCGTATTTCTTTGTAGTCGATTCCGAGTTTTTCAATCTCGGATTCGGAGTGGATTCATGATTCCACTGCGTAGTTTCCGTCACTAATTACAATCGAAACCCAAGACCCGTCTTATCGCAATCATGATCAACTGATCGACAAAATATGCATTGAAATCAAAACGTTCGGTCAGAATGATAGTTTAGTCGTGCCATAATAAGCTCTTGGGATTTAATTGAAAGAATGAGAATTATATTCTTCATTTTTACTATTTTTCCCTACTATCTTCTAAATAGTTGGATCAAAAATACCAAACTAACTTCATTGAAACTTTAAGCCGTATGCGGATTCACGTTCAAAGTCCCATTTCTCGTCCCGCTTTACGTCGCACGTAGCATTGAACCGTGAATACATATACATAAGACAATGCCACGAAAAAGGGAAAATTATACACCTTTTAACTTTTACGGCCGTATGTCACGAAACGGCCTGTCGGAAGTATGTGGCAAGAAAAGCATATGCAAAGAGGAATTGGCTTCGAAGGTAGCGCCGTATTTTTGAAAGCTTCCACAGCATGGTGGGACGTAACGAAAGGACATTGGAAAAGTTTATCCCTTCGGAAAATGCTTTGTACGCCGTGTTTACGTAGCTGCGTGGGTGTAAAGGCGTGTAAACAACTAAATACAAAAGTAGCGTATAAATGGTAAATGGTTCATGGAGGCCTCTCCTCCATGATGTGATTTGTGTAGCTACCTTTCTGTCGTTCGTTTGTACGGTGTTTTCTCAGCCAGGTTTTTTTTGTTTTGCATTCACCTCACATTCGAGGGGTTTTCACGTTGTTACCTTATTTTCTAACTTTTCGATGTCATAACGTCACCCAAAAATAGAGTGCTTGGTATGGTGCTTTACGATATCTTAAGCTACCACAATGGAAGAATGAACATCCGAGCATGATTGCGCTTTTCTTTGCGCTACCTTTTGTTTTCATTTCCCTCACCGAGTCTCAGTGCAAACAAAACAAATGACGAAAGTTTCGCACTTCATCGTGTATGTGCGTGCAGGCAAAGCCACGCGAGCGGTTGAACCAGCATGTTCGATATGTTCAACTTTTTGCGCACAAAATTGAGAAATAAAATATGAAAATTTAATTTATGCTTCCAATATGAACTGTACACTCAATGGATTTTGCAGGTGGCAGAGAAGCGGCCATGTTGTGCCAAAGAAACGAAACAAAAGCGATCAACGGACGTTTTTCCTCGTTCCACTGTGGCAGAGTGTGGCAGCTGAGCATATAATACGCCTTCGTCCTTTCGTGGCGGCAGTAGTAGTAACCATTCTCCCGGGAGCCATTGGTAAGGTGTACCAAAAGTATGCGGAATTATATTTTATGGCCGGTTACTATATTCTACCCCGTGTTTGCTGGAGGTGTGTGCGTTAAAAAAGGCACAATTTGCACACAAGCAAAAGGTAAACGAATGAAAAACAAGCAGCTGATAGTGGAGCCATAAAGTGAATGTGTAGATTTTATGGGCTTTTCCATGTGTTTACCTTCGACAGCGGCGGGGGCGAATGGTGTGGAGCAGTATTTTCACAACATTGGAATGCAAGGGGAGGTTTACGGTCGAGTTGGAGATTTTTTTCCCCCCTTTGTACCCGTGGTGGGTGGTCACTGGAGAGTGTTTTATTGTTTCACGTTTTTACGATCATCGTGCTCCTCCTAAGCGTACGACGGAAATGAATATTTCAATTCATTCGTTTCATAAGCAGCTGGACGATTGTTTTTTTAAAGGTTGGCCAATATGTTGACCGATTTGTGCTGAGTTAGATTATTTGACAAAAAAAAATGGAAGAACAACAATTCGTCTTAATCGTACAACTCACATACTCAATACATTATCATCAGAATTTCTATAAGAGTTTCCCACGAGAGTAAAAGCGAAATTAAATTTTCCATTGTTGTTTTTAAACGTATACATTTTATTTTAATTCTTTGGTTTTATTAATTAATAATCAATATGCGTATGCTAATTTAAAATTTCAGTTAATTTACTCACAATTATTTATTAAGTTTTGTTAGTCGACGCATGGACTTGCTGGTAGGGGCGTTGCGACGCAAATATGTTCGGCTAAAAGCAAATCTTCTTAACACTTAACACACTAGTGATCAACCTTCCCGCTACTTCATTTCTTTCCAATCATTTATGGAGAGTATACACCCCAGAAAGAAGTTATAAAAGCTAAGAGATTCCTATCGTTCCGAACATGCGAATTTTCGCATTTATTTTGTTTTGTTTCGTATGTCCTTTATTTTTCATATTGCTCTATTATATTATATTATAATACATTTGCTTGTGTAAGTAGCATCCTAAGAATATTTGTTTTTGATTAATGTTTATCCTTTTTAAGCCAGTAATTAGTATTGGTTTCCATCCTTTTCATTGCATGAACTGGGCGCACGCATTGTTAGTTCTCGCGTGTTATAAAGTGTCTTTTACACTTGGCACGTTGTTAAGGCTGATGTACACTTGTCAAAGGTGTTTTTAGTACAAGCACGAGTAAGAAAGGAATTTTAATTTAATTGCGCTACGTAACAACTATAAAGTTTTTTTTATTTAAATGTTTCTACGATTTGTTGTCAAACAATTATATTTAAAGGCGTAAAGATTTTGCATTTACTAATGTGTACTACGGACAGTTAAAATATATAAGAAAAGGTTAGTGATTTTTAATTTACATTTTATCATTCAACATGTTTCCAGTAACTTCAGATTACAATTACAGCTTGGAATTTTACCAAAATTTAATTGAATGCTTAAATTGCCTAACACCAACAAACAAAAGTAAAAAAAAAGATTGCTCAAAGTTAGCAAAACGCAACCCTCGTCAACTGGCAGTATAACAATAATTTGATGTATGATGGATATCGTTAAAACTTGCACTAATGATTGTTTTATCGCTATAGCTTCAGATAACTGTACAAATGCAAACTGTGAAAAACAGTTGCTCTGCCAATCGCAAACAATCTCATAACGAATCAGGGAATAGTAACAAACTTTTTCACCCCGTTTTTTTTCGAGCCTTTCAGGTTGTGGGCGAGAAGAAGAAATCTCTTACCGAGGCATGACAGTCAAAGTTTTTTAATGGTTGAACTCTTGCCCTTTCGATGGGTAGCACTGTTTAGCCTTTTTTCTACTATGTATTGGAGCATTGTTCCCGAGGGTCGGCCGCGTTGCTCCTCTGATATGAGCGACCTATGCCTAAATGGCATAAAGTTTGTGCAGTTAAATGGAAATCCACCCATTCAGCAAAACCCTCATTACCTCGATAAGGATAAATACTGCGAATGTTTAAAGAAGGATGCGTTCCATTTTAAACATATTTGACTGTACTATTTACGCGTGCTGATGTGTGCCTTGCTTATGATTGAATAGCAAAAAAGATGTGAATTGTAGACGTAGCATTTGAGATTGGTTTTGTGATGGTGTGTCAAAGCTGTTTATTTAAGGAGAAAATTGTGTTTATCGATATGATCGAAAATTTAAGACATTACCATATGGCACGATGTGAAAGCAACAACTCATCATAGGAATTGAGTTCAATGGCAACGAAAACCTCATCAAGCTGTACCGTTTCACTTGAATAAATGTCTAATTTGCTATCGAGAGAAGTGTATAGAGTTTCCTTCATTGCTCACGCAAATATGGATTCAGCCAGCTTACTCTTGATGTTTGATCGTTTTCCACGCCTTTGCATATGTTGAAAATCATTGAGGCATAACGAGAGCTGGTCGGCAATTTAGCCAAGTTTACTGGGAGTGCTGATGGAAGTGTAAATATATGATATCAAATATTGTATGCATTTTGCAGACAGTCAATGCAAGTATTACAGACAGACTATAAAAGTTTTAGCTTCCTTTTTTATAACATTTTTTATAGCCTTTATTCAAGTTAGGTTTACATACTGACATACTATAATCTTCATGAAGATTTAAAAAAAGTTAAATTTCTGTCCGTTCAATGACGGACTTTTTTCATGTTCTTAACATGGTATCTTGGGGCGACCCGGTCGTGTATGTGATAAACGGCGCCGGTTCTACACGACAGAACCAGGTATCAAATCCCGTCTGGACCGTCTACCCGTACCAAGGACTAACTATCCCGCTATGTGGTAAAAATAAGTCGCTTAGACTTAGAAGAGCTTATTTTATTATTTATTTATTAATAATGTCAGCCTTATGGCTGAGCATACAAACTTATTTCTACTTAAGGTTATATAAAAACTAAGCGGAGAACTGTGTTCCCAATTTAACTGAGCTAATTTAAAACCAGTACATTATTTAAGCTTACCATGAACCCGCGGGGCGGCTCGCTGGTGCATGTATGTGATAAACGGCGCCGGTCCACACGGCAGCACCGGGTTCAAATCCCATCCGGACCGTCCTCCTGTAGCAAGGACTGACTATCCTGCTACGTGGTAAAAATAAGTCTTGATACGGCCAGGCCGTTCTAATCGAGAAAAAAAATCAGAAATGGGCGGCGTGACCTGTAAGGTCGTTAAAGCCAAGAAGAGAGAGAGAATTTACTCACCATGGGATTTGTATTCGTCTTTTGATCATTTCTTCTTTATGATACTGCATCGATTCATTGGACAGGGCTCAATGCGTCCATTTATATGAAATATTTCCACACCGTTAACAGTTTGACCTAGTTCCGGTTCAGCTAAAGCTGTGACAGACAAATCAACTAACCGCGTACGTAAGGTCATTGGCGTTGAAACGCCATTTCCTACAAAGAAAATTGCTTTCCCTTCCAACGACTCCTAGCATGCCTTTGGGAATGGGTCCCGAATGGATGAGTCGTAAATCTTCTAATCAATGGCGAAAATTTGATTCCTTTCATCCGCACCGCAGGCAGAACTCGAGTTTTACGGACCTTCAACGGATGAACCACCACATGCTGACTAATGGGTTTAGCCTCTTTTATTTTTGTACCCTTTGCAGGGGTGTTCATAGTGGCACTTTTTTACCGATCGTTTTTCGTGGCTTGGTGAGCCGTGGATAGGGTAAATAGTTCATTTTCCCCCAAAACATTCCTGCACTTAATGCATTTTGAATGCAGTAAAATAAAACCACACTGCAGTTGGGAGCGATTTTCCTTCGTAGTTGACTACTAACAATCAGAAGATGGTTGGTCGGAAGTAAATTGAACCACTATAGCCACTATAGCTGTGGAATATAACTTCCAGCTGTGTTACGTTTTCCAGCTGATGTATCTTAGCGTCTTGTGAGGTGTGCTGCGGTAGGTCGAAGAAGAAGAAAATCGAAGGCCCAAAAATCGATAGATATTCTTTTCATTCTTTATATTACTAATCGGCTAAATCAAATTAAGTTCGCATGGGGCTAATTTGATCCACCTTGAATAACATTGCCATTTGATGGCATTAGCCGAATGACGTTTATGAATGACAGCCGTACCCATTAAAGCAGTTCTATGTTTTAATTCGCAATCGGTATTACATGATTAAAGCTTTGTTTATTTTTTTTTGCATAAAGAAAAGTTAGGAAGTGTTGGTAATTAGAGCCTTATACAAAACCGAAGAAACTGTTGAACTTTTTAAAAATTTTAATTTTACCGGTTTTGCAATACTTACTCCCAACTAGTGATGGGAGAAACAGCTCCACAGCCGGAGCCGGCTCCAAAAAGATTTGAAACCGCCTCCGGAGCCCAACACAGTGGAACTTCCACATCTGGATTAGACCCATATCAATTTTATGTAGATTCGTATTGATGATCGCGGTGTTTTAACATCTCTCTAAAATTTTACATTCCTTCCTATTAAGCTTCTTCTTGGGGTAACATTGTTCTGAGTAACGCCTGTCACATAATGAATTATTAAACATATTTAAGGCATATTTCAATAATCCGTCCTTGGTACAGGGTAATAGTATAGATAAGATTAAATTCACAAACTAATCAGAAACATGTATATTGCATATTTCCACCTAAATTTATTCAACATGGCAAAAAATGCATTCTGCTCAAGCTCTGGATTATGCTTACCGATTGTGATCTACGAAAATAAAACACACATTACAGATGTATATAGGAATCCTTTTACATTCGCAATCAGCAATCGATTAATCGAACTTACTTGTCGATTCGTAAGCATTTGTGGGCAAAATCAAGGCAATCTAATTCGGATCTTGTGGACCCATCTCGTGACATGTTTCGACATCGTCCGAGGCCGAAACAAGTGCCTGCATATTCTTTAATCTGCTGGTAACTACACAACTGCCAAGACGTTTAACACTGGCAGTTAACTCGGCATCTGCGTATGCTTCTAATGATGCCACCTTAGCTTCTGTCTTGTCTCCCAATGCTATGTAGTATGGTCCAATCTGCGTGAAAGCATAAACAAACAATTACTGTATAAAGAATATCACTTTTTATCACTGATCATGCACCGTGGATAGGTGATGATACTTACAGCAGTAAGGCATGGTCCTGGTGGGGTCTTTGTGTTGCACGCCGTTAAGTTGTCAAGCAAGTCTTCCACATCAAACAGAATCAATTTACAAACCGCTTTAGTCACATCTTCGAGAAAGCCTAGTCGGTACGATTCCAAGTTGTAGCATCGCTCCACATCGTTAATGAGCATTGCGTAATAGTTGATAAGCCGGGGCGAATACTTGAAGAAGCAGAATCGTGAATGTGGACCACCTGCAACCAGCACCTCGATCAGGTATGTGATAGCTTCGTAGGACCGTGGCACTAGAATTTCGACATAATCCGTAAAGTAGGTGTCTGCAGTTTCGATGTATGCCTCAATATCATCCGGAATGTTTTCTGTATACGTGTACAATGCTGAGAAAGCGGATCTGAATTTTTCCACTCCTACATAGGCGCCGTCTTCGTATTCGCTAGACGAGGCAATATTCGATGTGGCATCAGACAACCCATCATTTATCGCCTGCCAGTCATCTTCCAAGTCGTCTATTGCTGCTTCTACCAGATCCATGTCATTTGTTAGCGAATCTTCGAATTCGCTGGTGTACGTCTGTAGGTCTTGTAACAACGACTCGTTCATGTCTTCCAGACTGTAGAGGAAATCATCTGCAAGCTCAATGTTGTCAATAGTGGACTGAATGGTGTACTCCACCGGTGATATCGTCGCCTTAAAAAAGCTAACTGCGACCACTACGTTCGTCACAATAGTCGGATCAACTTGGGCTCTGCCGTTTCGTATGATTGCAGTTCTAAGAGCACCTTTCAAACGTAGCATTGCAGATTCCACCTGCGTAAGTGCATTAGCCATGTTGCCAAAAGAATCACCAAACAGATGGTCGATATCTACCCCGAGCAGATCTGTCAAGGTTGTACGCGTGGAGGCCTGTTCTGTATCGATAAAGTCTTGTAAGTCAGCGATGGCGTTTACAATTGGATCAAACACGCCATCATAGTTTCTGTCAGTTTTAGGCACGGCCGTGACAATCGCACTAGCTATCGGAGGACCTAATTCAGTCACTTGGGTACCGAGGGATTCCATTAGAGGCAGTACCTGGACGAACAGGTCATAATCCGTTTTTAATTCAAACCCATTTCTATCGTCTACTGCTTCGAGCAAAGGTGTGATTGAGTTGGCAGTGTTTTTGATAGTCAAACTCGACTGCACTGTGCCGATCGAACCAAACTCTGGGCGTGGATCAGCGAATGTGCGCTATAAGTATAGATGCGTACAATGGAGATAATTAGCATTTTTGCACACTTTAGTAGTAACGTAGAAAACAGGTTGTGAAATAGTAAAACTGCGAGAGTAACATCGACGGTTTTAATCGTATTACATTACCTGAAGCAGCAAGCAACCCACTAGAAGATACAACGATGAACTTAATCGTGCCATTGTAGACTGAGCCAATGGCGTATAAGTGAGACTTGCTGATCGTTCACCATGAGGTATTCATATATAGGTAGTATCCAGATACACGAACCGTACAACACTTGCGCAAACAAATCTAAATGAAAACAGATTTTTTAAGGGATTGTGGAAAAGAACGAAGCGAAACTGAAGCCATACTAGCTAATATCTAGATATTTTACAATGTGGTTTAAAATGTTTTCGAAAAGCTTTGTTTGTAAAATAATCCAAAACAACATACATCATACAACCTACAGGGAAAGTTAGACAAAACTGTTTAACTCGATGGAATCTGATGTCTTTCCATATAGTATTATAAAGAAGAGACTCCTCTTTGAGCGCTACATTAAGCTCAACTATTAAAAATGGCTTTATAAATGTTTTAAGCATGATAAATTAGCTTCTAGCGTAGTAAAATATACTATCAATTTATAGTGCTCTTTCGTGGAAATTTTTGTACACATGTGTACGCTTGCAAAAGGTACACAAACTTGTTTTTCCCTTCGCTCGTACTGTCTGCGTGCTAACCTGAAATTTCCATGGTTGAACCACAATTCTGTCTCTCCAAATCAGAGCATGAAAGAACAAACATACTGTCTATCGCCGACCTTCGACCAACACAAGCCCGACTTTCGTACGGAAACTATGCGTTTGGTGGTAATTACTGTTTCGGTACGTGTACCACAATTCATTTGTGTCAATAGTGAATGCAAAAAAAGGTAGGAAAAAGAACCACAGTTGTACAAGCGCTTTTCATCAATGACGAAATCGTTTTCTGTCTGCGAAAAAGAGCCACTGCTGGATGAAGGAACTCGGCTGCGATTCAATTCGCATTGTGAGCTAGAGCGTTGTTGAAGATGTTTTCACATAATTTTTTCTCTTAGGTTAATTTTATTATTTTAGTGTTGTAATATGTTCTTACGCTATTCATAACTTTACTCAAATTTGTGTGTTTTAAGTAGAAAGTGTTTTCTTTTAAAAAAAAAAACAAGGTATGCATAACGAAAGTGCGCAAAACGCGATTTTTTGGAGGACCAGCCATGAGAAAACTAAGGTACGATAACTAACGATAAAGTGTTGTGAAATTAGCATTAAAAGTTGTAAACTCCATTAAGGAATACGCAAAAAAAGCATGATAGATGACACTCCCGAGCGCCATTTGCAAACATGAATAAGAATTACATTTGTGAGTGGAAAATTTGATGGCTTGGTGATTTGGAGATAATGGCGTATATTATCGCATTTACCATTCATGTGACCGACATTCGGCATTATTCTTATGCCACAATCTCTGTTTCTCTTTAAGCAAGAAATGATCTAATATTTCCATTCAAGAGAATAGAAATGATGGCAATTTGGTGTCCAAAACTTTCGGTAAAATTTACTGTTTTCTTTTATCGCATTTTTAAAGCAAACTTTTCACTTGCCGTTTTTATGCCGCCGGAATAGTTCAGTTTCGGTGTTCGGTAGCGTTGGAAATTAGACCACCGCTTGCATAATTTGGATGTTTTTGCGCATGTTTAGTAATAATTTCCATTTTTATCAACCAGATCATGAGAATCGTGTCCAAATGAGTGCAGACGGTAAGGGGAGGATTGAGCTAAAGAGCTATTTTGTGTTGCTAGTGAATAGTTTGAATTTTCCCGCGCATACCGATCATGAGGTCTTATCTTACGGCGCTATTTGATGTGCCAGTTTTTTTTACATAGTACCAAATGTTTCCGGTTTCCTTTATTTGCTTCTGCCAAATTTAGCGCGAGAACTGTGCTGTGCTAAGCAGCGAAACTGGCCCACATTTTTTGGGAATCTCGTTACTTGCTGATGGGAAGTTTAGATACAGTAGTTCATTATGCATTCAACAAACTGTTTGTGTGTATTTTAAGCTTTTGTTTTATGTTTCAGAAGTTGTTATCATGTAAATTAATGAAGGCATTTTACGAACATAAATGCGGGTAACACCATAAATTTGGAAAATAACTGAAACTAAATGCACGCAGTTGTATGGTTTGGATAACGGAAAGTTTGGATTTTAATTCTTTAGAGAAAGGTCTGGTAGTACTACTTAAGAAAATGTTTTGTAATCGACAATGTTTCTCCATTTGATATAAATTAATATTTCATCATTGATAATATTTACTTAACAGTGCGACAAAAGTTGATTGTTACTTATTTTTCAGGATAAAAAATCATTATAAATTTCGTTACAAACTTGTTATTAAGTAGAACAATCGGTGCTTCGGTAAAAGTTCCACAGAATGCAATAAACTGCAGCAATGGTTCATTTTATCCGTTAATTCAAGAGCTCCTCCGTTTGGGTGCATCGATGCGTGCTCTTGGTACTGTACTCGTACCAAAGGGATTACGAACTGTTCCTGAACAATCTTCCTGAATAAATGCTTCCCGTCAAGTGGAGTCAACTTTGTAAACGGAACAGATGCCATTCACTCATTGTCGATCCCCGGTTGTGGTTGAACCATTTTGCTCTACAGCTGAAGTTATCAGCTACTGGGGAAAAACCCCTTTAGCATGGTATGTTCGCAACAGTTCTGTAGTCTGTAGTGATGTTTCCCTCACAAAACCCCTATTTGTGCGTTGATGTTCTCAATAGCTAGCGGCAGACGACATCGGTTGCGTGTAATTTCAAATTAATGTCTGCAAACGTATGCAGCGGCTGTAAACGCTTGGTATGTTGCGCTGCATCTACGCAAGGAGATCCCAACAGAGTTGGGGTTCCGGTTCCGGTAGCATCACGAATACATCCGTGTGCCGGTTTAATTTTATTGATGCTGTCTGGCACCTTAATTACTCGTTTCAGCACAAACCGAGCGACGTGCAGGGAAAATGCCATCTTGTTCAACCATTTACTGGAGGCATTGCTAGCAGCATTGCGTAGAACTGCTGCTTTAGATCAGGATATGCTTACCTTAGCAGAAGCTAACTAACCTTCATGAAAGCGAATGATTTGAAAGTGTTTTGAATGGGTTCCAATCAGTCTTATCATCGATTTTCTCTGTGGAAAGCAAATAACTTTCCTAGGAGGTAGCACTTTTCATTCCTTATTAAATGATAAGGAAGTTTTCTCTTATCATTCTCGATAAATGGATACAGAAGCCCGTTTAGTCATGTTGCAGCCTGTCGTTAAAAATGTTTTTAAGCTGAAAAATAAACATATTTTTTAATTACAGATCATTGACAAATATTTGCAGAAGAATTTTCATAAAATTATCTTTTTTTATACTTTTATTAATGCACATAATACGAATTTGATGAGCTAAATTTAATATTGAAATAATCACATATGATAACATTAAAAATATTAATTTGCCTCATGTTTTTTCCTCTTTTCAGACTGAACTATCACACAATCTGCAGCAGCTCTCGGAAAAGGCGCGTTCTACAACCGAATTCATCCAAAGACTGAAAGGAATGAGCGATAAAGTGACGGTGAGTCCCATATGAACCTGCAAAATCGCTAACTCCTCGCTACACCGAAATTCAGCCTCCAAAATCATGTTCCGTTTCCGGTTTAGTATAAATACCGCTCTGTAATTTACTCCCCTTTTCCGAACGAGAATTCGCGAAAGTGGATCCTATTGTATAGCCGACCGTTTATATCGATGGGAAATCCTCTCCATCGGTTTTCCACTGTTTTTTGAAAAACGATACACGCGTTAGCCAATCCCTTTGTTCTCCGATCGACCCAAAAGGGCTTTTCCCATCGTGGCGTGCCACGTGTGCTTTTCCCAACGCTTTGCCAAAACCGGTACAACCTTCTCACACGCATTCGTTTGACTTTCGTTCTAGGATACGTGCATCGAGTTCGAGCGGCTGGTTGCGGTACAGTGCGAGGCGCTGATAGCGGCCATTAACGCCCGAAGGGATGTCCTGCTCGATGTAATACGAAGCGATAAGGAAGCCAAAATACGCACACTAAAGGTAAGATTGATTTGGGTGTAAACCGAGTCCCTGATACGGACCGCTTTGATTTGCGATACGGGAATGTTTGGTAATGATATCCTCGGCAGGGATGCTGCCCAATAATCAATGCGATCCTATCAGGAAGATGAACGTTGTATGGGGAAAAGTTTGGTGCTTTAGATAGTGAAGCTTCGAGAACGTTTGATGCGTATCTTGTTTGAACTATATCAAACACTAATACTAATTTTGCTTTCCATTACAGGATCAACAGGCAAGCTGTACTGGGAAACTTCAGCAAACCACCGGCCTAATTCAGTTTTGCATCGAAGCACTGAAGGAAACGGATAGCGCAGCATTTTTGCAGGTAATTTACTCCTATATAATACTTTTTTCCTACTTCGAAGGGCTAAAATTTTATTGGAAATAAATAATAAACAAATAAAATCGTATACGAGTAGTTGTTTAAATCCTTATTTCCTATAGGAGAATTCAGAATTTTGGGTTTTGTTTTCCTTTTCAAGCGATTTGTGAAACATTTGTATCCCAACTAGATCATATGGCATCGTTTCGATATCATTTTACGATTGCAACATTGCAGTAAAACCATACGATGTACCAACCAGCAACAACCATCCATTGAGATGTCCGCTATCGATATCGTTGGCGTCAAAGGGACGAAAGAAAAATCCATAAAATATTTAAGTGCTCCTGCTGTCCATGGGGTAGGCTCATGGGTTTGTTTAACGTTCGAAGTTAGCAGAAAAAATAAAATTTATTATACGGTTCTGTTTGTTTTTGAGCAACGTTGCGTACGTTGCGCTAGACCGCGAATGGAAATTTCCATTGCATCTTTGTTTGTTTAAATAAAAAACACACGTAACCATTGCATAACAATGAGTTTTAAAAGTGATGATTTTTGAAACCAACTAAATAAAAATTTAGTAAAAAAGTAAATTAAATAAAGATTTTTTTTTGTTTAAATTTGTTAATACGATTTGAAAATATATTTTTGAATGATCGTACTTTTATAGCGAATATCTTCTGGTAAAAACATTTGCTTAACTCTATACATTCTTTACTGTACAGTCAATAAAATCCACACTTTTTCTACCCGCCGATAGTTAGTAGAAGGATCATGTTTGGTTTTTTTTTCTCTCCCCACAAGGATCATGTTTGGTTTTGTTAGGAAAACTTTTGATACCGTTTGTTTATTCTCTCGGTGACGCATGTGGATGGTTTTGTATTGTTTAGCAGTTGTAGTTGTTTTCAGATGGAAAGTTTCGCTTCCGTATCGAGAGCAACGGAAACACTAACCAAAGCGTACTGAAAAACGATTCAGTTAGGGGATCCCGTATCCTGCTACGACTTCTCACTCACTATAGGCATTGCCCTACTGGGGTGAAATCAGTTGATTTTTTTGGGATTCGCGGGAAAGCGCTTTCATGCGTATGGTTTTTGTCTGCCCTTATGGCCAATAGAATCCACACAAACAACATCAAAGTATACGTTGGCCAGGGGTGGGTGAGGTGAGAGAGTTTCAAAAGCAGAAGCAAAACCACTTCCGAACCGTTGGTTATGTCCGTTCGTTATAGGAAATGGTTGTGGTTCACCTAAAATGGTAAGGTTTTTTCTGGTAAGAAAGAAAATCTACCCCGAGCACAGACATAGTACTAATTCAATGATCGTAACATACAAAAGATGGGTTAAATATTGTTCTCACTCTTTATTCATTCAAATATTGTTTACTTCTATTCGTATAATTGCAAAGCTGCTAGAGTTTAGAGATCAACACAATAGAATAAACGAATTTACTTTGTATAAAACTTTGGTAGAGCTAAATTTTTGTTGCAAGGTAATCAAAAATAAAAATTATTATTTTGTGTATTAAATACAAAATGTCAGTTAAACTGCTTAAAGGTATAAAGTTGTCATAAAATTTATATTGATTGTAATAACACTCTATTCAGGACACTTTCCATCAATTTCTTGGACAAGCTAATTTCATTTAAAGCATCATAATAATCCTCCATTTGTGTGGCAGCTCTGGTTGGGCTGTATACAGCAGCATTGTTTGCCAAAAGTTTCACACATTACCTGATACCATTCGATTTGTGCGAAAAACTGCGAACAACGTAATCCCTCGTTGCGTCTGATGAGCGATTCACATTTGCGACTAATTAAAATGCATTTTTAATTCCCCTTATCTGGTGGTTGCGATGTGACCGACTGGAAAAACGATGTACCTCTGCAATGGGGGAAATCCATGCCGGGAGCAATAAACTGATAGAATGCGGTGGCGCGTAGGTGACTTTCCGGTTTCGATTAGCAAGCAGATAATATCGTTGTCTGCATTGTTGGAATAGATTTATGAACTGCTAAAGAGCCATATCCTCGGTTAGGGAAGAATATATTGTTTTTATTTTTTTTGTGTCGCGTTCCAGTGTTAATACATGTGAAGTTGGGTGACGCGAGCGTGTGAGCGAGAGTGTGTGTGAGCGTGTGAGCGAGGATGAACGCGAGCGTGTGTGAGTGTGAGTTCAGCGCGGTAAGGGGATATAAGCGGCGCGCGCGGCTGAACTGGGGCAGTTTGGATTTGGGTTTAAATGAATAAAGCGAAATTTGTTTTGAACTTCTAAATTCCTTTCTCACATGGGGGCTCGTCCGGGAAATGAGTAAATTATCCCTCTGACCAGTGTCGTTCCTTAGTGGAAATTGTGAGGCTTTTCGTTAAGCAATTTGTGACGTTCCTTAGTGGAAATTTGTGAGGCTTTTCATTAAGCATTTGTGACGTTCCTGAGTGGAAACCTGTGAGACGTTCCTGTGTGGAAAACCCGTGATGCGTTGTAATTCCTGTGTGGAATACTGTGAAGATTTTACAACAAATTGTGACGTTCCTGTGTGGAAATTTCGGTTGTAACATTTTCTTTGTGTGCGAGTAAACAGCGCAACATCATGGGTACCGTAGAGGAATTATGTGAAATTTTCACTAAAGTTGGCCTGATGCGTGAATGTGAAAAGTATTCGTTAAACACCACTGGTGGCAAAGTGGAAATGGCCAACAGAATAGTGGAATATCGGGCAACGATTGCTTCGGTAGTTAATGTCGGTACACCCAAGAGTGGACGTAGTGTGGAATCGTTGAACAACAATCCCGAAAACCAAGAAGGCGAGGGTGCTCAAGCGATTCATGGTGAAGAGAATGAAGGAGTTGACGAAGAGGATGATCCTCTAGAAAATACAAAAGGCGAAAGCGAAGATGTCGATGACGACGACGAGTCCGGTGGTGAACTTTTTCAAACGGCTCTGCGAACATCATCGCCAAGACGATCGCGACGAGTTTATACGTTCCGCGATATCGAAGATAGTATTGAGAGTTTTGGAGCAGAAGAAGGTCAAGACGTGAAACTTTGGTTGTCTCACCTTGAATCTGTGGCGAAAACCGCACGTTGGGATGATGAGCAACGGCTAATCATGTTGCGGAAAAAGTTGACGGGTGTTGCGAGAAAATTCGTGTTTTCCTTACGCAATGTGTCGAGCTACGCGAAGCTAAAGAGAGAATTAGTTGATGAATTTGCTCCATTAGTGCGATCGAGTGATGTGCATCGTATCCTTTCAAGCCGAAAGAAAGGAGTGACCGAGACAATGAGGGAGTATTTGTATGAAATGCAACGCATAGCCAAACAAATCGATCTCGATGAACCAAGTTTGTGCGAGTATGTTGCCAACGGCGTCACGGATGATGATTTCTACAAATCTCTTCTATACGAGGCTCGAACGGTGCGCGAGCTTAAGGAAAAATTACGGAACCATGAAAAGGTTCTCAAAACGAAAAAGAAGAAGGCAACCGATAATGCAGAAAGTAAACGAGAAGGCACGGCGAGCAAGCCGGATACTAAGAAGACGGAACAAAGGTGTTACAATTGCGGAAAGAAAGGACACCAGGCTCGTGCTTGCACAAAGGCGCAAGGCGGTCCGAAATGTTTTTCGTGCCAGGCATACGGCCACAAGTCCAACGAGTGTGCGCAAAACAAAAAAGTTGTTCCTGCTAAAGTGAATGTGATGGAAGAAAGTGAGGGATTGATCGACGTTTTGTTCCACAATACGGTGGTAACGGCTTTGTTTGACAGTGGTAGCAAACATAACCTTATGACAAAAACGTGTCATAACAAGATCGGGGGTACTACTCTAAGTGATACCACAACGTGTTTCCGTGGTTTTGGAGGCGTGAAAACAAAAGCCATCGGTTTTTTCGAAACGGACATCACGGTAAACTGTAACGTATTCCGTGGAATAAGGTTCTTTGTTGTACCGAGTGAGTGTATGTCATATGAAGCAATTTTGGGACGAGATTCGCTGAATTATTTTGGTGTGACAATGACAACAGCCGGGCTGGAAATAAGCCCGTGTGATACAACAAATGAAGTTCTTTCGATCTTGCGCGAAAAAGATGACGAAATCGATGTTCCCCCACGATTCGCAAAAGAAGTAAAAGAGTTGATTTCGGCTTATCAACCAAGTAAAGAAGTGAGATGTCGTGTCGCGACAAAAATCATTTTGCATGATGACACACCAGTGCGTTCCTCACCTAGGCGATTCGCGCCGGGCGAAAAGGCTGTGTTGGAGAAAACAATCGAAGAATGGTTGGCGGCGGGTATAATCAAAGAGAGTGAGAGTGATTTCGCGAGTCCCGTTACGCTTGCGCGAAAGAAGGACGGCACATTACGTGTGTGTGTGGATTATCGCGAACTAAATCGGAAGATGGTGAAGGATTGTTTTCCTATGAGAAACATTGAAGATCAGATTGATCGCTTGAAATCGGCAAGTGTTTTTACCACGCTCGACTTGAAAAATTCGTTTTTTCATGTTCCGGTAGAAACAGCGAGTCAGCGGTACACCGGTTTTGTTACCCACGCGGGACAGTACGAGTTTCTTAGAACTCCTTTTGGGTTAGCAAACAGTCCAGCAAGCTTCAGCCGATTCGTTGCTGATGTGTTCCGCGAATTGATAAAAGACGGTCGAATTCTAGTGTACGTGGACGATCTGATAATTCCATCGTGTGACGAAGAAACAAACTTTCAAACAATCAGGGAGTTATTGAAAGTAGCGAGTGAATACGGTGTACAGTTTAACTGGAAGAAATCGCAGTTTTTGAAAAAAGAAGTTGAGTATTTGGGTTATGTGATAAGCGGGGGGTGTTACCGCATATCACCAGCCAAATTACGATCAGTGCAGTTTTTCCCGGTACCGAAGAATGTAAAGGAGCTTCAGCGATTTTTGGGACTAACTAGTTATTTCCGAAAATTTATTGCCGGGTACGCGACGATTTCAAAACCTTTGACGAATTTACTGCAGAAAGATGTTCCGTTTGAGTTTGGTGAAGCACAGCAAAACGGCTTCGACGAGTTGAAACGTGTTTTGGTAACCGACCCTGTGTTGCGGATTTACGACGAAAATAGTGAAACTGAACTGCATACGGACGCGTCTAAATATGGCTACGGAGCTGTATTAATGCAAAAGAATGACGATGATAAGTTTCATCCGGTTGCGTACATGAGCCAACAGACATCTAGTGCCGAGAAGAACTATAGTGCGTATCACTTGGAGGTTTTGGCAGTGGTTCGTGCTGTGGAAAAGTTTCGTGTTTATCTGTTTGGCATTAAGTTTAAAATTGTGACTGATTGTGCGGCTTTTAAGCAAACATTAAAGTCGAAAGAACTATCGGCTAGAATCGCGAGATGGGCTTTAATGCTCGAAGAGTACGAGTACGAAGTAGTGCACCGATCAGGATCATCGATGAAGCATGCCGATGCTTTGAGTAGAGCACCAGTGATGATAGTTACGCACGACCCAATGATCGAGGCTCTCAAAAGGTCGCAAAAAAGTGATGAACGTATTAAGGTGATTATCGAACTATTGAAAACTCAAGAGTATGAAGATTATGTGATGAGTGATGATTTGTTGATGAAAGTGGTTCAAGGTAGGGAACTTATCGTTGTACCATCAGATATGCAGAGTGAGTTAATACGTAGAGCACACGATAATGGTCATCTTGGAGCACGTAAGTTAGAGGCCATTATTCAAAGAGAGTTTTATATTACGAACTTGACTGAGAAAGTGAAACAAATCATCGCGTGTTGTGTGAAGTGTATCCTCTCTGAGCGGAAAAGAGGAAAAACGGAAGGACTACTAAACTCGATTCCGAAGGGTGATATTCCGTTTGACACCTATCACGTGGATCATTTAGGTCCAATGGACATTACGGAGAAAAGGTATAGGTACCTGTTTGTGGTAGTAGATGCGTTTAGCAAGTATACCTGGATTTACCCTACTAAGACGACGAATTCGTTTGAAGTTATTCAACGACTTAAGATGCAGAGCGAAGCATTTGGTAATCCAAGGCGTATTGTGCATGATAAGGGAACCGCGTTTACATCAAACGATTTCAAGCAATACTGTGAGAACGAAGACATTGCACGAGTTGAAATTACGACAGGAGTTCCACGCGGAAACGGACAAGTGGAAAGAGTAAACCAAGTCATAATTGGTATGCTGAAGAAGACGAGTGCGAACGATTCTACGAAGTGGTACAAACACATCGCAAATATCCAGAAATGGATAAACTCCAGTCCGCACTGTAGTATCGGTGTATCTCCATTTGAAGCCATGTTTGGCGTACCGATGCGCAACGAGGGCGATCTCCGATTGGGCGAGCTCATGGAGGAAATTCGAGTGGCCCAATTTAACGACGAACGAGAGAAGTTACGGGCCGGAGCTAGATCCTGCATCGACAAGGCGCAAGAAGAGCAACGCAGATCTTACAATTTACGAGCGCGACCGGCAACCGTCTACAAGGAAGGAGATTTGGTGGTCATCAAGCGGACGCAGTTCGGCCCTGGACGGAAGTATGCTGCGGAATATCTTGGTCCGTACAAGATAACGAGTGTTCGACCACATGATCGGTACGATGTGACGAAAATCAACGGTGAAGGGCCAAAGACGACCTCGACGGCTGCATCACACATGAAGCCATACCGGATGTAATACGTTGGAGATCCTCCGGGGCGGAAGAATCTGTCGAGGAAAGGCCGTGTGAAGTTGGGTGACGCGAGCGTGTGAGCGAGAGTGTGTGTGAGCGTGTGAGCGAGGATGAACGCGAGTGTGTGTGAGTGTGAGTTCAGCGCGGTAAGGGGATATAAGCGGCGCGCGCGGCTGAACTGGGGCAGTTTGGATTTGGGTTTAAATGAATAAAGCGAAATTTGTTTTGAACTTCTAAATTCCTTTCTCACATACATTTGTACAAATACAGCTTTCGTTGCAAATTTCACTTCCTCTTTCAGCTTTGCTGTTGTATATGGGATATTGTTTGTGCATATTTACCAGACACCATCCATGGTGGCGCTTGTTTTGAAGATATTGTGCAAATGTTTCATGTGTTCCAAACGGATTTATTCGTTTATTAATCTTTCGGTTTCATTATTTTATTTATTAATAATTTTCATTACAAACGTTATTTCGTTCTCATACATTCATTCATACAAAAAACAACTAAAAGTTCATTTTTTGATGTTACGAATTACCAACCGTTTCATGATTTCTATTCCATGTGAACCATTAAGGGAATCGCAGCAATGCTCCGTATAGGTGGTTCCCGGGAGAAATTATCAAATGCACCCTTCCAATCAACCAACATTGAAAAGGGTGTGATGGACTTGCCGGTGAGGTACATTAGTATAGCCACATATCAGTGCCGCCACCACAAGTCACGGCATTTCCGCTTAATCAGTCACCAAGTGTCCTAATGGCTGTCCATCGTTTGCTGGAATGTGCTCTTTGAAACTGGCAATCGATTTCTGTGGTCACCTCTACTGGGTAAAGCCTGGCCATTGGTTGTGGTTGTCGGGCGTACAACCTATGCCTACGAAAACCTAACCGTTTATGGTTTGGATCAGGTGAAGCGTAACGTGGACAGTGAAACCTTTATTAGTAGCTTTAATTATTCGATGCTGATTGGGAAATGGATTTATTTTGGGGGCTTGGAACACATAGATCAATACTTCAATCATGTGCATCTAATTTAATTCGCAAGTTAATCACATACGCAGCATGAAGAATAATAAATGCTGTCATTGAATGAAGTGTATAACTTAGTTGTATAACGTATAACTAAGGCTTAGTAAACCCTATTTTACACGCTTTTACCATTCCATAGCATAAAACAGTTTTTCACATGATTTTGCTCGGTACTACATAAAAGCATTGATTTATTGTGAGAAAATGCGTTCATCGATTCCACCATATTTCATAACGATGACCACAACCCACCAACATGGCGTGGTTTACATTCGGAGCATTCTGAAAAAAAAGCACGTGCGGTTAGGGCAGCATTTGAAATTCGACTCGTGACACCGTCTCCCTAACCTTCTGCATCAGCTCCAACCCGTTCGCTCTTTTCGTTCAATATACTATTTGACAGACATTTTCAACGCCTCCTCCAAATATGGGGTTCTCGTCGCGGCCACGACTTTTTAGACTTCATTTACTTTTGACACTGGTGGGTCCGCTTCAGTGATGCAGGTTTCGTCTACTATAGCGGGAATAACATAACGAGAAGCGCCTGCTTAAATAGAGAGTATTGCGGTACGATGGAGGTCGTCGGTTGAAAAGGTCAAGAAATAAATCAAACAAAGAGACATCGGTTCGTAATAGATACGTCTATGCACTGTACACTGGGCCTGTTGTCTTCTTTGCGGTTGCAGTTACGCAAACGTGCAAGGTGCATTAGGCTTTAACCGCAAAAAGAGCCTTAAGTAGCGACCGGGCGTTTGTGGTTTGTGTTCATTCGCTTAAGAAATATAAGAAAAAGAAACTAACGAAATAAATGTGTCCCGATGCTACATGCGACACGAATGTATCGACAAAACACCTCCCGATAGGGTTTAGAAAATAAAAACATAACTCATTCCGACTTGCCATTGGGGTTGACGATTCTATTCCATCGCTGGCGATGTCTTTCGTCTTTCGTTGTGATGTATTTATCTTTCCTTTCTTCTGCTTCTTTTTCGGTTCTCCCGGCTGCAGGTGGGCTCAATGTTAATTAACCGCGTCGCCAACACGGACATGACCTGGCACCAGGAGGTTACTAATGCGGCCCCACGCGTATCGCCAATTATCGATCTCACGCTCGACGACTCGTCGGTGATTCGCGCCATCGATAACCTCAACTTCATACAGATGAAGCGTAAGTATCCGTACATGGTAAGATCCATCCCCGTTCATACCCCCCGGGGCATAAGAAGGGTTTGTGTAAGGCGGGTTTCGGGCGTGACTTTCACCACATAAGAACCCGCACACGCAGAAGTGTCCGAACGGTTGTCCCTTGTGGGTGGAATTAATTTATTCAAGGTGTGTTATGCAGCACGCAGAACACCCCATGCTGGGTGAAACAATGCACGAGCTGCATAGTTCGTGCTCAATTAAAGACAGAATTAAGATTTTCTCACGCAGCCCAACATTCGGTTGGCGCTTTATTAAGGTAGAATTAAAGTAGAACGTACAGAAGCTACTTGAGCATATGTAGATGTTCACAGAATTATTTAAAACAAAAAACAAAAAAAAAACAAAATAAAAATCCAAAAAAGAACTAAAATCTTCTTTTCCTGGTAGCAAACTAATTGATAAAGATTTCTTGTACAATATTGTAATGTATTCATTTTCGAAGGTCGCTAATCGATTTGACGTTAACATAAAGAAAAATTGTAATTTCTTTTATCATTGTTCTCATGAGTCTCGGAATCAATACCTAAATTGGTCATTATGCCCAAACCCTCCACACGATGTACTCGTTTTGGTTTATCCAATATTTGTGTCCCCCATTCGTGAATATATTCATCGTGTCATTAGTGCTTCTAAAGATAAACGAAAAACATCATCAAAATCTTCTCAGTTTTGCGACTCGAGCTGGTGAGAAATATGGGTATTAATTATTCCCGACCCGTTGCGAAATGCACTATTAATAACGAGCCTTGCCGATGGACAGGACAGGAGTTCCCTCCGTTTATTTACATCGATGCCATTCGGCACGGTAATTTGCGGCAATACTCGATGGCAGTTGAATTTTAATTAACTCGTGAAGTAGTACCGCACATGGTGGCAAGCTCCACACACGAGACACAGCAACGGGGAAAAATGACCTGCTCTCCCGAGGGCAGAGTGGTTGAGGCAATGGGTTTTTAATGCTCTGCTGGTAACAACATGTCCGATCGATAGGAACCAACGGCATAAATGTTACGGCGAACAGGTAGTAGGTTTGTGAAGTAGCAGCGTACATACAAAAAACCTTCTGAATGAATGCGTTAATTGCACCGTCGCCGCGCGATCGATGGGAAATGCAATCACACCACAGCAACAGAGTTGCCATTCCGCTACTGACACGCAAGATACGATCGCTAGATGTAACCGTGGCGGGCGTGTATGGTAATCTTAACCTGTTTTTTTCTCCTTCTCTCTTATCCTTCTTCACTCATTTCATGCAGCCGCCAAGGAAGGCGAAGAACGGCTACCGGCAGGTGAGAAAATGTAGATAACAAAATGTTTTTTTTTTCAATTCCATTTTTGGATTTTTATTAATGTGTTTGTGGTGATTTGATTTCACGCTGTGTTAAGTTAGCATATAATTTAATTTTATATGTTTTTCTTTGTGAAAGTATTTTCGTTTAATTTATTACACGCAATATTTACGCATTCAAAGGGTATTATTGGGTTTTGTTATTCAATTTCTGTTATGTTTCCATATGTTTCCTTCATATTATGCCAAATATTGAAATATTCATTCAATGCGTAAAATTGGTTGCTACTATCTAATCCAGCTTCGTACGTTCGCGGCCTGCACAATGTTGTTAACTGATTGTGCAAAACAACGGAATAGAAAATGGAGTACCACTGCTCGTCGTTTATTCACTAAGCCTTGGCAACCGATTCGTTAGTACGTTTTGCAGGAAAGAGAACGGAGAATTAGGGAGCATTTTCTTTGTCAATGTGCTGGGAAAATCGAACGCACTCTATCAGCAGCATGCACGATAACATACATAGCAGCGACTGTAGGCTTTATCATCGCAGCCCCGGTTATGGTGGCGTTCACCGTACGGGCACCACGTCAGCAAGGTGACATTATTGCGGCAAGGACACTTGAGCGCAACAAAAACATCCTTCGACGAGTGTTTTCGTACATTGTGTACTCCGATTTTCCCGTACATCCGGAACGATCCTCTTATCGGAGGCTGAGGATCGTGTTCTTTTAATACTTCCCCGCTCACGCTGTTGATACTGAGGGAACGAATAAGTGGGAAACGAAGGTAGACGTTCCGAAGCACGGGCACTGTGGACATAAACACCCACTTGACACCCTCGGTCGAATGGGATTGGTAAGCGCCGGGTGGATGTATTTTTCCATCCACGTTCGATCAGCGTGTCAACATTGGCACAGTGGGCTGTTCAAACAACCGTTCACCGCGTGTCTAGCCGGTTCGAAATTAACCGAATGTCCTCGATTTAAATTGGATTCAATTTTGCAAATCTGCTTCATTTTTTTTTTGGGTGTTGCTAATGTTTCATCAAAACAGGGTCTGCCAGGGTTGAAAAATCGATAGGAACGTTTCGTCGAGTTTTATGTTGAACAATGCGCACAAAAGTTTTTTTGTTAGCTACTTTTCTATAAATACCAATCAGATGGTGGTGCAAAGGACAAGTTGTTTATTTAGTGTTTTATTTATTTGCTCTTTTTATGTTAGATCTAGAAGTTTGTTGTAAAAAGTGTAAAATTTAGTATGGCAATTTCATTTTCCATAAAAACATAGTAAATGATTCACTTTTTTGTGAGTTGAACATTAGAATTTTTGGAATTTTAAATTTTTGTATATATTGTTAGAAGACTACGTGATTTACTTGTTACTATTACAAGAAAAAAACAAATTTTCTCAATTAACGTGGAAATTTTTCCATACACACGTATTCATTCCCATGGTGCTGTTCGTTTTATCACAGTAACAGTTCCCTGCATTTCTTGTATAGAGGCAATCGTTAGTTACAGTACTCTGTACTCACTTTGTCGCTGGGAAAGGCTCTGATTAGGCCGATAAAAGCAAAGGACCAAATCCCATAGTAGAAATAGTAGAAAAGCGTTGTGCAGGCGTGCGGACAAAAGAAAAAAAACGTACGCCTCTAGCGCTTCGAAAACCTTGACAACGCTAACCGCACTGATTGTGGCCATCTCCGAATTTGCTTGAACCCAACGTTGTATCAAACCGTTACGGTGCATCGAAACATAAAGCTTCATCGATCATGTGCTTCCGTACGAAACAGGTCTGTCATCGCAGAAGGCTTTCGTTACATGGCAGGATGATGTCCTTGTCCGGCTGGGAATTTGTGCGGCTGGTTTTTGGCGAATTTTTTGTTGCTCTTACCATTTTTTGTTTCTATTCTGCTAGTAAGCGACCACTCACAAATTGAGGTTTAGGTTTTTTTTTTGTTTGAGTTTGGCATGTTTTCCAGAATCTTTCCCAATACGCAGCTCTGGTTGTGTGCAAAGTACGGTGTGATTTGAGATACTAATCGGTATCGATTTAACTACCATGCTGTTCCCGGGTACAGCTTCCCGTAAAAGCTAATGGTAGAAAAACTGGGGTGTTGCATTTTTTTCTCTTTCCCCGTAGCAATCAACCACACTGCAACGGAACGCACCGTCCCTAAATTGTAGCACACTCATAGGGCTTTATGTGCACTAACCGACAGTGTCATGCTGCACTGATAATAACGCTGTAACGCTCATCCAAAAAGAAAACACAGAAAACTCCCAATAATGGAAGATGGCCATACACTTGCGTACGCAACGGTATAAACGCAAACGATATAAGCAGAGACCTGCCCTCCTCCATTACGTTAGGTGCGTTCCGACCCCGGATGTGATAAAGTGTGAAGTTACACGACATTGTTGCATTGCTACTCTCTTACTGCCACTTAGTGGTAACGGGTGCGTATTACGTGCTATCTCAACTGGTACCGCACGCCATGCATAAAGCGTCGTTGCAGTCGTTTTACCACCAAAAAAAAAAAACTCGCCTCGCGGATGGTGTGTTTTATGTGTAAAGCAACCGTGCCGTGTTCCTTTTTTTTGCACATCGTTAAGCAAAATATTCATTGTGGAAGAATTGTTTTTTTTTTCGTTGTTTCATTTTATGCACTTTTTTTGCTTCATCTGTTCACAAGCTGTCGGTGGCGGTGATTTATTGACCGGTCATTATTGAACCGTATCGCACATGCAGAAGCACTTTTAGGCGTCAACAGCAGCAACGATGCATTCAATCAACTCGAGCAGCTAGCACAGTAGATTGTGGTTGTTACAGTTGTTGAGTTGAAAATTGCAACATTGTCTGGCGATTGGCATGTTTGTGGCAGGTTGTTGATGGTACAGCACACCTTTAGATTTAGCTTTATTTGTGTTGTTTTAAAGTTCAATAATTACTTTCTTTGTTACAGTTTGTGGTGTCCGATAAAGTTTGGTCTTTATTAAGATACATGCATGAGTTTCCATTGCTCCCATTGACCTTCAAAATTTGTTTTTAAAAAGTTTAATTATTTAGAAATTCACTTGTTGCTTTACGGAGGTCACGATCGGACCCGTTAATGAGCTTTTTAAATTGCTCAATCAACAAGAGAAACTGTTATGCATCATACTTTGCATACTTTTAGGCGCCTTTTCTCAGGACCGGATTAAAAATGATCATCAGCGATGTAATTAATTTAATGTATTCTGTATTTCTTTTTGTTGTTTTACTTCAAATTTACCTAGAATAATAATCGCAGTTTTGCCTTATATTGAATTTATTCGAGAAAATGGGCCACATTCTGGCCGTACGAATTAGTGATGGGTAAAATTCTATTTTTTCCGGAATCGGTGTAATCCAACTCCAGGACTTTCTCATTCCGAAATATGAACGGCTGTATGAAAGCTGTTTAAATAAAGTCAACGATGATAACGGAGCTGTCAAAACGTTGGTACTCAATTTCAATACCAATGGAGAGCTATGAAAAATACCAATGAAAACTGTGGAAATCTCAAAAGAAACCAATTTGAAACCTATAAGAAAACCATGGAGAACTCCAATTGGAAAAACGAAGCATTTTAAAACTTGTGAAAATTTAATAAAACACTTTGGGAAAACATGTGAAAGAATGCCACAAAATGTAAGGAAAATATGAAGAAAACTTCAATAAAACTATGAAAAACTTATTCCAAAACTAGTTCGAATATGCGTTTGGTACAATGCTGAAAAATTCACCGTTTATCCGGAATCCGGAAATTGGATTCGATATCTCATTAAACTCCGGTTTTGACTACGGAGAAATACGGGAATTGGCCCCAGATTTGACTCCGAAGTTGACTCCAAAGTAATTCGGAGTCGAATTCGGTTTTACAATTCCGGAGTCAGAGTGGATTCTTAATTTCACTCCGGAGTTCCCATTGTTAGTATAAATCACGTAGACAAGAACAGCAATAGGAATTCAAGAAAAGCTTCAATTTGATCAGATCAACCATAAAACATATTTTTCCCTAGTTTTTTTTTAATCAGATTTTATATATTATATTATTTGTCTCCCACGGTATTATACCATAATGCTACATTAGTGACGCATTACAGGACAGAACTTTTTTTTTTGGCTCATAACGACGATCATTCAGCGAGTCAGCGAGCGCATCGACGGATTTTCCTCCCAATGAGCATAGTTTTAAAGTATTTATGATTACGTTAAATTTTAATTGCTCCATTTACTTTTTACCATTCCATTTCGCCATGGTTCGCACGGTTTTCCCATTAGCTGGAAAAGCTTTTTCCAGTGCTCGGCAGCACTATTTCCTCAACCCTTCCGTTTCAGTATCAGCAGCTTCCTTTATTGTGCACGGAACTGTGCAGTCAACGGGCGCGAGGAATGTTCCTCGCAACGCTTCATAATTTAAATAATTCATCCTTCATTTCGCCATTCCTTTTGCTAATGCTCAACGTTGTTGTTTTCCACAGTGCCCCTAGCACCCGTCATCATACCGGAGGACTGCTCGGCAGAGAATAATTCCGTAACTGTTGCATGGCAGGCGCCGAGCCATTCGTTCGTACAAGGATATGTGCTCGAGCTGGACGATGGGAACGGTGGCGAGTTTCGGGTAAGTGTTATACTGGTTGCACATTTTACAATTGGTCGGCGTTTGCAAATCTGCAGTGTGCTCGGTTCGATTAAAGGAACGAAGCGCTAAAACCACATCAGAAACAGATGCTTTTTCCTAATCGGTGGTGTGTCTGTTGCTTTTCATCTATGCACATTCTGTAACTCTTCTGCTAGGAGCAAGAAAAGACATCCTCAGCCAATCGGTTTTGTTAGTCGGGTGGTTGTGTACCGCAAGGATTTATCGCATACAAGCGGTAATGGCAGCATCAAAAGCTTCAGGCAAAGACAGGAAGATGACTTTGGGGATTTATTTACAATGGACAACGTTTCGTTACGAATGTAGTTCCATTGATGTCAGCTATGATCGAGAAGAAAATGCTATTTGAAAGGAAAAAGATTGTCGATTGTCTTTGATATGTATCAGCATACTAGAAGAGAAGAAAATAATACTGTTCTGATTTATGTTACTTTAAGCCTTACAAAGTACTATCACTGTGCTATAGCATTAATACATTAATTCAACAATTATAAGTAAATCAACATGCATTCCCTAGACATATGGAAGGGTAAATATCTTGCGTTAAAAAAGGTCATGAAGTTGATAAAAATGCAGCTAGATTTTCGGTTCGGCCCAACAGTGCTAACAAACGAGCGAAATAAAATAAAACATATTCGAATAACTTAATAACCCAACGGTATCAAAGTTACTGCATTTCTCGCCATGTGGTTGAAGGTACATAAAATCTCTCACACGTCCCGTACACTGAAATATGTCTAGTACGAAATGAATTCCATTATGGTGCGTTGTCGTAAAGTTTGAAATCCCTCCGGAAACCTTCCCCGCGCGCTCTTGGTTGGCATCTTTCGCATGCGTTGAAATCCTAGAAATGGTGTAGATGGTTTTTTTTTGTTGCGCCTTTTCCTGAACACATCAAAGTGTCACCTCACCCGGTAGAGTTGTACGTGAGTTGGCTGTAGTTGAACAAGAATCCTTCACCCTCTCTCGCTCTCTCCTGCCTTCAAAAATAGTGCCTTCATCAAACGTACTATAACTTCGGTGAGGCATTATCAGCACCATCTGAGCTGGTGCGGTAAAAGCTGTCCAAAAACCCAGTGCCCAAGAAGGGATTGACCTTTTGCCTGCCCATCAACAACCGGGGCTGTCCGACGTCGACTTTGTACGGATCATTAGAGGCAAAAATGCACATAAATTGCTACCCCAAAGGTTCTGTTCGCTTACGAAACGGAACCCCCCGGTGACCCGGTGGCACCCCATGCCCCCTTCCCGCTTCCTCCTACCCTCGGGTAACACGTGGAATGTTCCCTCGGGGAAAATGGCTTCCGGGTTTTGGGACGACAGAAAACTAATGCATTCCAACGACAAAGGCATTTGTGGCCTGAATGAATGAAGATGATGACGACGGGTGTGTGTGTGTGCGCGCGTTCGCGTGTGGTTTTTGGGCAAGGAAAATTGTAACGTTCATTGTGGTGTGGATAAGGTTTTTTTTTTTGCTCCGGAGTAAGGGGATGAAACTACACGCACAACGAAGTAAATGGCCATCGTCGTTGCTTTGGTTTGGCAGTGGACTACTCCCAAATCGGAGAAACACGGTAAATTAGCAGCACTCCTAGGTATTTTTTTAACTATTTTTTTTTTGGTCCTTATCCATATTACCGAGTTCGTTTACGTTTCATTGAAGTTAGGGAAAACCTTTTTGAAAGCGGTTGTTTCGTAAGTAGCCTTACCACTTCCGGTGGGCCATTCTGTTGAGTAATAGGACGGTAGTTTTCTTGCATCAACTAAAATGAATAAAAAGGGAGAAACTCTACTATTGGTCAATTGTCACCCTTGGTGTCAACGTGACTTCATTATATGGTTCTTTTTGGGGGGTTGTTTAAAGGTAGCTTATTTGTAGTAGTAAAGTGTAGTCAATGTGGTCAGTCTCACTTTGCTTAAAACTGGTTTTTATCGTAATCTCTTTTTATTATCTACAACATTTGTAGCATTTGTAGTAAACTTGAGTTTTGAATTATCAAAAAATTACCATAAGTAAACTGTTAACGTTTGAGCTCGCGGAATGAAAGTAGGAATTGTAGGAATTATCATTTCATAAATATACATCTATATTGATACGGGAAACTGTAATAATTCCATTACTAAACAATTTATCAGTTTCATTTGTATTTCCTTAATTTCTTTTCGTTTATATTTCACGAAGTTTGCCGCCTTGCTCAGAAGAACGTCCGCCATTTTGGCAAAAACTGAAATTAGACAAATTCTTCTTGTCAATTAAATGATTTGAATTTTTCTTTTGTATTGTTAGTAATGGTTTGGATTCTGATAATTTTTGCTACCAGAAATTCATTTTCTTGTGATTGTTCAATATTTTTTCAATCTTGTACTCTTTATTGTGTATACTGTTTTCATGTAATACTAAGGTAGATATAATTTTAATTTTCTTTTAAGAAATCACGAAAATATCATATAACTTCCGCTATCAAAAAAACGTTGTGTTGTAGCTTATTACTTTATTATTAGGAAGATGATGCAAACGTTAGGTATTTGCATAAAATAGCTACTATTATTCTTCATAACAACACCATAGACAAGAAGCAATAGGAGTAAGAAAATTCTTCTTTAGTGATATATCTGCATTTAAATTCTCGAAGGAAAATATTCTCAGAATCAACATGATGCTCTGCTGATAAAAAAAAACACAACTCATTCTAAATTCAACCTCAACACAAATCTGTGCCCACCCATCAGAACGAATGCCGTACAGACAGATCTAAATTTAAGTTGATTCTCACCTCGACCGACAAACAATCAACGTCCCCGGGATGGCAGCCGTGCATAAAATTTTTCATTTTTCCTCCAACAACAATAGCAAACCCGCCTCCGTACGTACGAATGACTTTATTTTTGCGAGAGCAATATGACATTCCTTTCCAGACTCCGATGGGACTATCCCATCCGACATACCACGTGCGCGCCCAGTGTTTGTACGGGCCGGTCGCCTTTTGTTCCGGTTCCGGTCTGACACTCCATCAGCATTAGAACAGTTGTGTGCAGGCAAGAAAAAACAAAAAACTTATTCCGTAGGAAAATAAAGAAATATTGCACATACAAACCCACTTGCGGAATAGCACACATACACACATTGTGTTCCGTCCTGCTACTATCGCGTTTTGAAATCGTCCTTTTGGGGTGTGTGTTTTTTTGTTGTTGTCCTGTGTGCACCGTACATTCCTTTCCTTCCCACAATCTGCTGAACAGAGACCACAGCGAAAGCGATTTTCATATCTTATGGAATGCCATTCCGGTTCCATATTTGCCACCCTCGCGATCGCTCGACCTCCCGGACCCCGTTCTTGTCCGGACTTAATGGTGAAGCTGACGCGCTTCGGTTGTCGGCTAGCTGGTGTAATATTTTTGCAATGGCAGCAGACGACGCACAAGGGTAGAAACATTCTACGACATGGCTGCAGGCCATGCACCGACCGTATCATGTCAAGTGACGTTGTTCGGTGGTCGGAGAACTTTGCATCTTCAGACACGAAAGGGGAGCACGGGTTCTAAGCACGGTTGATAACGCTTCGAATGTGGTTATTGGAAAGGGTGGGAGGATTTTTCGGGAAGGTTGTTCCGTACCAACACTTTATCAAAATTGCCTTCTACAACACAGCCAGCAATCGTTTATGCACGGTGGTGAGTTGATATTGTGTGGTACCGCATACGTAGCGGTTGCTTGATAAAGTAGGTCGAAATCGCTATGGCCGTATATGAGCTCAAGTAAAAAAAACTTAAATAACCTATGTTGATAACAAGTTTTTTTATACGATTTTTTTTACTGCAAAATCAATCTAAAATATTAAGATATACAGTCAGCCTGTTTGGAACAATAATAAAACACGACAAAATAATGTGAAGTTTCACGAATATCTGAGATGAATATCAAAGAGTAAATCGCCATGGAAAAATGCATAAGTAAGACATTCGGGGCCTGGTCGTCCTTAAGGAAAAAAAACAAAAAAAAATGTAAAAATTCAATATTCAAAAGACTTAAAGAAGTTGAACTTTTCTTCATATATTTTTCACGCATTTTACCTGTACCTGTAGTACACTTTTATTTATAAATTGGATTCTTTATTTTTAAATAGGCAAAACACAATCCAGCTAAAAGTTGTTATTTCATCTTTAAAGTACACATTTTGACAAGTATTAAGTATTTGGCGGCCCGGTGGTGCATGTGATAAACGGCGCCAGTCCACACGGCCGAACCTGGTTCAAATCCCATCCGGACCGTCCCCCCGTAGCAAGGACTGACTATCTGGCTACGTGGTAAAATAAGTCTAGTAAGCCAGAAATGGCCGGCGTGACCTGTAAGGTCGTTAAAGCCAAGAAGAGAGAGAAGTATTTACGCATCTTTTTTTCAATTACCAGCCAAATAAAAAAGATGGGTACCAAGGACCTACTATGCGGCTAAGTCTAGTAAGACAGAAATAACGGTCTAAGCCGGCATAACCTTAGAGATCGTTAAACCAAAAAGAAGAAAAAATCAATAGTCTTCTTTATTCAGCGAGATAATTAATAATAGTCTTAATCATATATAGATAATTAGTTTTTTTTGTCACATTTGCCCTTGATTGTTCGCTTAATGATTTTTCAAAAACAAAATCTTATACTACAATTTCATTACTTTTCCACATTACATACTCTCATACTGTTTATTTTTCATAATGTTTATTTTTCCTTCGTTTGATCATACTGAAAATCGTTAAAAATCTCCATGCAGTTAAGATACTTTTCCATGGGTTATTCTTTGTGAATAAAATTTACATGAGTCACCTGTGTCGTCTATTTCCAACGGAGTGGAAAATAAAACAACATTTTCCTCTCTTAAGTGTATTGTTGTACTCGAGATGTTTACCCCAAGCTGCAAACCCCAAAGAGCTGGTATAATGATGAAAAACATCGATCCGTGCGGTGGTGAAGGTGAATGGCAAAGGTTTACTTAAAGCTCCACCGAGGGGAATTAAAAATTCAAAACTCGTCCTCTTTGCTCAACCAGGACTGCACCATTGTCCCGGGTGTGCCATGTACAATTGATGTGCTGCTGCGAGACAGCGAATCGACAGTTGCATAAATATTCATTTCATGACCGAATATGTCAGACAGTATTGTACGGTATGTTTTTTTTACGTTTTTTACACAAAAAAAGAATCGAGAAACTTAAAGTATGATGGAGACGATTTTTATAGAGTCAAAACAATTTTAAATACTTTAAATTTTTAAATACTGCTCGCAACAAAATGCATAAACTAGGAACTCTTATTCTTATAACAAATTCTTCAATTTCTCTTTAATTCGTTCGCTCGGTACAGGAGGTCTATTGCGGCAAGGAAACAATCTGCACCGTCGACGGACTGCATTTCAACTCAATGTACAACGCACGTGTTAAAGCCTTCAACAACACCGGTGAGGGTGAATATTCCGAGCTTATTGGATTACAGACGGCAGAAGGTAAGTCGGTTCGGTTGTTGCAGCGTTACGCTCTGAGTACACACATCGTTGCGGTGGTGGTTGATTGAAATAAAGTGAAGAGCCAGTGAGGTTCGTAGAATAGCATAAACAACAACAAAAAAAACTCACCACCAAGGGATGCTGGATTACGCCGTGATAGATGAGTGTGGCATTTCTCTGCTGGCACCCCTGCATCATATGTACAGAGTTGCCGGGAAGGACACAACAATAATGTACCATCGCAATGGTGGTCGTATTTTGCAAACACACAGATTAAGCACTTGTTCACGGGAACGGAAGCTAAACCCTCGTTGCAGCACGTGTCTCTTCTGTTTTATGGTGGAGAAAATTGCATTTTTTTCACTCCCTTTTGTGAAAGAACTCCAAAAGCGAAGTGAATGCTTGAGAAGATTGGTACATGCACCACATAAGAAGTGTTTTCTTGCCAAGGACGTAATGATGCCGTCTTCTCATTAGTGTCACTTTTGCCATGCTTGTTGGGCTCTCGTTTCACGAATGAGATGAAAATATGAGCCTATTTTGTAAAAGTAATTTCGTCCGTATGAAAAGTGTTGCTTAGTAACCAATGTTTGAGGTTTAACGAAATGACACTATTTTCTAGTAGTCTTTGTCGAATCGTGCAGGGTGTTGGTGGAGTGTAGAGTAGCTAGGGTTCATCATCAGCATCCGTTGCGAATGTAGTGTTTTTCGGCTGAGGAGCAAGAAAGTGAAGCACTTGAGACAATCTAAGAAACGCATCTGCTTTTGTAAAGATGTCGTACACCACCCAAAAACAGTTCCTAAGCATTGCGTTCCCGAACGAAGGTCCAACACTACCGAGTCGCAAGCGTAGCGATGCAGTACTGAAATCGTACAGTTCTTGCTACGACCATCGTGCTTGGTCTCGAGATGGGTTGAAGCAGTCGCAGTTCATTGGGGATGTCGCCAATCGAGCACTATCGCAGGCTGCAAAACTTCCGCTACACGTAAGAATCTCGTTAGACTGATAGCTTTGGGGGCACACTTAAGTAATTTAATTTTAAACAGTTCTTCTCCGGGGCAGAACTAACGAAAGAAATTCTAGTTCGTCTGGATGCTGATAATCTGGCCGATTATATCCTGAGTCTAAGGGATGAGGCGAAAAAGAAGCATAACTCGATCGAATCGCTAGAACAGACCAAACAAGAGCTGGTGAAACGAACCGAAACACTCGACGAAAAAGTGAATGCATTACAAGAAGAGAACCGCCTGCTGAGTGCTGAAATCGAACGGATCGTTGCATGTCAGGATCAGCAACGTGAAACGAATCAGTTCGATGAGCAGGAACTCGCCGAAATTAGCCAAATGATCATTGATCTACGGGACTATAACGAAGATCTCGAACAGGAAATGCAGATCTTGCGGGGCCAGTTTAAAGCATTACAAACGGCCGCAGATCCTGCAGGTGGTGATAATCAGGATGATCGGGCAAACATTGAGGCTGAAAACAATTTTCTCAAGTTTAAGGCGAAGGACTATGACCGATTGGAAAGTGAACTGACTTTGTTTAAAGCCGAGTATGATAACTTGACGCAACAAAAGCGTGAGCTGGCAGAAGAAGCGCAGCGCGCACAGCAATACCGATTGAAGGCAGTCGAGCTGAAACAGAACCTTAAAGACGAACTACACCGTAGAGAAATGTGTGAGGATCAGATTGAAATGTTGGTGGTAAGTTGAAGAGAAGTTAGGAAGCTACTGGCCTCGATGTATTCATTAATTTGCCTATAATCAAACCCTATAGAACATGTATGAACAACAATCAGTTGAGTTGAATCAACTGAAGGGTCACGTAAAAATGTTGGATCGATCATCCCATGATCGTCTTTTCGATGAATCAACGAATGGATCCCAAACACCCATGACCGAAACAACGATAGAAAATATCCCTCATGAAGATCGTGAAATAGCAGATGAAACCACGTGCCCGAATTGCGCCGAATATCTGCAACAAATTCAAGAACTTAATAAATGTATCATTGAGCAGACGCAACATGTCGAAGACCTTAAACAACAAATCGAGTCCAGAGTAGGAACCGAACCCATTCAAGGTACCAGTGGTACGAAGACAATGACTGATGAGAGTGCAGTATATCAGCAGCAATTATTCGATCTTCAGGAAGAATTAACAGAGTGTCAAAGGCAATTACAGGAAACAACGGATAAGTATGCCGTTCTGCGCGAAACTTCCATGGCCGATTGTAAAGAATTGGGACGGTTGAAGCTGCATCTAGAACAGCTAACCAGTGACACATCATCGGATGTGACGGTAGGACAAATGGAACTACTTGCAGCAAATGAGAAGCTAAATGCATTAGAGGAGGAAAATGGAAAGCTTCGGGAAGACTTAGCCAAATTGCAATCATCAGGTACTCCGAATCAGAATGATACTGCAGGTGGTACGGAATGTTGTGTAGAAAAGAACAACAAAATTACTCAGCTGGAGCAACTCATTTCCGAATTAAAAGACGTCCCTAATGCGATGCCTGTGACCTCCGGTAGTATGGAAGAAAATGCAAGCCTGCTCCAAAGAATATCTAATCTTGAAAAAGACCTGCAGGAAAGGGAACAGAAATTGAAAACGTTACAAGAAGCATTAGAAAAGGGTGGCGGTCCGCAGGAAGCTGGTGTCGATAGTGCTGAGTTGAATTCGTTGTTATCCCAGCTGGCCGAAAAGAACGAATTGATTGAGCAGCTCGAGAACAAGCTAAACATTCAGGAGACCGCTGAAGGAAAGGCTTCAATGCCTGCCGATGACGCTCGTGCATGTCAGGAAGAGCTTGCTGAACTGAGAAACCGTCTGGCAATGTACGACGCGGATGCAATAGACAAGGTGGTGTCTAATCCTTCTAAGGAATCGAGAAAGAGCGTCCGAATTAGTGATGAAATAGAACAATTTGAACCACTTTCCATCAAGGAAGAGCTGGGCAGTGAGCAGGATGAGAAAGAAACGGAGGAAATAAAGGCCGAATCGGAGAGCGATGCCGACAACGACGAAGATGCGTACGATGATGACGATGCGAACGGTGATGCCTTAGGAGCTTCCGTTGGGCGCAACAAACTGGACAGTTCACTCGAAAAGCTCGAGAAACTGCAGGAGAATCTTAACAAACGCTGTACGTTGAAGGGACGCAGCTCGATGGGTCCGTTGAGAAGTGGAACGACTGCATGCGACTGTATCCAAGCGATAGCTCTCAAGATAGCTCAGGGCGGTCTAGAGTTGCTGTTAGTGGCGGAGCTGTACGTGTTGCTGCAGGAAATTTGTAGTGCCATCACGCGGAAGAATGCCGTGCTCGGTCGTAATGTGACGGTACTGGCCAACAGCATGACCAAGTGCTGGCAGGCCATCACGGATGCACGGGTCATGATGAACATGGAGTTGACGAACCGTACTAACCACCAGTCGGTTCAGTCGGCCGAATGCTTGAATGTGCAGCAGGATGAGGACAACCGCAGCCGAACCGCTAGTCATATGGGCCATCTGAATCGATCTAGCCTTTGGACGGGCATGCTAGAAACGAGACCATCAATCCCGGTACATAAATCGCTGTCAGTTGGAAGTGACGATAACAGACACTCAAATGTAACGTCTGTGGATATCCAGAGGTATGGAAGGAAAGTTCTATACAAGGATTTTTTACAACCCACATACAATACAAACATACTATTTATCCTTTTTCCCTTTATAGACGTCGAACTATTAAATGGATGGAAAATGTGAAACAAATTCATCAGAGAAGTTAAAAGAACATTTCATGGCGGAGTAGTCCTTCATTTGACCGTAGTTTGGAATGATTAAAAAACTCCTAATAAATTCGAATATTGCTGATAAATTAAAGAACAATCTGGCGATGGTAGAAATGTGTTTGAAACTATACTACATTTCAGTATACCTATAAGATTTAATGTAACTAAACGTTTAAGAATAGGTTGATGTTCAACGTATAAACCAGCCCCTACGGTGGTTAGCATTCATCTTTCCTCCATCCACAACAATCGGTGATGTATTTATCGAACGCAGTGATGCTTAAAACGAACCGGGAAATTGCTACCACAGAATTCCACTAGCAAGTCCCAGTCCCAACTTTTAATGCTCAACGCAATCCTTTCGTATCTATTCCATTTCAACCCCTTTCGTTTAATGTAACGCCATTTCGGTGAGGTATTTGCGGTAGATCTAACCGTTTTTTCTTCTCTGCGCGTACCATTCCACCTTTCAGGTGTGTTTGTTGTTTAAATGCCTTTTTCACGGTGCTTTATATCGTCCGTGGTTTGTAAATAACATGAATGGTCAGTGTGCGATAGGACACTGTGCGATAGGAGTGTTGCAGGATACAATTTAAAAAAAAGGATATTTCTATGCTTCGTCAAGCATCGTGTGTGAATGGAGGAAATTTATACTCGCCGTCCTACCGATGGCTTCAATCGTTATTTCGGCAATAAGGGTGATATACAGCTTCAAATAAAATACGAATTTTATTCATTGGTTAACCCATTCTACGGTAAAGGTGGACGTTTTTGGTGAATTATCAGTTGTGGTGAATTGAAAGGTTTTCAGCATTTTGTAAATACTTTAAAATTCTTTTTCCCTCCATGCTCGTTATTTTACAACAACAAAAAATCACCCTTACGATGTATCGATTTCTCAAGCGAAATGAAATCTACTTTCTTTTCCTTCCAGTTGCCTGGTTCACATTTGATTCGGTCCTTAGCGGCGGTCCCTGCTCCGGGCTGAACTTTTCCAACGAAAACCAAACAGTCTCGGCAGATGGATGGGAGCACCGAGTTGCGCTCGGTTCCGTTGGGTTTTCCCGGGGCGTACACTACTGGGAGTTTACCATCGACAAGTACACCGCCGACACAGATCCAGCATTTGGCGTGGCGCGGCTAGATGTGGCCCGCGATAAGATGCTTGGTAAGTCGCCGTAATGTGATGCTGCTGCTGTTGCTACAACCATCTTGCTTCACCCACTACGACATACGGTGCACAACTAATGTGTGTTTATTTGTCTGTTTTTCCGATTTTGGTACAGGCAAAGACGACAAAGGCTTCGCGATGTACATCGATAGGCAGCGGTCCTGGTTCCAGCATAACAGCGTTCACGAGCGACGTGTCGAGGGCGGCATCTCGACTGGTAGTACGGTCGGTGTGCTGCTCGACCTCGAACGGCACACGCTTCATTTCATCGTCAACGAGATGCCGCAGGGTTCGGTGGCGTTCCGTGATCTGTACGGTGTGTTCTATCCGGCCGTAAGCGTCAACCGTGGCGTGACACTGACCCTGCACACTGGGCTGGATGCACCTCGCATGGACTATCACTAGAAATTGGTTTGACGATCTGACCCGGCCAATCTGATCGATCGAGGTTCACACCGTTCCTCGTCCGTTCGCTAACACGGTAAGGTACTAACGTTTGACCGAAGTAGGGCGAACGTTTGTGTAGTATGTGACGTGTAGAAAGTTATTCCTCCTAAGCAAGTAGGTTTTAGCAGCGGTTTTAAATTAAGAAACAACAACAAAAATCAAAAATAATCGTTGGCGATATGTCCAAGAGAATGTTTATGGAGTGGAGTAACGTTTTTCTTTTCTTTTTGTATATAAATATCCTCCACTCAGTTTAAAAGGCAACATTGGAACATTTTGATACATAAAAAACAGATGGTACATTCGCTTGTAATCATATTGAAGCATCGCATGTCTGTAAGAATGTGAACAATATCTCGACGAAGAAAAAAAGGTCACACATGTAAGCGTTTCCTCGTAGAGCAGTTGATATTTCTCCCACGGCTGAACTTCGAACCGGAACGCCATTGCTTTATCGGTTGGTTTCAATCACTGCCCACGATTTATTCACAACGTTACCTTCGTCGGTTCGTTGTCTGATCGCTCGAGGGGAAGCTTTTGGTAGCAAATGCTAATAGAAATGTACCGAATCAGCCATTGGGTTGAGGAGATGAGCCCGCAAATAATTTTGCATATTCTCGTTTCAATCGTTCCCTTTCGTGTTCAGGATCACCGAATGCTTCGTGAGGTCAAAAGGTGCTCAATAGCTAGTTTCTTGGGTTTCTCGTACTACACTCGCAAGCAAATAAGGCTGATCTTTAACACAGCTGCTGCAACGCAGTGAAAGCGGCAAATTGTTACTTTTAAGGGCACGTGTCTACGGTACTGTTTGTTGCTGCCGTACCCATTCTATGTCCAATTAATGCAGAAAATAATACACCGGTACGGATCACGGCCGATTAATCGCGGCTATGCTAATGCAAAACCGAACCAGTGTTTGCACTTGGGACGATACAAGATAATGTACTGCATTTGCATACTTGTTGTTGTGCCATCTACTGTTTGTTTAGAGTTTTTATGGTACAACTGACATGAAATGAATAGCAGTAAGAAGGAAAATGCTATAATTGGTAACTTTTGATGCGTTCAAAACATTCATACCGTTAGTTTGTGGTGATTTTCTATCATTTGTTTTGATTTTTTTTTGCAGTAAAACGCACAGTTTATAAAAAAAAGTTAAACCTCGACGCAATTATACGGGTCAACTGTGTTTCCTTTTTTATCGATGAATAATCATTAAATGATGCTGAATGAAAAATTCAACACTCGTGATAAACATGCATATAACGAGTCGCAAATGATTGGGCCCGGTTTCCAACCGTTGGCGATTTATTAATTGGCTGGTAAAGGCAGAAGAGGAAGAAAAAACAAAATGATAAAATAATCGCAAATAAAACGATGTTCTGATTGGAAAGTAAAAAAAAAACAAAGCCCCCAAAACAAAGACTACCCGGCAAGGCACGAGATTTAAAATAACTGGTGCAACCATTATAGAAAAGGATGTGTGAAATCGATTCGAAATCGATTAATACGGATCGCACTCCATTGCGATGAATGTATTTGAGTAAAAAACTGCAGGCAAGGTAAAAGTCGAAACTGAAAGCAGAAATCCAGTGTAAGAAGCACATATTGAATTAACGTTCATTATAATTGTCCGCGCGAAACAGCACGTTCCAGCCTCCCAGGTTCGGAGGTCAAGCCACGGGAAGAACATAGAGCGGTGTCGATTTTATTTTTGAACTTGTCACTACAGTGACCGACTGTCAATTTGGCACTGCAAAGCATTAACGGAACGTCTATCCAATTATTGGTTGGAACACAAAAGCCAACACAACACACGTGCGTATTTGGTTCGAATTTAACTCGCCGTGACCGCTCTAGGGTTGATGTGGTGATGTTCAATTATTTGTGGTTCATTATTGCAGTCGATCTTTCTTTTATTGCTTTGCAGCAGATGCGAAAAGGGTAAATCATATTTATCATTAGTTGTACATTACGTGACATTGATTCTGGATTTTTCCTGTTGTGGGGTCCTGTTTTATTATAGGGCAAAACAGCGGGAAGAGATTTTATTTATTCGGCAGAAAAACGTCGTCAATGAAGGTAGGAAAAGGAGGTTAATTTTTGCTATTGTTTTAAACAAATTGATAAGATAAATACTATGTATATAATGCGTTAATTTTATTTACATGTAGTTCAAACCTCCATCATTTGCCGCTTTTGGACGAGTTTAAGAATGAAATTAGTGATGAGCATACTGGTTCAGAATGAATAAGTGAATTAAATTTTACAAGCGAGTAAATTATTTCCTTCTCGGAACATCTTTATGGTACACTTACGGTGTAACTCACTCACAATTATTTAGCTCACTTCATAGTTATAGTGAGTTGAGTGATAGTGACTCGTGAGTGAGTTGAGTAAGAGTCAAGTTTCAAATCTTCTCGATGACTAGCAACTCACTCATTTTCCAAGGGCGATTTAAAGAATCGATTCTATTTGTTAGACTTACTCGCTCAATCTGATTCAATTCACTTTACTGAATTGTTATTCCCATCACTAAAACAAAGCCGTTTGAATGAGCAATCTTAGGACAGATTTGGTATAAAGTAATGTCGCTTTAAAACAAAGAAAACGAAGTGTAATACTCAATAAACTTACTATAAGCACATGCTATCACATTTTTGCAAGAGCAGTTATAAAAATTGAACCAATTTGTTTTAATTCAGATTTGGCTATAACACTATAATAATGCCATAACGGAAAAAATGCACCCTACAACATAATCACAACAATGTACAGCAAATACAGAGGCAGAGGTAAAACGATGGTATGGAGCGAGAAAAGCCATTAATTTTGTACAAATTGTAAAGTGAACTGTATTTTAAAATTAAGTTATTTTATTACAAATCTCGAAGTAGTTAATGGAACGCGAACTTTACGCGAAACAAAATCGGAACGAAATGAGGTGTGTATCATTGTGAATGTGCACTACACAATTTACTAAAATGAAACAAAAAAGGAAAAAAATCCTAAATGTGCTCCACGTAAACAAAAAGTGCAACAGAACGAACACAAAGAAGAAAAACTTCTGATAAAACGAAGCAGATGGAACAATTGAAATTTACCGTGCAAAAAATACACAACAAAACCAACGCACAACGTTAGAAAATCAATTCATTAGATCAATAAATCGGAACAGAAATAAACTAACGTTGATACGCGTGGATTGAACTTGAACTCGAACCCAATTGCCACGATCAACCGAGCCTGTAATGTAAAAGTTAAACAGTGGTAGCTGTAGCTGAACTTCTATACTGCAATGTATTCGCTCGCTTCGTAACCGTAAGTCAAACTGAATCGTGTGTATCATACCCGGATGGAAAATAACAAAGAGCTTCTAATAGTGTAACCATGTAAAATCAAAGCATAACGCATAATGAAATAGTTTTTAGCAAAAATCTACACGTGAAACAATTATCAAACGAGAGCAACCAAAAGTAAATGGGAAGAAACAAGTTAAAAAAAGTGGTAACAAATCGGAAGCATTTAAAACAGCACTTTCCCGTTTTGCTAAGTGCAAATGGAACCAATTGCAAGAAACACATCACCGAAAGTAGTCGACAGGTATTGCGATCAAACAAACAGTAGAGCTTTTCGCAAAGAAAAATTAAACACAACAAAACATGAAAACAACAAAGTAGACAACCGCATTTACGGGATACACACTATTCTAGCGACAGTGTAGTGATGGAATTTGTAATCCTTTGGTAACGCAATGATAAATAATAAAACATATTAAAATCCTTAAAAACTAGTTGTTTTATTTGCTAATAATTTATGTGAATGTAATTTACACTAATTTACACTTGTGTTTTAAAAATTAATCGTAGATGTGTCGTCAACGTCGATTTGAGTTAAAGTGAAGTGATCTTACACCGAAGGTTCGGGTTATCAAATCCCAAAAGAAAAAGAAAGAAACTTTCAACATTTTCTATCACTTTCAGCTTAGAAAACATAGAAATTTTTATAGTTCTAATACACACGAAGTCCTTTTGTCTGCAATGAAAAGTAAAGTTAATCTATATATATAAAATTCTCGTGTCGCGGTGTTAGTGTGCAAACTCCTCTTAAATGGCTGAACCGATTTATATGAAATTTTCGCTAAACGTTCGTTAGGTATGAGAATAGGTTTACCGCTAATTTTTGTTTCGCTAGGTGGCCTCTGGCCATTATTATGAGTTCTTTTCGATTTTTCCTACGGGAGTTATCAAGTAGGCATAGCCTTTTTTGCAACACAAATAATGTTGAATGCTACTGAGACTAAAAGCTTCTAATGAACAAATCAATCAAACTAGGTGCACATGACGATTTATTTGTGCAATTTTATTCATTAAAGCGTAAAGTGGGTGATAAATAAGTAAAAAGCAAGTGTGTGAATAATTCTCTCTCTCTCTTCTTGGCTTTAACGACCTTACAGGTCACGCTGGCCATTTCTGGCTTACTAGACTTATTTTTACCACGTAGCCGGATAGTCAGTCCTTGCTAGGGGGGGACGATCCGGATGAGATTTGAACCCGGTCCTGCATGGGGACCGGCGCCGTTTATCACATGCACCATTGGCGGTGGATAATTGAAAAATGCTGTTTAGTAATTTGCGGCTCGGTGGTACATGTGGAATCGGCGCCTTACACGGAAGGACCTGGTATTAAATCCCAATCGTCAAGGAAAGCTAGAAATGCCTCCTGAAGTAGCAAAAAAGGAGAAGAAGAGCCACAAAAAAGAAGAAAAATGGCTTTGATTGGGAGTATCATTTGGATTAAGAATGGCAATAATTTAAGAATTTTCAATTAATCAACGATATTCTCTAATCGCCACTCTAATAATACCACACGAATCAAGATTGAACACTCAAAACGTTTGCTTTAATTACAAAACGCATGTTTAAGGGCGCAAACTAGGTAGCCGGGTAAGCTAGTATATAATATAAATCACTAGGATGGTGTCATGAGAACGGCACCGAACAAATCCGCTCATCAATTCTTTTCGTGTATTTTTTGAAATATTCGTCAATGTGGATAATGGAACCGGTGAAGGTTATTCTAGCATGTTACATGGAGAAAATTTGCGAATAGTTTCTTTGGTTTTTCAACAAAATTTTGTTTAGACATCCAGCTCATCTGGATCCCTTAAGCACATACTATGTTTACGAACTTGGCGACAAAAAAGTTTATCATTTCCAACGATTTCTCCAATATTTTTGCCAATTTTTCCCGATTCATTAACGTTTATTTATATATCCTTCTTTTATTATATATAACAGCAATTTATAATGCAATTAATCGTTGACGATTGAGATAGTTTTTATATTTGATTTTATAATCGACACAAACACATAGAGGTTTAAAATCTTTAAAAGCGATGTAAAACAGCATACGCGTGCGTTAATAGAAACGTAAGTTTTGTCATGCTTTTAATCACTTTGTTATTAAAAAAGGTGTATTTTTCATCATCAAGCAACATAAAATGCTTTACAATAAAAACAAAGATGTCGTAAACTTCCTACAGAACGACACGTTAATAAACATCAAAACTGTCGGTGTTGTATGCGGCGCTTATGCTTTAGCTTTCACGTCACGCTCATTGCTGTGAGTTACTGCCGGACATTCGCATCTCGCCAAAGCTCGGCTCACGCTTAATCCTCCAACCAAATGGGAGAAAAATCTGTTGCTAGTTACTACTGCTGCTGCTGCAGCAAGAAAATGCGCTCCATTTTCCAAAAAGCTTTGTTCAGGCGTCTCTGTCTGTTTCTGCAATTCCTTTCAGTCGTGTTGACGTTTCTGCTCCACCTTGTGCGACTTGGTGGTAGTATGACCGCGCGCAATAAACGGAAAGCGAAAAGTACAAACCCATTACCCACATCTGCCATTGCCCGTTGGTCCCTGCCATTCCTTGGAGCACCAGTGAAAGCAACAGATGAAAGATAATGTGAAAGTGCAGTGGGGCGTTAAAATTCATTTCACTACGCTGGTCTGAAATTACGTTTTCCAAGCATACTGGGCGCAATGGTTTTGGGTTGGGTCCCTGTTCTGGTGATGATTATCCCTTGTCATTGGGGAATGTGTATGTGTGTGTGTTTTACGTTTTATCAACCACACCATTTTCCCGCATTTTTATCGCGTGAGCAAGAACCATTTTCTGTTCCGGCTTGAAAATGGTCGGCTTTCGTTGATTTTTGTGCTGAGTTTCAGAGACCAATTTCAGCTGGTAATACTAGTTGGGGCGGGTTGGTTTGCGCGTTAAAATCTACATTAATCCGTTCTGTCCGGGTCACCGGGATCAGTGCAAAAAGGAAAAACATCACACTCATCCTTTGCACTGTTTTCCTGTTTGTATATCGAGCAGATGAAGAGGAGGCGCAAATGAACAAATGTGACCAAATCCCTTACACCGTGTAGAAAGCATCCTTACGCCGCTCGATGTATCCCTCCCTCTGCTGGGGATGAATTTTCTAATAACATTGACCTTAAGCTTGCCCATCCCGGGGTAGAAGCATCCTTTTTTTTCCTGTTATGATTCTACCCTCGGTAATGTTTTCCACCTCCGCAAATCCTCCATACACCCACTCAGGTTGGCTCGGTTTGGTTTGGTTCCTTTACCACGAGCAATTTAGAGTTGGGTGAAAGATTTAAGCTTACGCCACGCCTATCCAAGGAGCAAATAGCATACCGATTCTTTTTTTTGCGATTTTTGTAGGGTGGAACAAAAATGGACAAAAGTCACATTAAAGCCAAAACAAGTGTCTCTTGCAAATGGAAAGGGCTCGGACAAAATACACACAAGCACACACATACAAAATAAAACCGAAAGAAGTCAGAAAACAAGGAGAAAAAAAATGTTAAAACACATCTACGGGCGGAAAATGTTTGTAATCCAATTATGAGAATAGGGAATTAGGGTATGGACATAGGCGACATTTTTTCCATTAAATTGCATGTTCTCTTTTCTATTTTCTCTTTTTCTCATCGTGTGTGGGTGTGGGTGTGTGTGTTGATATGGAATGTATTCGATTTACCGTAAAAACCGTAGACCCTACAATCAACCACCACGCATCGTTTCCACTTGAAGTCATAGCTTTTAATAATCTGTCCTTTTCGAGGTCAGTTTTCCTTTCCTTCCAGTACTATCTTGCTTTCTATTTTCTCTGTCACTTTTTCTCTTTACTGTGGGTACTGTTTTTGCTGGTTTTCTTTTGCAGCAGTAAAGCTTTTCACAGAATCCCTCAACTGTTTAGAGGGAAATGATTGCAGAGATAGAAAACCCTTCGTTTACTGTATCGAACGTCGTTTTCCACGTCCTGAAAGTGACATGTGTTGTGAGATGTGTTTAACGTTATGAAATGATTAGCTTCCATGGTATCACATGTCATTGCAAGGAAATTGATTTTTTTAAAAGATATTTTGTTGGAGACTAATTGTGAGGCAATTTCACAACTTTCTTTTTACTTGTTCAACAGTTACTGATGAGTTGCTTATAGGAGAAAGGATTATCAGAACAATTATACAAAATATTATTGATTTATTTTGTTTTATTTTTTTATTTCGTATTATGTTGTGTATTTTAAAAATATTTTTAAAAATTTTAATAATTTCCTGATCAATTTATGTTAGTTCTGTTTTCTGAATCTTACTTGTGTTTTGTGTGTGTTGTAAACCGCAATAATAGGTCATTTTATACAAGTAGTTATACTTGTTGCTTTAATGAATGAAATTTAAATGATTGAGAAATGTATTGAATAGATAAAGAAACAGTACAATAAGGAGCAATATAAACTTCTTGCGTAAGAATCAGATTGTCTTACCACTGTTACTTATTTTGGAATATAAAAAAAAAAACACATTAAAAAATAAAGTAGTAATTTACCTTTTTACTATCCCATAAACCCTCATTACTCACAGCTGTTGCACATGAAATTGCTTATTTGCATGGCAATTGTTTTGCCATCCTCTTCCAAAATAACGAACAAATAGCACAACGTTGCACAATTTTGGCGAGGGATTTAAACCGAAAGATTACACGCCCAGGCAAAATTCTCCCTCTTTCCTCCCATTCCCCCATCTACCATCCCCACTCCTACCCTTGGCGCGGCCTAACCACGAGACCAAACATTAAAACCATAGCCGAAATCACCCTCGATGCCGTCCAGTTTGGTCAGGAAATTTATTGGACAATTTGTACCCATCCCACCTCCATCCCATCCTTCTTTCCTCCCCCACCGGGATACCATACCGGGAGGCGGGTCTTATCGGTGGCCATGAGATGAGCGGCAAGATTGAGCCGGAATGTATTTCCGGCCTAATGGAAGGGATTTTTGCTGTGCCGTGAGATGTAATTATGATTAAATTATAAATCAAAAGCATCGTACCGGCAAAACCCGTCAATTGCTATTGTCGGAGGATGAGCCAAGCTCGATAGCATCAGGTTCAGGTTTCGAAGGGAGGACTCTAGATGTCCCAGTCTCCCATTCTGCTCCCTTTTCGCAGGACTCTACACATGCCGGTACAGGAAGGGAAAAGGTATTTTGTTGGGGGCTTTGTATGTTTGGGGCGGGATTTTTTTTCCCTCTTCCAAAATGTAGCACAAGAGGACTGGAAAGAATGGAAGGAAACAAATGACATAGACAATAATTTTGACAATGAAGGGAGAGAGAGAGAGAGAAACGTGCAAATGTGGGTAATTACATTTGCGAATTGTCACATGTCAGCCGCAGATGATGAATGTTGGTTGCGATGAAGCAGACCGGTTTGGCATTTATGGCCATTTTCGGTGAGTAATAATTATCGGCAATTGCTACCCATTTCCTGGTGCGACAATGGCTTTTGGGGGAGGCACGAGGTTTAAAAATTTGGGAAAAGTTTATTGTGCAAGGTTAGAGGACGGATTTAAAGTGACGTGAAGATAGGGTGAAGCTCCAGAAGATGATCAAATTAGTGCGTGAATAAGTAAATTGTTCTGGTGGTTCACAAAAAGGGGAACGAGAAAAAAAATGTAACACAATAGATATTGAGTTTGCTACAAAGGACACATTGTTTAGGTGATGTCAAATGCAGGATTTGAAGCTAAATTCTTTTTCTTTTCTGGCCTGCTAAATTCACATTTTATGTAGAATATTTTATCTTGTTTCTGTTATCCTTGTGTATTTGTGACGAATTCCACTTATAAGTACGAATATGGATACTAAAACTAATGGAATAGAATTCACATTTGTTGGTAGATATTTTCTTCCCCGAGCCGTGAAAGGGCAACTTACATACCGGTGTACTGGGGTGTACTTGTTGTGTGAATTTTTTTTGCCTACTAACCATTATTCATTGTGGACTTTTTTATAATTTTGGGCCGATTGAAAATAGCACAGTTGATCAGACTTGCGCTCAAAACATGCCAGGGGATCTAGGTGTAAAGTCGACTGAGCTTCTCATTAGACAACTTGACCAGACTAGCCAAAACGAAAAAAATGGCGAAAAGCATTTCAATCTTAAAATTGTTAGTAATTTGACCAAATTTTTTTAGTAAAATGGTTAGTAAAATGGCGTTCAATCTCGAGGCTATGCGAGTCTCACAATTAATATGAAAGCAGCATAAATAATATGCAAATTCAAACTAGAATTTAAATCTATTATTTGCCATGTTACGGTATTTGAAACAAAAGTCCTTTTGTTGTCATCGTTTATTTTAATTTTGATAAACCACATAAATGATTCAGTTTATGTTAGATCTGCATATTGCTTAATAGCTTAATGTGTCAATGTATACTAAGCTTAAGGAACAATACGTTTCATACCTAACTAGTGATGTCCTTGTACCATGGATGTCCTGGTAGGGATAGGCTTTTGTTATTTGTTATTTCTTTATTAAATTCAGCGCACGATGTGTGTCCTCTTGAAGCGTTTTTTACGTTTACAGAATCCGAAACACAAATCGCGACAAATCCGGTTCGAAACGATCGAAAACGGCGTTGAATTCTCGCCACGTGACGAGGAACGGATCAACGGCGCCAAACCTGGTGCGACGCTCCTCTACGTCAAGTAGAGTTCTAGCACGGAGCGATCTCGCCGGAGCTTGAATGTCTCCGGAGCCGGAGCTCCAGCCCAAGTAACGACCATCGTTAATTGTAGTCAACCTCTGGACGCTCCAGCAACGCAGCGCCAACCGTGTAAATTTGCGGTGGGTAGACTCCAGGCGCGTCAACGAGAGTTTCGATATTGGTCACGACACCAGTACAGCATCTTAACGGCGACCGAATCAGTTATATCGCGCACAAGCTTTTTTAGGATGCCAACTAGTAGATTTTCTAGATATCGACGAGGGGCTCAAGCTGGACTTGGAAGCTTAACTTATCGTCAAGGAGCACTCCTAGATCCCGGACACTGAGCTTTTCCGGTCAAGGACAGTGCCGTTTAATGCATACGTGCAAATAAGGGAAAGGCTTCCTGGCGAACGAAACGACAACACACTTCTCGACGCATAACTTCAAACTAGTGATGTAAATTTGAAGATCACTTGATCTGATGTAATCCATGGCTAAAACATCTGATCCTATGTTCATTTTCCATCACTACTGCAAAGCATTCGTACAGCACCAGGCCTGGAATAGACTCAGGGCATTTTGAAGACGCTGCTGATCTTCCTGGCTGCGAATCGGCAGAAACAATTTCGCGTCATCCGCGTAAAGCAGATGGCTATCAGGACGAAGCACACGTGTATCGTCATTCAGGAAGATCACGAAGAGATCCCATTTTCACAAGATTTTTATTGGGGGATCCAAAAATGTGTTATGAAACCAAAACTGCAAACACATAAAAATTCTAATCGGACAATACGGCGAAATGCCGTCATGATTAAAAATAAATAATTTCCCATCAAGGCCCGGGCGAGACGTGAACAAATGTACTGGAAGGATACTATTTTTAACGACTCTTGAAATAGAACATAAAATATCCAAACAAAAATCCAACGGACGGTTAAAATGTCCCTTTCTTCTCTCTTTTCAATCCTAATCAAAATGTGTACTCCTTCTTGATTGAGATAAGAAGCGATTTAAAAAATGATTACAACACTTGTCACACGTCGCGCATTAAATTTTATGCACATGCAAATTTGTTGTCGTATAGAATTAAGCAACAGACGGTACCACAAGAAAGTTATCTTCCGCAGTTCCAAAAAAAAAAAAACGTGGGAAGGTTTGAAGCAATACACCGCAGGTGTAATAAACCACCCATTTCTACTGAACCTCAGTAAAGTAACCTAATCGACCCATACCATTTTCCTCCATTTCCCTTAATCTTTAAATGGATCGAAAGCACATAAAATCAAACTTCATTCACTCTAGTGTCTAGCAGCACGGTCGCTTGCTTGTGCCGGATGTGTGCCAGCAGACATGGAAAGATCCTACGGAAAATTGTGAAGAAAGCTCCCGCGGGTGGAAGCGACTCACATGAGGCAACACATGGGATGAGTGTTTAAATTTTCAAATTTTAAGTAATTTTCCACGTCTCAACAGAACCCACAAACACCTGTGTGCTTGAAGCTTCCGGTGTGCAGTGTGTAGCCGGTAGTGAGGCGTGGATGTGGGTGAATGTTGAAGTGCGATTGCGTACTTTCGCCATTACCAACGGATTCAGATGATGCTGGCGGTGACGACTACGACGAGACAGCATGTTTCAATTAAATTTTACATGCCGTTTTTCAAATGCCTGTTCCAACCGCGCGTGGATGTGACGCCTTTGGGAAGTTTTCCACATGTGGTACGTATGGAAACAAATAATGGCAATATGGTAGAATAGGGAAGCGAAGCTGGAAAGCGGAAGTGTCATTTCGTGAGAGAGAATTTTCGGGGTGTAAAAAAAAAACAGTGAAATGTACCAAGTGCTAATGATGTCACCTGCTACCTAATAGAAAGGGGGACGACAGCTGGTGAAGGTTTTGGGAGGACGCTTTTACTGCTTTTCCTAACCCGTGAGCAGATACAAAGCAAATCGCAATGAGCATGTTGCTCGTTGCCAAATGATGAGGAAAGCGATTCGGAATCAACACTTTTCGACACTAATTTCGACACACCCATGAGTTTTAATTTACATCTTTTTGGGAGAAGGGAGAGCTATTCCAACATTAGCAAAACATCCTGGATCGTGTTTAACAAGGTGTTCCAATTAAATTGAGGAAGAATGATCTTTATTTTTTCGCAGAACTATTTTCGAAGTTTTGTTATAATTTAAAGGTAACTATGAAAGTTGTAGTTTAAACTCCTTAAAGGAAATTCGATTAAGAAATGTTTTTAAAAAACAAATTTAACTCGCATTTGTTTGCAAAATATTTTCTGGTAGACGGAAAAAAATGTTGAAATGTTGAGGATCGTTCCAATTTTTCAAAACTACACTACAACGAATATATTATGCATTTGAGTTGCAATAAACGTATTCGGAAGTGATTTAAAGTAGATTGAATAAATGCATCCTGACATCACATTACTGTGTTTCAGCATGATTGCGTGCGACTGGAAGTTAGAAAAAGTTAGCCAAGTCTCTTGTACTAATTCTACATGGATTAAGAAAGGTAAGGTTGCAATTCCATATTTTATGTTATGTCCCTGTCTTAAATGAAAGGACTAAGATACACAAGTTCTAGATTATTCAACTATACACAAGAATTTCAAATTTTTACAATCGAGTTTAAACTCGAGATGTAGTTAACATTCTTATAACATTATTCAAATGCTTTAAAGACTTGATAAAACAGGTTTATAAACCTAACTTGAAGCAAAAGAATTCATCTTCTTTCAGTAAGTGTCAGTCAGATCAGATTAGATCCAACAAAAAAGTCGAGACTAAAATTTAATTAACTAAAGTTAATAGCTCCTAATATTTTTCTTTTGCAAAAAATAAACAAACTTGCACCTTTTGCCCAGGATGCATAACAAAGCAAAAACCACATCGCCGGCACCACAGAAATAGTGTCGAGCAGCAAGCCCCAACTGTCTATTAAAAATTAAATATGTTAAAACCCTGCCAACCATGTTTCATTTTTTAGCGAAACTTTTACAACTTTTACCACAACCATTTTACTTCGACTTTGGCTTTCGTCACAAACATTACAATCGCTTGCAAAACGAACCACGCACACGGTTTGCTGTACCTCCATTTGCAGCGGATAAGTTTTGAAGTTGAAGTGAAAATTAAATACCATCCTTTTTATCCTCCCCCGAACCGAGTGCCGCCGAGAGGGTTTTGTACCAAGGCTCTTACCGTAACGTGAAGCGATGGTACAAAAGCTTACAGTTGCACCTTCTGCGCCAAACCTTCGGACGGGTGCTCCACTGTATGGTGAGTCCTGTCAAAAGTTTCTGCGTAAAAACAGTCAACTGCAGTCAAGTTTGGTCAACGCTGAAACATCCACGGTATACCGAACCCGGATGGATCATGCAAAAACGGCCGGTAAAGTGAACGAAATGGAAAACTTCCGCTTCCGGTAGACGGTTGCTGTACGGTGAAATGACCAAGACCAGCCGATGACCCGACCAGGTGCCAGTTTACGTAACCGTGATATAACACACTTGCTTCACTAAAAGAAAAAAAATAGAGAAACATCACCAGACTCTCACCGGTCACGGAATCGGAATCGAATGAAAGCGGTAACAGTAATGGCAGTTTTTCCTCGGTGGCATCAGGGTCGGTGGAATAAATGGCCGTCCGATAACGGGTGCTGACATCAGTGTAATAAAAGTTCGTGCCATCCTGGATCGGTTGGTATGGAGCATTATGGGATGGAAAAGCAGTGATCTGTTTGCAGAATACAACAGTTTCACCAGCTTTCGAGGCTAGATTTTTGTTTGTTCAACCGATTCCATATGTTTGTGGACATTTTCGTTTCATTCGTATATTTGTAAGGCATGATACCGTCTATCCAATTGTAGTTTTGCGTTTCACAAAAAATGGTTTGTTAGTTGGAAATTTCTCTTAAAAATAGAGAGAGAGAGAGAGAGAGAGAGAAAGAAACAAAGTTAAAAAAGAGATGGGGGAGGAAGGAGGGGGAGGTTGTGCTTTTAAAAAAAATATTTAAATGCTCTATAAAATAGTAATTTGATATACTTTGGCGGTAAACGTCATTTATTTGGTTGAATATATTGAGTTACACTATCATAATTCAAACCGATTTCCTTATTGAAACAATTTTTTGAAATTGTATTGCTAGAAAATCTCATTAAATCAAACACAAATTGTTGTATTTACAACACGTCAGCTTTGGACTAAAATTTCGAATAAACTGTAGCTTCGATACGTAGAACTAACCATTCATTTCATTACCATGAAAGTCACGGAAAACATTTTTTAATGTAAGAAATACCAATAATTAAGAGAAAACGTAAATTATTCGTGTTTTACAATGATTTATTTATTATTAGTTTATTTTATTAACGGACTAAACTGTAAAGTTCAGTAACTATTTGTCATACGCGGTGGACACAAAACCGTTTTGCTAAGAACAAATCTTCCTAACGTTGCGGACAACAGTGGTTAATTTCTGGATCAGCATCAGGGTGAGTTTTTTTCAATCCGAATATAAGAAAAGCATAAAGCTTTTCATTCCGTTGATAAAATAGAAATGCTTATTCAATTCCCCAATTTTTCTCTTATACAGCCTCCACATTTGCCTGTTTTAGTAGCATCCTAAAGGCAAGTTTAGGACACGTAAGTCGCACACGTAACAACGTTTGTTGTCAAAATGTGACATCATAGACGAAAAGAAAATGGAAACCAGTGGAAGAATCGGAATACACACTATACAAACTTTGATAGTAAAAGGTGAGGTTTCATTGGATAATGTAGTCTGTTACGATCAGGAAGAGGGTCAAAAGGATATTTCCAGTATGTTTGTAAGAAGCTCAGTGCTATTAATATCAATAAAAATTAATATCAATTTACACTCACAATCATCAATATAGCCAGATTGTTTTAAATGGAAGTTATGACAGTATTTTTGTAACTACCAAGCTTTTAGCAAAATACTATAAGTATATCATATATTATTGATATTATTTCGAAAAATCTATTAACAGATACTGAAGAAAAAATATTAAATCAATAGATATTTCCAGGATGTTCGTTATAGTACACGATTGTCATCACTTTATTGATTGACAAGTACTACTGAACTTCTGCTGTACTTCAGGCTTAAGTGAGCGCCGTTGTTTTTCGGCATATAAATTGGAAAATTAAAAGCTTTATGTATAACCTGTTCAAACTGATAATAATACAACAACAGCCACATACGTCCTAGTCATATTAAATTGGAACACTTTTTTCGTTGTCGTATAAACACGTTGGGTTTCGATTTAAATTGAATTAATTAATAACTCAATTGTTTTTCCTCTTACTAAATCCTTGTAGCACTCCCAATTCCTATTTCCAATATTTAAATTTACCTTCACATCTGCCATGCTGGATGCATACTGGTTGATTCTGTGCGAAGTTGAAGTTCATTTCCCCCTTCTGCCTAACCACAGTTATGCTACCAAAAAACGTATGAAGTGCATAGAACTGTTTGCATAATTATTGATGCCATACTACTATTCTGTTTCCTTTGCAAAACCCCAAACAAATCGAAACCTTCATTCATCTGCTGCTTGTACACAAACACTACCGAACGCGCTGTACAACCGTTGCACCAGTTCCTCATTAGAAATCAAACAAACGTTTCCTTTCCAAAACAATGCTGCACAAGTATGCAAATGGTTTCGTCGCCCCATAAACCCATCCACCCCATGCATCGTGTGGAAGCTAGAGAGAAACACGCTGGAATAAATTGCCATTTACACTTACTAAATCATAAGCCTTATCGGACCTTATGGCATTGCGGCAACCACTCGACCAACACTGGCACCCTTGTGTCTGCGCGCACAGCCCACCAACGGCACATTCCCGACCGGGAGACTTCGAGACAATTCCCAAATGGGAGGGAAATTGCATGCAAGGAACAGTAAATTGAACAAACAACGTCTGCTTTTCCTTCCCTTGTTTTCCTTATCGTCCTTAGCGTCCTGAAACACGGAAGAGTTCCTCCACTACTCCAACCTGTCACGATGCACTCGTTTCCCTTTCTTCATCCTTCATGCCATCCGGCTTTGGTGGATCAACTCGGGCTTCATGCTATACATGAACCATAAAGCCGAACCTGGATGCATATAAATCTTTCCCCCTTGTGGAACGGGCAAGGGTTTCCGAGGGGTTTTTGAAGGGCAGACGTATGGCAAACACACCGAAGACAAGAGGGGACCATGGTAGCACCGACACGAACGGTAAGACTCGCGTGAAAGTCAGAAAATTTATCGTTTCCATTAATTTGTCACAGTGCGATATAATTTAGTGAAGTATTAATTAAGTCCCACCGGTGGTCTATGATTGTGAGTGCAAAGGCTACGGATGAGCTGGGTTTGATACCAAAAAAAAAATAGTTGACCAGTTCGGTCGGTGTGAAAAGAGGTCAAAAGGAGTTGGATTGTGTCACGTTTGCAAATGTGCAGTTTTGTACAAGGGTGGTGGAAAACTTATGACAATAACTTACAAGACTGGTGGAAGATAATGGATCATTTGGCGAAGAATGGTACATTTGTTTGGGGATTGTGAACGTTTACTAAGGTAATGTCTCTAGAAAGAAATAAGTTGAGGGCACTTTTTTTCGGAGCGACTAAATAGTTTCGTGCATTCGGATTGACAATTGACTACAAACTTAAAATAACTCTAAAAAGACATAAAGTGAAACTTCATGGCCAAGGCCAAAACTGCGGGAAAGAGTATTAATGTTGTAATAGAAATTTAGAGCTGGTTTAAAGTATAGAAGAATCCTCGAACCATCGACTGCATTTACGCAGACTTGAAGGTAGACTTTGACAACGTTTCTTATGGAGTGCCTTTGTGGTAGTTTGGTTGGTCTTTTTGATGCAGTTATACGATGATTCCCTTCTAAATGGACTAAATGGATGCTATCAAGTGAAATCCGGAAAGTTAGATTCCCTGCGGGTTTCCCTTCTAACATTGCTGTTCGTTGTCTTCGTCAATAATGTGTCATCTTTCATTCTTGACCATAAATTCTTCATGTTTGCTGATGAGTTTCATCTATGTTCACTGTCAACGATTGTAGCCATCTTCAAGATTTATTGACTGTTTTTAAATATTGACTGTGAATACTATCTGTTTGCATCGAAAAATGCAATGTAATAATGTATGCAATTAATACTTCGTCAATGATATCCAACTAGTGTGGATTCAGCAAATCTGAGACTTAGGAGTTATTCTTGATCTGGGACTATATTTTACTGCACACTACGTACGTATGTCAGACCGAGCGAACAGGACCCAAGAAAACATTCTTAAAAAGTGAAGATATTTTGAGGATATTGGTCTCTGATTAAGTCAACCTTGAAGTGCTATTCCATAGGGTGGTAGGTTCTGTAGGTTTGAAACGGTTCATAGAAAATTAACAAAGATTTGCACTTCGACGTCCTCAGCTGGAGTGATCAAACCCAGCTTCCTTATTATCGTTCAAGTTGTCTACTATGTGGCCTTCTGAAAATCTTTGGAAAAAAGACTCAAAAATGCACAGGAATTCTTTAAATCTAACCTACTACACGACAATATCGATGGACCGGGAATTTTAGAAAACTTTAACTTCTTTGTACAAATACAAATATTTTGTTTTTACATCATGAACATCATCTTCATCATCTACATCTACATTGGTTTATTTTGGTTATCATATAAGTATTATATGAAATAGATATTGTATATTTTATTTCAGTTGATTGACGTCATTGATTAACTTAACATACAAATATTAATATACAATAAAAGGAAAATAGACGGAAATGAAAAAGCACTGGGGAGAGATGAATGTTTCGAGAAGTTAAAAACATTAACAACACGCAGTAGAGGATCACTAGGACCTACGGTAGTGCATTGTAGGAGAGGACGTATACGAATGAAATTACGACGGGATTAAGACGAACAAAGCTGGAGCATCAGAAGTGTCGAAAAGGAGGACAGGAATAATAGTGATTTGGGCGAAGAAACAGTAGGATTCGAGGGGAACTAAACCGAGTGAGAATGCAGAGCAAAAGTGTAGTAAAGGACATCCACACTCGCTCGATGTGATAGATATTGATCTTGACTGAGGGAGACCTGATCGATGATCATTACTCTGACTAATGACCAGAACAATGTTTTGAGACATAAGGGATCGACGACGTTTTAGACAACATGCCTAAGGACGTCAGTCCTCAATGATGGAAACACAATTAACTAAAACCTGCGCTAGGGAATAAGAATGAAGATAATGATTAGAGAACGGGAACGGCTTAAAATTTATAAAATGGCTTAAAAATTCAACTGAGTTTATGGTGATGTATATTTTATATTTTAAATTCATTCTTGAATCATTGTAAAATATTAACAGACCAACTAAGTACCGTGAATGCCAAACCGGCCGCATTCATACTGTTGCTTCTCCGAGTCGTTTAGTAACAATTCACTTATTTCGTTGATTTCCCTAGTGCATCCTTAAACCATCTTTGAATCGTGGAGCAAAAAAACAAAATGTTCAACTAAATTACTCCAGTTCCATCTGACTGGACGGAACTCGTTCAGGTGAACGCACTCGTTCATCTCACTTCATGTCGAGAAAACAGTTTTTCCCATTTTATGGTAGCAATTTTTCATCATTTTCCGAGATGGAAAATCTTTTCGGCCTGCGTAGGGATTGTCCTTCAGCAATAGCAACACCATTTCACCTTTCATTCTCCGTAGGCTGTCCTTTCTCCAGTGCACTTTCTCCAAAAGTGAAAAGAAAGTGAAAAGACCGATGAAATGTAGCCATTGTTGTTTGCATTCGTAATTAGTGGAAATTTATTTTGTTTTTCAAGCTACCGTAGTAGATGGTTTGGGAGTTTTTTGTTTGTTTGTTGTTTAGACCATCTCTGAAAGCATAAGAAGAGCTCATCTAAAAAAGGGACAATAAAATAGCTAAACCATCACCATGTACAAACCGTGTGTGCAAGAGGGAAGAGGGAATGAATGCAAAACACCTTTAGACAGTTTCACGGTTGTGCCGTTTGTGCTCTACGCACAATCGCTGGTGAAGATAAGTTTAATAGCGCAAATAAATCATGTACTTGAGCGTTTTTCTTTCCCTTGCTCTAACTCACCCGTGATTTTGTGGTTTCTTCCGCAACAATTTCACTAAGACCTTTTAAAGCTTCAGGCAGGGCTTTCCGGGGTGGTAGATTAAGGTTCTATTTATTACCTCACGAAACACCTTGCGCATCTTTGTGGGTATTATTGTAACGGGGATTGTTTTATGGTTTTGAATGTTTGTGCTGTACTTAACTTGAAATAGAAGCAAGTTATCACATCGTATTGCGTTTGGAAATGAACATTTACTTGGTTGGTAATAAGATTTTATCCGTTATCAACATGAATTTAGGTGAATATATATTTTTATTTTAATTTTTAATTATTGAGGCTCAAGCAAAAAATTGTGTTTTCTTTTAAATACCTAATATTTACTTTTATGGATGTTGTTTTAGGTTAGTAACTTTCTTTAAGAAAAAATGCTTACTAAAATTATTTTAAAATTGCATTTATATTCCTCTTGTTAATCAAAAATCGTTTTCTCACAACGTTTTGCTGATTAATAGAGGTCTTTCCGTTGATGTTGAACAACACATGCACCAAATTATTCTCAAGGGAAACATTAATCTTTTGATGACTTTAATATACTAGCGATGCTTCACTAAAATGAATTGGACGCTGAATATTTTAAACTTTTTTTTCAACCACAAAACGCGAAGTGGAACTAAATATTATAAAATTGTAAAATGCTACAATAATTCCATTTAATAGAAAAGAATCACAACAAAATCGAGCACTATTCGAGGTAAACAAACATTTGAATGGTTTCATATTTTTAATGCACAAATGCGTTCGCTGTAGCACTTTATTCCGTTCGTTAAATTATCCCCTTTTACTTACTTATGTTCCCCATTTCCCCTCGATAGCCCACAAAACGAATGTGCCAGCCCTCGTCAAAACCGTCTTCAACCTGCAAGCCGACAAACTTCGTTCCGGTTCCTGGGTTTAAAGCCCCGCCAAAAAACCCACGACACGTGACCACCATTATCCACGCGTAATGAGTTTTGCATTTTCAATTAAACTTCCCGAGTCGAGGTACACACCACTTTGGCTCGCCGGCTTACGTTCGGAATGATGGAACAAAATTTTCTCCACCGACCTGCCAGGATCGGTACAGCTTGAAGAAAAGATTAAAGAAAAAGGTGGCCTTTTTGGTATGAGCATAAACCCAATGCCCTTATGCCCGAGTGGTTGAGTGCCGGTAGACGGGACTGATTATTGATCAGAGAACCTGGACCTCGGTTCGGTTCGGACCAGTTTGCCACAAAAGCCCGGGAGGTTTTTTTTTGCTTTCCAAAGTTTATTTATTTGCACTACCTTTCATGTCGCCCGTTCGATGAGTGATGGTTTAATGAGCCACTCGGCGGCACGCGACTTTCGGTTCGCGGTTTTGAAGTGGTCTGTCAAAACATTTCAATAATCCGATAGCTGTGCTCAGATCGTGCCTTTATTTTCTGTCGAATGTCCTTTGGAAAGCCGCAAGTGTGGTATGGGATATCAAGAGAATGTTTCGATCGATGTGATTTAAATGAAATCTGTCGCATTTTAAGCTTGTAGCAGCAACAATAATTTCATTTAAAATTTTTTAACATTCTGTTTCAAGTATTTTCAAAAATTGTGTTCTTTTTGTGTATAAAACATAACAATGTTCAATATAACTGATTTTTTTAGTTTGGACATTGTTAATATCAGAGTTCTATTTTTCAACACTTATTTAAAACATTAATATCTCTACTTTTCGGCACCGTTTAGAATTTATAAATACAGCTTTTATTAATTCTTTTGTTCATATTTTATTTTTACCTACAGGAATTAAATATATATTTCCTTATTCGATGAAATCTGCTCCTTTCATCATACTTTTCCCAACTTACTAAATCATTAATGCAATGTGAAGATAAAAAATTGATAAACAATTCTGCAAAGTACCTTCCTCGTCTTAACACGCAACGCATTCTATTGTAAACCCTGCCGAAAGACGCGCGAGACACTCGATACATCATATTTGCTAAACATATGCGCTGCAAGTACAGACCCTTCATCCCTTTAAAACATATGAACGGAAAATGTATCCGATGCCGGTTTCTGGGGAAGGAAAGTTTTGGGATAAAAATCACTCAAAAACACAACTCAAACATGGGTACATACGAAGGGACAAAATTAAACCCTCGCATCTCCACAATACGACCAAACAGGGCTCGGGAATGCAGATCATCTGCCAGAAGAGTGAAGCAGTGAAGTGAGCATGTTTGTAGGGGGGGGTGAAATTTAATCCTACCGGTGAATCCGTATTTTGTCCATTCGGGCGAAGGACGAAACAGCTCAAAATAGCCATTGCCGAGTTGCTCGCTGGCAGAGGGTTCTTGCTCCGGGGGGCAAAATTGGTAAAATGGCCATCCCTTTTTTATCGTAACCCAGCGATGCCGTTTGTTTGGATTTTATTTATTATGATTAGCTTATGAATATGAATTTTATGAACAGCATTTTTCAGATGATTCTTAAATCCCTTATGCACGGGATTTAATGTTCCGTTCGTTCCATTCTCGACGTTCCATCCGTCCAAGCCTGAGCCATAATCGTAGGGAGAAAGGTTCGTGCATCGTGCACTCAATATTTCATCAACTTCCCACACCGTGTTTCCCTTCCATGTGATCCTTTCCCCACAAACTGGACAGAGTTTTCGGTTCTGAAATGATGGATTGGATTAAAATTTATGTACATTTGAAGATTAAGAGTCGTGTACGATCGATTCCATCGCGTGGTCCTGGAATCCGCAGCCGGGTTTTTCGAATACATCCTCATTTCTGGGGACCGGGTGTTGGTTTCATCATTTAAAAACTCAACCGTAGCAAACGTCGTACGACCTCATCGGAGGGGGAGAGCCTGCAGAGTGGATGATGATAATGCAGATCATAAATTATCCAGAAATTAATTACTTCGCGCTATCACCGCTATCGATTTATGTTTCGCTGTTTCACCAAAAATGGTACAGGAGGTGGATTTTGTTTTTTTGCTTTGCAGCTTCCGAGAGGGTGAAAATTCTTTCACTTGCAATGGCGATCAACCACGCAACAGGGAATGAAATAAATGATGATAAAGCACGCAGAAGAATTAGTGTCCGCGTTTAAGCTGCGGGGAAGGCGAACTTTGAAGGGTGGATTGGGAGATAACGAAAAATCAGGTGTTTTCCACTCCTCCTGGACGGTATTCTGGACGAGATGAAAGATATATTGAATTGAATCTGGGTATATCGAATCGAACAAAAGATTAAAAACAGTCGATTGAAACAATGCTTGCTGTTGTTATCTTAAATGTTAAAGAAAGATCCATTTTGATGATGAAGATGAAAATTAGCAAGGATTATGATTTTCATTTTCCAACTTGAAATATCACAAAGATGTTTCTGTTATTATTATAATTTATTTAAAATAACGGTTTATTCAATCTATTTTTGCAAAAAAAAATCATAAAGCTTATTCAATGTAAATTCTTTTAAAAATTTTTAATTTTTACCTTTATTTTAAATTATTTTTTTAAATACAATTAAATAAAGTCCTACTCTGAACAAATTCTTGAAATCTTTAAAAAAAAATCCTGATTTGTGGTGGCTAAATTAGAATTAAATCTTTTTTTTTATTTATCTAAAAAAAATTCTTCTTCAAAATCTTCTTGTTAATCAATTTGTTTTACAAGTTGCATTTAACATTTTCTCATATTATAAAAACTGTTAAGTTTCATATTGCATATTTTAATTTACATATTGCCTGCCTTTTCCTAGGCAATGGATATAGAGTATACTAATGCTAAACTTACTACTATAAGGACGGAATGTTATCGATCAGAGGAAGGAAGAAGGTGCGGAGACGAGTGCAGCTAAAGAGAGAGAGAGAGAAATCAAATAGGTTCGAAGACGAAATAAATTACCGAAAAGCAAGCAGCACCTTCAGCTGGACGCCGTGTTGCAATAGCAAGGTTAACAAGGTAAGGGAAGAAAGCTAAAAAAATAGTGTTACCTACTCTTCATTTAAATTTTCTATTAAATTTCAAGTCATACTCGTTTTCTTTATTTTCTTTGTCTTTATTTACTCACAGCTTGGTAGTTAGCCCTGCCCACGTGGCAAAGTTTCGGAAGGAATTTGATACCGATTCTGTCGTATCACCCCAACACCTCAGTATATCAGTTTTCATAATTGTTTTGTTTATTCCTTCCGTTCATAGTTTCTATTGTGAAAGTATATCTAGAATTATTGTTTTGTTTATCATCAATTTATATTTTTCTGTTGAAAGTTCCTTATTCCTTTTTCTTTGTTAAAGCGTTTTACAATAAAAAGAGCCATCTTGATAATTTTTTATCCTTGTTGTGTGTTTCACAGTCGTTTTTTATTCAATGTTAATTTTTGCTCTAACATTTTCTCACATCCTTTTGCTAATTTTGTTGTTCTTTTTATACTTTAGTATTCTTTTTCCATACCTGATTTGCCCAATATCGATATTTATTGTTTCGAATTCGATGTTTGCCTTTATTTATGTAGTGTCAATTCCTATTTTGCATACTTTATGTTAAATAATAGTTTGGTAGTGGAAGAATTGTACACTTTAAATTTTTAAAATTAGTTGTAATGTATGTAAGTAAGAAATTTGAATATATTTGAATGAATTTGATCCATTCGCTCCATCTCTTATGCATATTGCTGCAGTACTCTAAACCATCCTTTAAACCCACTCACTGTCAACTGTTTCATTAATCATCCGTGAAGCAATTCAGAACATTGAAAAAAAAACCAACCATCGTTTCCAGTATCAATGCATGAGAATGAAACAAATGAAATGCCTTTTTTACGACTCTGCCCTTTATTGAACAAATCATTTGTTTGGATTCTACATTCTGTACCGTCGTGAGACACAACCAACATTAGCCTTTTTTTAAAAGAAAAAAAGAATACACTCTTACCTTATTGCCTTAAGAGCAAAAAAAACGGTGGAAAAATTCACTACTTCCCTGGCAAAGAAAAGTCACTTTAATCCAAATAAATAATGATGTCGCTAGCAGACACGGCCCCCGTCGACGGTGGCTGGATATTTTAATCTCAGCCCAGCACCAGAGCCGTTTTGATATACCGGGTTTTGCCCATCTCTAATTGCTCTACCAGCGCAGTGCAACCCGGTGTACCCGGTGTAGCTAGCAAGAGTTTCCGTTGAAATGACAAATGGGGATTTAATTGTGCAACTATTAATCCCGACAGACGTTCTCGATCTGCACCGGCGTGGGTTGATGCAGTTTGTTGTTCAACCCGGCTACCATTAGGGCCCGGAAATGGAAACGGGGGCGAACATTTCGTAGCCCGGTTTGGCTGCCAGCTGCAGACACACACACGGCACATTCGTTATCAATTTGATACCGAGAGTCTGTGTGTGTGAAAGAGAGTGGATGTGATGGGAATCCATTTCTCTTTCGATTTGCGTCATGTTTTGTGTCGTTTTTCTTTCCTTCCTTTGCCGTGATTGGTTCGAGTTTTGCTGTCGAAAGGACCACCTGTGTATCAGGTGTCAATATTTTTGCCAGCCCGTTTTTCCAAATTGATTGGAGATTTAATTTACCAGCAGTTTTGCGTTTTTTTTCTCTATACGTTTTGTGTTGCAATCGAAAAAGGTTGAAAAGCGGTGTCGGTGTGTGTGTGTTTTAGTACAGATTTGAGGCAGATGGAGTTCAAGTTTAATGTTTCGTTTTTTAGTTTCGAAAGCAACAGTCATAAAACGATTTGAATATCGGTTTGTATATGCATGTAGTGCAAATATGTGCCTGTAAATTCTCTTCGATAATCGAGATTTCACTAGTTTGTACAGTGTTTTGCGTAAACTTTTTTATAAAATGATTAATATACCATTGTCAAGATTCATAACTGGCCTATCCATTTCATATACAAGTAGTGACCAGTGAGTCGATTTAATCAGTGGTCGATAAAGAATGATTCAGGAGCCGCATGCAGCCCTTTGGCACTTTCACTGTGGTTCTTCGTCAAATATGCTACATCCAATTCATCCTTGATGATTTTTTTAACCAGAAAGTGGAGTTGCATTTCAATATTGCAATTTCATGAGAATAGAATATCAATTGAACATATTGTTGGAATATTCCTTGAGACCAATGAGGACTTATTATCCTGCTTAATCAACCGATCGGCAACACCTCGGCGTGTAACCGAATAACCTGAGGCTTACCAAATCCTTCTCGACAAGTACCGAAAGACCACACTATAAATTTGATATCATACTACATGAGCAAAAAAGAATTTTAAACAATTATTAGTTGGTAGCATCCAAGCTAAGTACAATTCAAAAATGTATAACTCCTGCACTCTTAAGCCGGGTGTGAATTTTTCCAAAAATAAAGTGTGATAAATTGGACGATAAATTGTGTAACAGGTTTTAATGAAATATTCAATATTCTCTGCCTAATTTAAATTCAATATAGAACATAATTTAAATTCAAGCAAAAAAAATCATATTTTGGTTCCTGTATGAACCACTTCCCTAAAGATATACAAAATTCAATTAATACATTCGGCTTAGGTACAAAATACTATTGTGGACTGTTTATCTCAAGCTGAGTAAGATGTCGAATAAACTATACCGTAAAGATAATAATATGATATAATGATTATTTTGTTTGCATTTAAGCCCTTAGTAATAATTAAAAATTATCCTTTCTTTTGATCTGTTTATCGATTTATCAAGCTTCCTTTTTTATCTTTCCTTGTTTTACTTCATTTCACATTGGTTGTATGCTAAACGTGGTTAAAAATTCCGTTGTGTTTGAATTGGATAAAATGTACAGGGGATTTATGATTTAAAGTCGTTAATTGATTGCTTCAGTAATGTGTTTGTTCCATCATTTATCATAAATCTGTTATTTAAATCGCCATGTTTTTTTATTGTAGTTAATGAATTATATTGGATGGTTTATATATGTCTATGACAAACTGTAAACTCAATAAACTAGCCCTGCAAATTGATGCATCATTAAAATCAGATTACCTACCATACCGGTAGAGGTTAATGCAAACAATTTTATTGAACATTGATCGATTCAACTTTAACATTGATTGGTAGTCATAAAAACATTCAATTGCTTTTTTCCTCTTCTTTTCTTCCACTCCAATACGGTTGCATACATTGTGCATTCGAGCGATTGTGCGTAACTGCAGCTAATGAAGCGAATGAGCTTAGGAAACTTCATCATGATGCAATCATTCTTTCGATCGAAAACGATGGATAAAGGCAATCTATGTGAACGGGAAGCTATTTTAATATCAATTCAATTATTATACTACAAACACACTAGGCAAGTATGTTTTTTTTTGTTAACGAATATGTCTCGACGAGATATTTCATCCTTTCTGGTGTGCTATTCCAGAATATTATACAACCTGGCCTGAAGGCTCTCTGCGGAGGATTCGCTGGAAAAGCCCACACGGTTCTCGGCGCACACCATGACAGACACATTAGCATAATTGAGAAAACGTGCACAAGAGCGACACATTTCCGACGAAAATTAGATTGTAACATGCAGCAAATCTCTTTGTCCACGATATTCAACTCAGCGAACAATTTGCCATGACGTTCAATCAATCGTCGTATTTTTAGTCTAACCTTTAAAGATATTATGGGGGATTCTCATTACAACCATCGTGAAGTGTTTAAAACCGAGAATTGTGTCTTTCTTTATGTTATTTTTGAACAAAAACCATTAAAATCTTAAATATACACACAGCAAAACCTTAGCTGGTACAGCTTTAGTTGGTACAGCTTTTAACCACAAGCGTATGATTCGGCTGTTCTCTTTGTTCTATGGAAGATCATGAAACAATCCACTATAATGCGATTGTGCAAGAAACGATTACACATTTGCACAGTGTGCAATATCTAATTTGCTTATGCTAATATTTGATCACCGAATGCATTGTGCAGTGTAGGGGAAATAATTATACGATTTAATGTTGCACGGGATTATGCGGCAGATTTAACACCGAATGCAGCGCAGAACTTCCACTTGTACGGTATGTAGATAAACTGAAAGATAATGAATAAGTGTAGATAGTTGTGTTACTAACGGGGCAAGCATTATTATTAAATAATCTTCTTTATATACTCGGACTTTTGGTGTTGTCTGTTAATTCATGCTGATGTGCATAATTGTATTAAAACGTATGTACTAAGAATAATCGATCTTTTCTAGTACTGTCGGATAGTGGACATAGTGAAGGTTATGTTTCGAATCTAGATGTTTCTCAACATCAAGCTTTTGTAGCTCCGAGGTGGTTTTAGAAATATTTTAAAATACGAAAGTTTGCATGTATCATTACGCCAGATCTTCATCAGGCGCGCTTGTCACTTTCCACATCGTTTTTCTCGTGTGATGAGCACTTTTTGTCGATCCTCTGTTATTTCAGAGGATTTAATAGATTTAATGGACAATTTAAACAACATCGAACAAAGATGGCCTTAAACCTGAACAACGTTTCGTATATGACGAGACTTATTCCGATTCTCAATAGTTGTCGGTAGCGTCAGCTAGTACGTCCTTTAAACGGATCTGCCTGTTCCAGGACCCACAGATCCCCTCCCTACAGATCCGACTAGTTGCCTCTATGTTCCTTTTGAAGAAAAGCGCTAAAATTGAAGTACTGGAACTCGATTGAGGACATCCAAAATATTGTGCAAGCAACCTTTAAGGACATCCTAACAGAATACGCATTCAAGGGAACGGGGATGTTCCCTGCTCAGAAATGTATTGATGCAGCAGCTGAATCCAATTTTGAAGATGTTGAAATAAATAAAAAAAAGTAATATAATATATACAAGGCATGTAAAGCGATCGATTCCGGCCACTTCCCCGTCGAATGGAAGAGGCAACGGCTAGTGCTGTTCTCGAAGGCCGGGAAACCACCCGGAGAATCATCGTCGTACCGGCCAATCTGCCTGCTGAGTGTTCTGGGAAAAGTATTGGAGCGACTCATACAGCGCAGACTTACGGAGCATCTGGATGCAACGGGCGGTCTCGCTGATGCCCAATACGGATTCAGGAAAGGACGCTCAACCATGGATGCCATCAACAGGGTGATTGCCAACGGAAGGGTTGCGCTCGACAAGAAGCGCAGGGGCGATCGACTGTGTGCGATGGTGACAATCGACGTGAAGAACGCCTTCAACACGGCCAACTGGACAGCGATCGGAGCAGCTCTGCAGCGAAGGAACACGCCACCGTACCTCCAGGCGTTGCTGCGGAACTACTTCACGAATCGCACGCTCCACTACGAAACGGATGAAGGAATGGTCTCGTTACCAGTATCGGCAGGTGTCCCGCAGGGTTCGGTCCTAGGGCCAACACTGTGGAATGTTATGTACGATGACCTTCTTCGTTTGGAGCTGTTCGGAAAGCGTGCGGACATTATAGGGTTTGCTGATGATGTGGCGTTCACCCTTATAGGGAGGGACCCGCAGGAAATCAGCAACCTTGCTACGAGGAATCTGGAGACGATCGAGCGTTGGATGGATGGAGTGGGATTGAAGCTGGCCCATCAAAAGACCGGCTACATGATCTTCTGCACTCATCACAACCCGCAGGTAGGTCAACTACGTGCGGGGGGACACACGATCGTATCCACTGAATCGCTCAAGTACCTGGGGGTCGAGCTCTGCCGCAAACAGCACCACGGTCGGCATTTGGAGAAGGTTTGCAGCAAGGCATCACGTATCACGAATGTCTTGACCGCTCTGATGCCGAATAAGTGTGGCCCAAAAAGCAGCAGAAGGAGACCCTTGGTTAACGTTGGGAATAGCATTGTCCGTTACGCGGCACCATCGTGGGGACGGACGCTTCTTCAGAAGGACGTTCACCGGACCACGGTTCAGAGGACGCACCGCACAGGAGTTCTTCGAGTGGCCAGTGCCTTCCAAACGGTCTCCTACGATGCCGCTTGCGTGGTCGCAAGCACTATCCCGTTAGTCCTTCTCCTAGAGGAGGACATCCGCTGCCACGACGAAAAGGTAGCGAGGGGAAGTCCAGGACCAGACATACGAAAGCGGCAAAGGGAAGAGACCATGGGACGCTGGCAACAACAATGGACAGCCGGAGCGGGGCAGCCGAGATCGCCGGGGATGAAGACGAGGAGAATTATCCCGGACATTATGTCCTGGGTAAATCGCAAGCACGGAGAAATTGATTTTTATCTCTCTCAACTCTTTACAGGGCATGGGTTTCTCCGGAGCTACTTCGTCGAAAAAGGCATCCTCGACGGCTCGCCAAACTGCCCGGTGTGTGAACACCAAGTGGAAGATGTCGACCACGTAATGTTCCACTGTCCACGGTTTGCTCGAACCCAACACGAGATGCAGCAGCAGAGCCACACCCGCTTGACGATAGAAAATCTTGCAGCGGAAATGTGTGCCAACAGCAACACATGGGAAGCAGTCCGGACCGCCGCAAGGACCATCTTCAGAAACCTCCAAGTGAGATGGAATGAGGAAAGTCCACCTACGGCCAGACGGAGACGACAACAACGCCGGCGGAACACGGAACAAACGGGACAGCAACAGCTACCGCCGTAACCGCACCAAAGGATGACGACAACGGAAGCAGCAGCAGCAGCAACGAGTAACCAGAGCAGCAGCAGGAGCTAGACCCCACCGGAAGTAGCGGCTACGGACGGGCGGAATTAAGCAGCAGCAGCGGAAGGAAGGCACGAAGCAGCAGCAGCAGCTGAGACAACTAGGACGGATGACGCAGTAGCAGCATTGGAAAGCAGCAGCGCGTCAACAGGATGGGTGCATCGCACAAACGTTCCTGCATGGAGTACTACGCACATCAAGCGCATCGGCAGGGTTCGGATCAGGTCGAGGAGTGGTTTAGTTAGGGTCCCATCGGCTGCCGGGTCCGCTTCTCGGGCCCAGCGTCACGATGAATCCCACATAACCCATCTCGGAGGGATTGGTTTGTAGCCGCAAGCCGCCCTTCGAGGTGGGTACCTTTTGAAGGTTCCCTCCCCGTTAACAAAAAAAAAAAAAAAAAAAAAAAAAAAAAAAAAAAAAAAAAAAAAAAGGCATGTAAAGCGACAGCCTAAAATATGAATGGATCAGTGAATATGGCTGAGGAATTGTGAGCTTTTTATTTTGCTACAAAACTCGAAACAAAAAATGAAGAAGAAACGAAAAAAGTTTTGTAACATCTTTTATAATATTCTTAAAATAACTGTGACTTTGCAAGAGATCTTAGAACATGTTCAATAGCCTTGAAGCAGCTTTTTTTGAGTCAAAAATAATAGCAAAGGGTTTCTTGTTCCATGCGAATTGATGTAAAAAAGTTAAATATTCTATTTTCGGCACAGTTTTATTTTCTATCACGATCTCCATGCATGTGCAAATTGTTCCCATTAACGCTTTTGTTTGTTTTCCCTTGTCGTCCCTTATGTCCCTTATCGGTACACACAGGTGCACCATAATGATCCACTCGAATTCGTACTCAAAATTCAATGTTTGACAAACTTTTTCTTTTCTTTCCTCACACTTGCCCTTTTCCTTCGGTTTACTATTTTTGTCCAAATGCTTTGAACCGAAGATTCCTGTTTTTTTTTCAAAACAATTGTTACGATCGATTTCTTCACGGAGTATTGTTCGCGCACACCAAAAGCGAATCCTTCTGCCGCTGTTTGATGTTTGGCACGTGGCCGGGAAAAGATTCTGTTTGCTGATGTCTGCAAGAACACATTTCCCGACAGATTCGTGATTCTTGTTTCGGTGTACGTTCGATTGCAGTTTGCGCTCCAGGTTATGGCCGCCGTCATGTTTTGCTACGTTTGGTACGTAATGTTATTTTGTCTAGACGCCCGACAGTGTCGATTTTATCCCGGTACGTCCTCGTCCCCCCCTCCCCGGGGGTAGTCATCTTCCTCCACAGACGGACTGCTACAAATTGAATAATTTATCGTCAAACAGATTACGCCATGCATTATAGAAATTGCTAACACTCTTTCGCCACTGTACACACCTCCGCAGAAAAAAGCACGAGGTAAGCCACACTGTAGCCAAGCCATCGGTAGCGACTTGTTGAGAATGGCGTGCAGCATCGATTGTTGGCTCCTTATGGTGCGAAAAAAACGGGACAAATTTCCCAATGAAAATGGCTTTATACTTGTTTTGCTTATTGTGCAACAAAACAAAAAAAGGGAAAATATAGCAAAATAATTGTCGAAATAAATACCATTCTAAATCAATACGGAAACATACCGGGCTCGATTCCCGTGAGTGAGAAGTACATTTTTGATTAAAAAAAACCCGCCCATTGAAGCCGTTTATGGGCTTGAAGTCGTCGTACAGAAAAGGTGCCACAGCTTCCAATTAGGGGTTCCATTGTTGGTTGATATCAAATTTGCATTTTGATAAACACCCGTTCGCCTTTCGCATGTTCACCATCGGCCGTCCTAGTATCGCAGCGACGAATGAAATAAAACAATAAGCTGGAAAAATCAAACGGGGCCACAAAATGGGGGCTGAGGAATGTGAGGAAAATGAGGATTTGAAGCTCCCAAAAGCTTTTCTGCGTTCCAGTTGCGGTTAACCTTATGCAATTTGCGAAAAACCCACAAACATCATCATCATCGCCACCATCATCATCAGCAACACCATTTGCTGAAAGGGGTTTTCCCAGAGGGTTTTTACTCAATCATCCATCCTTACCAACTGTAGCGGAGATGGAGTAGTGCCAGCAGAAGTGGACTTGGTTTGATTTAAACACTGTAGAAAACAATAGAAATTCCTCGTTCCTCCGATCCACAAACATTCCGACACAACCGACAACATGCATTCAACCAGCGAATGTTGAAGGACTTTTCCGAAATTTTGCCTCCTCTTTCCCAATTGTGGGCTTGTGGAAAATGCTAAATACTGCTAAAGCTCGATAGAACCAGCAGTGCAGTGGAAAAGGGTCGGATTATGGAAGGGGTGCTTTTAGCGCCAGCGCTTTAGGAAAAACAATAGTCGAATCAAGAGTTTACTCCATAATCAATTTGCATATTCCATTAAAATTTTGCCAACCATTTATCGTGTTATGGGACTCGGGTGCGTTCTTGTGGGGCTTTATTGTATAGCCTGGCCCTTTGCGCGTGCATGCGAAGGTAAACGCGCGCGCCGGACGAGCTTTCGACGATAATGCATTAACTTGTTCGGTGGGTTTTGTTTTGTTGTTCGATGGCCGGATGAATTGTTTACAGTGTTTGGCGAGAATGTTGCCATTTTCTAGTAAAAGCGTTTTAAGATGTTTTTATTATTGTTTGTTCTTGAACGCTTGAAAATATGAGGAATTGATAAATATTTCAACTATTGTTTTTTTCATAATTCGAGCTTTTAAAGTGATTGACTATCTAATTTTACATTTTCCACGTTATTTTTTAAATTTGGATACATTAAATAAACTATTTTTTTTTTTGCTCGGTTAGAAAGGCCTGGCCGTATCAAGACTTATTTTACCACGTAGCAGGATAGTCAGTCCATGCTACGGGGAGACGGTCCGGATGGGATTTGAACACGGTCCCTGCCGTGTTGACGGGCGCCGTTTTTCACATGCACCACCGGGCCGCCCCTTAAATAAACTATTGCTGCCTTTGAAAAAAGCAGATAAAATCATAAAAATAGAGAAACGAAAAATAATTGTATAATTCAACCGAGAAATTAGGTATGATAAGAATATGAAATAATTTCGAAATTGAGAAAGAAAAGGTATAAATTAAAAAAAGGGCGAAATATAGTCATTCAGTCAAGGAAATTTCAGTAACTATTTTCTTTTAAAGTATAAGTTTAAAACGAAATAAATTTGAACAATGACATATGTTAGTTTTTTTTTAAAGCAAAATAGCATCTATCATTGGTTTTCCATCCTTTATTTGTAAGCTAGGATATGTGTTTTTTAATGAATGTTTTATAAAATAAATAGCTTAATGTTGCAATAAAAATGTAAAAACCCATTTGCAACAAAATTTCCATTTATGATCGCTTTTCCGGCAAAAAGCCAATCATGTGTAGAACATTGTACAGCGCTCGTATTCACACGTACAGTAGTCGTTCAGTTAGCCCCGAAGGCATCGTACAAAATAGCTTACTTGGATGAAAGAATAATGTAATTGATTTTATGTTAAGCACAGTTCTGCACCCGTCCAGAACGCTTTAGCGCAGGAACCTACTCGTACTTTGCCAGGTTTGTTAGCGAAGCATCGAATGAAACTTTTTAATAAAATCAATTACAACAACACATACCATCAATGGTACGCCCCTCTCTCTCTCTCACGTTCTCTATCTGTTTTTTTCCTATTTCCCCCCAAACCTCCCAATCTCTTTGAATGCGAAAGCATCCTTGAAAAGCGTGCTATTCGATCGGAAAGTTTTCCGGTTGATTAACGGAAGGAAATGAATTAGTTATACTTCCTTCCTTCCATTTAGAGCGATGCTACTACACAGCTACGGTTAGCTACATATTTTCCTGAACCGGCTGATCCGACTGTCCCGCGCGCGCATGTAGCAAATAGTGAAGTTTTGTACTGTGAACCGGAAGTAAACAAAACCCCAAACCTAACCGAAACAACAACCAAAGCATAACAAGATAAAGCAAAAAAACACACACACAAATGGGCCGAGATGAAAGGAATGCCAGCATTGAAATGTGCTGCAATTGTTTCCTCCTCAAAGTGGTGGCATACTGACGATGATGATGGCCACCGAAACGGCTAGTGCGAGCGACCTCTTGCTCTTGAAAGCATACCAACGTTAGTCGGAGTTTTGGAGCAACAAATTAAAACAATTGGACCACGTCATTCCCGCTGCACAGTGTGATGACGTGTTGGGTTTTTTGGGGAGGAAAGGAGCTGGCTGCAAGGGTGGGGATGTGGGAGTGGAAGATGAGCCGGTTAGGTGGAAATTTCATAACTTTCAATTCAAAAAGCCATTTCAACGACGGCTGGCTTGACGTTGATGTTAAAAGGGGCGAGCTTTTTTTTTCGTTGTTACCGTTCTTGCTGACGTAAAGGATGGGGTTTTCCTTTTTGGTAGAGAAGTAGAGTGGTGGGACGAAAGTTTTCGAATTTTCCGGCTGTAGCATAAATTCCTCAGCCACGCTTCAACAGAGCTGGAAGAAAATTTTTAAACTATCTTATAATTACCGGGTGACACCGAGTCCCGAGTAGCGTTTTTGGTAGCATTTCGCCTCCGAGTATCATTGTGGAGTTTTATTGTTTGTCTACTAACGGTAAAGTCACGGCCATTGATATTTGTGAGTCAAAATGAAGAATGTGTACTGCGTGTGGTTCGATACTTTTATTTAATTGTTGCTGTTTTCTTATTTACACCCCAAACGGGGTTAGCTGAAGCTTGCCTAAAAGTTCTAATGAGACAAACAAAATTTGTAAGGAAAACCCCGCACGGAATGCTTTTGTGGAAAAACCGAGCCAATGGTTTACCGTGTAATTGTTTTGAGGTTTTTTTTAAATTATTTTCCCTTTCACGTCATTACGAATTTGCTGTAAATAATTCCTTGAATTCATTTATTGTTGAACTATTTTGTTTGGTCCTGTTCTGTAGGTCCGAATGCAATGTCGTCAATTTAATAAATCCTGTTTAAAAGATCAGTTTAGTTCCTGTTGCATATTTCCGTAATTAGTTTCAATTTTTATCCCAACTAATTTGTGGAAAGGTAAACCAAAGTCGCATTCCTGGTAGATCATTTTATGCTCTTGTCATACACACAATATTTATCATTCATCAATTCTTTGATAAAGATGACCTGCCCTCACATTAGCATTGGCAGCACAATTTTCCTAAAGAGAAAGAAACACCAATTTCAATATATTACAGTAAATGAATTCTGGGCAATACATTAAAAGCTCACTCAAACGAATAAAGTGTACCTCGAGCAGAACACTTGTCTTTGCTTATTTTATTTTATTTTTTGGTGAGTAAATGTTCAAAATTACTTCTTCATATACCTTACCAAACTTACACATCTAGCTCATTATGAGGTGTCACCATCCCATTGTTGGATGCCAATGAGTCACCATGACGCATAGCTACCTATGGACGAATTTCCAACTGAGACATGAGCACCGTTAGTTCAGATAAAATTTCACAAAAGGGAGACTTCTTTTCAAAAGAAATTTTTTAAAGTAAATCGATGATACAACAGCAGAAAACAATAGTATGACTTGTGCTAAGACTCTCTACGCTTGGATCATTCCATAATCCTTACGTGTGAGGTGTGGAGCTTAGAAATGTTATAATTATTCATAGATTAGTAATTGGGATATTAATCCCAATTAATAATTGGGATATTAAAAAAGTGAATTAGGAAGTTTTATGTAAACTAAATAATAAAAATTAATGTACATATACTTAATTATACCAACTATTTCTTCCACATTTGATTTGTTTAGGCTTTAAACTTCTTTAGCCTTAAGATTTTAGCACAATTGGCAGTAAAGGTAATGCGTTGAAGGGAAATTTAATTTTTTGTATTTCTTCGAACTTACCTGATTTTATTTTTCTGTATCGAAAGTATAATTTATAAATCCTTCCCAAACGATAATAGTCCCTCTTTTGACTGAAAATGATTGTGCATATAATTAGTTGGACATTGTACCGGAATCAAATGTTCAAAAACGGTTACTAATCATCAAAAGTTGTTAATAAATACCTATTATTTCATGGCAGCCTATTCTAATGGTATGGTAGGTGGAGGTCGACGATGGCTTTTTGTGAATGATCGAGAAATGTGAACTTAAGGAAATATTTTTCACCAATGATCGGTCGAAGAATGCAGTTAAGTGCAACTGTGGAAAGGTTGATTTCCGTTAGTAAAAGTAATAATACACTTCCACTATAGAGGAGGATAGATTCCGGTGGCTGTAATTACATGTGCAAAGTATTTATTGTGAATTGTGAATTAATAATATTTATAAATAAAATTAATTAACACTCGCAGATAGAACAGGATTTCTCAAACATAAATTGGTGACTAGTTTGGGCCAACATTAGCTGTCGGCGGCTAGCATCCGTAGAGATTCGTTCTGTAGCTGTTGGCCCACAACAAGTTATGAAGAGCTAATGGCTAAAAATGGACCGAGGATCATCAGCTTGCACTGAGTGCTACCAGAACACAAAACTACGTTGTGTTCTAGAGTCTCATCGGCCTGTAGTATTCTGCTGCAAGCAATCCACAACATGAATCCCACCCTTACTCCTTCATTCCTCCGTTTCCCTCGCTCCGTTTCCCTCTACCAACGAATATTAGTAAATGTCCTTAAATGTTGTTTGCAACTTTTGGTTATTGTTTTCTTCCTTTTCTTTTTGGCTATAGCTTTTTTTTTGTAAACTAGTACATAAGTTTAGTTTTATTGCATTTCTTTTATAAATAAATTAAATTTAAATTTTTAAAATAAAATTAGGTGAACCTTGTCCTCGGTGCTAGAGAGAAAGAATATGGCAAAAGTGTCAAAATGCCAACATAAGCATATTAAGCAATAATGTAATGATAATAAAAGAAGTGTGGTTAAGATAATTTAAATCTTGAATTTAAACTTTTTTTGCATCACTTATATTTAATTTTAATGTAGTTTAATTAATTAAATTATCCAGTTGAAATTGTAAATCATATCAATGGTCCTATAGAAATAGAGCAATGAATAGGATTGATTGTTTTCTATTACCATTTATTCAAAAGCAGATTGGTTCTGTTGTTAACTTCACTAATGAGAAGTCAGAAAAGAAAAATTCCGGTCAAGCAGAATAGACCAAAAGCAGCTTTTCATTAACAAAGGATTTAATTGTTAATCCGCAACATTTCTATACCTATCTGCAGTTAATTGAAACGTAATAAGAAGCACTAAACAGAAGCATTCTTATTGTTTCTTTTGTGTTTCATCATCCTCAACACACGTACATCCGGACTCGATATTATTGCATCCGGTGTCCGGGCACAGTTCCGGGCTTTGAAACCAATCATTTGATTCAATTCCTTGTCAGCAGCGCTTGATGCTAGGCAGCAGTTGGAAGCAAACGAACCATAAACGGACCGATTTGTTTTGCTATTCTATACGAATCGAAGTTCGTTTACGGTTGCCCGGCTGTTGGGATTTTCCTCTTTTTTTTTTGACGGTGCTTTTTTTTGCTTATACCTATTCTCACCCCGTTGCAAACAAAATGGTGTTCCGCGTTTTTCCATTCCGTATCGTGTTAGTAAACTCATCGCCTACTGCGATGCGTATGAGTATCTCCACTTCTGTAGTCGTATCACGAAACCGAAACGCACCCAAACAAATCCCGGAAACGAAAAATCAACGCCAACTGCGTCGAATACACTGTGCTGTGTGCTGGTGAAGTGAGCAGTAGTAGAAGAAAAGCTACGCGTAAGCAACGGCCTACCTCGTTGCCCGCGGATTGTGGTTTTGCTGTGCGGAGTGTGGTTCTTTTTTTTCATTTGTTAGTTTGAGAGAGAAAATTTGATTTTCCTCCATGCTTTATATCGTGCAGCTTGCGTGGACTTGACACCACGCACGCTATAACAGTAAATGACTTTTCCTGGTCAAATCAAGAGCGCGCTATCGATCGGTACCGGAAGCTGCCGGCTATGATGCTGGTCGGTTTGCAATTGTTATTTTTTTTTCCTGTTCTCTTCGCTTCTCTCTACTGTTGTGTGTTCGTGGTAGACGCGTTGGAGATTCTTTCTTTTAAAATATAAATGGATACAATCGGATTTCAGCATCAGCGTTTGCGGTGCGCAATCGTGTGCGTTCTGCTGTTGTCGACGCGAAAGCCGCAGCGTGATTGGCATGCGATTTGTATATTGTATTTCGAATTCAATTTTTGTTAGTGTTTGAAATCGAAATAGATCTCTTGTTATGTTTCGTCAATAAATGCCGCAAAAGTCGCTTACCATGTAGCATTGTAGAAAGGACTGCAGCAAAGTAATAAAAATGTTATGTTTGCGCAAAATTTCGAAATCATTTTACATATTCTTTTTATGTATTTTAATGTAAATCAATTTTGTTTAAACCATTACCATATTTTATACTTTTTACTTGAAAAATTAAATTTAAAAAAGTTTGAGCCTGAAAAACCTAATACAAACAAACCTTTTTAAATTTTACTGACAAAATATTCGAGAAAGCAATCATGGTTTATTCAAAATCAATTACTTGCTTTATAGTTCAAAATTTGCATTCTTTTGAAAGCGTCAAAGATCATTAACAATGGTTAACATTTCCAATAAAATCCTGAACAATAAAATCCGAATCCACAGCGAAAGCACGATACTCAATTGAATTACTTTTAACGGAACCATCACACCGATTCCACACCAATCGTAGGTCATCGGTTTTATTTGCGTTCCGGAAAACGATAAAACCAGCCCCAAACGTTTGGCCAATATGTTGAGGTTCGATTGTAATTTCCGTTCCCTTCCAAAAAAAAAAAAAAAAAGGTGGTAGCCCCGAAAACTTCAATAACCTTTGGAGCCAAATTATGATTCATGACGAATCGTCGGGCAAATGTTTACTTCCCCCGTCCCAAGCAACACTCCTTTTGCTTTCGTTGGCCACGCTGATACACTGATCTGCTGGAATGTTCCTCCTGTTTGAGGTGATATTCAATTTATATTCCACTTGGCCATCATTAAATTCGGAATTCAACCGGACGCGATTCCATAAGCTCGGCTCTCCATCAGCGGAATGATGATGTGGCCACCCACCCCTCCCGGGATGGAGCATTTTTAATATTCTTTTGCTCTTTTGCGTTTGCCAAAGCCAGGGCCACAGTCCATTTCCCGGTGCTCCAGATGTTCCACATCCGGAAGCCAACCTGAGCTTCCGGAGAAGACAAATTAAACATTGAAAGGCAACCGAACATCAAAGGGAATGCGTTGCTCCGTAAATAGTACCGGATTTCCGAGAAAATGAGATGGTGGAATTTCTTCCTTTCTCCATTCGGGCACTCCGTTTGGTTCGGTTTTTTTTGGGAAAAGGCATGAGAATTGCCTCTGTGTGTGTGTGCGCGTGGGGGAAGGTCGAAAAGGCTGTGTATAAACAATTAAAGAATTTAATATCGTTTCCGTTGAGAAAGATACAGCCAGAGATTGTGAGATTTTATGATTTGTTTGTTTGTTAGTGCTAACCTGTTGAAAGCGTTTTCGGAAAAAGTTGCTACAATAATTTACTACAAAGATTAGTTTTGATAAGTAGAACGAAGCAAAACAAGGATTAAATGCTACAACATACCAAAACTCATTGTTTTTTAAACGCATAAAATGCTAAAGATAACCGTAATGATTAACTAATGAATTATTCCTTCCATATTATGACTTTTCCTTTTGGACTAAAAGGGTTCTCGGGAGTTCGTTGCCAGTCCATTCTGGTTTTTCTTAATTTTATTCGCCCTCGAACCTGTAGATTTTTCTTTGTAAAACTTGAAGAACAACATCTAAAAACAGAACACGTACATACGTTTTTTTTAATCTACACTAACAACAACATTGATAAAGATATGTGCAACAACGAATCTATCTGAGTCTGAAGCAAGCTTCTTCACCATGGAGATTGGTAAGCTGTATTCAAGTAGCTTATGGCAGACCCGGGAAATATTGTAAATCTTCGATGATTCGAACTTTGAATGATCTTCGATCATTCGAACGAACGATCATCGTGCAAAGACACATTAGTGAACTCTTTTTGGGTACAATCAGTTAAGAGTTTCACATACACTTCCCCCACGATCTCAAGTTTTCAATTGTATACTTTCTTCAGCTGGATTTCCTTCAGATTAAACTAACGGCGGTTAGGTACATAAAGTTAGGACAATATTAAAAATTTACAGTTCTGTACTCATTTACGATCCTGTTAATAAATATTATTTTTTTCCAAAGCTAATGAAAACTTCTTTATTTGAGAGTGAGCACGATCTCATTATGATACTGATCATATCATTAGAATGGACAGATATGGTGTGGTACGCCCAAATTGAGTTGAAATGATCGTTCTTAAGTCTACCAGAATGAGTAATGTTCAATGGTTAAATGAACTTCTCCATCAGCCTAAGACCGATAAGCGAACATCCCATCTAAAAAGCCCAAAGTATGTAAACCACTGGGCGCCTCCTTCATATGGAAGTCATATGATGCTTTCACGCTAAGTGAGTTGAGAGGAGGCGTCATAATAGCCCTTTCACCTTGTGACAACTTGGAAGAATTTCGTATGTTTATTTGACCAAAATGTAAACAAATTTTTGTCAAAAATGAACTATAGTGCCAGAAAACTGTGTCCGGAGTGTTCCCAAATGTAATGAACGCCACTGCCAGGTATCGTCTGGCTCCTGCTGCACAGGTTGCCTTGTGTTTTCGTTACGTTGCCCTTTCGTAAATAGTTTGATAAGTTTTTCATTTGATTTTGATAAGATTCTAGACAGCTAAAAAGTTGAAATTTCACTGTGAAGTAGTTTAATCGCTGACAAATTCAATTTCTCTCACTTTGGTTTCGCACAACGACATTTAGTATATTAAACTAACCGCCATAGTACAATACCATAGGACCTTTCATACATATATCACACATCCTATAAGTCTAGCCAAGCCAATAAGATAATCAAAATTTGTACTAAAATATTGTGTTCATGCTGTTGGAATATTTTTTTGGAATAAGTGTTTAAAATTTATTTCATCCCTTTTGCGCATTGCTAACACCTGTTTGTCTTAAATAATATTTATCTTATCTCGTCATAATATTTACATTACTCAGTTCTTAGGTAAACTTCTGCATTATTACAACCTTTTCTAATAGTTGTATCCTTATCTTAACATCAACTTCTTAGTTTACTTCTTAGTAAACTTTGTTTATTTAAAGATTAATTATGGATTAGTTCAAGGTGAGGAATAATAATATATAAATAATAATAATTATATAAATAATCGAAAAGCATATCACATCGCACGATTTTGTTAGTATTACATACCATTTTAAGCGACTTATTGAAATACAAACATATCGAGAAAACCTATGTGCTATAATGTATAAATCATAAATAGAAACCGGAACTTTCAACTACGCCTTATTATAATCAATTTGAAGTTACGGTTACTGCTTTTAAATGCTATACGCCACCACCGATCACATGGACGCATCGATTTGCCAGCAACACGAAACGGCTAAAGGGTGTTAAAAATATTTACAAAAATTGTTTCTCACATTGCACAATCTTGGCATAACCATTGGCACAACCATTAGCATCAGTCTGCCTTTCGCGCTTGATGATAGTTGAATGAGTTTTCGGCTGGAAAAGTTTTCACGTTCCACCAGAGTGTGCTGTTGATTCAGCAATTCGAAAAAAAACCCCACCATGAAAACGCCCATTTTTTGTGACACCCTAAAGGATGACAACCCAGTTCCATCCAGTCCAGTGGACCGAATTTAAACGGACTGAATTCATTTAAAACTATTCGCTAGACCTATTCCGTCCGAGCAGCAGCGTCCAAACTGTTTCGTGTTTGACTTTGATCGAACATTTCAGACCGGGTGGCAAAATGGTTGAAATAGTTTTCCTTTACTTCCTCCCGTTTTTTCGGGTGTTGCCTTCGACCGAGCGTTTGTGACAATTACTGTAAATTCATTCAGTGTAATAAAATGCTTCTTCTTCTATTTTTTTGTTCTCTTCCCACACAGTAAGGGGTAGCGATCCAATTTTACACCAATATCAACAGCCGAAAGGGAACCAACTTCCAATTGCAAATGTTCAAACTGTTGCAAAAATGGTTAAAATTGAGCTGCGTGTTGCGTGTTTGTGGATCAAGGGCATCGGCAGGGGGGGTTTCCAATTTGCATTCGGTTGCGTCTGCCCAGCGCCTCGTGATAAAAAGCTCTTCACCATTGCTTTCCATGTTTTCTCTTGTTCTCGTCCTTTTTTCTAGTTGCATTTGTCCTGCCTTTATTTTATTTTTACCAACGGGGTGTCGGATGTCGAACTTTCACAATTGAATTTAGCCCAATGTGATCCTGGGCGCCTGGGTCGCAGTAACACAACAAGTGTTCCGATTTGGCCATAAACTGTTTGCATCACTAGCGGGAAATGCAGCTGGTGGAAAAAAAAAACATTGGAAATTGGGTGACGATTTGATTTTAGTAGCACTTTATTCCTCACTTTTATGTTTTATCGCAGTATGAAAGTTAAGCAATATAAAGCAATAATGCTGGGAATGATCAAATTAAGGAAGGCATGCGACGTGTTGTTGGCATATTATTAATTTGTCATAAGAGGGATCACATAGGACAATAAAAGTTAATAAAGAATTCATAGGAAATGGTATCATTTAAGAGTTTACAAATTTAATAATCACCATGGTTTAATGAAATGTATGTATCATAAAGCTCACGTGGCCCATAAAGCTCACGTGGTGGTATATGTGGTAGTGGCATCGATTTCACACGACAGGATCGGTACAAAATCTCATCCAAAGCGTTTCTCCGTAGCAACGGCTAGATAGAGTAAACGACAAAAATAAGTTTGGTAAGCTAGAAATGGCCGGACGGCCGGCATGAGTAATATGATAAATTCACTTTTTTGATGGAGACGCCTGGTAGCCCATGAAGAAGAGAAGAATTATGAACATATCATCGCTTTTTTCAGTTAGTTTTTTTAAGTTGTTCACAAAGAATGGTCTGGCATTATTGATAGTTTTTTTTAAGTTAGTTGGTTTTCATTAGTTTTTGGTTTTTAGGTTTTTAGTTATTCAAACTTAATTTTCCTTAGAAATACGTAATATCGTGTATGATGTAGCTACTATGGTAGTTATGGACACATAAACGTTATAGACATTAAAGACCTTCATTAGAACCCCGAATGTGTTCTGTGTCTCGGGCGCCAAGAAGTATGCAATTACTTTTCATGTTAGTTTATTTAGTGTTAGGATCAAGTTACGACAAAAGGTTCTGATAAAGAAAAATCGCAAAAAAATAATAATAAAACAAGAGCCAAGAAGAAATAAAATTTTATATTACTCAAAAATGGTATAATGTTGTAATAAAACAAAAAAAATGTTTCCGTCCTAATCGAAAAAAAACGATCAAATGTAAATTATACGTAACACAAAAGTATAACTGAAAACAATTACCAACCGACTGTCGGAGCTTTTGCTTGATATTTGCTGCAAATGTTCACCCCTCAGTGGCATCCATCATCTAACGAAACATCGATGCTACAATTTCGTAAAAGATTCATTCATCTGAGAACAAAAACAAAAACGAAGAAAAAAAAACATAAAAGCAAACCCAAACATGCTTCATTGATTTTCTTGTTCATGGTTGAACCTTCCGCAGCCGCAGTACGCAGCTAGAAGGTGCAATAAATTATTCCACGACGCAGGATGCATCGAAACATATGATACGACATCGTGTGGGTGGGTGAGTGAGCCTCTGCCATACCTTCAAAAGTTTCCGTTTCTACCACCCCCCCTGGGGGTGGGAAAGAATGGCACATTGACGTTGGTATGGAATGTTGTAGAATTCACAAAGCATTTTTCCGCATTGCTTGAGGGAGGGTTGGATCTTGGATGGTCGTAAGACGTTTTGGGCAAACAAAAATCCCATCCCACAAACCAATTCACTGAAGGTGTTTGGTGAACTAAAGCGGGACGAAATCAACAGCAGCAAGGAGCTGTTTAAGAGATATGAAATCGATAAGAAATGGAAGCAAGAGAAGAAAACAAATGTGTTTTACTATAGATAAAATGCATGTCAAAATATAATTAAAGCTTCAATTAAAAAAGTCTTACAAAATTACACCGAAAATAATAAAATAAGGAATACTTCATCGAAACTAATAGACCATCACAAGGGACATCATTTTCTTCACTGAAACCCCCTAAAAATCATTCCAATATGCAGAGAATGTTTCAAACCAAAACCCATCACGTAAAACCGACCGCCTTGCGGAATTTGCTGCAACACAGATAAAACACACCCTGAACTGGAAAAGAACTTACCCCTCGGTTGCATATGATGCGATCAGTGTGCAAACATATTTCTGGGATGCAGATAAAGATACTGTACCCGAGGGGGGGGGGGGGGGGGGGGGGGCGGGCTGCCCGAAGGCTACCCGAAAATTACGTTCCTTTCTTTACACGAACGATCCCCAGTTGCGTTAATGTTGTCTGCCCTTGTGCCTTCTGTAGTGCCGCAGGGTTCTGTCTGGAGAGACGATGTTTAGTGATGGCGTAACGCTTCAACGCATTTCATCATTTCGTGTAGAATGGAATTTGTTGAAGCATTTTACACGCCATAACGAAGAAAAATGGCAGTACATACATATATGTATTTATCATCTAAAATGATAAACAATGTGCTAAAATAGAAGTTATAAAAATGTTTAAAAAGGTGTTTTTTTCTTTTTATATTGACGTTTTTTTATGTTTGTTTTTTCCCTTCTATTCTCTACTTCACTACAAATTAAAACTTCTAATCAATAGTTGATAAAAATTAAATTTAATTTAATAAAAGGATCATCTATCTCTCTCTTTCTCTCTTGTCAGACGTATTAATTCGAATGACTAAAGCAGCTCGTATTATAATTATTCTTATCTACTTAATACCAACACTTAACATACTTCTCCCCAGAAAAAAAAACTTTTCTCCCCCCCCAAATTTTGCTAAGGTGTTAGTTCATATTTTACCAGCTTGCGACATGTGTACGAAATAGTCTGCCAGGCAAACACGGACAAGGCGCAGCATAATGATGACATGAAAAGTTTGCTAAACAATGTAAAAACACCCGTGTTCCACGGCGATGGTGACGCTGAGAGCATGTGCCACAAGTGCATCCTTGTGCCTACGCCTAAACTCATCTCTTGGGCTTCGGATCGGAGACACAAGGGAATGAGAATAACGCTTCATATCGGTAGACAAGGTTGGATCGTGTCTCTATAAACTTCTTCCCAGGCAGACTAGTAGTAGAGCCAGCATTCCTCTTCCTCCCAAAAAAAACCCTGGCGAAACTTATTATGCTTCTTCCTAGAGCTATCTATTCCGCTTTTTCTTGTGCATCGGAACGTATGCAAATAGTGTTCCAATGTGCATGTTTGATAAAACATTAAAATTGAGTTCGGGCTTCATACACACACACCGCTTGTACTGAGCGCTAAGAGTAGATAGGAAGGATTGGGCAAACAGTTCTCGGCAACTTGCGAGCTGTGGTGCACCACTCCTGCAAAACCGAAGGAAGTAAAACTGAGTGAAAATATTTACCCATTTGCCATCGGGTGTACGCGATGTACTTTATTATTAATTTTGCTTCCGTTTTCAATGGCACTTTTTTTTGGTTGGCCTTACGAAATGCACTGTATTATGTAAGCACTGTATTATCCATGCATGCCTGAATAACATGCACATGGTGAGTTATTGAAAAGCTAAACAATTAAAGTTTTTTGTACGACACGCGTGTGGAATTTTGTATTGTTCTCTACCAAAATTGTGGTAATTAAATAAAACGGCACACAAAACAATATGGTACAAACTTTTTGGGCCACTGTTTGTTTCCTATTGTTAGCCATCACGTAGGGTGTTGTTGTAGCGAGAGTTTTTCCTTCTCTTTTTGCTAGTGAAAATTCTGCAAATGGTTTCGGTTTCGTTTTGTATGCAAATTTTAAGTTTTATTCTTTGCATTGCATTCCTTAACAATGAATCATGTAAAAAGAGCTATCGCGCAATCTGTCCGCACGTTCGTGTGCGTGGGATAAGGGAGAATGGATTCAATGAAATTGATGCAGACAGGTGTCCATCTAAAATTGGTTGCGAGAAGAATCGAATCACTATTTTGTTGTAAAACTTTTTTTTTTCTCATGCTACTATGCTACTATCTTGAAACAAAAATACTACAATGCTGGACCAAGGAGATGGGCTAGCTTATCTACTCTTCAGCCTAGCTTTGAAAAAGTCCATCCAAGACTCGAGGTTGACTTTTTGAGGATCATCTTCTATAAGTCCCCTGGCATACGCTGATGATTTAGACGTCATTGGTTTACAACTCTCCTATGTAGCGGACGCTTATCAAAGGACCAGTGGCCCTGCTAACAAATCCTGATTTCCGCAGTGGTAACGTAGGAGATTGCACTTTTGAAGGACATGGACTCTGTCGAAAACGGACGAAAGCTAAGAAGGATTGTTGACTCCGTATGTGTGGAAGGAAAATGGAGGAGTCGCTGTACGGACGATCTCTATGAGATGAACTCTCTGTCGTACAACGAATTAGACTCACCAGGGTCCGGTGGGCTGGTCGTGTTGTTCGAATGACAACCTGCCCGTGCTTTCAGGTTGCCCTCCACATAGACAGAGGAGGCGTATTAGGTCCAAACTGAGGTGGAGCGATGGCACTGACGCGTCGACGTCGGACAGGCTGTCACAATGGATAGAGGAGTCCTGAAGCGGGCCAAGACCGCGAAGTGTTTATAGCCCCTGATAAGTAAGTAAGTAAGAAAATAAGTAAGTAAATGTTTAAGGAAAGACATACACTATAAAATTCTAAGGTGATATTGTTAACTGAAAATTGCTCAGTATTTTTACTTTATTTCAGATTCAAATGGTTTATGAGAAAAAAAAAAAAATAATTCAAAAAATTAAGAATTTGTCTTTCGTAATTCATTTCGCATTGGATTTTTAAAATCAAAACTAAGTAAAAGTAGTTTGAAAAAGAAAAATACAAACAAGGAAGGATATCAACCATGATTAGTTTCAAAAACCGTAAGATAGTACACAATAAACTCAAAATCATTCATCCATCCCTAAAAAAACTAACACATTTAGAAAACACAGCGGATTTTTTTTAGCTTTACTATTAACACTATTAACATAACAATACGATGCGGTTAAATGTATCACGAAATAATAAATTCTTCTCACGAACGAAAGAAATGTTAATCTTAAATCTTTTTAAATTCCCCATATTGCTCAAGTTCAAGGAAGCGACCTTTGCATAGAATGTTGCATCAATCGATAACTCATCAAAAAATTTTAATTAAACCCTGTCGGAAGCACCTGTAGGAAGATGTCGACGATCTGCTGACCGGTGACAGGATACAAGATTTTTAAAACTAATTCGTTTGGTATCATTATGCATCTTGTTCCAAGAAGTATCAGCAAATGAAACAGATATTTATTTAATAATATTATGATATGCAAAGAGGAAATAATATTCATAATGTTCCTTCAAAGGACCATTCATAATTCCAACCACTAATGAAACAAAACGATAATTTCGATTACAAGCAAATGTTATTATCCTTAAAAAATGCTTTAAACCCTATAATTGATAATCGTTCATATTGCATAGAATACAATACCCTCCACATCAACGACCAGCAACATAAGTTACGAAAGTACAGCCCAAATTATGTTTTGCCTTCGGTACACTATGTCTATAACAATGATTACCGACTAAACATACCAACGGTCAACCAAACAACATATCTTTCCATTCCTGTCCCATCCATTTTCTTCCGTTTTTCATGGACGACCGTCGCCTGGAAACGTATCCGGCAGCAGCAAAGGGAATTTACTCTGTACCATTGTGTAATTGGAGAAACAAAACTTACTTGGTGGCCAGCGGAAATGAAATGATTTGCACAAACTGCCCAAGACAGGCCATAACGAGACAACGGCGACTACTACTACCAGACATCAGGGGTCATCCCAGCTGCTGTCCGTTTTGCCTTCCGGGGCAGGAAGTTTCCTAATTAGCAATTATTTGTCGGGCAAAGAAGCATGCTTTTATTTCGAATTTTGAATAGAAGCAAATGAAAGGGCAAATGGAAAAAAAGAGAAGAAAAGAGAAAAAGCATAGTTTGTATTTAATTTAAAGGCAATTAAATTGGTAAGTATGCAGTATGAAAGTTTTTGAAAATGTCATCAAACGGACAATGCAAAGAATATTGTGCAAAAGAACCGCTTTGTTTTTGATATAAAATTGCCATTTTTATTTACACAACTAAACAACATTATTTACCATGAAACAGAGACAAAAACGAACAGAAACTAATCTCGTCATTCCTCAATGGAAAACAATAATGCATTTCGTCTTCCCGACTCCGTCGCGACTCCTTCCACTTACAGTAGTGGCGCGCCCAAGAATTGGCAGTCGGCTTGGAATACAATCCCATCCCCATACGTCGTTCTCTATCGTGTGTGTGTATGTGCCGTGTTGTATCTTCTTCGAGAGGACTTGTTCTTAAATGCTATACGCTCAGTTATACCACCTGCGCTACATATTGCAACATGTTTCATGAAATTTAATCTACTTACGTCTAATATTTCGCTCATCTGAACATCACCGACCGGGTTCGACGTCTCTTAACCCATGCAGGAGCGTGTGATGCATTCGTACAAAATAGTTATTTACAAACTTGCGCTCTCTAAATCACATCCTGGACATGGATGAATTGCGGGAAAATTTTGGTTCTATCGACGGATTCCAACCTCTTTGTTCTTCTTTCAATTAGCCTATCTGTTTCTTCTTTCTGCTCATCTTCAAAATATTGAAACAGATGAAAAAAAGGCAAAGCTGATGAAAATATAGAAAATAGAAGTAAGGACATAGTAATATGTGAACAAGAACAATATGGATGCAAAATATAAAAAAAAGCAACTTAAAGAAAATTCTTTTTAAATTGTACAAAAAAAAAGAATATTTGCCTTCTGTTTTCCATTTTTCTACATTGATAGACTTTTTTAGATAGAAATAGAATGCTATTACTGAATGTTCTAAATGTTTTATATATTTTTTCGTCTACCAAATAGCAACGGAAGAAGAACATAAAATAAAATTGTATAACAAAAGGCTGAGGCACATAGTTAACAACTCAACTAGAAAATTAATATACTTAAAAAACCCAACGTAACAAGTGTAACTTGAAAATATAGTCCTACGATATGTTTGTGTGTGAACGTGTTTATATTTGTGCAAAAGTTTTTTTTTGACCAGTACGTAAAACAACATAATTACATCATAATTGATTGGCTAAGATGATTGCACAGAAAGGAATGAATATAACGAACAAAACAAAACAAAACAAACAAACAAAATACACCCCATTCTAGAGGATTACTTTCACTTGTTTCATTTTGTTTAAAGAATTTTTTTTACTTTACACCATACCTTCCATCTTCTTTCATTAGTTCCTACGCACTTTTCGTTTTGTTTGTGTGTTTTTTTTTTTCATTTCATTCTTTAGTTATCTATTATACACTAATGTATCACTTTTTGTTTTAGGGTGAGAAATGAATAACAAAAAATAAACCACAATACTATAATGCACTTGAATGCATCTCTCATCTTTTACAATCTCATGCGCTCGATTTGTATCTAACCATCATACCATGTTTGATGGCATGCGCCTTTTTTTGTCTATCTGTACTAGCAAGTATAAAAAACACCAGCGCAATTTTTGCTTCTTCTATACCAGAAAAGGCATTTTGCCTCTCCCTTCCATAAACCGCACACTTTCCAATCGTATGACAATTTGCTAATAAATTCTTTACTATCTAACCCGTTGCGTGTGCGTACGCCTGTGTGTATGATTCCCAGGACCTACAATGGAACGGTCCGCTGAATGTGAATGTAAGTGACTGGATGAAATTACCAGAACCGACGGAACACAGAAAGTCGAAATAAAAAACACCTCTGTTGTCTTTCATTTTCCTCACCGTTGCTTGGCAACGCGGTTCACGGCAGCAGTATATCGTTGGATACTAATTCCTACTCTGCTCTGCTACTACTATGGCGTCGCTTTAGCGTCACTACTTTTCGTGTCAGTCTTCGTTGTGCTTGCTCGCTGCTCCTTGGCTAGTTTTTCCTTCAGCCCGGTGACGGACATGAGCGTGAGCTACAACGTAGAAAGGTAAGACAAATTAAAAAGCTATTTAAATCAAACTTTAAACCAATCATTCACCTCGAGGTTGGGCTGCTCTTTAACCGCCTTGATAAGCTGTTCCGCTTCCTTGGTAAAAAGGAACACTACCGGTATCTGCACATCGTCCCGCCCGTCACCGGACATGGCAAACATTTGCTGATTGTTGATCGAAGTGTTTGGTGTGTTGTCGAACACGATTGCCGCCACAGCACCTGTGCAAATAATAAGCCAATTTTATTATCAACCAAGTTTCCCGTAAACATTCTTACAAATTACGGCACACTTACCTGCCGTCTGTACACGTCTCGCTTTATCGACGAAGGTGCACTCGCCTCGCTCGATAATGACAATTTTGCCACGTATTTCATCTGCATTTTTCAGGGCTGCAATAGTCAACAAAGCAATAAAGCAAAAAATAGCATTAATTTTTTAATTGAAAAAGAGTGATGATAACGATTCGCTTACCAGCACAAACCTTTGCCGGTTTGGCAAAGACGGCACGTTGCACCACGGACAGATCGTTCACCAGTTCCATGCCGAAGTGACTGGGACCGGCTTCGAGGATACGCAGTTCCCGATCACCGTCCCGTTTATATGCGACCGCCTGCAGCTGTGTGTTGGGGATGGAGTTCGAGTTCGACAGCTCCACCATTTCTTGCATGAAAATAAGGCCGCGTTCGGCGTCCTCGGGTGATTTGGCCTGGCCGAAAAAAAAAGAAACACCATGAGTACAATATTTCGCACATTCGCTGGTGGAATTATAAGCGAAAGAAAGAACTCTTACATTGTGAAAGCTGTGCAGCAGCTGAACTTTGCCTTCGCCTAGAGAAACCATCGTAATGCCCATGTCATAAACTGTTCGTAAATGATCCGTATTGCTTGCCTGAAAGTCAGCCGCTCTAAGTCGCTTGGCACTCGATATGCGCGGACAGACTCCCGTAACGAGGTCACGGAGTGGACGCCGGACTGTTTCAGGAAATAACTTGTTCGGGCTAGGGCAGGAACGCATGTAATCGAGCATATGCACCTGCTCGTCCTGATCGCGTACACCGTCTAGAATGAAGCATGCACAAACACGCATTAGAAGTGATCGATACAAGAGAATTCTTTTAAACTTACTAAATGTGTGGTTTCCCAGCTGTCCCAACGTGAGTGGCAGTAGATGAGCTTCGGTAGTGAAGATAAAGTCTTCGATGTTGAGTATCAGATCCGCTGGATCTGAGAATAGCAGGAAGAGATACTTGAACGTTTCGGAAAGTACGTACGAGTCCATTCGATCCTCGTGTTTGCCCGTGCGGACATCGTTCACGGCGGCATACCCGCAGGGAACTTTGGCGTGTTTTTGAAGTGCCTTTAGAGCTTTCTTGCCCGCCTAAAAAACAAGGGAAAAGGTCATTGTATTAAAAACGATTTCACGTTCCTACGTTCTTAGTTGGATCTACGTACATGCAGATAGTAATGATCGCCAGTGGCTCGGTACAGGAAGTACGTAGATTCAATGAATTCAGGTCGTAGATGATGCTGACCCCAGTGGACCTGCGTAAACGAAAACAAATGATAAATCTTTTTGCCGTCTTAAATCGTCTAAACAAACCATACCTGGAAGTCAAACGTAAATGCCTCCGGAATGAACGTATGCATCTGCATCACTTGGTACAGCATCTCGTGCGTCTGGACGGCCGGTTTCAGATCGCCAGACAGTACCTGCAATCCGGGCCAAAAGGCAAGCAGTGCATCCATAAAGTTGCGCGTCTTGGTATGTGGCCGATGCATCTGCACATCGAGCAACATTGGACCTTGGCTGATATACTTCATGATTGCGTGATAGTGGCGGTTGAATCGGGCCAGGTAACGCTCATCTCCCAGCAGAATGTACGACTTCAGGCAGTACTCGTAGTACGAATCGATACCGGCTCCAACACCCGATTCGCGCCGTATCCAATCACCGGAATGTACATTAAGCACCGTGCCCATCAGCTCCGAGCTACGATGGCGCATTTTCCACAGCGCATCCATGGCCGCGTGAGCTTTCACTTCAAAGATAGGCTCACCACTCAACCGGGATAGTGCGGCAAATTCTAACAGTATCGTACCGGCACAAGCGGTACAAGTTTCACGCGAATGTCGCAATGCTTCAACTTTCATGCCATGCTTTAAATTCACCTACAAAGAACCGAAAGAATGAGTGTAAAATCACTTTCAATTATACATTTATCAGTGCGATTAGCTTACCCGTGCATGCGGTATTCCGGTGGAAGTGTTAAATGCTGGCAGCAATCGATAGCCTAAATCTTTCGCCATCTCAAGCAACTCGCCACGATACCAAGTCATTACGTCGGCCTGCTTCTGCACATACTCTGCCAGTATGTGGCCGGACAGAAGACCACTGAAATGGGTGCAATTGTTAGTAAGGAGTAGGAGCATAATCCTATATACTACCAATCTCACCCGATCATGCGAATGTTGGTTTCAAATACCGACACTATGATGTCGTTATCAAACTTCACGTCCTTGATCACTAGCTTGACGGCATGTTCGAACTCCTCTATATCACCAAGCACCACCAGCGTATCCAACGTGTCCACCAAGGTCATAGAGAAACTAAAAAGTAATTATTAAAGCTTATGTTAATTAGTGCTGTGATCGTTTTTTTATATCTTGCAACGTGTTTTATTAACAAACGCCTCCAAAATACACGAAACCGATACTTTCCTTCTTTGATAAATAATTATGGTTCAATATTTGATTTCATTTCCATTTTAGCCTTCCAACGTTTGTTTCAGTGGGTTTCAATGTTTCCTTGTAAATATTTTTCATGCTTTACTGTTCTTTGGAATTTTAAAGCTTGCGTCAAATAAAATGGTTATAAATAAATAAAAAGTTTCTAGACAAGAAAAAATAAATTATAATTCGCTATAGGTCGTTTCCAAAACATGATAACGATGAGGTCTATTTTTTGTAGATCATCGTAAAACAGAATCCCCTCAGTAAAAGGGGATACATATTTCAGTGCCAAACGTTGTACAGCCGTTATAAGCAGATTAAGCAACACAAACAAACGAAATGCTTGAGTAATCGTTTCTGTGAGTAAAAAACGGCCATCAAGTGACGCATTGGTCTAGTGTGTGGTTGTGGTCAACGTGTATATTCACCAGCCAAACCGTTCCAAGATAAGAAGGTATCGCTCGTTTCGTAGCCGTTTCACCCGTACCGGACGATAACGATATGTTATTCCTTTCGCTTGGTGTGTATGCGTATGCATAACACACCTGTAACGAAACAAATAATAGAAATTAACCACGACAAGTTGGCTGAAACACGTCGCATTTTGTTTGGTCTTATCATTTTTTTTTCGTTCCCATTACACGTATGCAACCGTACGTTGAAATTCCCAGACCACAAACCAATCCACCACTAATTAACTTACTTCCCGAGCGTATCGTCCAGGTCGCCTCGGGACGGTGTCACACCACGGTAACGGCCAGTGCAGCTTAACGGCATCAGTTCATCCGCTGGGTAGGCATTGTCCATGTACGCCCGGTACGCGTGGTAAAACATTTCCCTGGCTTCCTCTCTGTTGTTCGTGTATGTGTTTGATGCGAGATTCAAAATGTCCCTTCGGACCCGGGCCCCAAAAGGGAACTTTCAGAACCGGGCCCGAAAGCGTCATTATGGGTGAAAAAAGAACAGAAAGAAATGAATTAGTTGATGTTCTTGCATTTAGAATTTTTGGAGGGAAGGGAACATTGCGTTGCGCCTTACTTAAGCTCGTTTCGCTCCTTGTTGGACATGTTGTGCGTAGGTACGGTCGGTATTTGATCCGCCAAGGCCATCGAAAGGGCTGCCAGCACCAGCACCACACTTGTCACCATCGCTATGAAGGTGAGCCGCTCGTGTGAGATGGTCTCACCCCCAGTCTTAACTGTCCGCATTTCAAACGTATATAGGTGTCTATTGTTTGCTACTGTACACTATCACTATTACCGCGTTGGTCACTACTTTCCGGGATTCCCCTAGATTAAGGGACAAGATCGCTCAGACCAACAAGCAACTATATTTTACGTATTTATGCCACAACTCGAATGCCACGCAATCTTTCTAGCGGGAATGTTGCGAGCAAGAAGACCGTTTGCCTTCCCACTTCACTCGGTGACGACAGGACGGCAAAGCGCGGTATGGTGGATGGCGCAGTATAACCTATGGTTTGCGGGTATTTGTTTAGCTGCTGCTACCATTCGGGTTAACGTTGCTAGATGCTGTTGCTGTACATCGTTCGAGAACTATAGGAACGATCTGATACAATGCAGCAGTATTGAGCAGGTCGAGATGATACGGCTTTGTTGTTCTCCAACTGCTGTTTTGTTCTAGTTCCTCCACCTGTTCGGAACGGTTCTTCTCACTAACCCCCCACCCCCGTCGCTGCACCGATGATTGATTCTTTCACCGTCCAAACACAGCAACCACGGGTCAGCATAGCTTCGAATCTTCATTATGTGCACCACATCATGCTCTCATTAACTTCCTTTTTCCCACGGCCCACGTACACGTCGTCTACACGACCTGCACCTACACGGAACGTACTATCAGGAAACGGTATCACACATCGACATGTTGTTGGCCGTGAAATGAATGCACGCAGTTACACACGGAAGCGCAGGAAATAATCGCCACTGCTGCAAGGGATAGTTGTTTGGAAGATGCCCTTGTTTTCGGTGATGACGATGACGGTGATGATGTTTTCACCCTTGTGTTGTTGGCCACTACCAGGTAAAGGAAACTACAATCTTTTGCAATCTTTCACTTGCGGAATGAATTTTTCGGTCCAGCGGGGTACACAAACTACGAGCAGGAACAGGAACAAACTAAACCTATTATCGGTAATGTTAACAATTAGAAGGTTTGTAACTGTTCAGCACAAGCCGTCCTTCACAATTGTACAGAATTTGTTCCGAACTCTTTTCTGTATGGGCCTTTCTCCTGTTCGTGCGTGCGTATGTGTTATTTTTCGATTATTTTTGCCTTCTGAAATAGTGACACTGACAGATACTGACAGCTCAACTCCAACTGTCCGGTGAAAAATAGAAGCGTAATGTATGTGACAGTATAGTTTTGTGTTTATTTGTTTGAATGGTGCGTTGCGTACAGTGGTAATAGCTGTGATATTTGTTAATTCTCTTTTGCGTTCACTTTGAGGATTGTTTTACTAAAAAAAAAAGATTTTTTGTGCTATGAGTTGCATTCCGTAAAATATTTCAGCAGTAATATTATGCAATGTGGCGAAATAGCTTCGAGAATATTCAATGCTTGAACGGCAGATAGTTGTAGAATTCGTTAAAGTAATCGTAAAAGCTTTACTATACCCATATGATGTGTAATTTAACTTTCGTGAAAACATAATTTACAATTATTTGCGTAATTAAGATGTCATCATGTTGGCTACAACATTCGCAGTGTACCACAATCAAAACTGATACGCAATTGTCAAAACACACGGCGCGAAAACAGACGCTTGCACAAAAACTACACAACAAACCGTGCTCAATGTGTTCGCATCGGAAAATTTTTTATTTTTAAACTGTTGTTTTGCCCAAGGCATCTTAACTTTAATAAAATGGTAAGTAAGCGTACAATAAATGTTCTATTGTGACTTCGTTAAACATACCCGTACTCCATTTCAGCGTAAGAGCCTTGTACCACAGCGATGTATAGCGTCGAATGCTGTGCATTCACCGTTCAAGAGCCCGCTGTCGGCTCAAAAACGCCAACGGGAATGCCGCAAGCGTGGATTGGAAAAGGGCGACAAAGAACAGCCACCAACACCGAAGCTATCGGTTTCCGAACACGAGCTAATGATAATGAAAATATTGACCCAACCGTTCATGATACCGATCGCAAACTACGTGCCGGAACATTCGACGCGATGTCTGGGCATGAAGCGTTCTGCTGCTCGGCGTGCCTTACATGACCCCTATGCTTGCAATGCTCTTGTGCTGTTTGCTCCTCCGGAATTGTCCGAGCATGACAAACTTAGAATGGATAAGAACAAGATACAGGTGCACGTGGTTGTGGACCCATTGCTTGGCAACATTCTACGACCGCATCAACGAGAAGGTGTGAAGTTTATGTACGATTGTGTAACCGGTGCTAAGGGCGATTTCAATGGTTGCATTATGGCCGATGAAATGGGGTAGGTTTGTGGGCAGGATCCACACACTAGCAGGAAGCATAAATAACGTGTTTTATTTCTCCTCAAGGCTAGGTAAAACACTGCAATGCATCACCCTGCTCTGGACGCTGCTACGACAAAGCCCGGACTGCAAACCTACCATTAGCAAAGCCATCATCGTGTGTCCAAGTTCGTTGGTAAAGAATTGGTACAAGGAGTTCGGCAAGTGGCTCGGATGTCGCGTTAATTGTCTATCAATCGATGGAGGATCGAAAGAGCAAACGACGAAAGAACTGGAACAGTATATGGCCAATCAAAGTCAACGGCACGGGACACCTGTTTTGATAATTAGTTACGAAACTTTCCGGTTGTACGCAAACATTCTGAACCATTCCGAGGTGGGTGCGGTGTTGTGTGACGAGGGACATCGGTTAAAGAATTGCGAGAATCTTACCTATCAGGCGTTGATGGGTCTAAAGACAACACGAAGGGTTCTGCTGTCGGGTACACCGATTCAAAACGATCTGACAGAATATTACAGCTTGTTGCACTTTGTTAATCCTGGAATGTTAGGATCAACTGCGGTAAGTTTCATAAAACTTTATGTTCCTGTATGATAGAAGCATGTAAAATAATTTTGCGGTTCACAATTTCAGGAATTCCGTAAACAATTTGAAAATCCGATCCTTCGAGGGCAGGATGCAAACTCAACGGACACAGAGCGGGAAAAGGCAGCCGAACGACTGCAGGAGCTCGCAGGTCTCGTGAACCGATGCATGATCCGTCGAACCAGCGCACTGCTCACGAAATACCTCCCGGTGAAGTTTGAAATGGTCGTGTGTGTGCGTATGACCGAGGTTCAGACGGCACTTTACAAAAGCTTCCTACAATCCGATACCATCCGTCGTAGCGTAATGGAAAAATCTGCTTCAAAAGCAAGCTTAACGGCACTTTCTAACATCACCTCACTGAAGAAACTGTGCAATCATCCAGATCTGGTGTACGATAAGATACAGGAGCGAGCGGATGGGTTCGAGAATGCCGCCAGCATCCTGCCGGATAATTACAGTCCCCGAGAACTACGACCAGAGCTGGGCGCCAAGTTAATGTTGCTAGATTGCATGCTGGCCTCGATTAAAACGAACACTACTGATAAGATAGTGCTCGTTTCTAACTATACACAGACACTTGATCTATTTGAGAAGCTGTGCCGGAAGCGTGGCTACGGTTACGTGCGCCTCGATGGCACGATGACCATAAAGAAGCGCGGCAAAGTGGTGGATGAATTTAATCGACCCGATTCGAAAGATTTTATCTTCATGCTTAGCTCGAAAGCGGGCGGCTGTGGATTGAATCTCATCGGTGCCAACCGACTTGTGATGTTTGATCCCGATTGGAATCCGGCCAACGACGAACAGGCAATGGCACGTGTATGGCGCGATGGACAGAAGAAACCCTGCTTCATCTATCGTCTACTGGCCACCGGTTCCATTGAGGAGAAGATCTTCCAGCGCCAAACACACAAGAAAGCCCTCTCGACAACGGTGGTCGATAATGCTGAGGATGGTGAAAGACATTTCACACAGGATGATCTGAAGGATCTGTTCAAGCTGGATGAACAGACGCGTTCGGACACACACGACATTTTCCGCTGCAAACGTTGCACCAACAGTGTTCAGATGAAGCTACCGCCGGACGATAGTGACTGTATGTCGGATTTGGTACATTGGTACCACTGTGCCAACAATAAAGGCATCCCGGATGAAATCTTGTCCAAGTCGTGGGATATTACCGGGTGCGTTTCGTTCGTGTTCCATCATCGTTCCAATTCGGCCGTGGTTGAGCAACAGCTGGCGGAACAGAGACGCCTGCAGGCACTGGCCGCGAAGGAGGAAAAAGACGAAGAGGAGGAGGATGATAAAGAGAACGAGGGATATAATTCTCAAGGCGACGAGGAGCACGAAGAACCATCAGATGATGAAAAGGATGTTGATTTTGTTGTGTAACGCAAGCCAACATACGATCGTTTATTAAAAAAAAGATCCTTAACCAATGATTCCCTTTTCTTTTTGCTTTGTTTGGCGTTATAACTGAGTTGTCTTTCTCGGCCTAGCTAGGATCATGTTGGCTGGCTATTTGTATCGTTTAGTCGAAGAGACGATCTGAGATCCTCTGTCTATTTCGTGGGATTGGATTCCGAAAGATATGGCCGCCTGTCTGCCGATTGTAGTAGCATTCATCCCTTAGCTGCAGCATGCGTGAGGAATTTCTCTACAAATCTTTTCGTTTTCTATTTTATTTCATAGTTAGCTTGTATTTTAATAATGTACGTAATGTATGAATTACCTAACATGGGTGAGCGTCATTTTACGGAAACGGTCCTACCTATTTAGGTTTGTATTTCGCCAAGCTTTCGTAAAGCTGGTCCGCTTCCTCTGCTGTCTTCACGCGCAACAGCACCGACGTTGGCGGTGGCTTTGAATCCGGTGTCGGCAGGCAAATCATCATGACGTTATTCTTGCCCAAACGCTGCAGCGGCACCGAATCGTTTAGGATTATGTTGAGCAGAATATTTCCCAGGCTCGTGTCTGCTCGCACCAGCACCTGTACCTTGCTGTCGACCATTTTAACGTGCAGCGTTCCAACGCCCCGGTCCGAGTATGATCCGCCCACCTTCACGAACAGCTTGCAGCGTTTGGAGTAAAGGCTGTCCTTTTCCTCGACAGGGGTAAACTCTACCTTCGGTGGTTCATCTTCGTCGGCTTCTCCACCATCGCCGCCACCACTACCACCACCACCGTCTTTATCGGTGGTCGCACTGCTATCAGGGACGGGTGGTTTAGTTACGCCGCCGAATGTAAACCCACCGGGAGATAGAGCTTTGCTGGCGAATGTGGACGCACCGGCAAAGAACGAGGGTGAAGTGGTGGAAACCGACGATAAGTTGCTGGTTGGCGCAGTAGTGTTCGCGGTGTTAGCGGCTGTTGAAAATCCACCGAAAGTAAGTGGCTTTGTAGTGCCACCGAACATAAAACCTGCAGTGGCCGGTGCAGCAGTAGGTGCAACTGGTTTCAATGTGGTCGCTGATTCTTTGGCTGCAGACGTACCAAAGAAAAAGCCCGTCTTTTCCTTTGCTTTCTCGGGTTCCTTGGATATCTGGTCGGAAGGTTTGTTCGCCGACACTGCTGCTGTTTGTGTCGGTTTCTCCATTGGAGTATCGGACTTTGAAGTTCCGGAGGATTTCGCTGCTTCCGAATTGGTAGTACTACTTTGTTCCATTTCCATAATTTCGGCAAAATATGTCTCGTAACTTTTGAACACGGGAAGCAGGCTGCAGTAAGCATTCTCCTTACACTTTTCAGTGATCCAAGCAATGAATGATTTGTTCAGTGCAATTATATTGCCGCTTTTGTCACCCTGGGTTACGGTTGATTTTGGAGCAACTGGTGCTACTGCCGCCGGTTTGGTGATGGTTGCGAACGGTGCTAAAGGAGATTTCTTTTCCTCACCTTTTTTCCCGGCGTCCGCTCCCTTCGGCGTTGCTGTCGATGAGGCAAAGCTGAACATTTTCTTTAAGGTATCTTCGCTATTTTCCTTCGGCGTAGCGAATGTTGTCTTACTTTTGTCCGTGGTTTCTTTGGACGGGGAAGTAACACCAAAGGAAAACGTTTTCTTCTCACTTTCGACTGGTTTGGGTGGTGATGGTTTCACACCCGTATCGCTGTTTGTGGATTGTGATAACCCAAAAGAAAATGTCGCTTTTGGAGAGGTTACTGCCGTATCTTTCGCGCCCGAAGCGACAGATCCGAACGAAAATGGGGTCTTTTTCACTTCGGTCCCATCGTCTGTATTCGTTTTTGTCGGAATAGATCCAAACGAAAAAGTACCTTTTGGTGAAGCTAACGAACTGGCGGACGTATTCTTCATTCCAGCGGGGGAACCGAACGTAACGGTTGGCTTGTCGGATAACTCCACGGGTGCTACCGGTTTTGTTGCATTGGAGCCAAAGGAAAACATACTTTTCAACGGAGCAGCAGATGCAGATTCTTTCGATGATGCTGGAGAACCTCCAAAAGCGAACGTTTTCCTTTCTGTCTCGGATGAATCCGATTTTGTCGCAACTGAACCGAATGAAAAAGTACTCTTTGCCAAACTGTTCGCAGTGTCTTTTGCGGCGGCTGGAGAACTACCGAATGTGAACATTTTCTTTTCCGCATCGCTGCCAGCGTCGGATTTGCCTGCATTAGATCCGAAGCTAAACATGCCCGTTGATGAAGCAGCATTTAAGGAAGTATCTTTTGCACCCACTGGAGTTCCGAATGTAAGCGATTTCTTTTCCGTTTCTTCGGGACCCGTTTTGGCTGCAACGGTACCGAACGAGAAGGTAGGCTGCTTTGTTGTCTTATCTGAGTCCGCGTTTTTACTGCCGATAGGAGAGCCGAAGGTGAAATTCTTTTCCGGTTTCGTAGAATCCGTCGTTTTAGCTGCCACCGAACCGAAGGAGAAGGTAGGCGTCGCTCCGGCATTTATAGGATTTGCCGTCGTGTTGGTAAAGCTGAACAAACCCTTGCCCGAATCCTTGTCACCATCCTTCGACGATGATATGCCAAAACCGGAAGATGTGGAAGACGCATTCTTCGCCCCTTCCGTACTGTCCGCCTTCAGGGCGCTCGGTGTGCCGAAGGTGAACATTTTTTTACTCGCATCCGATGTAGCGATCGTGCCCTGGTTCGAACCGAACGAGAACATTGGTTTTGTAGATCCGGCTGCACCGCTGTCTGCACCGCTCGATGATACCGTGGCAGTGCCATTCCCATTCGTCTTCGCGGCACCGAGACTAGAGAGAAAAGAAAAAGTAGGAGCCCCGTCCGGCTTGTCCACACTTTTCGCAACTGGAGTCGAGGCGAAACCTTTGAAGGCGCCAAATACCGACGTCGAGGCTGCTGGTGCGGTACTGTCAGCAGCATCCGTTGCCACCCGACGACGAGCTTTTTTGATAACCCGCTGTTTTAAAACATCATCGCTCGCCTTTGCAAACTCGCCCATCTCCTCGGGTTCGTCGGTTTCATTCCAGTTGAGATGGTTTAACGACGACTGCGGGCCGCGTTTAGCCATTGCGAAGGATGTAATCGGGTGCGGGGGATGTCTGGAACGTGATACGAGCGTAGTATTGCACTTTTTCCTAATTTTTCAACAACGAAAACGTGAAGCGATCGCGTTAACAATAGTAGAGCTGTGCTATTGAATGTCAAATAATGGCTTGTCAAAATTTGCCGGTCAAATCGTTGTCACTTCCAGTGTGCATGGCGTGTTTTGGCGGTCTTGATTTTGCTTTATATCGGTCATATCAGTTGACGATAAGCGTTCTCAAAATCGATTTTGCTCAATCTTTTAACTGCAAAGCTTCAAAATTTCTTATTTAAAAACTATTTAAAATATTTACGATGCCCCAAACTGATAAAAACCAAAACACTATCGGTATTTAATACTGAAATAGTGAACAAGTACTTGCCATTTGAATTATTTTCAAGCTTACCACACACTTGATTATACAATGGACATTATTGTACGTCACATAAAAAAGATAAAAATAATTTTTAAAAATTAAAAGCTGAAATTACAATTGAAAATATAGTTTTAGTACAACAGAACGATTTGCGACATTTAGAACATGCTGAAATTTAGAGCTGTCAATGTGTTGCGAGAATAGAACGAAAAAACAACAAACATTGCCGTGCCACACAATCCGCAACCAATCGAACAAAAACAGTTCAATTTCGTAACGATATTTCCATTGTTAAGTTTAATATTTTCCACTTAAAATCGAATATTCGGATGATGAGCGTACGTTAGCACGTTGTACGATCAGTTTATTCCGTATGTACGATCCCGAAAATCATGTACACACGTACAAACGATGGCCATGCGTCTGCTTCAACAAACGTTGCCAAACGTAAATCTCAACCAGCGTTAAATCCCGGCAAAACCCTGTTAAGAATTTAAGCCCAATTTGGCGTTGGTTTTCAAAATGTGTTGATTAGGTTTTGCTTGTGTACGCGAAAAGTGCGTTATACTGTTGTTCCTGCAGAAAATAATCCCTTTGTTAGTCGTCGAAACAAAAGCCGTCCGAAATGTCAATCCGTGATTGGAAGATTGTCCGGGTCCTGGCCGGTATAGCGATGCGGATATGGGCCGCTAGCGGTGCCGCTTTGCTATCCGCCTTCCTGATATACATGGTGTACGGTGGCTTTTTTGCTTTTCTTCTGCTTTTGTTTGCCGTGTCGGGTAAGTTTTGGTCGCCGAAAGTTTAAACATCCGAGTTGTTAACATGTATATTTGGTTACTTTTCTAGGCATCCTGTACCACGCACAGGACAACCTGCTGTACCATCCAGAGTTGCCAGCCAATTCGCGCATATTTATCCCCGTTCCGTCGATGCACGGATTGCCTTACGAAACGTTACACCTGAAGACGCGAGATGCCGTTTCGCTACACGCCTTTTGGATTCGGCATCCCGGCGATAAGGGTCGCTACGTACCGACAATAGTGTACTTTCATGGAAATGCCGGTAATATGGGTCATCGGTTACAAAACGCGAGCGGGTTTTACCATACGCTCCAGTGCAACGTGCTGATGGTAGAGTATCGCGGGTACGGTCTGTCGACCGGGACAGCGAGCGAGAAGGGATTCTTTGCCGATGCTCGTTCCATACTGGATCATCTGTTCAGCCGACATGATTTAGACCACGGGCAGATAATAATATTTGGCCGTTCGCTCGGTGGTGCCGTGTCGATCGATCTAGCAGCTGATGCCGTGTACGGTTCGAAGATAATGGGTGTCATTGTGGAGAACACGTTCACCAGCATTCCGGACATGGCGGTGGAATTGATTCACCCGGCAGTGAAGTATTTACCTCTGCTGCTCTACCGGAACCAGTACCTGTCCGTGGACAAGATCCAGTTCATTTCCGCCCCAATACTGTTCGTTTCCGGCCTGGCCGACACTCTAGTGCCTCCGAGGATGATGACGATGTTGCACACGCGATGTGGCAGTACCCGCAAGCAGATGCTGCAAATTGTTGGTGGATCCCATAACGACACGTGGGCTGTGAATGGGTGAGTTCGATCGAAATTCATATTTTATGATCCTATTCGTTCCGACCGTTCTAAAGATAGCTTTATAGGTGGACGGGCGTGTAAAGTTGTGTAACATGATGAGGGGAAAAGGAACAATTTCGTTGGATTGTTGTACCACGCGTGTTTACGGATGTTGTGTCACGCAATGTCTGCTATATTATTGGATTGATTTTTGCAACATGGTTGTTATACATAGGAATAACACATTGGTTGGAAAGCCTAGTCGTTTGGGCCGTTCGGGTACTAATACAGAAATTTATAAATTTATATCAAACTTTATGAGGGTGTCTTAGGTGAAATTGCGAGAATAATAGTTTAAAAATGTCCAACCTGTTTTATTATATTTAGTATACAATTTAAATTTTGCATACGTACAATAATAGACATCGGAAGGTGATTAATAATGATTGGTAAACATTTTTCTTAAGTTAGGAATGAATCGTAACTTGCCCAAGCAAGTGTCCTGGACCAATTGCTGCAAACCCCAACTATATGGGTTTCAGAGGGCTAAACGATTAGTTTGATAGAAGCATCCATCTTGACGGACAAGGTATTTCAATTTTGTTTTATAAATTGCTTTGGTTAGCCTAAAGTTAAAATTAAAATCTCTCATTATTTATGGGATTATTTGAAGTTTGTATTGGTCTATACACTATATACATATTGTATAGGTTGAATACACCTAAATAGCAAGGGCAGATATACCATCCGAAGAACGAAAAGAAGTTATTTTTGATTTTAAAGAGACTTCAATTATTGGATTAGAATATTTTTCATGAAAAAGCATACACATGTTAAAGTATAAGAAAATAATGTAAAATGAAAGAGGACACATAAACCACCATTTGTAGTTTGTGCATTCGTCACAAACCATCAAAAGAAATTGAAAAGGTGTTAAAATTGGAAATTTTTTAAATTAACATTTGTCAGTATTTTGATTACAAACCAAAAAGAACAGATTTACAAATCATTTCTCAAGAAGAAGAGAAATTCCCTTTTCAATTACATTTGCAATTATAAAAGAAACATCGGATGCATGTTTGATAACAAAAGGTTTCCGAAAAATTCTGGATCTAATTTTGTTAAAATTGTTATATTGTTGTTTTTTTTTTTGTTAATATTGAATTGATTTCTTTATGTTTAAGAGATCTTTACCTAGAAAAAAAATTGACACCAAATCCATTTGATTTAAGTCATTTTCTATCTGTTACATTAGAAATGCTAATTAAGTTTGCACAATTAGTTGTTCCACTTAACTGTTTGTTGACGAAATAATGCATTTTTTTATCAGAATTTTGTTCAGATTTTCAATTTCTGGAAAAGAAACAAAATAACCATATCTACCACCTGTCTCAGCATAGTGTTGCCTCATCATAGATTATCTATACCGTTCAACAAAATGTATCAATTGCACCGTACTGATGCTACAGTTAACGGAAAGCATATTTTGACACAATGGTAATTAAGCCACCCACCACCACCAATGCTAATGGTGCAGGAAATTCTCACCCAATGCTGCTGTACAGGGACGACATTTCCGGTAATACGTACTAATACGTCGTCAACGCACAATCTGTTAATGCTTCCCCGCCGCTATGCAGACACTGCAGTATTATTCTGCTCCGTGTGTTTGCTCATCATCACCTCCTCAATCCTCCTTCCTGCATGGGTGCACGTGGGTGACTGCTTTAACCTTCCAACGATGATTTCCGGTGTTTCGAACACTCGAGAGATAGACAGACAAGAGATAGACAGAGAGAGAGAGAGAGAGAGAGAGAAGGAGATACTCCATTGATAGGATTATTCTACATCACTTGATATCCTCTTTTACATAAATTGAAATGATTGTTGTGATTTCCCTTTTTTCCGCTTGAACGGGCATCGATTCGCGCGCGTAGTTGCATGTGAGTGCGCACGCCAAAGGCTGATCGCACACACGTACTTGTTATCTGTCCGTGTGTGTGTCTGTTTTGGTGGCTGTTTGAAGGGATTCCTCCTTTGCCACCGTTGCGTTAATGTGCAAAAGGGCGAGACAACATGGCGGTGAGCACCGGATCCGGACGCGGAGGCATACATTTTAACTGTCCGCCTGTTTTGTTAATGGGTGTACATGGTGACGTTTGATGGCATTAATGCTGACGAAGGAAATTTCTGTCACAAAATGGAAAAACCGCGCATATCTACCTTTCCATGTAGTGTTTCCATTTGCTACCTAGGATTTCTATCGTTCAGCTGCTGGCACATTTTACTCATTTCCGAAAATGGTTGTTTCCCTGTCTCGAAAATGCTGGCTAAAGGATGATGGTTAGATTTCCGTACGTGTCGGTACGATGGGGGTCGGCTTTACAACACTTGACGGGATTAATTTTACATTGTTCATTGTTTCCACCTTTCCACCTTTCCATGGGGACGGTCGTAGAGTTAGTAGCACGGGACAGATTTGAATCCATTTTTCATCATCAATCGCGTTCCCTGCTATTCTGCTCCCGATGGTGACAGAAATAATGGGTGCCACGTGGTTTTTGTAACCTTACGAACTAGCGAAACGTCTCCGCACAATAAGTCCCTAATGGAGACACATTGGGGCGAATGATTCGGATGAGGTTAAGAAAATAGGGTAAAGGAGATTATTTGGAAAAATGGGGTTAATTTTTACCATGCATGATGAAGTGGTGTAGAACTTTGAAGTACCCAGCCTATTGTCTTTCACCTGCTTTATCTAAAATTTAAGCCGGATTTAATTTTGTTTTTCGCGATTAGAAATGAATGCTTTAGTAAAGACCATAAATAATTAAAGTACTACCATATTTTATTATTTTTCATCATATTGAAAATTTATTTTCAATCTATCATTTGATCTTTTGAAAATAAGAAGTTTTGTTGGGTAATAATTTGACCACAGTAGTAACACAAGATTGTCAAAAAAGATCCTTTTTCCTTTTGAAAAATTCTTCCATATTCTTCCATTCGAGAGAATCGCAACCCATTCACACACGCATATAATCCAACAGCATCTTTGCTGTAGCTCCAGTTTAATGAGTTTTGGAGGTGAATAAAACATCAAACCTATCGTTCCCAGCTACATTGGATCGCTACGCACGTCCAGAATGCCTTCAAATCGATAGTATGGCTTCCGGGCGGGGATCGCATTTCTATGTACGCCGTATAATGGTGCGTGACAGACGGTACTACCGACCATTACCGGTACGGTTGTGCGCTTAATGTACCGTGGCTGCGGTCGACCGTGTACGCATTATCCTAGTTAATGTGCATGCATCAGGTAATCGGATTAGAGTGAGAACGGAGATCCTGGGGAGAATGGGAATTTCACTCACACTTTCCTTTTGTGGTGTAAGTGGTGAGATTATTTTACTGGGTAGCATCTAATTTCTCTATTTTCTTGATTTGCTACGATGCTGGGCGATGCTACGATGCTGTCGAGTTAAAGTGTGAGAAAATTTTGAAAAACTAAATAAACAGCCACATCATCTGCATTTCAATGGAGACGCCTGGTTGTTGGTGTAATTTTAGTACCAACCGTTGCTTGTAAGTTGAGGCCGGTTTCAAAACCGTTTGAGTTGAAATTATTACATGTTAAAATATACAAAAAAGCGATTTCAAGCAATAGGTTTTAAGAAGTAATTTTCAACGTTCATTATTCTCCTGCTCCGGTACAGTATACTACGTCAGCCGAAAGGTCCACCAGCAGCGGTAGTAAGTACGCGACGATTAATTCTATAATGAGATGATTTATGTTGAAAATTAACTTCTTCAATCGACCTTCCCAACCGCAGGACGGTATCATCGAGGCATGCTCGTACGCAATGTGACCTCGCGGCGGAAAAAGTGATTTTCCGGCAGCGTGATTAGATGTGCGAGCTGCACCGGAAAGCGCCCGATCCGCTGAGCGATGGGTAATGATTAATCGTTAGCCATTATTCAGGTTCCAACTAGGCAGCGTACGTACTTGCAAAATGTGCGGCTGTTTTCGTGCGGGTTTTTGAGTGAAGTTTCACATTTACCAGTCCATGTGTTTGCATTTTTCGACAGTCAGTCGTTTTTGGGGCTGGAGTTTATTACATTTCCTTCCAGTGAAATGTTGTGTTTTGTTAGGAGTTGCTGTTTGAAGGACGATGGTTGGAAGGGAGCGCACGAAAGGGAAGCACCTTTGTTAGGAAAATGGGGCAAAACGGGAGGGCATCATTTAAATATGAATAATGTGCCGTGATTGTGTGTGCGGTGAAAATGGTTACGCATGAACTTACAACGTTTCTTCTTTGCTTTCGCTTCCATTTCGTTCGCAGGTACTACCAGGGTGTAGCCCAATTTCTAAAGGAGTGTAGAGAAACCAAAGGACCACTACAGACGCCCCCGGTAAGCCACAACGTGTGGCCAAACATTGAGGAAGTGTGAGGCCACTCTGCCTTACGATTTACTACGATCGGTACCAGCATAGGCCTACCGTTGATGCTTGCCAAAATTCGGTGATAGGTACCCGCGGGGGGGATGGTGATGGATAGACTAGCAATTGACCCGTAATGATGATGATGACTTAACGCGATTGTCGGACGGAACATTACGGTTCTAACGGGCCTAACTTGCCTACAAAATGAACACTAAAAACCACACACAAAAGTTACGATTACGCTGGTCGCGTTAACACTGGAACGCCACCAAACAATTAGAATCTAGCGAACAAGCGCCCCAGCGACACAAAAACTTCTTGCGGCATACGTAATGAGGAGGCGCAAAAATAGCTTGGTTCCTGCATAAACAATAACAGTCAACGCACCAGCATCACGCGCCACAGCTCGAGACAGTAACAATAAGCGGTTAAATTTTTGAGCATTAGCATAATAACAATATTAAAATAATAAATTAGCGTTAAAGTATTTCCCTATCCTTTCCAATCATTTATTTATCATCCACCGTCTATCCAATTACGTTGAGGTTGGGTTGGAGCTACATCTTTCTTAGAGAGAACATCGGCAACAGCAACCAATGTCCAAGGTCGGGCAGATTTTGCACAACAATTTTTCTTTCGCCTCGAAACGATGCTGTACCAGGCTTTACTTTCAACAAAAACCCTAACCTGTTACGATGCCTGGCAGGAGAAAGAAAATTACATAAAATTCTTATTAGCTTACGTTGGCCGGGGGTCCCTGTGTGTGTGTGTGTGGGACACTAGAGCTTCAGGTGTATGCTTTCTGTTTTTGGGGCAAGATTTACGTGTACCATTCTTGCCAACTTTAGAGAAGATAAATTGACGGTAGCTGGGACACAGGGTGGCAATGATTGAATTTCCTCCGTACTCGTAGGTGAGCAGTAGTGCAGGTGAGCGTCCTTGTACGCACAATCAATATTCGGCCCTTCGGATGGCATCGATTCTTATTAAATATTGACGAACGCTTCGTTTACTTGCCGTACCGTGTAATGGTATTTATTGCGTTCCATTTTTCGTTTGTTGTTCGCTTCGGGGGGTGGCTTCTACTTTTTTTTACAAATGGAACGGTGCAGAATTCAACGTTAGTTGAGAGACGGTTAGATAAGGGAAGGTGCGACTAAGCAGCGTACACGAAATTAACTTACATCGATACTTTATCACCATTTCTTTCGCTTCATTTGTAACGGTGAATGGGAAGAGAGAAATTAGGTATCAACATTTCTTTTTTTTTTAATTTTTGAACAAATGGAATTGATCTATAGATTTCATCGTGAGCCCAATGTTTGACATCTGTTTGGCTGGTTTGTATAAAAAGTAAAATTCTTTTGTTCATTGCTTGTTCATAGCATTCTCAGACAAATCTTTTGCAATTTCTCTTCTCTCTCGACAGGTAAGTGGAAGAGTGGTTAGAAATATTGCTTATTGAATTGTTAATAATATTGCAATTTCTTTTGCAGAGCTGGGAATTTCTGGTCCAAAAAAAAAAAGGAAACCGACAACACATTTTTGACGCAGGAGATGTAACGACCATTGAACCAAAGAGAAAAGCGATGGAAACGGTGAAGAAAAGAAAAACATTAACATTATTTGCCTTGTCGAAACGAATCTTTTATTTCTCTCCCACAAGACACGCATACACACATACAATATGCCTTGGAAGGAAAATGGTTGGATCAAAGTTTTTGTACCACTTCTTTTGCTTTGTGTAAAAAGGTTTTATGCACAAAACGTATCACAGAGGGGAAAATGTTCCAATTTTTCCTAAATCGCCTCTACCTGGACCCGTTTCGTCTAGCCATTTTCAGCAGAAACAACACTTACTATTTATTGTATAGGGAGATCGAAGAAGAAAAAAACCAAACCTTCGGCACCACTAACACCACGTAATTGTGCACTTCCAAAGCAACCAAAGCACAAAACGCGGAACCAAGGTACGTGCGCTACTTACATCCACAACTGACTTCTGCTCATTGCCCTACGGTGGCAGGTGCACTTTTTCGAGTCACTTTCAACTGGTTCCGAATGAGGGAAGTGGTGGGGTCTCTTCCTTCCCTCGATCATCATTGTCATTGTCGTCGGTAGGTGGGAGACGCCTGGTTGCTGGACGAACTTTTCCTTTCGCATTTCGTTCCGCTCCATCCCTTTGGGGGAAAATATATTACAATTAATCCTTTTTGTGAAGCAAGTCCACAGTTTTGTTTCATCTTTGTTTTTTTTTCGTTCTTTGTGCTACATCTATCTGGTATTTGCATGTAGCAGAGTGGTCTAGTTTCAATGGGTGGAGTAGACGAAATGGAGATGATGTGTAACACACCGCTGTGAAACTTTGCTTTTGTAAGTCGTAAAATAGGGAGAAGAGAGAGAAAGAGAAAGCGAGAAAGAGAATTAGTGCATCGTTTCATGTCTTTGGCGTATTACTACCTCGTCTCCTCCAAAGCTTTTGAAGATTTTTGTTTCTTTTTCCCAAAGAACGGAAAAATGATTTTCACCTCGACACCGTCGGTTTATTGTAAGCGGAATGATATTTTTAAAAGAACGATATGCTTTTTTTAGAAGTCAAACTGTAAAGTGTGGCGCAAAGTTTCGAGAGTGAACAGAAACAGAAACAGGTTCTTGGGTAAAAAAAAGTCGCATTGGATACTTTTATGAATTGGCCTAGCGTTTGCTGGGTGGAACAAATTTTAAGCTTCTTTTGGTAGTGTGTTTTTTTTTTGGTTGCTTTCTTCTCGAAGTTTGGCATGCAGTGCCTGTAAGTTATTAATGGAACAGTACTATTGCAGTGGCGGCGCTCTTCTGCATCGACAGCGGTGCGCAATCAGGCGGTTATTGAAAGTGCAATCCATCTATTCAGTACTGCGAGTGAGGGTTTTGAGGGTTTTTTCTTTCTTTCTGTGGTTGGTTGTGAAACCTAAAAGCAGTAACTTTTCACTTTCCGCGCTGACAAAGACTTTTGCGCTTTGTTTTGAGAATTAAACATGCAGCTAGGATAGTGGGCATCAATAATGCTACCGCGTTTCCTAGAAGCCATCTTTTAAAGTTTGGTGTATGTAGGCAACATTATACGGCTAGTGATATACAAACGTTGAAGAATATATTAATTTTGAGTAGAAACTTTTAAAGTAGAGAAAAATACTGACAGTAAATTCCTTACGATTGACATTGGCAAAAGTTGACGCAAAAGTCGCATCTGAGAGTCTGTGATACGTAGGCTTTCCGGATCGTCTGGTGCAAAGGCAACAATTTCAAGTAAAAATTCTGGAAAATCAGATTCTATTCTAGAAAACTATTCTAAACATTTAAATCTTAATATTCAACTGGCGTTATGTTTCATAATGATTATGTCCTTGAAGTTGTTGAAAAAAAAGTTAAAATTGGTGCATCCTTCAATAAGTATTGCACAATAGCAAAAAAAAGTATAATATTAACGGAAACTGACATCAGAAAGCGCCCGATTATCTTCTTCTTCTTGGCTTAACGACCTTATAGGTCACGCCGGCCATTTCTGGCTTACTAGACTTATTTTTACCACGTAGCCGGATAGTCAGTCCTTGCTACGGGGGAACGGTCCGGGTAGGATTTGAACCCGGTCCGGCCGTGTGGACCGGCCCCGTTTATCATATGCACCACCGGACCGCCCCGATTATACATAAAACAAATAAATAGACGTACAGTTCTAGAAACAGGAGCAATGAATATAAAATCAAGGGTCAGGATCTTAAATTTATCTACTGCATTTGAGACGGTATTACCAGACGGTTTGGTGTTCGACGTATCAACCGGTTATTACAAACTTTTTAAAAAAGTTGTATAAAAAATCTTTAAAATAGGCATTCATTATAAAAAGGTGAACTGTTTCTCAGAAACTTATCTACACAAATTTCTTATTTTGAAAACTACAATATTATGTGATATCTCTGGATTACTTACATGTCGTCGGGTGACCAAATTTGAATTTGGTGCATTAGGCTTCCCCATCACAGATAGTTCAGCCTGTTTATTATATTTTTTTTAATATTTTCCTCCGAAACAAATGAGAATATGCTTAATTTGCTTATCGAAATTCTCCTATTGTCCAGGAAGGCCAGAACAGTGAGAATACCTCAACAACGGTTGTGAAAAAAAAACTTCCACTACATACTTCGCTAATAATCACCACCAAAAATAACTATCAAAGGCTCATAAATCAATACGACCAAAAAGTTCGGCCCGTACGGTCGTGCTGAGGTAGCCAGAAAAGCAAAACGAAATTTTACGTAAAATGGACAGTAGCGCACTGTGCCCTTCCGAGTGTAAATTATGCGCCAGCACACACTGTTTCGGTTTTCGGTAGTTTTGCACGATAAAAATAATATCCGTATATACAACCCATATACAACCCCATATTCAGGATGGTGGCACATGTGGGTAAACTTTGGGTGGAAATCCTTCCACCATCATCATGTAGTGAATGTAGTCACTTTTTGAAATGGCAACAGTAAGCATTTTAATTAGTATCTCTTACGATGTAAAATGTAAACGCCATGCCCCTCCTCGTTATACCTTTCTGCACCGATGCTACACAAATCGTCCTCTGCATGGGGAGGTACGGGACCCGGGCAATATGTCCAATTTTTGCTTAGTCGCATATGTGAACCGTGCTTTTGTGTGAGTACTTTACGTTACCAAACCAAAAAAAAAGCGACCTAAACTTCTCAACAGGATAAAAAGTTTTGCAACGTATTCCAGTACGTAGTGCCCGCTTTTGGTACATCTTGCCCATGGTTGCAAATATTCTGACCGCAAAACGGACATCTGATTCGTACATGGGAGCTTTCCTGAAGGATGAGCTTTCGTTGCGCACTATAGGAGCAAATGCCGAAAAAAGAAGAAAAAAAGAGGAATAAGATAGTTTCACTATTTATGCAACCACCGCAAACGTTTTATACTTTGCAAGCGAAAAGAACTTTTTGGTCACACGCACACATGCCCAGGGTAGAGCTGACCGGGAAGTATAGAAGGTTGGGATAAAGTTGGGATAAAAGTTAGCGTACTTGTTTACACGATGAGGGAGTTGCTTTTTTTTTGTTACTGCCACTGTGCCACAAGTGTAGTACCATTATTATTGTATTTTGCAAACTGTCCACCTAATTGGTCCAGCTCGGCGAAGGTTTCGGTAATGGTGGTGATGATGGTTTCGTTTGATGTATACGAAGGCCACGGGCTATGGGACCACTTTCGGTGATGGTGGCTTGCTTCCATGCATGATTTGTTGAAATTTAAACCCGGTATTTCAGCGTGCTAATGCAAGTGGTTAGATGCGAAATCTGTGGCGGTAGAGCGCGGGAACGCAACGAGAATTAGAGGTGCGATGACTAAACTACACAACTAATTGGCTTGATTATGCGTGTTTCGGTGAAGCTGCTGGTGGTGGATGGTGCTGCCGGAGCCGCAATTTTGAATGCAATGATACCTGAATTATCTACGATTAAAAGCAACACGGTCGCCTGCATATGTATGTGGGGCTCGGAATTTAAAGCAATGAGGCAATAAGGCAATGAGCAGTTGGCAAATATATGTTTTGATCGATGGATGGTTGTAACCGGTGCTTGATTGGTGTTAGGAAGTTAGTGAAGAAGCTAATTATGTGTTTTGATGATATTTAGCATATTATTTAGTATCAATTACCAAATTAGCTGTTTTTAGTTTATGTAAACATTAATAAGATTTTTATTACACAAGATACAAGATACAAGATATTACACAAGAACCGATTTGGAACATTTTCTCTTCCTGTAATTCCCATTTTATTTATATTAATTAATCTTCCGAATTCTTGATACGGCCAGACCGTTAAAAAAAATGCAAAAATAAAAAAAAATGCAAAAAAGCAAAAATAAAAAAAAATGTAATGAATAGTTAAATTCTAGCTTTATTGGAAAAAGCTTTTAGACAAATTGTAAGGAATTCACAAAAAAAACTCAAACTTGACGAAGCATGAATACGATAAACAAACAAGAAATTTGTAATTTTGAATATTTTTTCTTCATTTGTTACTGTTAATAGATTTAATAATCTTTACATCAAACATTTTTCATACATATCGTATCAAAATCCCATCTCGGTTTTTACACACTGAAACATTGGCATTGGTTAATTAATTCTCAATTAATATAATGCAAATTAATGTATACTCGAGGCTTTTTTAGTCAGGAGTTAGTAACAGTTAGTTAGTTTGTATGATTCATCAACGGTTTTGTAGAATCGAATCTCGTAACCAATGCAACGATCACTGATATTAAAAAGTGTGGGGTCAAAATTAAAATTAAATTTATTATGAAGCAAACCATTATTATAAAAAAGAGGAATCTTTAATTATGTTTCACTGTACTGCAATGGATACAATTTTCTCTGTTTATATACATATTTTTTGTAATGAAAATGCATAAGAAACAAACGTTAAGGAGAATGTTTTCAGACATTTTTGTGCACTTTTTATATATTATTTTGTGTTCTTTAGCAAGACAGACTTTTTTACTAATAGAGAACGGCTGTAATACTTACAACTAATGATAAATAGTCTAAAATACAGTTCACAATGGTTAAATTGTTTGACTGTTAATCTTTACAAGGGCACAATTTTTTTCAATGACCAATATAAAGTTTCGTTTGAATGATCATACGACAAGCCATGTGCCAAAATTGGAACGTACAGATAGCGAAATTCGGACAGCTGGTGAGACTGCACAGGATAAGGTGTCTCAATTTGCAGCAGCGGGTCATTCTCCTGAACACGTTTCTGCTCCCCATACTGTGGTACGTTGCTTCGGTGTGTGCCCCGAGGGTTTTCGACCTGAGAAGAGCCACAACTTTGATCGGATACCTGCTGTACTACAGAAGCGGAGGTATACGCGTTCCTCTGGAGCAACTGGCTCTTCCACGCAAGAAAGGTGGTCTGAACCTTCAGCTACCCCAAACAAAATGTATGGCGCTCCTAACAAACCGGTACGTGAAAGAGAGGGAGTGCTTGGAAGTTGGTTTCCAGCATATCGCTAGTGCTGGAAACCCACCGAACCTCTCGGGCATCCCGACAACGTACCCATGCTTAAGAGCAGTGATTCAGGAGATGGCTTATATTCCGCTAGTTCCTTGTGAACCCTGCTCAACAAAACAGATCATAAATAAACAGATCCAGAGATTCGCAGTCGCCAAAATCATGAGGATAACACCCTACGTTGACTGGAGAAACGTCTGGAGAAACATACACAATAAACAGCTGAATTCAACACAACGTTCCACGCTTTACATGTTAGTAAATGGAAAGGTTCCTCATGGGGAGCTCTACAGCAGATGGGACGGGGTTTTTGCTAACTCTTGCGAGACGTGTAATGCTCTGGACACTCTCGAGCACAAATTCGCGATGTGTCCAAGAGTGAACGGAGCCTGGAGAAGTCTCCTTAAAAAAGTAAATCATCATGTGCCTGAACTCGTCGACCCGTCCTTCAATGTGCTGCGCTTTCCTGCTCTGGGAAATATAAGAGCCAGTAAACGCGTGGCTGTGTGCAAACTGTTTGCAAATTATATCATCCACATCATTAGCAATAATGATGATGCGATTGATATAAACGTCCTTGATGTAGTTCTGTCCAACCCGTAAATGTATGTTGTGTATATATGTATACACATTGCCTGTTTAAAACCTTCCTTTTTTTCCTTAATGTTACAATGTTTGTTAATGGTATGTAAATATGTATGCTAATAAAAAATTTTATAAAAAAAAATGATAGAATTAGTTAAAATGAATCCAATCTGCTCATTTCGAGAGTAATGCGTCCATATTTTACACTAAACGATGGTTCTCCAGTGTTGTTTGCCAGTTGTTCCTTTCCTCGACACCAGGGACACACATACAGCCTTGTGTCTGGCAACGTGGTGACCATGCCTTTCCAAATTATCCAAACCCCAGGCGCATCGAACGGGAAAACAGTTTCCAGGGCACTGCTCCGAGTAATTGCAGGCAAGAATATTAGTGAAGGTTACGCATTTTGCACGGTAAAACATGGGCAGTGGCATTGGTTTTGTGTTTGTGCCCGATATTGTATGTCCGTGGAGCTACCGTACACTTACGCAGCGATACGCATCGAGTGCTATCATCGAGTGGATTGCATCGGGGCACGGTACTGAAACGGAATGCACTGATTAAATTCACTTCGGATAAGTACTTCGGATTTGCAGCCTGTCCTGCATTTGGCTCACACCTGAACGCTCACAGTCAAGAGCAAAGGGCACGTGCGCCCTCGGTGAGTGCAGTTCGTGCGGTCTACCCCGGGAAATACGCGAGAGAAGAAGAACGGGAAGAGAATGTGAGAGTGAGTGAGGTAGCTTTGGTCAGCATGTCCCAGCCAAAAACCCATTCGACGCATGGAAGGATATGCACGAATTGATCTATCTAATTGAAATGTGCATAATACACTGCTGTTGCATCTCGGTTGCATCTTCTGCGGTTGAACACACGTCTCCCATCCCCAGTCCTGCAGTGCCTTCCCACGTTCGCATGATAAGCTCGAGATGGATAGATTGAGCAAAATAATGGATCCGATATCAGAAATTAAAAACCAATCAAATTTCATTCAACGACAGCAAACAGTCAATGTAACCGCAGGACCACAGGGGACAAATATCGAATCTGTTCCGCGATCGAAAAACCGACGAGCAGCTAATGAAATGAATATTCGACCCTGTGGTACGGTTTTATTACAACGACCAGAACGAAGTATTGAAATACTAGGCGAATCACACAAACTATTTCACAAGTAATGACAAACAAATTAAACGTTTATAGGTCTACAAGTTTGCAAAAAAAAAACAATTATTTGTAAAACTTATAAAATTAGGTAGCGATCTAACCCAAATGTATAACAACGAAAAAGAGTAAAAATATGAAAGTAAAAGTGAACATCAAAAATGCATCATTCCTAGACTTAAATGCAAAGGCTATATATGATAAATAATAAAAAAACTGTTTAACAAAAAATAAAAAAAACTAGAATTCCTTGCAAATCCTCCGAACATGTTGAACACTGAAGTAGAAAAATTATAAAAAAAGAACATATCCTCAACATAACCTGGGGAAAATATACACAAAAATGTACAAGCGACTGACGAAAAGGGACTAACAGGTGATTTGTAGCATGTCCAATAGCTCCACAGGGATGGAACAGGATACAACGAACATGATAGGCGTAAATAATATTAGAATAGAGACTTAATGAGTTCTTACCACATAATATAACACATAAAAACGAACAACTAACTAATAAATAGTTGTATTGAATGTAAATACCATGTGAAGGAAGTTTTAAGAAAACTCTTTGTTTTTATATTTAAATTAAAGCGAAAACTAAAGTTTTGAAAATTATTTAAAAACAAACAATTTATTTAAAAATGTATTTAAAACAGTTTATTATAGACATTTTTATTACACTTTAAAATCAAAAGCATGTTATTTACATGTGCACAAAACATACAAAAAATTTAAACAAAAATTCAATGATCAATCATGATATGAATGCTGTGTGTGTATGCTGGGTGTTTTAAGTCTATTTCCCAGTATGAAATATTGCAAATGATTCATTCGCAATTGAAATGATGTGCATTGACCTAATTCATCAAACCTCATTTGTGTACAACAGTTAGTTAAAATTTCCCAGTATCGATATGCAACCATTTGCTTATTGATGTAATACCACCAATACGTTCCCGATACTGACAAAACAGTTTTGTGCATTCATAAGCACCCAGAAGCAAGCAGCTTAATTAATTAAACTTTTTCAATGTTCTTTTGCGGTGGGTGAGTTAGCTGTACGGTGATCAGGCCAACCAAAGCTGATCAATTTTAATAAAAGCATCACAAATGCTTGTACGCTTGCACGCTGTTAGTGAATATGTCACCAAAAATGACAAACCAAGCGGCATGTTTGGGTAGGGAAATGGAACCATACGAGCAATTTTAAATGAAAACCAACACATTCAACCCTTTCATTTGCATCAAAGGTGTACAGTGTGGGGCAGCAAAAAAAATAAAATAAAAAAAAGTATGTAGTACTCCACTCTGTTGGGATGATTTGTGTTTGAAGCATTGATTTTGTGCCTTTTCGGGGTGTAGCGGTATGGGAACGCAGCTAGTTTAAGCTTACGGTGTGTCATGTAGGGACGGTTAGTACATTGCATTACAAAGTGAACGTCCAAACCACTCACCAGCCACAGCAAACTGAGGTAGAAAAATCAACAAAACAACAAACAGAAAAATAACAACCACGATATGAAAATGTTTAGAATCGAAATATTTAGTTTGAAGCCGAAATGTTTGTGGCTGTGGGACACCTACCGCGCTTCTCTCGCCGCTCTGTTGTTATTTGTTAGTGTTGATTATGAAAATTAAATTAACTTTCCGCGCGTAAATAAATGCACCGTCTACCTACACTATAGGCGGAGGACAATGCTTAACAGTCAATCATAATTCCATTTAGGTGCACAACATTCTGCGCCGTATTTACTGATCAAACTCCCCGCCACTTTATCGGTGCAGTAAAAAGCATCGTCTTTCTCGTGAAAGGATCAAAGCGGGATGAAAAAGTTTGATTGTTTCATCAAATAGCGGGAGCTGAAAGCTGTTGGCGAGCTTTTTGGATGGTATTTATTAATTTACTTGATTTGCTTTATTAAACCTGCAATCGATGGGATTACAGCGAGAGATGAGTGAAATTTAATTACCTTTCACTTCAAAAACAAACTCATTCCATAAATTACTGGTTGTTTTCCGGGATTTTATCACAAAGGAAGGGATATTTTTGTATAAATTGGAAATTTAAACATGAAATTGATCGAATAGATATGAATTTTGAAAGCAGCTGAAAGAAAGGATGAAATCCAAGAGTAGAGTGACCTCAGCGTTCCAACAGGGGGTTAAAGTCATCCTCAAGCTTCGTCGCCAACAACATAGCCCAACTATGTGAATTGTATTGAGGAGAGAAGCAGAGATGTGTTGGTGAGAGAAGATCAAGGTTTTCTCGTAGAATGCCAAGAAAACGTTCTCAAGGTTGCTAAAATACGATAACAGTTCTTGGAACAGCTCAAATCTAACATGGAGGATGATCTTCGTCCAATAAAAAATAAAGGCCAATAAAAAACTGTTCTAAATTATAACATTTATCTTTTAATGAGGTTTTGATAAGCTTGTTGCCTAATAGAGGATGTAAGGATAAAACGAATCACGTCAAACCGAATATCAAAATTTATTTAGAGCGAAATGGAAGAAGCATCTATTGAAGACTGAAAAAAGGGCTAAAGTCTGAAACAAGACCCCCCACTCACGGGCACTCATTTGAGTGACTTTTTTTCGTGCAGGGTGGCTCGCAATCTGTTGCGTGTTTTTTTAATTATGTTTCGAGACACAGACACCTGAGGGCATGGCCGTCGAAGAAGAAAATGTAGCCATTGGTGCCGTCTATTGACCACAGGTCAAAGATTGGCGATCCGTTGGATACCGACCGAGTTATGGAGCAAAGTTGGGCCAAAAATGAGGAAAATTGCACCAAATACCCGAAAAAGTGCAACAGTTGCTTTCACGAATAGCTCCGGCCACAGACATGGTAGCGATTAGTGGTGCATGGACGAAATGTAGCCACAAGTGCCATCTAGCCATGGCAGAAGAAAGTTTGGCGATATCTTGGATACCGACGGAGCTATGGGACAAATTGGGGCCAAAAATGAGGAAAATTTTACGGTTTCACAAACAGGGTAAGGGGGGGGGGGTCTTGTTTCAGACTTTAGCCACTTATTTTACCACGTAGCCGGATAGTCAATCCTTGCTACGGAGTGACGGTCCGGATGGGATTGGATCCCCGGCCCGTCCATGTGGACTGACGCCGTTTATCACATCGGGCAGCCTCAATAGAAGGGATTAGATATTGCGAATAAATTTAACACAAAAAAAACGTGTTTTTTATGTTGGCGGTGGGAGAGAGGGAGTTTTGTAACTCCTTCCTGGGGAAGAAAGGTAAAAAAATCAAATTTTTTACTTTTCGTAATAGTTGAAAAATCGCTCACATGATACCACAAATCGTGGAAAACAAATGTTTATGTACTAAATACAAAATGAATGTAGTTATTAATCTCCACTCATATTATAAACATAGGTAATTTTCTTGATGATTTAGTATTAACCACCTGATGCTACAATATTAGATTCATCAAATAACACTATTTTCCTCATTAATTTATTTTGACAAAATAGCTCACATACAAAGGAAAAACACACGAACCAAAGTTCCAACCGATGCACGTCAAAGTTTGAATCAAGCCAAGGGTAGTACGAACTCGTCCAGCAGAGGAAAGTTTCCATCTCTACTTACTGTTTCCCCTCCCCTCCCTCCCGGTCCTGATCGGTCCTGACATGCAACAGGAAGAAATTGTGCCCGTCTTGTGTGAACAAACGCCAAAAAGGGCACGTGCTACACGATGCGCGTACTTACGCTACGACGGCAATTAGAAAATTGAATCTTAAACACAGAGCTCCGGCGCGTCGAGTTTCGGGAGTCGTGTTGCGAAGAAGTTAAATACGAACTTAATTCCATTTTCATCCATTCCTTTCGGGGCCTTCGGGTATGTGTGTTTGAGGCGACTCCACGCTACAAGGCGCAAACCAACGCTAATTGCCATCCTCGAGACATGCTGCATCCCGGAATACATGTCTTGTTGGTGGGCTCATGTTTGTGTGTGTGTGTGTGTGTGCGTGTGCCTTGGTTGACGAGAAAAAGAGTTATGTCTTGCCAGCCACTTTCGCTTCCCCCACTTTTCGTCGGCCACTTGTGGTCACGGTTACCCTTCGGAACCGTGAGCAAAAAGGAAAGTCAGGCAAAGTTGCATCACAGTAACCGACACCGTCTTCCGATACCGTTTAACGATAAGGACGGCACGTACCAACTACAACATAAGAGGACATGGGTCGGTTTTTGTCAGAAGCAGGACGCAAGAAGAAGGCAACTTTTCCTTTGATGGGTATTTAAAGTTTTTCCTTTACGTTTACTCATCATTCCGGCCAATCTCGGCCGGGGTTGTCTCGGGTCGAAATCTTCTTGAAGATGTGTCCACGTATTTTTTTTTTGCATGGTGTTCTACACCTACCACCATTTGTTATTACAACGTTCGTTCGTTGGAATTTCTTTTTCGGGGGTAGCAAAAAAAAATATCCACTTACCGCTTCGGTACAATTTTCACAAGACACTAATTAGTGGGATCGAGTTTGTAAGAGAGATGTGTAATTGTATTACATTGTCCGTAACGTATAACGAGCGGGTGGGCGACACTTGCACTTCGGGTCCAACTTTGCCACGATAAAAAGCCCAAACCGAGGATTACGGGATTGAGTTTCCCTTGTTATAAAATGTTCTAGTGGAAGTATGCGTACAGCAAATGTTGTCCACATAATTAGCACGGACACTACCAAACATTTTGAAGAATTGAAAATTTTAAGTCAGGATTATTGCTACTATTGCTTTTTCCCACCAATTGTTCATACTTCTGCATTGATAGTGTCGTCGTTGGGCTAACACTTAAATTCCTTCCCGGAATGACAAACGTTCGCGGGGTTTCGGGTGGTGGGTGCGTTGGGTGCGTAGGTTTTCCAACCCCATATTTCGGTCGGTGGCCGATGTTTTCGATGGCAAATACCGTTTGACACCTTTCCCCGGGAGCAAATGCGTGCTGCCGGTGGCAGTTGTGTAATTAATTTTCTCCGATTTTATGGGCTTTAATTAATATTCCCGTCACACCTATTGATTAATTTATTATAGCAATATGCAGCAAGTGGTGGCTTGCTGGCTGGTGGATGCTGGTGGCATTATTTCTTTTGAGCGTTTGTAACGTTTTCAACGGCGTTGGAGAGCTAAGAAACCTAAGTGAAGTTAGCAGGAGGAGTAAGTTTGTTTGTAATTGATAAGTTTTCTTTCATTTTCCATGCATTTTTTAAAAGGTTACTTGCATAACTGTCGTGATGTTTTAATATGCTAGTTTTATGTTACTTTTCTTTTATTTCTACTGCTTGATTTCTTCTATTATTGTTTGATTACTCATGCTTCTCTTTTTGTTTCCTTATTCAAAAATTGTTTTATATTAGTCCTTTTCTTCGTTTTATAAAAAAGGTATATTGAACTTCTCAGAGGATATGTCAAAGTGGATTCATGTGTTAATATGTTTTATAACTAATTTGTTGTATCTTTTTATTAAATCTTGCGATCAAATCATTTTTGTACTGTACTTTAAAGTAACAGTTATTAAAATTTGTCCTTAGAATTTTACCTTATTTAAAAAAAATACTTTACTACAAGAAAAAACCCCATCTTGAATATTCAGCAAATGAAATAATTTCCATTGTTTATTGTTTTTCATCGTTGCACATTTTTGCATATCAATGAACTCTTATTAAATGCACCCCATGTTTCATGTTGCTTTCGTTTCGGTGTTTATGAAATTTTGTTCAAATCACGTTTTTGAAAAGTGAAACTAGCTGCTCACACTAGTGGTTGTGCCTTCACGTTAAAGACATTGAAAGGTTGACGACAAATGTTTCGCCCCATATTTATGAACATAATTAGCACTGGAAGTTTCTACCCTCTGAAGGGAATGTGGAATATTGGAATGGTGGATCAGAATGCGATCAGGGGACGGACGGCTGTGAGTTTGCGCCGGAAGAAGGGGAAAGGAAATTATGGATATGCTACACCCGCATTTCCCTTTAAAACGTTAATGTTGTGCTGTAAAATGAAACGCCCTGCCCTGGTGTTACTCACACACACACCCACAGACACCACGAGGGAGTTCAGAGGGAGTGATTTCATCCACGCCACCAGTCGGCCGTTAGACGTTCGGTGGCGCGCCTTGGGAAAATCTTAACAGTCGCTCCAATCATACCATCGTGGCACGTTCGTATTCTGCGCTAGACTTGAGCGGCCATGAGTAGGGCAAAGATATTTAATAAGCCCCGTCGACTTGCAACGACTGCCACAGCTGTTGCGATTGTATAATTGTATAATTATCGTTACCCACCGTACCTAAAAGGTACGAAAGCTTCTAGCACTGGTGCCACAGGGGCACAATGTTTCGTGTGCGTGTGTCTGGGTACGTTTTTGTGGTGTTGAGATTTTTCCTCAGCTCTGTTTCATCGCCATGTTTTCAGTTCCATTGGCACACCGGAACGAGTTGAGCTTGAAAGTTTATTTGCATTCGCTCGCTTCATCGGCTCGATTGCGATGCAGATTGCGTCGTATTGCCTTCGGACGGGTTTAATATTTAATAATACAAAAGGGGGCTTTTGCCAGGCGAGCGCAATAGCCGAGCAGCATTAGAATGATTTTTGTTTTTTTTCTGTTCTGTTCTGTTCTGTTCTTGTTGGAATATTTTAGAATCGCGCACCGAACGTGATGCGAACAAAGGTTGATGCATATTAAATTTGGTTTGGTTTGTAGAAGCAATACGGAAGCATTACACTGCTTTACTAGTTCTCAAAACTCTGAATAAGTGTTTAAAGCTAAACAGCTTAACCAGTGCTTCGTTTAAGGCTTTAAATTTGGTGAATCGTTTGTTTCGTTGGGAATCAGTATTTAACTCATTCCTTTCTATCGTGTAGTAAAACAGTTAATGAAGATGTGAAAGTAAATAAAAACACATTCCAACGAGGGAGGTTTGATGGGAACGTTTCCCAATTGCCAGATAGATAAGGAGCCATTTCAAATGGTTCGTGAAAAGCTCAATCAGAAATAGAGTTGGTGCTAATAAAAGGATAAAAAAACTCAAATCCTTTCGATTTTAACCCAAAAACCTTAATTAGTGGGTAACTAAAACGTGTTAAGGTCCTTTATGGGTATGGTCCTTTTCGTGGTGTGAGAAATGGTGGTGAATTAAACATGAAACTGAACTTTTCCACTCTTACTCCCTTCCGCAAACCCATCGCTTTCCTTCGGATAGTGATAGTGAAAGGATAAAAAAAAACTCGAAATCGTTTCTGAAAAAAACACTTGTGAAAATTCAATGACCGAAAAAAAAGCACGGGAAGCCAAATAGCATTAAAATATAATGCAACATTCAACAACCAACCCACCCACCGTTTCAAAACTGTGAACCGAGAGTGGCAACTTTCGTCGACTCGTCTTGCTGTTTCGGTTCCCCATTTACGGCACACGCTCTGGGTGCCTTTCATTAAATATTTATGTTTAATTTTACATCCACGGGCGATAATAACAACAATAAAGGCACATAAAAGCAAACTCAGCCAAAATATAACTAGCTAGCCGGATTTTACGCCACCTCTCCTAGTGCCTTCCCAGTGCACGGGAGTGTCGAGACTGCCGGCAATGACCCAAACCCGAACCGGTTCCCGATGTTCGGGATTGCTCACCATCGTTTCACATTCACTTTTATCATCCGCTTATTTGTTGGTTGGGTTTTTTTTGGTGTAGGAAAACTTTTTCCATGCAACCACGTTCGGACGATCGGTTTGGTGCGAGGGTGCTGAGGCTTGATGAGTTTCTCGAGAAAATAACATCCTGGCACTTTCCACAATCCGCCCGAATGTGTGCTGTGATATTTATTTTGCAAATTCTTTTTTATTTTTATTTTTTCTGGATATCCGTTTGTTTCGTTGGATCGTTTGACTCGTCCGAATACTCGAGGCAATGAAGGCAACCCATGAAGTGGGCAATGATATTAATATTGGAAGGAGGTTGGAAAGAGTTACTAAACAATGAACGTATCGAAGGAAATGTAGTGTTAATAAACATTTGCAGAGCGCATAGCTTATGGGGCAATTAAAAGATTTGTTCGAGTTTTTTTCCAGTTCGAGACAATTTAATTTTAAACATTGAGTTTCAAGTGGCTAAATTGTACATGTGCTCGTTAGTACTTTTAAATATAATTACATCAATGGAGGCGCCCAGTGGTTCAAAGACAGTGGCGTCGTACGAAAGGACCTAGCAACCGATGACGTTGTGGACCATTAAGTGAAAAAAGGAAGACACAATTCCAGACACAAAGTGTTTAAATATCGGTTCGTTTCAGTCGACGTTCGGCACGAGCACGCCTGTAGTCCTCTTCTATCTGTCTAATGCGTTCCTCTTCCGCCCAAAGTGCCTCCTGCTCCAAACGTAACTGTTCCGCTTTCACAACAACCCGTCGAACCGTCTCGAGATGATCTCGGAACCCATGCTCCAAAAACACATCGAACCCAACGTCCACCGACAGCTTGCCCTTGACACCGATTTCCTTTGCCAGCTGACCCCAGTGAATTGCTTCCAGGAATGGACACTTCAGAAGCTCCATAATGTCTAAGTTCGGTCGGAAAGCTTCCACAACCGTTACAAAGTGCTCCAGCACGGCGAGCAGCTGTGGCTGGTCCCGGAATAGTGGCAGCAAATCTTTCAAGCAATCATGCGTCTGCTGTAATCCCCTGCGTACACCTTCCAGGTCAACGCTGGCCAAAGGGTTTCCGATCCAAGTTTCTTCCAGCTTTAAATAGTCGGCCGCCACCGTCCAGAGTTCCCGGTAGGCTTTGAAGTTGTTCCGAAGCTCGAATAAATTATTCAAACTAATCGGTGGCATTTCAAACAGCTCCTGGCGCCGGTTCATGATGTGACCCTGATCGATCAGTTCTTGAAGTGTCTTCCAGAGACGCCGTACTTCAACGGACATTTCGGACACCTTGGACACATCGTACAGTGTGGTAAACTTGGAGATGTACGCATTGATGTCTTCGATGCTAGCGGTAAAGGTGGCCTCGTCCGCAAACTGTTGCTTGCGGAACCGGTCCACCTCGGATTCGTGGAATTCCTTCACCGAAACCATCTGCTTCAGCACCAATCGGGGATAGGCGAGAGCGTTCCATTTCTGCTGAAAGTCTGCATCCGGTAGATTGTGCAGAAAGCCTTCCAATATCTCGTACTCGTACAGGATGCTTCGCATACGATCTTCCAGCCGAGTTACCAATTCCGGCACATCCTCAATGTACGCACGGATGTCATAGATGTGTTCGATTGAGGCAGGTTTTTCACACATCCGCTCATTGATAGTGTTGTAGCATGCTATCACGTCCGCCGTCTTCAGTCGCAACTTTTCCGTCAGCATCTTAAGCAGGGCTGCTGTCAATTCTACACGCTTGCGGATTAAAGCTTCTCGTAGCGGTTGTACATTTATCCAATACGGTCCGATAACGATACAAAGCGGGACAGTGTGTTCCAAGTTTTCTCGCAAGCGAATCTGTAATGCAATGTCCTCTTTGATCTCGGACGATGATTTGTCAGCGCTCTTTATCTGTTCCACAAATTCCTTCACGTTGGTAAAGAACAGCTCCCTGTAGGCGGTGTACCGTGAGGCATAAGCACGCAGAGGAAGCAGAGATTTGCGATAATACTCTAGTAATGCTTCCCGTCGTTTAACGATTATCGGATCAAGAAGCCCCAGCGAGGATAAGAATAGGTTTTCTGCGAAAATAAGAGATTTCATCAAGGACGGTTCGATAGTATGTACAAAGTGACACTCCGTCAAGGTATCGTCCATTATGCAGCGTAGAGTTTTGGGAAACGAATCCGGATCGGTCGAATAGTATGGAGTTTCTTGACCCATCTCCAGTGTGAGATAGAACACTGCCGGACGCTTTGGTTCGAATGGGCTGTCGATGAGATTTCCATCCCAGCAGTAGTCATCCCCTATCGACAGTATGGCGCTACAATCGTTCACGAGAAAATTAGCGTATGCGGCAGTTGAGTCAAGCAGGAGATCTCTCAGTGCGTCCTGCATGCGGTACAGCACCTGTTCGATAAGACGCTTCAACTTCATTACCGAGTAGATATTCCAGCTCGATACACCTATATAGAAGTTTCCCTTGCCAATGCGCGATAATATCCGGTTCAGATGCATGGTAGAACGTTCGATCCAGGTGTTCTGGAGATATTTCATCGTTTTGTTCGCTTGCGTAAGGTTTTGCTTCTCGTACTCTTCCAGTGGGATAGGTTTCTCGTTTGCCACGATAAACAGCGGAAGCCTTCGCACCATCTCACACTCTTGATGTACAAAGCGCATTGCATGGAACACATTTCGGTCACAGAGTAAGGTACTGCGCCTGAAACAATCGAGCAGCAATGTGATGCTTGTGGAATTATACCCATGCGAAGGTTTGTATTTCATTGAATCTAAACAGCCGATGGTTGGTTGCTTGATTGACGAAGAACTGTCGAGATTGAGATGTTTTCCTACGGCCAAGGCAATGTGGTAGCTTTCGTATAGATGTTTAAATATACCGTAGATCTCCTCACTAGAGCGCCGCAGTACACTTTGCTCGAGTAGGCGACCCGGGGCAAAGCAGCCATCGCTGGAAATGTGTTTGCACAGGAACTGAAAACGGATCGCATTTTCTGCCATTTCACGGGCTTTCACTGCAGCGACATTGCGATCCGCGAACTTGTACGGATCTTCGAAGGGAAAGTACAGATGAAGGCGAGGAATTCGAAACGCCGTGGAGGTACCTGCTTTTGTCACCTGCCAATAATTTAATCCCGGTTCATAGTTGACAACCAGCACTTTTTGCCAGTCAGTGTAAGGAGGCAAAATTGCTAGAGCCTCCGCATTTTTCCAAATGGCTAAAACTTCAGGATCGAATGTATCGTAATCCCAATCGTCAAACATCTCCAGCGGTAAGAAATTTTCACCGGAGTTTAGATCGATTTGTTCGCCCATTGTTAAGCAGCATGAGGAATTAAAAAATCCTTTCTCTTTCAATATTGATTCCAACTCCTTTCCATCCGCTACACGCTGGAGGGTAAAGTTGGATATGAATTGATATTTCTTGCTTTTTGATGCCTGGAAGGAGAAAGGAGGGATTTGAATTGTTACAGAAAGATTGATAAATCAAATGAAGTATGACTTACACGTAAAACGTAATTTGATGATTGCTTTAACCGGTCTTTGCTCTTGTTTGGCTTCTCATCCGGCAAGGATATATGCCATGGCATGTGGATTAGCTCAGGTTGTGCAATGCTTCGTGTTGTTGTTCGTCGATGCATTATGTACGTTGGTTGGTATAATATTAACTACCGATCACGCTGCCACCTTGAAACAATGGCTACTAGGATACAATAATTTATCTCAACAGATTCGCAAATTAAAAAATGGTTAGGTACCTACCTATGTGGGTATAACCTCGAGCTTCGTTATTTCCATTTCGAAACATTATTTCTAATCAAACACTTTAAATCGCTACTCTGCACACAAAGGTAGGTCCCAAATTGAATTAGGTTGTTGTAAGATACACCGAATGCTACTTATCATTCGTGACCAATGCAAGTAATAATTCCACTACATAGGAAAGTTAAATAAAAAATCAACACTTTTGAATCAAGAAAAACAGGCCTACTTTAAATTCACCCAATCTTTTGATTAAATTAGTGCTTGAACATTATCTTTGCTTCCCCTACAACGCACCCCTGGACATGGCTTTTTCTAAAGGGGCCACAAATACGAAAGAACAAACGAGCCGCTACCGTTTGTTCTCATTTTCACCCACATCAAACGATTGGCTTCGGAATAGCGCCGTAACGCCCAGCACTCGCAGGAGGGCAGCCATGCAGCGAAACTAGCGGCAAGCGGAATATTTATTCTATTTCTTTTGAGTTGGTTTTTGCGGTTGTGTATTTTGGGTTTCTTTAAAGTTGGTATTCCTTTTTTTTTGGCCTTCCTCATCTTCCAACCTTTTTTTCTTCTTTAAGGCAGCCAGCAGCGATGCCAAAATCGGAAGAACAAGTAAACCCCCAACATGCCTCAACAATGCCAATCAAAGGATGTCCATTTGTGGCGAAACATTTTATATTTTCCTTTTTTTGCCGGATGGTATGTGTATGTGTGGGTTGCGTAAGGTGGGTGGGTTTTCCTGCCTGTTGGAAAAATGTCTGCGGCCCCTTTGCAAGGATGGGCCAAAGATAAACGGATCTGTGCAAAGATTCTTCTGTGTTTGTTGTGGCGATTTTTCTTTATCCCTTTTTGCTTGCCGAACACCGAACACCGAAGCCGGGGCCCGGGGTTTGCCGTTGCTTGTGCGAGGTACAAACTTTCCAACCGCAAAAATGGTCATTTTTTCTATCCGGTTCCCCCCCCCCCTAAAGTATGCCGGCTTTTCCTCGAGATTGTTCTAAGCTTTGCTGCCAGCTTTTTTTTGTATTATTATTGTGTGTTGGTGTATTTTGTTTCATAAATTCCTTACGGGCAAAAAGAGCACCGAGCGGATGGTTTGCCGGTAAAGCGTTCGTGGTTGATTTCTTGACAATGGGTACGCTTTATCCGATTAGTAGAAATAAAAGAAGAAAGTCGCAAACATATAGAAATGAATCTTGTGAAGTAATGCGCCAGAGCAGCTGTTGGATGTTTACATTTATACTAAGTTATGGGAGATGCTATAATGAACTTTGAATTAACGAATAACAAAGAAGAACTAGAATAAGAACAAAATTTAGAGAGAATAAACGAGTCCGAGTAGAGCAATCATTGAAACCACACGCGTCCCTAACAAGCACCCTTTAGAGCTACGAACATTGGTCCTTCGAGCCGGATCGCTGGATTAGGGACAGGGCTTACAGTTGAAAATATATCATTGCCAACAGTTAGAAGTGATTACACTGTGGGATAATAAGTGAATTCTTATTAACCATACTTTCTGCGCACTTGTAAGAGTACTAGTGATGCGTCGGTATACGCATTCGTGTGCAGCAAAGGAACTTTGAACGTGTAAAAGGTTCATTTCTTAAAGTGGTTGTGCTGCGTGTGAAACATTAATACGAGAGCGAGCGATCTCTAACCCGATGATCACTGATAAGTGATTGGACGTATTAGTGTGAAGCGAAGTGAATTGATTCGCAGACACTTTTGGCGATTTGTGAGGTCAACGGCATCGTGGTTGATTGGCTCAGACTGTGCGCGTCAGGTGCAATGTGTGTGTAACGTTTACGCGTAGTGCGTGTTGAGACTGTATAGAAACGATACTGCCATATCAGTGCAGCCATTTCGGTATCGTAGAAGCGCGTCACATGGTTACAGTGTGGGTAATAAGTTTATGCGTACTTTCAATACCCGAATTAAATCCATCGTTTATCGGAGACAAACTAGTGGCTTTAAGCTCATTATAAGTTCTGGTGATTAAAGGAACGATAGTGTCGGACCGGAATAATTTAATTCACCAATATGCCTACCACGGACCAGCCGACTGGTTCCACAGCGTCCACTGGGGATAAGGTAGTGGTTCAACCTGCCCCCATAACGGATCGACAGTTTCGCAGGTTGAAGAGAATTTACAGTGACTGTTTGCGTAGTATCGATCAATTTAAAGAATTTGTGGATGATTACAATGCAGAAAGGCACAGCGTGCAAGTACAAGTGCAATTGGAGCAGCTGGAGGACGTGAGAAGCGAGTTCATTAGTGCGCGAAGACAATTACTGCATGAAGACGATTGTGATGAAGATGCCTTAGTGGAGGAATATAAACAATTTAATAAAACCTTTATCGAAGTAAAGGGATTTCTTAAGAGTAACTTGCATCCGGAAGCTATAATGATGCCAGCAGCTAGTAGCACAATATTGCAAACATCTACGTATCGCCCTAAAGTACGGCTACCGGAAATAAATTTGCCTTCGTTCGATGGTGACGTCACAAAATGGCTAACCTTTAAGGACCGTTTCACATCCATGGTTCATGAGGTGGTTGAACTTTCAGACGTAACCAAGCTGCAATATTTGTTAACAGCCTTGAAGGGAGACGCAGCTACTTTATACGATCACACTCAACTCATAGCTGAGAATTACGATATTACGTGGAAATCATTACACGAACGCTATGATGATTCCAAGCGTATAAAAAGGGAACATTTTAAGGCATTATATCAGTTGGAACCAATGAATGGATCGTCGGTCGAAGAATTATCGCGTTTAGTGAACGAGACAAAGAGATTAGTGAGAGGCATGGAACGAACAAGTGAACCGGTAAAGCATTGGGACACACCGTTAACGTCGCTCGTGATTTATAAGTTTGATCCTAAAACGCTTCTAGCATGGGAGCAACACTCGGCTGACCAAGAAGCTGATTCGTATAAGGAATTAATGATTTTTTGTGAGAAGCAAATCAAGATCCTTAATAGTTGTACTATGCGAAACAAAACGTCAATTGATACTAAACCAGCAAAAACAGTCAGTGGTGTGCGAAATCAAATTCCTCGGTCGAAGAAAGACAATGCAACATCGTTAGCGTGTTCCGTTCAAACGACGAACCCATCAGTAATTGTGTGCCCGGTGTGCAAGGCTGATCATGTGTTATCAAAGTGTAGTTCCTTTTCAACTATGGACCGTTCGCAGCGACAAGAACAGGTTAAGGAACATAGGCTGTGTTTTAACTGTCTGAGGAGTGGTCACAGTATTAGGTTTTGTCGATCGCATTCGAGGTGTGAACATTGTAAAAGAAGACACCATTCGTTACTGTGTGATAAGAATGCATCTGCTGTCAGTGAAACGCAAGTCGTCCCCATTAGTGCAACATTACAGGACGGCAGTAAGCAGGAAAGGAAAATGATTTGGTTATCTACGGCACAAGTGTTGGTGTCGAACTGGAATGGTGAACCTGTGCCGGCGCGAGCGTTATTGGATATGGGCGCTCAATCTAACTTCATAACCGAACGTTTAGCTCAACAGTTAAAGTTGCGGAAGACGCGAGTACAGAAACCTCTGTTTGGAGTAGGAACGGTGGCCTTGACCTCAAGCAGTACAGTTACAACTACGGTCAAATCAGTAAACTCCTCACATGCGGCCACATTAGAGTTCCTCGTGCTAACAAGTGTCACCGCAGACTTTCCTCCAAGGTCAATAGATGTACAGCAATGGAACATACCATCAGGGTTTGTATTGGCTGATCCAGGTTTTAATAAACGTGAGAAGATTGATCTACTCCTTGGTGCAGAGATATTTGCTGAGCTGTTGGAGCAAGGACAATTAAGTTTAGCGCCGAACCTTCCAAGGTTATTGAAAACCAAGCTTGGGTGGATTGTAAGTGGAAAAATGATTACGAACCCCGAAGACACGAACCAATATGATCTTGCCTGCTGTAGCGTGATGGAAGAACGCTTTAACAACTCGATGGATCGTCTCGTATCGCTCGAAAATTTGCCAGAAGAAAGGATTCCGTCAGAAGATGACATCGCATGTATGAAACATTATGAGGAGACAACTCGGCGTAGTAGAGATGGCAGGTACATTGTAACTCTTCCTAAATTACCACAGTTTTCAACATTGCTTGGTGAGTCACGGGAGATTGCCTTGAGACGGTTTTTGGCAATAGAGCGAAGAATGAGAAGAGAAAAGGAACTTAACGATGCTTATAAGGAGTTCATGCAGGAATATATAAGCTTGGGCCATATGTCCTGTATAGGCACATACTCGGAGTTCGAGGGGAAGAGTTCGGAGGTGGCATATTATCTTCCACATCACGCTGTGTGGAAGGCTGGAAGTTCAACGACGAGATGCAGGGTAGTCTTCGATGCATCTTGCAAGACGAGCTCAGGGCGATCGCTGAACGATGTCCTGATCACCGGACCTCAGATACAAGAAAACATCATATGCATACAGTTGAGGTTCCGGATGAAGAAGATTGCTGTGGTGGCGGATGTGGCGAAAATGTACCGGCAGGTGCTAGTAGATGACAACGATAAGGCATTGCAGAGAATCCTGTGGAGAGATCATTCTGGAGAACAGCTAAGAGTGTACGAGCTTAAAACCGTGACGTATGGCACAGCATGTGCACCTTTCCTAGCTGTACGTACGCTACAGCGTATTTTTGAAGACCACGGAAGCAAGTACCCAAAGGCGTTAGCATGCAAAAGGGATTTTTACGTTGATGATTTGTTGTCAGGTGCAGATTCCGTTCAAGAGGCTCGAGAAATGGCGGATCAGTTAAATAAGTTAATGAACGAAGGTCAGTTCTGCTTACGGAAATGGGCATCAAATCATCATGGAGCGTTAATCGGTATTCCCAGTGAGCAGCATGCAACCGGCAGTCAGTTAGAACTTGCCACTGAACAAGACTCAATTTCAACACTAGGATTGGTTTGGACTCCAAGCAAAGATACTTTAAAGGTCCAGGTACGGGTACCAAGCGAAGTAGAAGTCAAAACAAAAACACATGTTTTATCATGTATCGCTCGATTGTATGATCCGTTGGGATTCTTGGACCCGGTCAAGATGAGAGCGAAGCTCATTATGCAGACGATATGGGCATTGAAAGATGCGGAAGGAAAACCTTGGAGTTGGGATAAGGAGCTGCCAAAACCAATAAGTCAAGAATGGTCATCATTTGTTACCCAACTGAAGCTGTTAGAAGATGTGAAAATACCACGATTAGCAGTATCCAATTCCGCCGAGCAATATCAGTTGCACATATTCTGCGATGCATCCGAAAAGGGATACGGTGCGTGCTGTTATGTTCGTAGTCTGGCAGCGACAGGAACAGTTGTGGTTCATCTATTAATTTCGAAGTCTAAAGTAGCACCTTTATCGCAGAGAATGACCATTGCTAGACTTGAATTGTGTGGAGCATTACTTGGAAGTAGATTGTATAGTGTGGTGAAGGAGGCGTTGGTAACCGATGTGTCTTGCTACATGTGGACTGATTCTCTCACGACATGGCATTGGATTCAATCGCCACACTCTCGTTGGAAAACTTTTGTTGCCAACAGGACTGCAAAGATTCAGGCGTTAACCAGAGGGGTAGAGTGGAGACATGTTCCTGGTAAGGAAAATCCAAGCGATTTGGCATCGAGAGGATGTGATCCGGAAGAATTCTTGCAGCAGAGTGCACTATGGTGGTCGGGGCCTGGTTGGCTTTCCCAATCTGAAGATCAGTGGCCAGAACCTCCTGTGGGTAAACTGACAATTGTAGAGGAACAGCGTGCAACCACGCTGTTAGTAATGTCCGAGAAAGAAGAGAGTTTCTCAGATCGAATATTTTCGCGATATTCAACATACGCGAAATTGAGAAGAGTGATTGCATATTGCTTGCGTTACATTGCTGCTTTGCGGAAACAAAATCATCAAGGGGAATCAACAGCGCTGACGTCTGAAGAGCTAAGGCATGCAGAAGACGCAATTTGTCGTATCGCTCAACGAGATAGTTTCGCCGAAGAACTGAAGACACTAGGTACGGGAAAGAACATAGCTACAACATCGTTGCTGAAAGGATGCAATGTTACAGTAGACGACAAGGGTATCCTGAGAGTGCAGACCCGTATTGGAAATGCAAAGCTTTCAGAAGACGTTAAGTATCCAATAGTAATCGCCAAACGTCATGCGTTAGCGAAACTGTTAGCCGAACATTATCATGCCGAATTATTGCACGCTGGACCACAATTAATGATAACGACCATCAGACAGCGATTTTGGATCATGGGAGCAAGATCAGTAGTGAGGCGAGCTTACCATCAATGTATAAGGTGCTTCAAGTCCAAACCGAAGTTAATTATACAACCCATGGCTCCTCTTCCGACTACACGTGTGAATAAGGCGCGACCTTTCGCGATATCAGGAGTTGATTATTGCGGACCGGTAATGATAAAGGCACATCACCGACGAGCAGCACCAACCAAGGCGTTCATAGCAGTCGTTTTTAGCGGCTCTTAGAAGATTTGTTTCACGGCGAGGAGCAGTATCAGAGATCAACTCTGACAACGGAACAAACTTCAAGGGTGCCGCGAATGAACTTCAGCGGCTGCATGAGTTACTCCAGTCGTCAAACCATAAGGAGGCAATCACCAACTGGACGGCGGAAAGAGGAATAAAATGGAAGTTCATCCCTCCACGAGCCCCGCACTTTGGAGGCTTATGGGAAGCAGCTGTACGTTCCATGAAATATCATCTAATCAGAGTCCTGGGTACAGCTGCGGCAAGCTACGAAGACCTGACAACACTGCTGACGGAAATTGAGGCGTGCCTCAATTCACGCCCACTCACTGAGTTATCTGCGGATTCGACTGATTTAGAAGCCCTTACTCCAGGTCATTTTCTAACCGGTTCTCATTTGAAATATATTTCAGAAATTGACTTGAAGGACATACCAGAAAATCGATTGAATCATTGGCGTGTGATGCAACAAAGGCTTCAGCACTTCTGGTCGCGGTGGCAGCGCGAGTACTTGCAACAGCTAAGAGCAAGGACAAAATGGCACAACCCCGCTGTTCCGATCAAGCCTGGAATGCTTGTAATACTCCATGAAGACAACATGCCTCCGATGAAGTGGCCGCTAGCACGCATAACTGAAGTACATCCAGGCAAGGATGGAGTCGTCAGAGTGGTCACGTTGCGCACTGCACAAGCGTCGAACGTAAAGCGTCCTGTGGTTAAATTAAGCATATTACCAACGGAAAATTAGGGGGTAAAGGGCAGATAGCAGGAACTAGAGCGTCTCGTAAGAGGAATCTGAGTGAATTTAAAATATCGGAAAGGGAATTAGGTTGCAGTAAAATATGAAATTGATTACTTACTTTAAGTTACAACTCGGAATACTAGTTGTTATAACGCCGTTACGAAATAATGAATTGAACTCAAGATTAAGTAAAATTACCACTTAAGTAAAATAACGGATTTTAGGTGGTCGGAATGTTGGATGTTTACATTTATACTAAGTTATGGGAGATGCTATAATGAACTTTGAATTAACGAATAACAAAGAAGAACTAGAATAAGAACAAAATTTAGAGAGAATAAACGAGTCCGAGTAGAGCAATCATTGAAACCACACGCGTCCCTAACAAGCACCCTTTAGAGCTACGAACATGCTACGAGATAGCATAGATTTGCAAGAAAGCACCTTTGCGCGGACGGTACGCCTCAATGTGAATAATATGTTGAGTCAGCAAACTCGGTAGAGTGGAGAGTAGAGTAGGTTTTAATTAAACTTCTTGATTCATTTCTTTGGTCGGCAATAGATTTAAAAGCAACTCAATAATGTGGTTAATTAAATAGTACTTAAGCTTGTGCTGTTGCCATCTGTTTGAATTGATTAGGTTTTGTAAGAAACAACATTTTTTCCCTTGTCAAGGTTATTCTATTTAGCACTTTTTATTGAAACTAAACCATTCCTTTGTTTGATCCTTTGTTTTCTTGTACTTAATCTATCCTCTTTTTCTTGTTTTAACGTTTTTTGCGTATTATGTTAAAATGTCCGCTTATGTTATTGCTTTATTTGTTTATGGTACTAAGATTTCTTTTTTTGGTTTTAGATCTTGATATACTGGCGACTCGTCTCATAGATCATAAAAAATATCCTTGAATCTGTAATATTTAGATATTGTATAAGATTATTTGGAACAATCCTAGACCTAAGTAAATATGAAACGAAATATTTACAAACTTCCGGGTCTGATTATCACAATTCGAACATTTCTTGTTCGTGATCAAATTTTTATGTTTTGCAATTAAGAAAAATTTTAAATTATAATTAGAATTTAAGAATTCCCTGGTCTGCTTTAGTTTGTTTTATGTTTTATCGTCCGTTAGCTAATGTGATTGTTTCTCTATTAATTTTACTTTCTCTACCAACTATAAAATACTTGTTACTGCACACTGCATGCAATTGTTCATCCCTAATTGACTACGTAACGTAGGATAAATGATTCAAACCTATCCTCTTATCAAAGTACATCTCGAGTTCTCATTTAAATCGGACGGGTTTTGAATGTGTTTAGCAAATCCCTCTTGATGTGTTATGCTTGTCGCAAAAGCTCTCGCTTCACAACTTTTCCCATTCATTTAGCACCCCGCATCAAAAGAGCTTCACATGACACAGCTCCGGAAATCTGGCCCATTTCCGGCGCCGATAGAACCTTCCACATTATCCTTCCAGCCAGTATCTGTCCACCGAAACCGAGCTGAAGGCTTTGAACAGATAAACCGGACTTTATGTGTGTAGTTTCAAGTTTGGTTTCCCTTTCCCCAAAGGGTGGAAGTCTGGGAGGGATGCAGGTTTATGGAAACGAAACAAATCGTCAAGAATTCAAGAAGGTATCAACCCTGATGGGAAACCGAATCGATCGCAAAACTTTGCCGACTTTATGTATCACTTTTATACAAACACATATACACACACTCATACGGTCATTGTGGGCAGAGATTTTCGATTTGGAAGTTGGAAAATTTAGTTTTATTAACTTTTCTCATATCATTCATATCGATTATGAGGTTTCCTGTGCGGGGAAAACCCGCTTTTCAGATAGTGCCAGAACACTTTTGTTCGCTTTGATACGCTTCGTGGAAGGCATTCAGGTTTGGCGCATGTTGGCGATCCTCCGTCAGTCATCTTGATACTCTCCCCTTCTCTCTCCACCCATCCAGAGGTAGGATGGGTTCACACAAAAGCTTTGCTCAACATTTTAGAACAGATTTAGATTTTTGCGAGAAAACCGCACAACGTCTTTGGGACAACGGAACGGTTATTCGACGATGACGAAAAAAGGGGGACATCGTTCTATTGTCAACCGTGTACCGATTGAACGATTTACAAAGGAAGCATGTAGGTATGCTTCCACCATCAGAGTTCTCCCGGCGTTTCCGGGGTTAGCTTGTCCTCCGTTTTGTACGCCAGTAGCCTTTGTATCGACCAGCAACAATGGTGGCGCACGACGACAAACGGGAACGGAAGTTTTTGGGCGCTTTTCAAAGCCCAGGTTGAAAAGTTTTTCCGATAAACCGGCTTGTCGTAGGAAATCGACAAGAAAATGGTATCGTTGGAACTGTTTGCACCCCGGGGGGAGAAAAAGGATTCCAGTGAGCGGTAGGACAGCTACGAATAATAATGCTTCAATTAGCGTCGTTCATGCAAACCTGTAAGTGTAAGCAGTTTTCACAAAGAATATCAATCATTTCATGGCAGAAATAAGGCGAAAGGAAATAAGTGAACGAATCCTGATACAAGACACTTCAAGCTTGCGTGGTGTACGGTACGCAAAGCCATGACACGTGTGCGCGTTTTGTGTTCTTTTTTTTCTTCTGGCGTTCAAATTCTAACACACAAAGTGGTTCGTGTGTGCCTCGTCGTTCCGTTTTGTGATGATTTGCAAACGTTCGTATCGGAACCAGTTTTACCATCAAAATGTCAAATTGTGTTTATCTTTGCCATTTGTATTTGGAATTGTACAGCAAAGTCATCGCTTTTGCTGCTTTGCTACCGTGCGTTTGGGGAGACGATTGGAGGAACAATTATGTTTGACGAATGTAAAGCGTTCGAGCCATTGGTGGCATGATACATATTTGATTGGCACGAGAGAATAGAGTCTCGATTTGAAATGTGATTCGAGTTATATGCGTACGGAACTGTTCGTTATTTTCATTCGTATATTGTTACTGTATTATTGAATACGAGTTATTTTTCTGTTAACTAACGGAAATGAACTAAAAAGAATGTTAGTTTTCTGTTAAAGTGTTGTGAAACTCAGGATTGATATTTATCGTAATTTTTCCGTTTTTTAGAGGAGTCAAAATTTCATCAGTATAATTAGTTTGATTATTTTAGACTTACTCTTATCAACGAGAGAAATTTGAAACGAACTATTTTTTTCAATTTGAATTTTTTAAGTTTGAAAGAATATGTATTGTATATTCTTATATTGGTTTTTATTTTTTTAAGTAAATTGTATAACTTCTATTATTGAACTATTGAATTCAGCATTTTTATGTATTTTGTATGTTTTGTATTTATTTCACTTCTGCGCAATTGTTATTCCTGTCCAGTCAATTGAAATTCAGCCTTGTAACATATCTCCATTTAACAGTTCACATAAAACATTTCAAATGTATTATCGCTATATAAATTCTACTCGTGCAGTAACGCAGCGTTACTGAAGTGTTGTTATAGCTGTTTTTCTAAGGCATTGTTGTAAAACTATAATTTGCACAATATGAAAGCTCAATCAACAAACCCTGTATGTTCACTAGATCGGTATCGTTTTTTGGTTGTTGCACAGGTTCAAAGCCTACTTCAACTTATCAAAATGTGAATCGATACAGTCAAATGCTTAAAACGATGGTTGACGGTAGGACGATGCTAAATATTCCTTAGTAGGCTGGCTCAACAAATGGTACAAGTGGTGCGGTTTCCAGAGTGTGTTGGCCAAGTGAAAGTATTCAAGAGCGCAAAATGAACCGCATTTTATCACCAGAATATTGAAGCAATATTGCACGAAGATTTGACTTTTTTGAATTGCTGAGCGGGAATTGCTGGATGGTAGTGGCACACGTATCTACACCACAGAACGGGTGATCAAATCCCATCCAGGCCAAACCCCTGTACGCAGGGTTGACTGTCTCGCTACGGCCAGTAACGACTGGCCAAGACTTCTTCAAGTAATAATGAAATTAAAAAAAAGAGAGTGAACTCAATACCAGGTGAAGATGCCTGTTAAGGATAAAAGCAATAGCTGGTGAAGATGGTGATAATATTACCAGGACCGGGGAACCGGGCCACTGGTACGCAATTGAACATTGCCAATTTTGAAAAACAGTGAAAACATTCATAAATATACTGCGTTAAGCCGATCTCATTCGTTGTCGGTGCGGGGTAAGGAATTTTGGATTTTCTTAGACATTTTATTCAAGAAGTTACTATTTTTTAGGTTACAGGAAACGGAATACATGTCATTCGCTCCGAAAATATTCCTTTTCCGTGGTCGATCCTATAATGACACATTATGAAATCAGGATTGAAGAGACGCCCAGTCTATCTCAAATGTAGTTTTTTCTAGCTTCTATCAAAATCTTCCATACCTGAATTTTCCCTATTTTGGCGATTGTAGTGGAATTATTGTGCGCAATTCCGACTGAGCCAAGTTCATTGCGCAATGGTAAATTAATAGAGATAGTAAATTGGAAACTTTAGATGGTTGAAAAGAAGCAATTCAAAACCACGATGGCCGGGCTAACATTAGCCTTGACCAACTTTGAAATCTGCAAAAAGAACGAATAATTCTTAAATCGGATATCAGTAGCTCGCGATGAAGGGTAAGGAACATTTCGATTTGATAAAAAATATTTTCACAGGTTATATTTTCCTTTGGTTTTTACACCTGATGTTCGAAGCAAATTGCCATATTCAGTCTGTAAGGCTGGATTTCACTGTAAGTACCGTAGTATCGCCAATGTAAGCCGTAACTACATCAGAAAATTTTCAGCTTGATAAAAAAAAACTTTTACTAGATGTGACGAAAACTCCATAGAACATACCTCGGCATTACGTAGATCTGTTGTGTAGCCCTGTAACCGGGCCTATTAACTAGTGAAATAAAACCCTACTGATAAATTTTTGTTGGTCACATTTTTAGATTTAAATTATTTGTAATCCCGATTAAACCGGTTTTGAATATACAACAAAACTTGGTTCTAAGGGAAAATTTCATTAGCTTTTTTTTTTAGTTTATATTGTTATGAAATAAATTTTTTAAATAAGTTTTTTTAATCATTATGATCTTCTAAAATAACATCAAATCAGTAATATATCTAGATCAGAAACTTAATAGTTTCCAGCATTAACAAACGTTCTACACATTAAATACTTTCACAACAAATACTTCCAGGTGACCTAGAAATCGGCGATCGAAGCTATAAAAGGTTTTTTTTTATTGTGGGTTGAGGTGGGATAACAACCAGAGAAACTTTTTGCCACAATATAACATTGCGTAAAAAAAAAGATACAAGTAAAAGATTGGTTAAAAAAAGTATAACGAAAATAGAATCGAAATAGAATTGTGAACAAAACAAGGATTTAATTAGAGGTTTAATGTCAAAAAAATCACATACCGTGTGCAGTGTATTTATTTGGTTCTGTTTGCCTTTACACAGAAGTTTTAACTGAGAAATGTATCTTAAGCAGTTCTTACTTGTCATCATCTATTATAATTTTCGGTCTTTCTAAAGCCTTGAACACTAACATCAAAATGTATCAATCTGTCTTGAAATATCAATCAAACAGAAAATAATACCTTATCTTTCCAACAATTTCCTTCCATACACTTCCGAGCAAACTTTTCGAGACGTGTCGAACGACAAACCAATAAAGCTTTCCAGTTTCTCATAAAGGATATGAAGAACAAAATGGGGTAGAAAAAAAAGAAATAAAGCATGAAAGTTTGTGTCAATAGAAACGGATGACTTTCGCCGGTGCTTTATTTACTTTCACATTTGCATACACAGTCTTGTGCTAGATCAACATCTTTGGCTCAACCGATCGAAAAGTCAGCCACAAACATAAGCCACCCCGAAAACTGACTGACTGGTTGGGCCGGATCGTGTGTGTGTGTGACGGACGAGGACAGAATTACTTTGTATTTCTTCCACGAAATTCACCGAAACCGATCGATATTGGCTTCCGGTTATTGCTGCATGACTGGCAGTGGATGTAAATTCGTCCATCACCACGTATGGCTCGGTCGTCTCATCAGCATACGGGGCCCGTACATCAGCCCCGGTTACACACAGGTGCTCGAAACTGTTGTGGGAGAGTTTGAGATGTTTGTGTTGCTTTGCGAAGCTTCCCAGTTCCCATGTCCCCGCTATCATGTTTTCGCACAGAAGACACATGCACTCCATGTATGAGCGTATTTGTGCGCGTGTGTTGCATTCGAACGAAAACGAAATGCAAATCGCGCACCGGACGAATGCACCCGGTCCCTGATGGAGTTGGGGTGTATCTTATCGATTCGATTCGTTGGTCAACTCAATGTATGCTTACCGTTTGTTACCTTTGTGCGAGTGAGGAAGGGAAGAGAGAGAAAGGGAAGTGGATTCGTTATGATGGCTGGTTGGATCAAAACAACGAATCTTGTTTTTGGGTGGCACTCGGGATGCGATCACGAAATCGAACACAATAAGCTTCGTTACAATGTACGGCGAAGGTTTTGGTAGGAGTACCCGTTTTTTTTTTCTTCCAGAACTGCAAACCTGGCTGCAGCTTCTCAAAGTGCAATGGGTAGATTTTTAATTGAATAATGGTGAGGAAGGATAATTGTATCCTGCCAGGCACAGCTATGTTCTGTTACGAACCTGTCCACCCACTGCAGTTAGTGTGATGGTTGGCGTATTGTTTGCTGTGCTTCGATAAAACATGGGACCCGTTTGGGACCAACAGGGAGGGGTTGATATTCGATACGTTGCAGTTGTCCGAAATTAATTTCATTTTCGCATGATGGATTCATGCACACCAGTGGGCTCTTTGGGATTTAGGGTGAAAAAGCTGTTTTTACTGGTTTTATTAAACTTGGAGACATTTCTAAGAGCATACGTTTCAAAAATTGATAATGAAAGAAACTATACAATTGATCTCTTCTCAAAAATTGAGCTCTCTTTTGGGTTCTAACATTCTTTATTTTGTCGTAATCTATTATTTATCTAATTTTATCGAGTTAATAACATAATTTTTTATTTAACGAAAACAGTGAACAAGTTTGATTAATCGATCGTCTTTCATCTTTCATCGTTCAGATCTTTCATCGTCTCTTTCTCTCATACTCGCTCCACACATATAAGGTTTAATTTAAAGTTATGATCATATATTTATCTGTCCCAATGATTTGATGATTTTTCTTGGTCTTAGTTAAAATACGTACCACCAAAATTATCACTCAATAGAACTAAACATAAGAACGTTCGATGAGGTTTACTTCACGACTTTTGGTTTTAAAATCTTGCAGCATGGTACACCGTAACAAGTAACAAGGGTTTTTTAATTTAAAAATAGTTTAAAAAATGTAAAGGTTTATTATCATACCTTCTTCGCGTTTTTCTTGTGGCACTACAACCTCAAGAGAGGTATTTCTCTTGCTATTTCTTTGACTTTATTTACCTTGTAACAAGATGTTCACTCCTGCATACAAGGGCATACGGGTTCTTATGGGATTTGATACCTGGTCCTGACGTGCACGCGTAATGTAATAGAAGCAAAATTGAATTATTGTATAGATTATAGATTAAATTAACCATAGTTAATTTCAATTTAATTTTTATCAACACTTTCTTAAATTGCTACCTTTCAATGTATACTAGCTTCTTACGTTAAAAGATCATCTTCCTAGCTAATAATAATTGGTTGTTATTTAATCTCTTAGTAAATGTTTTAGTAACCTGCCATCTCTGATCCCTGTTTTCCATTTCTCATGATTTAACAAATTTGAGAATAAAATCTGTATACAGGTAGTACTCCGGATACATTATTTAAGCAAACCGCTGAGATCCTTAAAAATCCGCCTGTGGCAAATCAGGATACAATTTCGATTGAAATCAGTCAACAGCTAAAGGATCAATTTTTTCGATTGCTCCTAATTTAGTCCATTTTTAGGCGATTTTTTTAAGCAAAAAGATTTACAAAAATAACATAAAAACTTGAAGCTTAAAGAAAATTGATAACATTTTAACTTAGTTGCTCAAATTTTGAGCCTAAAAACCACTGAGCTGTCAAATTTTAAAACCCGTGTTTCTATGAATCCTCACAGAAGAGGTACCGTGTGTTCCGGGGACACCGTGCAGTTTATAAAACAATAAACCATAAATACATTCTATAAAATAATTACATAACAGTCGTTATGGTGCTTATTTCTTACTGTTCCTCCTCCAAACAACAATTTTGACCGCAGCTTTTAATCGAAGCGCCATTCATATTTGAAATAATTTAGAACATGACATGTAAGCATTATACAAAGTATTTTTTGTGACAAGTGTAACAAAAAATATCTTACAAAGAGCCACTAAGCATCGTCGTTGCCAAATGTGGATCAAATCTTGGTATTCTCAGAATTTCAGCAACAGATGTCGATTGATAGAGGGCGCCTAACTCTATTTCCTACAGAGAATCCCTTTCTATGCTTGTAACATAATCCTTGACATTACTTCCTGTTTTGCAGATGGCAAAATATTTATAGCAAAAGCATAATAATGCAGGAGAAATCCCATTCGTATTCCACCACAGCGCGCAAGCTCTCAATTTAGCTGTTGATTCGGTGAACCACCACGGGAGAAGATCGAAATTCCACGTGCCAACCCAGCAGGAAACGGAAACAGAGATATCCAGGCTGCATGCAGTAGATCGGTGATATCTATCCACCATGTTTGTGTAGGCATATGTAGGCACGCTGGCGCGGTTTTGTGCCCCCTCATGTGCAGGGGTTGGGTTGTTATGTTTTTTGCCTTTGCTTCTTGCTGCTGCTATCTATCTCCATTCCGGTAGTGTTTTCGTTTGCTTCCGTATTTCCAGCAAAATGGTAAACAAACATTCAGAATGTCCTCTAGTTGCTGGTGTCTACCTGTGCAAAAAAAAAAACTTCTCCATTACCGTTGAGAAATGTGTGTCCCCAGAAAACTCACTCCTCATCCGAATGCCTTTTGCAAAGCGATGCAAAGCGAGGGTAGAAATAAAATTCATATGAAATTATAAATAAGTCATTAAAATAACATTACTTCTGTTCTGCTGCGGAATCCAAGACGCTGGATGGTAGACGAGAACATTGGTAGATATTTGGCAAAAACCAGGGAAATATAAGTTTGAAGACACAAACCCCGTGCGCCGTTTTCCTTTGGAGTCGGAATTGTTTTGCCCTGTTGTTTCGTGAAATGACAACGCAATGGCTGACGAGGCACACGATTTGCTTGGGGCACATTTCGGCGAATGTCTCATGTTGCGCCTGGATTTGTGTCGTTCTTCAGAAAGCTTTCTCCCTATCTTGTCGCTCATCTCCTCTTACCTCACCAGCAAGCAAACCGCGAGTCTTCGTATCTGCTCGTTTCGGGTTTCTTGTCTCGTAAGGAACAGCCGGATGCCCCTGGGACAGCCGGAGATCTCGAGACCCAGCACGTTGCAAGACATGTCGCGTGGGTGTTTAGCTTGGGGCGGGTAAAATTTGATACTGGCTGTTGTTGAAATTCGCTTTCACTTTCCGTGTTCTTAGCAGGAACGCACCCAGTGTGGTGGAAAAATATTATTAAATATGCTGCTTTTGGTGTGCTTCTTTAGAACAGCATGACAGTGAGGTGGTAAACGACCTCGGATCCTTCATTTTGTACTTCAATTAATTTTTTTTCTTCTGCTTTATTGATGAACGATTTGATAATGTTTTCTTGCATTTATGTAACAAATTATCGAGTGATAATTTACTTATACGTTTTTATCATTTTCCGTATAATAGTATAAGAATTAACCTAATAATAGCTTTATACTTAAGTGATATCTTTACATTGCAAAAATGTAATGTAATGTAATGTGCTTTCTCTAGCTATTAATATAGCTTATTTTAGTTTATTATAAGGCCGAGTATTTTTTTATACTGAAAAAACCTGGTTTAAACCAAAACATAAGGTTAAAGAAAGAAAGAAAGAAAAAAAAATAAAAATAGAGATTTTCTATCGTTCGACTAACAATAGGTAAGGTGATGACAAAAATTCAGCTGTTTAAAATGTTTAAAATGAAATTGTCTACAAATTTATTAAAAAAATTCGAGGTGCCTTAAAGCAACTAATATTTTAAACAAGAATTTTAAAGATAACTGACAATATAAAAAAATAAACCAAAGTTTTCCATTGGCAGTAACTGTTACGAATCTAGTAGGTTGGCATTACAAGTATTGCAATCGGAAAATGTATAAGTAGCCGTTGTGAATGGTTAGGAAGTTAGTTGAGCTCCAACCGTGATCCTTACCACAAGTTAAAATATATTGAACTAGAATACTACCGAACTTCTACAGGTTATGGGCCCAGGACACAAAGAAGTAGCCGCTCACGGTATTCCCCAGTTTGCCGGAACTGGCTACGATACTTGGAATTTCCGCGTTCAGTGTGTGCTTGAAGCTTCGAAGGTATGGGATGCTGTGGTAAAGGATGTTCCGGCAGAGGCCGGTGAAAATGCCAAGTTTAAGGAAATGGATGCCAAGGCCAAATCCTTACTGGTAAGTCTGATTTCGGATGAATACCTCGGTTGTATTAGAGAGTGCGGCACGGCAAAAGACATATGGAAAACTCTAGAAAATACCTTTGCGAAAAAGTCATCTGGAAAGCAAATGGTTATTAGAAAACAGATCGCTCGTCTTCATCTGAAGGAAGGGACATCGTTGCGCTCCCACCTTCTACAATTTGAAGACCTGATTCGGCAGCTCCGAGTGGCCGGTTCAAAATTGGAAGAAAGCGATGTTTGTGCGGCCTTAAGTTTGACTCTTCCGGAGTCGTAAGATCCACTCATGACTGCCTTGGAGAATCTTCCGGAAAGCGAATTAACATACGAGCTGATGAAAACCCGTTTACTGAGTGATGAAGCTAAGCGTTTGGATCGACAAAATAGTAGTGACGAAAAGCCTACTGCGTTCGCTAGCAATCACCGAAAGAAAAATGTGAACTACAAGTTTTCCGGGAAATGCCATGGCTGTGGTAAGAACGGTCATATGAAGAAGGATTGCTGGAAGAAGACAAACGCCAACGTTGCTAACGTGTCGAAATCGGTTGCATTTATGGTGAATGATGCTAGAAGAAAGAAACCATCTGGTGGAAAGGTCGAATTCTTACTGGATTCAGGCGCCAGTGCTCACATGGTTAATTCGAAGCATCATTTCATATCTGTGAAAGCCCTGAAACAACCGGTATATATAAATGTAGCAAAAAATGGAGAAACTCTCGTGGCTAAAGAAGCTGGTGACATCAGTGGATTGAGTAATAGAGGCATACCGATGATTGCGAAAGATGTTCTATACATTCCAACGTTAAGAGAAAATGTCATGTCGGTAAAGAAGCTTACTAAGGCTGGTGTGGAAGTTTGCTTCAAAAGTAAGGAAGCAATTTTGAAGTTGAATGGCGCAACGATTGCAACAGCGAATCAGCTAGGAAATCTCTATGCTTTAGAGATGAAGATCCATCGTGAAAATGCTTGTATGATTGAATCGGAATGTGTTGACCTCCGGCATCGTCGTTTTGGACACATTAGTGAAGATATCATGAATACTCTGGTGCGTGAAAACTCAGCCCTCGGTGTGAAATTCAAGCCAGAGAAGCTCAAGTTTTGTGACGTGTGTGTTATGGGTAAGCACTGTCGTGAACCATTCAAAAGTGCGAGAAACAGAGCAATCCGAAAGTTGTCGGAAGTTTTTGAAAAATTTCAAGAATATTGCGCAATGGCGACTGCTGCATGTGGTACGAAAATTTCAAAACTCACTGTGGATCAGGAACGCGAGTATTGTTCGAACAACCAGAAGAAATTCTATAAAGCAGAGGGAATTCCGGTGGAGCCAACAATAGCTTACTCGCCTCAACAAAATGAAGAAAATTTGGTGTTACCATGGCTCAACGAGCAAGAGGGGGAAGAATGTCTAGAAGATGTCGTTGAAGAAGAAGAAGAGTACGAACAACCTGTTGTGGAGAATGTCCCGGATGAACTGTTACGTGAAGAGGAAGAAGTCGAACCGTTAGATGAATTCGAAGATGCAGTGGATACGAATGATTCCGCGCTCCCTTCGCGTTCAGGTCAGGACTTGCCTTCTAGTTCGTATAATAAGCAGTTCTTGAGGCGCTGCGAACGGGAGCGCTGTTTTCCAAGTAAGTTTCGAGATTACTTTACTGGATTCAGTGCTTGTGCTGTCGGCTTTCCCTTCTCATCAGACGTTCCTGAAACATTTAATGATATCGACGTCCGAGATGATCGTGATCTATGGTATCAGGCTGTGAAGGATGAACTCAACTCAATGAAAGTTAACAATGTGTGGGAAATGACCCCATGTCCCGCCGGCGTCCGACCCCTTAAGTCGAAGTGGGTATTCCGAATTAAAGAGGATGAAAAAGGACGACATGTTAGGTACAAGGCGCGTTTGGTAGTAAAAGGATTCCTGCAGCGTACGGGTATCGACTTTGAGGACACGTATGCACCTGTGGCGAAGCTGTCTACGGTTCGAGTGTTACTGGCCGTTGCTGTTCATCATGGATTTCACATACACCACATGGATGTAAAAACGGCCTATCTCTATGGAATTTTGAAAGAAGATCTTTACATGGAAGTTCCTAAAGGAGTGGAAGCGAGACCAGGTATTGTTTGCAAACTTCAGAAGTCGCTGTATGGTCTGAAACAAGCTCCACGATGCTGGAACGAACGGTTCAATTTGACGTTGTTGAAGCTAGGTTTTCGACGATCGAACAGAGACTACTGTCTGAATGTGTCTACTGTTGAAGATGATCAGATGTACTTAGTACTATATGTTGACGACCTGTTGGTAGTTGGAAGAAATATCCGAACAATCGAGAAACTGAAGAGTAAACTTGCTGATGAGTTTGAAATGACCGATTGTGGACCAACAAAATTTTTCCTAGGGATGCGAGTAGAGTATAACCGGGACCGTGGTTTACTCAAGCTGTCACAAGAGGCAGCTGCTTTAAAAATTTTAAAGAAATTTGGCATGGCTCAATGCAATCCCACGAAAAATCCAATGGAAAAAGGACTGAAACTGAAACGGATTATGAGATACCTGAAAGGAACATCTGCAATGGGACTACATTATGAAAAACAAAAGCGTTGGATGTTACCAGTTTCCAACGTATTCGAGTAGAAATAGGAGTTGCCGATTGAGAGGGGGTGTTACGAATCTAGTAGGTTGGCATTACAAGTATTGCAATCGGAAAATGTATAAGTAGCCGTTGTGAATGGTTAGGAAGTTAGTTGAGCTCCAACCGTGATCCTTACCACAAGTTAAAATATATTGAACTAGAATACTACCGAACTTCTACAGTAACACATTAAAATATCTGTTTTTTTGTTCATATGATTACTTAAAACATTTTGTTTTTTCATACACTTTTCTGTGTTTTGTTTTCGTTAGGAATTGCTATGGTCGGGCGAATACAGTAATTAACTGTATTAATTATTGGAAGCTGGAATTATCTGGTTTTTTTTTTATTGATTTATATATCCCACAATAAATAAACAAAAAAGAAAAAAATAATCAGATAATTGACAATCTTTCCTTCCTTCAATATATTTCAAAATAGTTACCTTCTGTAACAATGATAAGCGCAAAATCACATCCTTCAACTACGGTTTCACCTTATCTGAAACGTAAATGTAAATTACCATACGACTTCAATGGATTCCTTGTCGCTGTCACTTGTAGTTTCCAGAGTCGCTTACGAATGGTTCCTTTACGCTTGACACATGTCGGATGTATCTGTTTAACACCGGCCCGTTTTTTCCCTTGTTGCGTCCGAAAGCCTTCCTTTGACGTGGGAGAGATCTAAAGGCCAAAAAGACATCGTTAGATCTCGCGTTTCTTGGCTGGGCTTACATTAGCTAGGGGGCTTGAGCTTGATGAGCAACCGAAATGTGGTTGGCAGTGTGACGTTGATGCTTCTTCGCCCGAGAGCTGACGTTTAGTGTGCAAAGAAAAGCTCCACGAAACAGTGTCATCCGTTTTACGTGCTGTCGTTGTACGGTAAAAGAATGTAAGTACCTAATTTCACCGTACCGCAACCGGTGACTCTTCCATTACGAGTAGTGCCACCGGTGAAGGGTATCCAAAGTTGGCTAATTCTTACCCAACGGATGACACACGAACTTCTTCACTGTCTACCATACCCAACATCGGACAACGAGGCCAATGAACATGTCAGTCGGAATGGAATACGTCTGGTGAACGTTTTTCTTGGAAACGCTTTGGTTCTACTAGCCCGCTGGATTTTATGAGCGTGTACCATCCGTATGTCGTTACACCTGTGCGATGCCAAGGACGAACGAACCTAGACGAAATGACAACAAACCAAAAAAAAAGGGCACAAGACACACGAGTGCGGTCGAGGAGTGCAACATAAATAAGCAAACTCGAAGGATGCCCGCTAATCTATGCTCATTTTCGAGGACGTATTTTATTCACGCGCTTCGTGATCATCTAAAAGCGTGGCCACACACGGCGGCCCCTTTTTTATAACCGAAAAAGGGGGAAGGGATGTGTAAGGACATCCCTCCCTTCACTTTTCTTTCCCAACCCCTTTCACTAGCGCCATTCGTTCGCCAAAGCATACTTTGATGGTGTCATAAAAAGCTGGCACAAAACGTGAATATATCATTTGATGTATGTTTTGTGCAATGTTAGGATGTTGGTGGAAGGGGTTCTGAACCGTTTCGTTAGCTCTTCTCCTCCTTCTGCACGGTGGGTTTAGCGACCCAAATAATGTGCTCCCGGTGTGACACTCGGGAGAAAACTTATGCGAGTGTGCTGGTATTTCTGAATATAAACAATTTCGTGTATGGCACCCGTGCCTGATGCTCATGATGGTGATGATTATGATGAGAACGATGGGCCGTAAAAAAATGGGAAAAGCAGGCCGGGAGTGAAAACAACGAACGCGAGAGCCACTATAGCAACACCGAAAGAGTGGAAGAGAAACAAACACAGGATAGTAAACGGCGCACTGCAGAAGTGCGATGGTGCGCACATTTGGCGTAAGTAAACAGAAAAAAAGCACTAGCTTTCGCGCAGTAAAGTAGTAGTTGAAACATATTAGTTCCGAATGGACTTTTGTTATGCTCGCCCTATTATTCTGGGTGCATATTTCCATTGGTGTGGGTATCTTTTTGCAGAGGGAGTATTAACTGGGATATTTGGACGTTTTCCAATGTGGCTAGAATTGTTTTTGGAGGTGATGTTTACAGCTGGAGTTGGCCAGTAACGAAATTGGTTCAATACAGTGATGAACTAATGATTAGATTATTTGTAAATTTAAGTGAACTAGGGTTTTCGCGATATGCCAATAATATTATTAAATAACATAATACAAGTTTAGTTTATGAATTATATTAAATTAATTCTTAGACTAGTTATATTACGATTTACTCCTGGATTAAATAATGATAGTATGTTTTTATTTTACAAAATTGTCAATTTCCTGCCTTTAACTCAATAGTGCTAATAGTATAAGTGCTTAAAAGTTACCAATCTTGGAGGAGTACGTTATAGCGCTAAAATTTTGTCCATCCCTGTCACCAGAACCGAAACGTGTGCATCGGTACTGCGGCCCTAGTAACAAAGACACGTGAGCGTCACAGTTTCTTTTATTATTCATTATTATAATGAGCCCGAATGAGCGAAGAATGTAACATTTTGATGATACAACAATACCCTTTTATCATTCAGTTACATCCCAACTCAACCCAGGCAGAAGCAGGCGGTCCATTTCCCGGAGAATCATTTTCCTCCCTTCCATCGATCCCCAGTGCACACGTGTCCACACACACCCACACATACACACCCTCACATTAGTCTGCTCCCTCTGGGGTGCTTCCCTCAGCATCGTAAACATTGTTTGCATAAAAACCCCATCTTCGTGGTTCCATTTTTAAAATGGTCCCCTTTTACGTTTGCCTCTGTGCCACGTACCCGTTGCCATCGTGGTTCTGGTCGAGCCGATGACGCTTTTTAGAAAGATTTATTTTCCACCTTTTACCACCTGCTGGAAAAAACGGGAATGTTGTAAGGTGTTGAGGAATTTGACTTGAATCGGATGTTGTTGGTTCTTTTTTTTCTGTATGTGTGTGTCCGTATATGTGTGAGGTAAAGGGTATTGTCCTCGTATCCGTCCAATTTTGATGGTTACCTTGCAGTAGTGTTGCGTCAAAGTCAGTATAAGAATAAGACGCCTAAGACAGAAGAACGACAGGCGGACAGACAGACGGACGGTGGGGGCGTTGGTGCTTCCCTACATTATGAGTTATGAAATGTGAAATGCATAATCTTGAGGCCGTATTTGCGAGCGAAATTTTTCATGCGTTTCCTTTCATTCGAAACCGCGCTTCGAAAAGCGATCGCATATAATGCATGCGACCGGCAAACGGTCCATAGCTTTTGTGTCTTTTTATTTGACCTGTTTGCATCTGTCTTTCAACGGAAGCTACACCATCATACACATCTTTTCTTCGAGCTTATACTCTTTTGTTGCCATTTGCTTGTCATGCAGTGCAAGTCGTTTTCCCTGCTGTTGGGGGAAAGATTGAAATGGCACGCATTTTTAATAGTCTTTTGGAATGTGAATAGAATTTCCATTCCTCTCGTTCTGGATAATCTGTGTATTGCAGCACTGCAACAAATTGATTAATAAAAGCTGAGGAAGCTGATATTTGTAAAAACTTACATAAGTATTCAATTTGAAACAATGACTTACCGGGGTTTCTTTTATAGCTAAACGATTTTTTTACACAAACTAAATATGTATGACATATTAAGAACAATTCCCTCCCATTATGCGCAACTGTATCTTACGATCAAAAATCAGTCATTGTCATTTCCGATGGAGCTTTGTACAATACAATGTGTGTTTGTTTGTGGCTTAGAAAAAATAGAAAATTATTTTTTCTTTTGTGCATTTGGTGTATCTTCTAGCTAGATGAATGTATATAGTTGTTTTTGTATTTGCTTTTGGCTTTTGACTTTTATTATTACGTCGCTTTTGTTATGCAATAAGTACCTTTCGGAACATGTTGCCATTTACATTTTTACTCGGAGTATAATAGAGCTTTAACGAACATGACGAATAAATGTAATATTAGATCAAATGCAATATTAACAACAACAAGTAAACCAAAGGAACATAAAACATAAATAGGAAAATAAAAGGATTAAAAAAAATAAGGACAATTGGCAGCATTGTTGAGTGTTGGACATGTTAGTAAAAAGACAAAACGTTGCATAAAAAAACAAAAACCAAGAATTTTTTAAGAGTATTTTAACTACATTCTTATATTAAAATAAACGAAAAAAGTTTTTTAATAGCAACAATAAGTTTCCGGTAATGATTAGTTTATATCACGCCCGGTTAGTATTGTGGTTAAGATAGAATTATATTATGGTATGTAGAGTTATAAAATCGGAGGCTGCCCGAAGGTGTACGTGGTAGCGGTGCTGGTTTCTGCACGAGCCTGGGACGTATCCCCGTACAAAGGATTGTATATTTTGCTGCGGGTATTTAAAAGTCAAGAAAGGCCAGCAATGGCAGGCCTTACGACCTTTTGAGGTGGTAGTGCCACATAAGAAGAAGATGATACTACCCTATCCACATTACATCTGTAAATGTTTATTAATAATAAACATAAATTATTGTTTTTTTAAATTGTTATGCAATGAATAAAATTAATAAAACTTTCTCACAAAAATAAAGCCAACATATTTATATTAATGGCTAATAACTGGAATGAGAGATGCATCTGGCTATAGTGGTCAAAAGTCTGAAAGGAGTGGATGTACTCTTAAATAAGACTGAAGAGTTGGGAGCTGCTTAAGTTCACAGAAAAAAATGAAGATGAAAAACACTTAAGAAAGTAAAACATAAAGAACCATAACGAAACTATAATATTAATTCTAATTTAGATGTCTATGATACTTTAACTAAGAATGCATAAATCTTAAGACTTGATGTGTTAACCAATGGAGCAAATTCCACCACTGAAAAAGTATCAGGCTGTAACGTACTGAAGAATCTGCTCGAAGCTTTTGATGTGTTGTTATAAACAATTAAAACCAGTTGATCATGTACACTCCAGTATTTGTAAATAATCTTCACGCATAGTGCTCGGGTGAAGTACAAGGCGTCTCCATTGTTGTTGGTTTAACGGCGTAAATGGTCATTTCACCTGCAATTCAATAGCTTATTTTTTTATAAAATAGGATGTAATAAAGCCTATTCTAGAATGGAATGGTTGGAATGGAATTTATCACTGGTTCTGTCTTGTTAAATCCAACAGTTCTATGAATCACTGGGCGTCTCCATTAAGTGAAATGTTGAATTAAACTTTTTAAATTAACAATTTCTATCACTTTGTTATATGCAGCTTTTCATTTCAATGTTTTTCACTGCACAACAAAAGCTTAAACAATCAAACCGCTTTACTATTTAGTGTCCCACTGGTCCATCGGAATGTCGAATGTAAAAGGTGATTTCGTTTCAACTGCATATGAACACCTGATTGGTACAATTGAAAACCGCAGGTGAAAAAGCCCCCACAGAAACTAATTATTTCCGTTGACAGGATCGTTCGGTGCAGAACAGGTGAAATGTTTTTTTTTTAAAGGTACCAGTTTCCAGTTGGATGTGTTGGAAAGTCCCATTTCCATCGAACGTCTGCATTTGCTAGGCTGAAGAAATTGGGCTTCCATCAGAAACTGTCACTCTGCGGTCAAACAGTGGATATGTGCGTTTGTGTGTATGTGGATACTTGGAAGAAAAAGACTCAAAATGGATTTCTGTTACTGTTTCCAATTTGCAGCTTTTCGTGCAAGGAATCAAAAACAAAAAAAAAATAGTCGAATTGGGTTTGGGACAAGAGGTTCAAGTTATGTCATTTGTATCGCCCAGTCGGCTTAGCTGACCATTTGTGGTTGGGTTGAAAGTCATACGATGCTGCTAGCCGTGTTCTGCACCGTTCAACCTGAGACCGACCAGAAGATGATGAACGTTGGAAAGATCTCCTCCCTCCTTTGCTACACGTTGTACCGCCGTTGTAAATGTTCACCGACAGAATTTAGCTCGTTTTCATCGTCACGTGATGGATTTCGAGACGAAAATGCAATACCCGTACCGTTTGTCACCATTTGTGGTCGGTTGCTGGCTTCGGGGGTTGAAAAATGCAACGAGATTGTCTTTTGGCACTAGCATTAGCTCCCTAGGGACGGTCGAACGTTTGCAAGGTACCTAGCAAGTACCATTGTTCCACGAACGAAGTCACTATCCCTTCCAAGAATGGACAATTTTTGGCGCGAGCTAACCGAAGAGTGTAGTGCACATAGTTTGCATACTTGTGCCACCTCGAAAGGTTTGGGTTTCCGAGGCCGGTTAAGTGAAATTTCATACGCAAAGTTGCGGCCTTCGGTTCGGGGATGATTTCTCGCTGAACTGAGTCTAAAAAGTGAGTGTTCGATGGAAAGCAGAATAAGAGGGAGAGAGTGAGAGAGAGAGAGACACAAAAAAAGGGAAAATAAACATTTACCCTCTGTACCGTAGTGCAGCGATCGTGAGTTGCCAACGGTGTTCGACAGTGACTCAATGGCACGGCTCGGGAAGGTATACAGACAGATAAAGTTTCTTCATTATTGCACTGTTTTCCACCTTGGGAAGGGTTGAGGAATGTCGTGACACAGAGGCAATGGGTTAAATTTTGCATCCAAACCGCAGCGGGTTGGTTGTGCGAAAATTGTTCCTGGCGATGCAATATTACGTTGCAATGGTGTTTCTGTGGAGATGTGAGATTTCAAAGGGATTTAGTGGAAGCGGCATGGTTGAAGGACACGAAAGGGAAATGGTACAAATTTAGCATTTCTTTGACTATACCAGTATGAAAGTTTGCTGTGTAATTTGTTGATGAAATATTTCCTAGAATAAGTTAATTTCCGGTGGTTGCAAAAGGGAGATTCGTGAAAACATAAGTAAATGATAAATGAAATGAAGCCTGACAGTAGATGGGGTTCTCTTTGTTGTGTGTTTATATATTTTTTTTTTTTTGAGAAATATTTCTTTATAAAACCACTTTCCAACTGAAAGAATCCGTTGGAGCCTCACCTGAGATGATAAAAAAATAAATTACTTTGTAGCAATATTTTCGTTATTTACTCATAGGTACGAAATCTTCGGGGGAAAAGCGTACGCTGATAAGTCTTTCTTCTAACAATGATTTTTTTATTTATCATAATAGCATTCACGATCGACACTGCAAATATATCGATATATTAACTTTTCAATATCACATTTAAAAGAGTGTTCATTATTGAGCTCAAAACTAGTTCTTATAAATTGCGATTCCTTCATCATTAATCCTAAATTTCTTTCCAGCTAACGTTCCGTTAAGGTTTGCGAACATTAAATAGATAGATAGAATACAAAGCATTTTTTCATTTTTTCCTTTTTTGTAGACAAAACGATTTCTTTGGGGAGTCCACTGCGTAATGCATCGGTTTAAAATTTAAACTTGCAAAATCAATACTTGATGTTTGAACGTGTTAGTGCAGAGTCTAGGTAAGACTTATCATGCCATTGTTTGGCCTGAACAGTGTTTTTCCTAGTGAAAAAATTGTAAAAATCTGTAAAAATCTGTTAAAGAAGCTGAACACAATGAAGATACTATGCCACATATAATCCAATCAACTGACAGCTGTCAAATCGTCGTGGCGCAATTTATTACATCTAGGGAACAACTTATCTACACACCTTTTAGTGGATATGGCATGCTTACTCAGACTGTACAGAGGCATTTAATTTCATTTAGTCCTTCGGAGGATGTATTTAGAACTTTTATGAGTTGATGAAATTCTCGTTACGTTGATTACGGAATGATCCATTACGTTATCTTCAATAAAGCATTCTAATGTATATTGCGGGTTGTTTAGCCGATCAAAACGGCACTTGAAATCTGAATAAATATTAAATATTAAATCTTGAGCAAAAAAATGTTTCACTACATATTTTGCTATTATGAAATATGGGGTTTTCATAGTGGTTTCTATTGTTGCTTTTTTGTTCAAATCATTATAGCTTTTCTCTTCAAATAAATTGTAAAAAAAAATTGGTCAACATTTCTTTATCGCAACAATTAAACTTGTTAAACCCTAGTTCAGTTAACACTTCATCAAATTTTGTACTGATTCCATGTAAATCGTTCTGCCAGCGGCAGTATACACAAGAGAGACGGCTGGAACATGGACATGCTGAACTTTGGCGTTTCATTTTCATCTGCTGCTAGAACACAAATCAACTGTTCCCAGTAATGGAGCGCATAAAACAAAAATAAAAAAAAAAACAAAAAGTCAGGTATCTTCGCGGCAGAAGCCCGTTTATGAGCACTCTAAATGCTGATGAGAGAAACGAAATATGTTAGGGCGTAACTGAAGCAGACCAAACATAGGCCATCATGTAGGGAATTCACTTTTTGTTCGTTTTGTTTTTTTTAATACTGTTGCTCGCGGACTGGTAAGACTGGCCAGCTAGGCAAATTTGTTCCACCACAATGATGAACGAATGCACCGGATTCGGTGCAGCAGCGCTAAAATGGTGCACAAACTATTCGAAAGCAAAAATAAGTAAAAAAAAGAAGGGCAAGCAATATTTTCCTTTTTTCCCTTCGGGGAAAGCCAGCTGGACAACCGAGCTTGATGAGCTTTTTGGAGGTTTTTTGGTTTGTCGTTGAAAAAGCCGTTTTCCAGCCACAACGGCGACCGTTCAGCGATGATCGTTTGGTTGGGCGTTTCGGTGGCTTGGCACAGATATGTAAGCGATGGGTCCACCAGGTTCTAGCTACAATTTTTCCCAAGTCTTTTCCCAGCTAGTTTCTATTAGTGTTTCCATCCCGCTTCCCTTTCCGGCCTTCGTTTTTCCTATAGCGATGGCTTGAACAGTTCTAGTTGCTTGCTCAAACATGCTTCATTTAATTTAGAGCGCTTGTTCACATGCTTTATTGATGCTGACGAGAGGCTTTCACCCCGGCCAACGTTGCTTTGGCTATGCTTTCGGAGGGCAATGATTTGCAAAAAAAAGGCGACAATTTAACTGTCCTCAAAGTCCTACTCTTCTCAAAGCGATGGGAAATGGGCGAGGGAAGTGAAGACGAAAACACACCCTATAGCAACACCACTCAAACGTGCCTTATCGATGCATTTCCTTCCCCTTTTTTTTGCTTCCTTTTTGTTATGTTCCTCGAAAATGTGAACACATTCTGTGGAAAATGGGTTTTCCGTTTTGTGATTATTGTTTACTGCGCTGCCTCTTTTGCTTTCATGCTGTGGTGCATAGTGGTGGACTGACTTTTTTTTAATTATTTCCATAATGTGCAACCCTTCAGCTGCAATCGCTTACAACGATCTGCTGCACTGCACGATGCAACAACGCCTCGATGCAGGCGAGCTTCGTCGATGCGGACTATAGTTGGTGACGAGATAAAGTTAAAATTCATTACAAGCTTCAACAGGACGAAAGGATGGTGTGAGAAATTCACTTCCTCCCACATACTAACACACTTAGACACACATATTTAAACGTTTCCAGTTCACATCGTTTCATCGACAGACTTGCATATCGATGTTCATACCATCGCATCCTCCCTGATCGTAGTGCATCTTTCCAATGTTGAACCGTCTTTGCGCATTTCTTGTTCAAACACAAACATGGAAGGTGATTATAATAACAGCAAACAGAGTTATCGTAAAAATGTTCTGAACGGCGGATCGTTTTGTTTGCGCGCTGGAGATGACGGGTAAGGATTTTTAGTGTGCTGATGTTCTGTTTCTCCTTTCCTTTCCACCATTACATGGTACTGAATCGAAATCATGGTAATACAGTACAGTCGTTCTGTACTATCGCGTGTTACCTTTAGAAAACTATAAAAAGAAATGGAAAGAAACGAATGAACCGCTTATCGGGTAGCTTTGTCACAAGAGAACGTTTATGAACGGTGTGCCACTTTCCGTTTTGACATACATTTGCCTCATATCCGGTGATAGCAGCCTTCTTAACCCACTTGAAGAGCTTTAATTTTCGTTACACAGTATAGGTTTAGTTAGTTTTCAATACAATAAGATGAAAACACATCTTATCTAAGGTTTATGTATGTTTTGGAAAATTTTTGAAATTAATAAATTGAAATTGGGTATTATTTCGATTTTTTGTTAGAATAAATCATAAATATGTAATAGCTAGTATTGATTTTGTCGCTTTGTCTCTTTGTTTTGTAAAGGTCGTATTCCAATCTTATTTTTACTAGTAAGCTGAAGTTGAAGTGAAGTATTGACAATCTCTCTCTTCTTGGCTTATAACGACCTTACAGGTCACGCCGGCCATTTCTGGCTTACCAGACTTATTTTTACCGCGTAGCCGGATAGTCAATCCTTGCTACGGAGGGACGGTCCGGATGGGATTTCAACCCGGTCCTGCCGTGTTGACCGGCGCCGTTTATCTCATATACCACCGGGCCGCTCCTTCTTCATTTAAAACTTTCTAAAAATATATTTCTAAAAAACTAATATTGGGCGAGACGTTAGCGAGTACTTAACTTCCAATACTCGATTTTTTGGTTGACATGAAGTTCTTGATTTCTTTTCAAGTATGAATGGTTATGGTTCAAGTATGAATGGTATTGCCATTGGATTTACGAAGCTTTCTCAACAGACATAATTGTCATATGTGAAACTTTGCAAATGTGTGAGTTGTGAAAGCTCTAAACAGAAATGATTTAATCTTGTAACTGTTCCAGAAAGTGGGAAAAAGTTCAAAACTACCTCAACACATTCTAGTTCAAGTTGAATGGAAATAAAAAACGGTTTTAACTTTACCATTTCAGCGACCGTCGTGTAAATGTGTTTATTTTAACATTTCTTCTTTTTTTATTAAACAGTATTTTCACCTTAAAAAAGATAAAAGTTTCTTCTAAAAGTTGGCTGATATGGTTGATCTACACGTACAATTGAAAACATTTCATCCAGCGGTATGTAGTGTAATCAAACATTTTCTCTGTTCTAACAACAGCTTGATTTAATTCCAGGACTTCTCGGAAGGTGTTTGTACTATTTTCGGATTGGGTTGCTATTTTAGTAAGCTTTCCAGTTGCAATTATTATTCGAGCACAAATTTCAAAACACTGTGATGCTAGTTGGCCAACCGGAAGCACTAAATGATACCAGTGCGATGTAACACGAACGTGCAAATTATTGTTCGTGGTCAAACATACGCTCAGAGAACGAACGAGCTAAGCGGTGCATGAGATGAAACAAGAACTCGACACACAACAATAACAACAAAAATCCAGGATCTTTTACGTACATCCAGCACACACATACGGTGTCCGCCGTGGGCACTATAATCCTTCCACAATCTCTGACGCTTCGGAGTCCGGAGTCCGTATGAGAGTTGGGCTCGGTTAGAGCGGTTAGAATTAGTCTGAATAATTAATCTAACTGGATAAAATACGGCCGAAATAACTTTCCACAATTTCCTTCCCCAAAGCCAAGCACAGGGTTCGGGTGTGTAGTGTGTAAGTACAACTCACCTGCATGCATGTAACGACCGGCCAGTGTAGAGCGAAACAAAGGTGTATGAATTTTTAATCCCCAATCCCATCCACACCGATTCGGCCACGGCCCACGGGGTCGGTACGGAGTAAATTGAAAAAGATTACTTATGCTACCGCCGAATGCTGCTGGCTGGCGTATACACGGCGCCGTGGCTGTGTGTACCCGTGTTGTTCGGTTGATGGGCACTAATTTTAATTCTTCCCATATCACAACCAGGTGGGAAACGGAATTGCCATGAATTGTTGAATAATTTTCACTCTCCAGTAGTAATTGTGCCCTTCTTTTTGCACGAGAGGAGAAGAAGAAAAGGTATATAAGCATATAGGATAGAAAAAAATATTAGAACAAAAAACGGATACGAAGCTTTAGCTTCACGGATCACGGATGAGTCGTGATTTGTGCTTTTTCTACCAGATGATGATATTTTGTTAATTTTTTTCTTTCCTGTTTGGTTGTGCTTTGTTTTCATTTCATCTGGCGATCTGGCTGTGGATGAGCTGACCGCAAGTTAAGCATTCATGAGCGAATGAAACTCTTACACGAGCCGGAAGCACTTCATATTTAATGGGCAGGAAATAAAAAAAAACTCATACACCAGTGCGCACGATTGTGAATGTGGTTGAGTGGAACAAAAGTTTTAGTTAAAAAAATGATTGCTTCGAAGAAGATGTAATACAAACGCGATATTACTGAGCACGTAATGGATGCCATTTAGTGTGATGCGAATGATGAATAGGAATTAAGCATGTTAGGATTTAAACAAATTGTCAAATGAACTATGAAGCATTATTTTTTATTGAGCTTTACGTTAATTATTATAATTATTACGCTCATGCCGTATTGTCGAGATTAACCTCAACTATATTAAAATTGAAATTTCGATACTTAATAGACTCTTATTTGAAAATCTGTCCGTTTTTGCGTATATCGGTTATAGTGTCATCCTAGCTGTTCTAACACGTCGAGGACTTCTGACTATTATGCAATTCAATGGAAAAACTGGTGAATAAAATGTTGTTTTAAGGAAAAGAATGTATTCAAACATTTTATCAATCAACTGAACGAGATTCAAGGACAGTATTTCGCATAAAAACTTTAACTTTTAAATTAAAACTTGTACATAAATTGTGTCATACACTGTGCAATAAAGGAACAATTTACAGCGTCACAGAAACAAAAAAAAAGAAAACCAACTAATATGGCGGTAAATTATAATTAATGTTAATTTTAGTTCTTCAGTATTTGCATTAACTATGGCACACGAAAAGTGTACTTTCATTGAATAAAAGCCGCAAATAAAAATCTGTTTTGCTTATATTTCGAATACCTAAGCCATCGGAACTGTCAAAATGATTCCTCAAAAAAAGTCTGAAAAAGTTTTTAAGGTTTTTGTAGATCGGCCAGGTTTTCCTCGTAACGCAAATCCCCCAAAATCACTCGTGAGTTCCTGAGGTTTTGAGTTCTGAGGAAATCCTCAACCGTCGTTGCCCCGGGCCTATACAGTTCCTTCTCTCGACGAACTGCTATTTTGAATTTTGTTTATGGTTTTCATCTTGATAGATTGATTGATCGCAGAAAGAACTCGATGATGCTTCGAGTCGACTCTAACGGGTGTGCGGAATACAAATTTGCCTCCCGTTTGGTTAGAGTCTTTGTGGCGGAAAATTTTCCCTTTGCTACTGAGAATGAGCGCTTATGTTAATGGTAAATTTAATGCTTAATTAAATGCTACTTTACCTTAAGGCTTGATCTACATGACTGCGAATGTTTCCTTGCCAAATATTCTGTCAGCGTATGTTAGGTATTCCCATCGCATTAGTTATTATCTTCAAGTCTGATATTGTTAAATAGTTAGTGTGTTTCTAACTTAATGAATGCTAATGTACTGAATTAAAATGAATCATCAATATCCATCGTTTTGTGCTTTTTTTTTAAGTGAAGTAAATATGTAGCTGGGTTTGATAGAATTCCTGAGAGTTGTTTATATTGCTTATAGAGACTTGGATTTTGAAGTAATGCCTAGGATAATTACCTATTTGCATCAACAAAAAAAAAGTTCGAGATGTTAAAAAAGACGCAAAAAGTCATTTGTGGCTCTGTAGGTACCCAATTTTTGGAAGTCAATTTCATTCGTTAAACCCAATTGCCAAACAGATCTACAATTCATTCACTGCTTCAATGTAACACACAAATGTCATTCGGTGACACAGGGTATGGTAATTTAAAATTAAACCCTAGCTGTTCGACATTCTGACCGGTGTTGTTTTGCTATCTGTACCATTGCGTAGCAAACTGCAGTAATTGTCTAATGACGGACCACCACCGTGCGCACCGATTGGAAAACAAAGTTCAATCGCAAACGCAAATGAACCGCACCGAACCGTCCATCTCGACCGGCTAAACCATCCTAAATTACCCGCCATTCGAACCCGCGGCATACGACGGACAGCAGGATCGCTCTAATGCTCGATCCTAATGCGGCCAGCTGAATAATTCATGACGCGGGTATCATTCGAAGCCCTGGCCGGACAGAAATCGTTTCTACACTAATCTATCCCCATTTGCTGTGTGGCCACAGCCGGCTGGCTACCCATCCCAAACACCGGCTCAGGATTACTTACCGATCCCGCTCAGGTGGGAAAACGGGGCACTAACACTTTCGCCTGTCAACTGTCTGACCTGTCCATTCACTCGCCTACGACCCTCTCTCTCTCTCTTTCCCTTCCTTCCTGCTTGCGTCTTTCCCACGTATTATCCTCTTTCAAAACTTGGCTTGGAGAGCGAGGGGATGAAGAAGGGGTTCTTTCGGAAGTGACAAAGGTTTCAATTAATAATAAAAGCTTTTTCCGCACTATTTCCGCCGGCAATTTATTCGATTAGCGACCAACGGAGCGAATCTATCTCCATCAATTCCCTTTCGCACATCGACCCTTTGCCCGGTAGCGGGCATGTGCGCGGACTGCCCGTTGGGCATGTTTCACCTGGCGAGTCCGGTTGACTTTCTGGCAGTGGCAAAACGATTTTATCGGCCATTGGCTGTCATCGGTGATGCTGGGCCGTAATCACATTCTGACCACGTACTTTTGACCGGTTACTGGCCATCGCCATCGGACATGTCACTGTCTGAGCCGTGCGACTGAACGTGTGGAGATATGTAGCGTTCAGGTGATGGCCCTATCTTTTTGCTGCTTTTGATGAACTTTTCCATCAGCGAAGGTAATGCTGGAAAAGGAAGGAATCGAATTGAATGTTGCTGAAAGTTAACCGCGAGGTTGATTTTCTTTGCATCGTTAATCTTTAACACCATCTCGGTAGTGACGTTGGTGAGCTTTTGAGCAGAACGGTTACATTGTACGGAATGTTCGTTTTACAGTAAATAGCTATCTACTCATTCGATCTTTACATTAGTGGAAGCTTGTTCGATTCGAGATAATATTAAGTATATTCGGTTTACTTTCAGTTTTATACTAAGTTCTAAATATTCGCACTAACCACAAGGATTTAATCAAATACGGAAATATGAAAGTAAAATCTGTTTCATTCAATATCAGAAGAGTGTAACTACTAATTCATGACTTAAAGCTATTAATTAATAAATTAAGCTTTCAAAAGAGTTGATGAAGTCAAAAATGATATGCTGCATAAGTATGTACTAGTGTTGCCTTTTTCATCAAACAATCATCGTCCTCTTACTTCGTGATTTCTTGGCATTGGAAACTTTTTTTTTCGCTCCAATTAGATGATTTGTCCGAGTTACCTATAGAGATGATAATAACAACTCTTTTTAGTGAATCAACTCAGAGTAAATAAGTCGCTATTAGGAGTAAGCTCGTTTATCGACTCATTTCGGAGTCATGAAAAAACCCGGCATAAACGTATAAGTTAAGGTTCGGTCATTTTACTCACTCATGAGTGTGAGCATGTAGCCGTGGTGAGTCGAGTTGCAAAAAGAGTAAATACGTGAGTTTAAACGAAAATGTGCGAGTGAATTAAAACAAAAATTAGTGAAATTATTGAAACAATAATGAAACGTTTGATACACATGAGTTGAAACGGAGTTCATGTGTACAATACCCAAACTAGCCAAATGAATATACTTCTCGTTCTGCCTTACTATTAAACCTGCATAAGGACATAAGGACGGGATACATTTAGTTTAGTATTTATTATCCTACTCAGAGGCGGATCATCTACTACGCAAACCAAGCGGCCACGGGGGGCCACGAAATGTTTGACGTTTGTAGAGTTAAATATGCTTTTTTTTAACAATTTTGTAATACTTTAGTTATTTTCTTTCGCCAGTTGTGAGGCTCCCAAACAAGGGCCTCCGAGAAGCTTGATCCTCCACTGCTCCTAAGGCTATAGCATTAGCCTTTTTTTGAGTAATTTAGCAAAATTTGTAAATTGATATATTTTAATGCGTATTGGTTGAAATAAGTTTCTTTTCACTCTAATAATGCTTTAAATAAAAAAAGAATAAAAACTAATAAAAAAATTAAAAAAATTCTAAAAATTTGAAAATTTCCTAAGGCTCTTTGAATGAACGAAACTCGTGCAATACAACGTTTCAACTTACTACCTTACTCTTACTCACTTTGTACATCTCTAGTTACCTCCCTACATGTTTCTTAAATGTATCTTTCTTTTCCTATTTTATCCTTTTTCTTAATTTCCACTTTAAAGTTTTGATAGTTTTGTTTCAATTATATGTTAATGCACTAGTAGTAGAGAGATTAACGGATTAAGAGATCATTGTTAAGCCTGATGGCGCATTGAAGAAATACATAAACAAAAAAAAATACATAAATAGATACAGAATTGAGCTTACTTTTTCATTTTCTACCAGCTTTGTATATAATATTACGACAATCGTTAGTATTATTCACTGCATTCTGGTGGGCAACAGACTTGTATTGCCGTAAGAAGGCAGATGGCGGCTGTTTAGCAGTCCCTTGAAGTCCATCGTTCCTTTAGCCAATGTTTATCGCTCCTTCTTCTGCTGGGTTGTATTCCCTCTTTATATTCCCTTTGTATGTCTTTCTATGCATTCGCTCTTATTTGTTCTTACTCGGTACTTCTTCATCAGTGACAGATACCCATTGATATGAGCAGTTCCTTTATCATCGTTTCAGTTTAAATACCACGCTTTTCCTCCGTTCTTTTTCCTGTTATCACAATTAGCTGAATGTTAGCGTTGATCTATATTACAGGTTATGCTACAGTTGTAAAAGGAGATTTAAGTACTTTAACGAATCTAAGATAACGAATCTTTATTTTATTTTTCTTGTAAATTAGTCATATATATCGTAATGCTTTGATTGATAAATATTGTTTTCCTCGTAAAAGCTTTCCATTTAATTTCTTGTGAAATTAAAGCATTGGAAGATTGTTGCAGTTACGGAAAAACCTCCCGTAAACATCAACCAAGCAAAACACCGCTTAAAATCACTATTTCGCATGTTTGCCCCTTTTATGGTAGATAAAATGATACGTCTGTTTGTAACTCGTTTCTGCCAGCTGGTGGATCTGCTGGATTTCACCACACCACTAATGGGTCTGTCCCTTCGACATCCATCTCTCAGCCCGGTTTTTGGGTGCCATTTGGTACAGTGCGGGAATAAGTCCTATACCGGATGCATCGTTAGGAACTCTTACCCTTCACCATTACTTAATGCCCTAATGGTTTTGGCTCACGGAGCTCATTTTCTAACATATTACCACCGTAAACTTCGGCACTGAACTGGTGGCATCGGTAGGTGACGGTAATCCATTGCCCATCAAACGTGCCAAATAATCGAGCCGAGCTGAAACAGCGTTAGACCGTAGAGTCAAATAAAGTTGCAAAAGAAAGGGAAAAATAAAAATGAAAGAAAAAAGACCAGCAAAGAAAAAAAAAACCCAAACACACATCTCACCACAAAGGTAGCGAAGATCAACCAACAGCGACGATCCCGGTGACGGGAAATCAGTCCCCCGGTATCGTTTTGGGTGTAATCAATTTCAATTTGTGCCTTTCGTGGTCGCCTTTCCGATTTAGAAAATCTCACAGTGAACGATACCTGATGTCGGTCGGGTAGGAGGGAATCGCCGAAAATCCTCCCAAGATTTACTCGACATCTTGACGGAGCTTTTGTGGCTTGGATGATGGAACCCACTGATGGTAGCACGGTGGGTATGGGCTGTGGATGTGATGGCGATTCATCATCGCCCCCCTGCACGGATGATGGTCGTAAATGGGAGAATTTTTACTTCACGTAACATAAAGGTGGGTGGGCTATACCGGAAGGAAATGAAAAATAACCACCCAAAATTTCACCATCAAACGGACCAACGTTGGAATTTATTTTCTGTTTTTTGTTTTGTTTTTGCTTCATTGATTTCGTTCGGGGGGGTTTTTTTTTTGTTGCGGGATAGATTTCCATCGTTTTAAGGATTGTTTTTTTCTTCTTCTTCTTTTGGGGCAACATTTCTGTAAATCCCTGGCAGAACGATAACGTTAATGCGTTGTGACGATTTTTTTTCCTTTCGAAACAAAAGAACGACATGAACAAAAGTAGACGGTGGACAACGGTGAAACGAAACCGGAAAAAACTGCAGGAAATAATTATTCGCTTTTCCTCACTTTTTTGATGAAGATTAACTGCTTATCGATCATTGCACCGGCATCCGTAACCGAAAGGCGCACGGGCAGCAAAGTTCGAACTGAGGGGAAAAAAAGTTTCCTCTTTGTTTCCTGTCCCATCATTATGGGAGGATATTCATCTGCAAGGAGTTTTCGTTCGACTGCGTTCGATAGCATCCGGACAGCATGAGAGTAGCGAATTGATCACCGGTTCGATGATTGTTTCAGACGGAAAAAGATAGATGGAAAAAAAAACTTTTGTTTTTCTGTGCATTTCAATGAATATATTTGGTGATATTATTTTGTGTATAGGAACGAACTAAATAAACCAAGAGAAAGATTTATTTGTGATATACATATATGAATTACTTCCAATACTTCTGTTTTGTTGTTATGTTTTTTTTTTTTATCTGGAGAAGAAAACCAACCATAAAACGTACCTGAAACGACTGTAAAATTAGAGGCTAGGTGGAACTTTAATCCTCCAATTCTGTATATAAACTGCCCTTGGTGAAATGATTCAAATTGTACCAACGAGATGATTTCCGGCTGATGAGGTTTCCTGTATTTCTACTATGAAGGCCAATTAATTTCAGCAATAGTATAGTAAACTAAAATAGTAAACACAGCAATACTTGATTTTGAAAGGTATAATTGACATGTTAATCAAGATGTGTTTTGTTCAGGAATGTAACTAACTCTTTCATCCAGTTAATGATTTTTTTGATGTAGGTATTTGTGTTAGATATATTTTTAAATGTTTTTTTAGATTAAACTTAGAAAACTTAAACTTCTTAAAATTGAGAGATCTAAACCTGAACGAAAAGCGAGTTGACAAACATAGATTGAACGTTAAAGAAGGAACATGAAACAATCGTCAAAAGAGCTCTCTACGACTATTCACAAGATGAATGATCGTTATATGAAAATTAACTATAGGTCTTAGTACGTTATCCTAGTCCTAGTACAGTACTAGTACAGTATTTAGTAGTAATAAATTCTGGTCGTAGCATTTGCCTAGCTGTTAATGTTGTACCTTGCGCAAAGGTATGGCAGGTGGAACTTCATCTCCTTTTCTCGTTCTCTCTCCACAAACAAGCACAGCTACGTTCTGCATAGTGCACATCTAAACAGAGTTGACATCATCAAGGACCTTGGCGTTTGGGTGGACTCCTTAAATTCAAGCAACTCATTGATGCCACTGTCACTAAGGCCAGCAGAGTTTTAGGACTAGTGAAACGTCTGTCCATAGGTTTCACCAACCTGCTAGCGTTGAAATCTATATACTATGCATTGGTCCGATCTTTTCTGGAATACGCCTCAGTAATCTGATCGCCTACCTTCCAATTCTCGATCTGCCGCATAGAGTGCGTTCAACAATAGTTCACGCGGTTTGTAATTGGTAAATTTATCCACCTCTCCTCTTGGACCATCACGCCCTCAGAATCCCTGAAGAGACGTCGATTAATAGCCCAATCGTCCTTTGTTTGTGAACTCGTATTCAACGAACTGGATGGTACAGACCACTTTTCCATGATCCTCTTTCACATCCTGGGTCATTTCCAACATCCTCGCCTGTTGATCGTCATACCGAGAAGACGGACTTCCGTTGGTTATATGGACCCCTTTTGTGAGCGCGTTGCGATCTTTTAACTCGTCTTGTCATATGTTCGACTTCAATATCTCCGACCTTACCTTTGTGTACCGCGTCCGGAATTTGTTCTTTGATCCCGATATTCCCGGACCTTTCCCATCGCTCACTTTTCTCTTCTTCTCCCGTCTGAAACTAGTGTGTAAGTCTAGTGTAAGAATTAGTAATTAGTCAACCATGAGCTAATAAATTGTAAACAGGCTGTTACAAAACTTTCGGATTTATACGGAAATATCTCTAACTGCCTTTTATTATAGTTAAAGCGCGTTCGAAATTTATTGTCCTTTTCCGCGGTTTTGTAACGAGAGAGCCTTTTTTTCCTCTGTGTCCCTCTTTTATATCATCCGTTAGTGGCGCCCTCTTTCGTCAACCAACAGTACTGCTGTTACGGCAGGTTGTGTCAAAAGGTTTGACACAGGCATTTTCCAATTCTACGTGTAGGCTCCCCTTCACAGAATGATTCGAAATGCACAAACGAGATCATTTCCGGCTCATAACATTTCCTATTGGTCTTCTATGCTGAATTTTAACATTAAAACAATTAACTATCAATTATTAATACAAACATCATATGATAAATTGGATCAAAGTTGAATTCCCAATACAGGACCACCGTTGGAGAATTGTCCTTAAAAATATGTCATTAGAATTTTATTGAATTTATTGGTTCTTCATCATTGTTTAATAAATGTGTTTATTGTTAAATTGGTTGAATACATTAAAACGCAACATTTGAAATGAAAGTAAGCTGTCGCACACGAGCACATCATGTAATTCACATTAAAGTAAGCGATTGGGTGCGTTGCTAGGAAGAAACCCTATCAGACCGGTTACTAAGACACAGCGGACATCGCATTATTCGTGAAGATGTTTCCAACCCCCAGGGAAAGTCTCACAAATCCCTGCATCGCCAACGGAGCAACAACTGAAGTGAAGGTAAATTCCACCCCCAAGGCGCGTCCTTTTTGCAATCGTTTATTTGGTCGTTTTTCGGTCACAGGCTTTTATCTGCTTTCAATAGGATTTAGTCCGGACGGCCGAACGCGTCCGTATCGATGTGTGTCGATCAAAAGCCTGGTGACGGAGGTGAAGGAGGACGAGCCAAATCCAGCAACGCACAGCTGATAACAAATCGTTGGGACGTGAAAATTCCTTTATCTTGATGTTTGCGTCCGATGGAAAACAAACGGAACGAGCGCCAGAAATGGAAACAGAACTGAGGGAAATAAATCCCAGCACATTCTCCTGCCCATTTTTGCGCTGTTCGTGCACGAATGCAGCGTGGAGTCGTCGAGCCAAAATGACGGGGGAAAGCTGGGTTTCCATCTTCGATCTTCCGGAACGCTGGTTGCAGCAAGAGTTTTGGTGTTGTAAGAAATTAATCGCGATGGATAACGGAGACACCCGTCCCTTGCAAGGGTTTGGAGGTAAGTGGATAGGAAGCACCATTGAAAGATAAACTTTCTGCAAGAGGTTCTTGAGCAAGCGATGGCACGTTTGTCACAGAAATAGAAGGGATGGTTATTTCACTTCACACTTTGAGGTAATCCTTCGAGTGGAACGATTTTCACGTAGCAAAAGAATTGGAGCTTCTTGTGCGCACACCACGAAATGGTTCCTGATTCCAGCGTGATGCTGGATTTAGTACACTGAATGGATGAGCAAGCGTAACGTAAGGTACGATACTTGCTGCAATGTGTACTGTCGTAAGGAATCCAAGAGAAGAGGGGAAAGAGAGTGAGAAAAAAAAAGAAAAAACACAAACCCGGTATGCCGAAGCCGAAGGCACTGTAGCACTGTTGGCAGAGCCTTTTTGGGATTAAAATTTTAATCATCCTTACAGGACAGATATGAAGCTGGGAAAATGCAGCTTTGGTGATTAAAATCATGTAACACAGTCGATTTTTATCATTCGTTCTTTGTTAAAGTGTGCGATGCAATGGATTGCAGTGTATGGTACTAGGTATGGCTCAAAGGCTCACAATTTCAAAGTGGTTTGTAATGAAAGGATTTGAATGATATTGTATTTCGATTTGTAACGATTGTATTGCGATAGAAATAACATTAAAAATGTTCTTTCCATGGCAGCATGGCAGTTGAGAAAGCTTTGGATATAATAGATCTCAAAACAGATGTTTAAAGATTTTATATCTATTTATTTATATTTTATTACTAGCTTACCTGGCAAATCTAGCTTTGCCCTTAAACAAGCGTTTTGTAATAAAAGTTTTCTAGCAAACAGTTTGAATGTTCAATTTTGATCCGTGTGGTGATTCGAGAAAATCGTTGATCAATTGATTTTTTTTAAGTTGACTAGGTATTATAATTTTTCTTCTTTTAAGTTTCTTTTCACTAAAATAATGCTTTAAATCAAAAAGAATGAAATATAATAAATAATAAATAAATATGAAAATCTCCAAGGGCTATAGCCTTAGCTTTTTTTAGGGAAATTTAGCAAAATTTTCTAAATTGATTTATATTGATGCGAATTTATTCAAAAATTAAAAAAAAATCAAAAAATTTGAAAATTTCTTAAGACTAGAGCCTTAGCCTTTTTTTAGGGAAAACATTTTATAAATTGATTTATTTTAATGAAAATTAGTTGAAATAAGTTTCTTTTCACTCAAATAATGCTTTAAATTGAAAAAAGAATAAACAATTATAAAAAATTAAAAATCAAAAAAATTAAAAATTTTCTAAGGCTATAGCCTTAGTTTTTGTTGGGAAATTTAGCAAAATTTTCTAAATTGATTTATTTTAATGAAAATTTGTTGAAATAAATTTTTTTTCACTCAAATAATGCTATAAATAAAAAGAAGAATGAAAAATAATTAAAAACAAAAAAAAATCTATCAATTCGAAAATTTCCTAACGCTATAACCTTAGGTTTTAGCTTAGCTTTTAGCAAAATAGCAATCCGTAGCAAGGACTGACTATCCGGCTACTTGGTAAAATAAATCTAGTAAGCCAGAAATGGCCGGCGTTACCTGTAAGGTCCTTTTTAAGCCACAGAGAGAGAGAGAGAGAGAGAGAGAGAGAGAGAGAGAGAGATCCAGTTCAGAGTTTTTTGAAATCGAAAATTCTCTATAAGAGAGAAAAAACTCTTCCAAAGTTGAATAGTATGGCATGGTTGTGATATGTTTAATATACATTTCACGATACTTACTTTAATTTAATACAAAAATGATATATTTTCGGATGATAAAAGCATTTTCAACCAAAACATAACACCATAAAATTATATTAATTCAATAATATTTCCTTTTGGTTTTATTTTTTCAATAGAAGCTTACAGGTTTCAGTTACCACTACCAGGTGTTGAGCCTTCACTCTCCATTTTGTTTCCATCTGTATCGTGTTTGCACTCTTAACCTATCTCTTCCTACCTTGTACCGGGTGGGGGTTTTGGAGTAGCAGGGGAAAACAGAAAGAAAATAGGCTTTTTTATTTCTCCTGTCTGTTTTTGTTTTCTTTTCTGTTTTTTTTTTCAATGCAAAACATAGTGTTTTTCTATGTTTTATCTTTTCTTCCACGTTTTACTTCTCCTTTCACTTACAACTTGCTATAATGACTTGCTTTCTTTTTGTTTGTATGATATTATAACGTTTTTTTTTGTTTCATTTCGTTTAGTGCTGCAGTTTTTTCGGACCTTTAGTGAACGATGTGTGCGTTGATTTGTTTTTCGGGGAGGTTTCGACTGTCGTAAGATTAAGTGGTTTTTTTTCTTTAGCTAGCGGGTTGTACAATACTCTTCGATCAGTAAGTAGTTGGAGGAGGGTTTTTCTTTTTGTATAAGTTTCACATAAACTCCCTGCTCGAGTCACTTGAAGAGGGGGTGCGAGAGAATCCCTTCCCATAGGATTTTCCTCTTCTTGTATGTTTACTTGTACCTGCTAAAACTCTAACAATTTATAATGTTTACTGGATTGTGTGCATCAGATGGACAACGGATTTTGTGTTGTGGTATTTCTGTAACTTTGGATTGCGCCTCAAGTGAACATTTCACATTTTTTTTCTTCTAATGTATTCTGTCAGTTCGTTTTGTAACTTTTGTTTTTTTTTTCCTGTATCTTTATAGATTATTCAATGGAGTGAAAACATAAACATAAATGCAATTATGTTACATTGATGATTAATTCCCCGAGGCACTTCTCGGGGGGTTTTTTTTGTTATACACATGTACTGTACACGTGTGAGCTTTGTGATAGTTTTCGTTCTGCTGTGAGAAGTACCGTTTCGCATTAGTTTAGTTTTCTTTTGTAAAACATACAACTGTTTAGTGTAACTTTTCCTTCTCTATTGTATTTTGTAATCTTTTTTTTTCATCTAAAATGATACTGGTAAATTTATTACACGCTTCTAAAATCGATTCCATCCCAGCCACTCTCTCTCCATTTTACCGTCTTCATTTCGTTGCTCTTGCTCACCATAGTAGGCGAGAAACGATTGGCGCAGATCACTAGATTGGTTTTCCACTAACTTATTTGCCCACCATTTGCCATCATTCGATGCGTTGCTTTTCATTCTACAGCTATATAAGCTACCTTTTTTATTAGTTTGTCATCATCGGCTCTACCACGAACGAAGGTTTCGCACCCCACAGCCTATCAGGGCATGGAGTCGCCTACGGCGGTGAGCGATTGATTGTGTTGGTCCTTTTTAACAGCGTGTGTGAATGTGGGTTTTGAGTATCTTTTCATGTCTGTTTCGATCTTTGTTTGACTTCTTCTATGCAGACAAGTATTTTTTATGATCCTTTTTTTTTTGTTTGTCAATATTTTTATTCTACTGTAGCTTTAATAAAGTATTACGTTTTTATTAAACATTTTCTTTTAATTTTCACACTTCTTCAACTTACTTATCAGTTATCCAATTGGGATTGTTTATATATGCGCCTACTCGTGAGGGGGATATGAATACCATCTTGTTCTTTTGTTTTTTTTTTCTTTTTCATTATTTACCATTTGTTGTGTAGGTGTTTTCTTTTGTTTTTGAATGAGTTCTAGTGTTTCGTTTCGATCCAAAGGGATTGAAAGCGTAGGATAGGTTTTTTGTTTTAGGTCTCGTGCTTGATTTGCAGGGGTCAGTTTCAGCTTACCCCAATGTCGCGTGGAGAGATCAGTTTGCTCCTAGTTTGGGGTGGGAACTGGATGAGAATATATACGTACTACAAGCTATGGATCTTCTTCTACAGTAGATGCGAGTTCACTCTCACTGTGTTTTGTTGCCGTTGCTTCACATCTGGTATAAGTCTCGTAAGGGGTGTCTTATATAAAAATTGATTATCAAGTCGGGTTTTAGAGCACGGCTCTAAGGTGTTTGCTTAAATGTAATATTTTTTTTTTCCTTTTTCACTGTACTCATTTCATCGTACCGCTTGGGTGTGGAATGAGCATACCGCTTACAAGCTTACGGTACGTTTCATAATCCAGAGTTTGTGTTTTTTTGTCTATGTCCCTTAACATTTCATTTACAATTTTGCTCCCTCTATAAGACGTGAACTATATTTTGACTCGTTGAAATCATTTTAAAGTAAAAAAAATAAATTAAAAATAAAGCTATAAATTTGATATGATTTTTCTACACTCTCTATAAAAACTTACCACGGTCAAAGTGTGTTTTTTCCGGAGGAAATCTAAACAAAAAAAAAAATAACTAAAAAAAATTTCAAAATAGAAAAGCGTTTACTAAACACCTTTGTCACGATATAGTACACAATATCTTACACATTTGCGGATTGTAGTTTCGCGATTTGGGTTTGTTTTTCCTTCACATGGCTCGATCAATGCAGCGTTTGTTAATTTCACTATCTATTGCAATTTACAATCACGGTTCTTGCGGTTGAGCTGCAGCAGCCTTCCGTTGAGAAAGTGCCGATCTCTACGCCCTTGTAAGTAGGTTACGCAACTTCCAGTAAAACTAGTACAATCTGCCAAGCATAAGTTTGAAGCTCTACGTGTTTGTTTTTTTTGTTGCTAATTTTTCGAAGATGTATTTTTTTTTGCTCGTTTTGTGTTAAATGTTACAATCCAACCGACCGAGTGGCGATCGTCTTAACTGATCGTGATCCCACCCATGGTTGTCGGCAGATTGCATTAGCTCGTCAATTCTCGGGTCCTTTTTTTAGTGCGGCACACCTTTGGCAGGTGTATACGTACATCCGTTGTGTCTTTTAGCTGTACAGGTCGAATGTGCTGTGTGTTTCCTCTAATGTTTCTAAACCTAATTAATACTACCACCAGCCTTCCATCGCTGCACACCGTAGCCCGTGATCTCGTGATCGTGTGCGGTGTGTGTGTGGGCCAACTTTCGAGGTTCGAATGCAAAAACCGCTACACCAATCCGTCCACGTGGCCTCGGTGCCAATGAGTGTCATTTTGCTTCCAATACACATTTATCGTATTTACAGACTCGCTACATTTACTTCCTCCTATTTTCAACAGTAATATGTACGTGGTACGTGTGTCAGTGTAGGATGAGATGAGAACTTCTCGTGTTCCTTTTCTGAAGATTTGCAGTAAAAGTATGTACAAACCAAAAACCGAACAAAAATGGATAGGGAAGTAAGCTATAGGTACCGACTACAGAAGGGAATTTTTTTTGAGGAAGCTTTTTTTTGTTTTGTTCTTGTTCGGTTCACTACAAAAAACACTATTTCCTTACTTAAGGATGATGCGTGTGTGCTTTGCAAATGTGTGCAGTGCGTGTTAGTGTAAAGTATTATCGTTGCGATTCAGTCGCGATAGTGTCGGTGAAAAGTGTGATTAAAAAGGCACGAGGAAATTTCATGTTTTTGTTTCTCTTTTTTTTGTTGTTGCTTTGTTTTTTGGGAAAGAGTGTTTGTAAAGTTCTTTCTACTAAGTGTGACTATGACTTTGTTTTAGTGTGTGTGTGTGTGTTTTTTTTAAATTACAATTTTATTGTGTTTTTTTTTTAAAGAAACATGAGTGTTGAGCAAGAGAAAAAAATTATGAGTTAAAGAAAAAAAATCGTTATTATTAATCCTTTGTTACGATCAAGCCAAATGAGACCTTACATTTTTAAAACAACTTAAACAAACTCAAATTAGGTGTTTGTTAAGAAAACATGAATATAAATTTCAATTGATTTTCCCAGGAAAAAATCACATCTGGCTGTTCCCCCTGTCTACACCTTGAGTACAATTACCACCAGGAGATATTCAGATGCCAACAGCAATAGTAACACCATTGTTCTTGTGAAGAAAGCGTCTCCAGAGCGAGGCTTCCCCTTAATCGGAAAAGTAATTCATTTCATTCGCTTGGCTGCTAGCTCGAACAAAAGCTCCCTCAATCTTGTTGGGTTTCTGGTTGGTTGTCTTCAATAAATCGACATAAATCGGCCGATGTGAAGCAATCGATAAGAAACACCAAAGGCATCTGTTGCGTCCGCTTATTAGGTTTTCCACATTATTATGGTTCGCTTTTCCAAGGGCTTTAGCGGTTGCTAGCGTCGGGTAGTATGGGGTGAGTATCCTTTTCAGCAACCAGGGACCTTTTGTCCTGCTGTCGTGACACAGCTGCTACGATCAAGTCAAGGTTCATTAATAATGGTTTGAATCGCCGACGGAATCGAAAATCGGGGGAAGGTGTGGTGATTGATTTTTGACTAGACTAATCTATTGTGACGAATTAGTTGAAACATTTCAATGTGTAGGAAATAAAAATTTGTAAAATAATTTTCATTTTATTTTAAAGTTCTTGTTTAAATTATATTGCCAACTCTGAACGATTTTCGGCACATGGCGCTGTGGATTGTTAGAAGCAGAGCAAACTTCTCACTTTATGAACTCCACGAAGCGAGACAATGGTAAATTGAATTATCTTAAGATCCGTAAGTGTATCATGCACGGGAAGGCACACCATCATCGATGTATCGATTTGAAAACCGTGAGCTCCGAGGCAAATGCTCCACAAAACACCACAGCCAAAGGCGGGCCTTCCATAATCTCCTTCGAAAGCCGGAGAAAATTGAGTGGTTCAGCCAGGCGTGTGTATTTGTGTGCGGAAGCGTTGAGAGAACGAGCTATCCCGACGCTATCAGCGTCCTCTTATAGGACAGCAGCCACAGTTTCCGGGAGCTCGGCTCTAAAATGATTACGACGTGATTATTCGCAGCATTGGAAGTGGATGGACTGGTAGTAGGTGCGTGTGGGTGCGAAATTTCATAATTGAATTCTTGATTACTATTGACGCTGTCAGGGTTCGTTTTGGAAGGGTGAGAAAAATAGTACATCCATCCCATCATAATCATCACGATCTCGCGTTGTGCTTCATGCCATCGGGTCAGCATCATAATGACCGTTTGCCATCAGATCCCTCGATAAGGAAGGGAACTTGGCGGAAAAATTCAAAGCGCCTCAACAAATCCATGGCACCGCGTAACAATCCGCAGGGAATCAAATTATAAAGTCTTCCATCACTATCGACACGGCAGTTCAATATCACACATCAGCCAACGGTCAAGGTTTTGGTTCGATCAACATCAACCGTGGCGTGTATTAAAGGAAGCTTTGCGATCGCTTTTATCCGGCTGGGAAAGCACTTCACGCGAACCATTGGGAAAAGGATTTCATCCCCGAGCTCCCGAGGGTGCGTGCCTGTATGTGTGTTAATTGGTTGGCCTGATTTTCCCAGGTCACAAAGTCGGAAGCTATGCGAGAGGATAGAAAATCAATTACACGATCAAGTGCATGCCACGCAGGACGGTAAATGCAATGCAGCCCTTTTTTTCTCTACTTTATCCAACTTTCATCCAAACAACAACAGCTTGGTGGGAAGTAAATAAGTATCCGCCTTGGAAGGATGTTTTTTTTTGTTATTCATCCATTTTTTTCCAATTCCCTCCAGTAGTGGAACCGTCCATTTTCATTCGCACACTGTAAGAAAATGGAAGTAAATTAATTACACGGGTCAAGATCCATTGACGACGTACCGGGGGAAAAGGTACGGGCGAAAGCAACAGTAAATCGCGCTCGAAAGTTGATTGGAGAATAATTACTGCAGCTGCTGGTTCAATCTAGATTGTCCAACGAGATTTTCAACGTTCGAGAGATTGTACAAGATCAAAGAGCGTTGTGCAATGACTTAAGGGAAGAAAAGTGTCTCAAGCCAAAAAAATGGGAAGGTTTTCTTAAGCTGCTTACAATCAAGCTGCGGGTGTTGCTTGGGAGAAAATGGGGGAGAAAATATGTCTCTTTGCTGGAACGATTAGTGATATGAAAATGTGGAACGTTATTTTCATACTGGAAAATACTTTAAGCTGGAACAATACTCTTAAAGTAACATTGTTAAAGGTAAAGGTAAAGTTTAAGACTTTTTTGCTTTTTTGTAGTATTTTTTTTTTCCAATAAAACGAAAATTGATCACAAAATTAGTTAAAAATATATATTTTTTTAAATATAATCTTAAATGAATTTTTTAAATACTAATTGCAAAATAAAAAGATATTGCTTTTTTCTAAATAAGCTTTTAAAGTGATAAGAATTTAAATTAATAACTTTAAAAAATTAAGCAAAATAAGTTCTCACACACAATTCAATGTTTATTGTCATGCTTCTTCGTAGCTACTCCAAAGAGAGAAAAAAAACTTCTGACCAAATTAGAATATCTTACGAATTTCTTTCTAGTCAAGAAAGATTACCGCAAAGCCGACGGTATTTGTTTTCTCCTTCCTGCTTTCAGACCAAAAATCATTTCGGTTTATTTTTACGTTCTTGCTAACTACCCTCTTGTGGGGTGATTTTTTTGCGGTTAATACGCCACACCCGTAGCCTTTCATTCCGTTCCACGACTTCTTACGACTGATTCCATCGTTCGGTTTGCTTTTCAATGTTACCACGTCAAAGCCGTTAGACGCCAGGCCTAGCCTAGTGGTGAAATGGAGAACAAACAAACGCCAAACGGGAGGGTGCTAAACGCTAAAATAAGGATCTGTCCACGTCAGCAGAAAACACGACAAAAAAAAATGGAAATGAAAGCATCTTTGCTAGCGAAGAAAGGAAAGAAACTAGGAATTTCTTCCCTCGTCCACACTAGGCACACCACTCTAGCTGAAACAAACCACGGTTTGTCCACTTTGGTTTACCCAAAAAGTCAGTGAAACAGTCCGGCGTAGCCCGAAATGGGAAAGACATACACACACAAAAAAAAAAGATCAAATATGAAAGCACAGAATGATGTCTTTATCTTGGAATTAGGGCATGGAATTAAATTACAGCCGGGACTGGTTGTGATCTTTCGCGGCTGATTTTTTTGTTGTTGGCCGAAATGGTGGCAGTGATAAGATTAAAATGCTCCAATGAATTTTCACTTTTCTTGCCCGCAAAAGCGTAGAAACGTTCGCTATTGGGAAGGTACGAGTGTTTCTGTTTTTTTTGTTGGTTTGGTTTCTTTTTCTTGTACGGTACAGTTATCATTATTAGTGCTGAAACGGACAGTACTACAAATGGGAACTTTTTTTTGCTGATGGGTTGCGAATTTGTGACAACAGCTGGTAATAATATTACTCATTTCTATCTTGATAAGTAAGACAGGATTAAAATCTGCCTAGGATGGCTAACGACTTTGATTCCGTATCTTTGCGCTAGTGGTGAATGATATATTAAAGAGCTTTCTGGTGAAGGAGAATAAAGTAACATTGTAGAGTTCCGAGTAATCTTCCCAAGTAATCAGTTTTTTACTCGAAAGTTCGCAATTTGAATTAAGAAAACTTCATTACACCGTATTCCTTTTCGAAAATAAACTATATTTATCTTTCAATAGATTTATTGATGAAGTTAAGTGTGAAAGTATTATTAGTTTCAAATTTGATTGACCAAGCGAAACGAAAGATCTTTGAAGATGATTGACCAAATTTAGCGAAAGACGTCAAAGAGAGGACTTTAATAAAATAGTTAACGATTCGACAATAATCGATTGGCCATTAAAACCCTGTATTCCTAGGATCCTCAACATGAAGCATATCGTACACGGGACACCCGAACTAACTTTACGGTTCCTTTATGTTAAGATTGCGTAAAATAATATTAGATCTAAGACTAGGCTTACTGGATTTGACACAATGATCACTCAAGGATTTGTGCTACAGGTTGGAGTGCATCTGTCTTCTATTGAAATTCAAGCTGTATATGGTCATCTAAGCCATGAGCGATGGAAACTTCGAAGACTACTTTTTCTGCATGTATACCACTCCATATAGTCGTACATTTGAAAGTGTCCGGTATTTAAAATGATCGTTTATCTTGAGTTAAAAGTCAACACTAACTACAGTATTAATGTTGAGCGATATTTAAAGTTTTACAAAAACTGCAACATTTGTAATAGCTGAAATCTCTGTACATGATACGATGAGGACATATAATGGACAGTGAATCAGATTGACCAGAATTCAGTTAATTGATTATAGCGCTAAATAAGGACAAACTACCATATATTAGATATTAGATCCTCCATATGGATAGAAGAGACGTGTTATAATCGGATTGCGTGATGGCGCTGATGCGCTTTAAATGCAAGAAGATCATCTTGTCATAATTCTTGATCAGAATATTCATCCATCGAGAGTTATAATTAATGGATTGTTTCTGTTAAGTACAATCCAAGAATTAATAACATATTTTACCACTTTGAGCTCTTATTAGTCATTTTATTATTGAACAGTAATGCTTGCTTTAGTGTAGACACAACGCCGAAGCAAGAAACAAGCTGGATTGTCTCTTATTTACGTTGATTACGGGTTTCTTTCGGCGATAGATTTTTTTCAACAAACCACACAAAATATTCGTATAGCGCATTATTGCTTTTACCAAGCAAGGGCGCATCTATAATTTCCCCCACAAAAGTTAAACTATTCCCCAAAAGCCAAAACTTGATGCTAACATTTCATCAAACTCTACTTTTTTCACTGAATTAAAACTGCATCGAAAAGTGATTCGAAACTTCACTGCGGGAACATGCAATTATTTACTGTTTTGCGTCTCGTCATGCACTAACTTGGTTGAAATTTTTATTTCTCCCACAAAAGATAGTTACAACATTGCAAAGTATGAAAAGCGCCGTTCCTTCAGCGAAGGCGAACCAGCAAGACACGGCAAACGCTTCCAATAACAAGCTAAATTGATGCAACAGCATTTGTTTGGTGGGAAGGGGTTTAAAAGGAAAAACTTTAACGAAAAATGGCACCGGGATCGCGTGCTCCATCATTCAATGGGAGCCCACGGGTATGATGCCATTAATTAAAAAGTTTATTTTATAATTCCATATTTATGCTGCCAACAGGGGGTACGGGGGCACTAAGGCAGTTAGCCCCGGTAAAGCAATGATGGATAGGATTCGGTTCGTCGTACAAATGTATCACGAACTAGAGCCGTCCGTACAGTAGTGCTTGTGGAGATCCTTTCCCGGTGGAGACACACAACCAAAAGGAATGGAGAATCTAGGAATGGATCGTTTCTTCCGGCAAAACTTTCGGTTCGACGAGTTTGTTTAGCGGGTTTGTTGACGTTGCATGATCGAAGATGGGCTACATTCTTCCTGTTTCGTTAGGGGTTCAATACAACAAAATCTCATCCGTATTTTTTTGGCATGTTTTTAGCATAAAGTCAGGGAACAATTTTTAGCTTTCCGACTTGCTTGCAAGGGTTATACTTATTGCTTTCCTAAGGTTTCAAGGATTCTCTTTCGGTTGCTTTCCCATCGCTATTGAACCGTAAACGTACAGCAATCGCATGGCCAAAGGCGGAAAACAATCTTGAAATCATTGCAAATCGCACCATCATGGCATCGTACTACAGTACCGCCGGGTAGATATTGCACTATGGCTTCTCGGTTTCCTGGGAAAATGGAGAAGAAATGTTGAAAAAAAAACGGCCATATTAAAATGCATCCCACTAAAGAGAAATTTCTACATCGATAGTCTTGTTGTGGTCCGGCCTAGCAGTTTCGACCGCTAAGCGCTACTTGCTTATGCATGGGTGAAATTGAGGAAAATATTTTCCGGGCATATGAAAACACAAAAATTCATATCAAATTTTCAGTCAACCGGCAATGATGGGAGGAGCACAGTTTTTTTCTTATCTGGCAGCAAGCATAATTGTACTTTGGTGAAGTGCATATGCAGAAGGGTATAAACCACACATACATAAAAATGTTGATGTTTTCTTCCACAAAATCTTAATACCTTTTCGATGAACAAACAATATTGCTTGCTTGGTTGGATTTAGGAAAACCACAAAATTGAAGTTAATATAAAAAAATGCATATATAATATTTCTTAGTACTTTTTGAAAATAAAAAAAACTCATACAGAGAAAAGAATTTTTCCACTAAGAATTTTACTCTTTTGGCTTGATCGCTTTTTGAAAGGCGAATAAATAAATATAAAAAAGGCAGTTTCTGTAGACAATACTTTTTGTAAGTGCAGCTGTAAGATATATAATGAAATGATAAGAATTCTTTTTTACTCTAAACTATTACTTACACTTGCTACCAAGCGGCCATCATTACGGTTTCAATTGATTTTAAAGCTGATCAACACGCGGGCTAAAGGAGGATTCGTTTGGATACTCAGTGCAGTCACCATTCTTGTCATAAGCAGCATTCGAATTCAACAGTGTGTACAACAGGGTAAGAAAATATACTTAATATATATGTAACCAGAGAGAAAGAGTGAGAGAAATAGAGAGATGGAGAGAGTATAATTGGGCAGGTCCTTTTAAATTTACAATTTAAAAGTATAAACGTACGCTCTCTGTTGCATTTCGATTGTTTGGTTTTTTCTTCTCCATTTGGTTCCTTTTCGTTTCTTTTGCTTCGTTACGTTGCGTAGGATGAAATCGTGATAGTTTTCATAAGAAAAATATAGTTTTTTTTAATAGTTTTACTAATCTTTGCTCCTTTTCTTTTCTCTTCTATCTTTTCTATTCCTTTTTTCCTGTTTTTGTTGTTGTCTCTTTGAAGCTTAACCCGTGTTCTTCGCCTTCCATTTTCTTTCTAACACGTTTTTCTCCTTTACTATATCCTGGCTAGCTGGCGTGTAATTCTAAGCACCGTGAGCATCTCGGGTCTTCCATCGTATCGTATTTATACTTATTGTCACAAAAGTGTTGTGTCCAGAAAACAAAAATAGAAGATAGCACCGTTTTTGCATGCATGTTTGCAAGAGTTGTACACGGTTTCGAATTCGTGGGAAGTTTAGTTTTGTTTTCCTTTTCCGGCATCATCCTCTTTTTTCGGCAGGGAATGAAAACTTTAAACTTAGCTTTTCGCTTGTTTAGGAAGGATTTAAAATTCCGTTTTCTAGAGGAAATTGTGTGTGTGTTTTTTTTTCTTACAAGACAAAAACAAAAACAGAAATGCAAATTGTAAAAGCAGCCAATTGCAATTCTTAGTGCGTTTAATACTCTAGGGTGGACTTTTTTTGTCAGCGTATGAAACGTTTTTTTTAAATATTTATTTTACTTTTCTCTCTACACTACATCGGATCGGTAAGCTTCTAATCGGTTTTTGTTTTAGTTCACTTTCACAATATACAATTTAGTTCAGCGGGAAGACAAGGTTCACTTATACATATTCGTAGGTGCGTTCCGCGTTCAGTTTACTACACCTGCGTTACTCACTCCAATTTTGTGGTTTTAGATTTTCTTTCCAAACTTGTTCTTGCATAGCTATACTATAGATTAAAAAGGAAATTTAAAAAAAACTGTTATATTAATTAGTGATGAATAACTGTAAAAGATAAGAAAATGGTAATTTAAAAGAAAAGCAATATACAATACATATCAAAAGTACAAAATGCAAATTTGGAAGAAAAAAGACAATACAAAAGAGAAACACATTTACACGATCGAATAAACGAACCAACTAACTAAAGCTAAAAAAAAAATATTTCGGAAAAACAAACGCAAAACAGTTTGTGGTTGTGGTTTTGGTTTTTGTGTTTGTTTGCTTGCAAACTGACTCTCTTTATTTGACGAGATAGTTTTCGATGTTGTTTAATAACTACATAATTTCTCTGCATAAAGCCAGAAATCGAGAGGAATAGTGAGAACTTCCTAACGTATATTTTTTTCCATTACCTACGGTAGATGTTTCTTTTTTTATGGTTTTACGTTAAATAATGATTAAATTCGACTCCTGCCCGATAATTAATTAGCGATGAAATGATTCGAATGATATTGAATACTTTTACTTTTGCCATCACGTCACGAATGGAAAATATATGACTAAAGCAACACGTTTTCGCCAAGATATCAAAACTGTTCATAATGAGGTTTTCAAGTGCTAAATTTTAATTTAAAAAGGAAATCGTAGCAGTTGAAGAATATAAGTCAATTTAGTTCTTTAAATTATAAACACGGACTAACCGATCACCGGCAATTTATGATTTGTCCCTCTCGACTCAATCGCCTCTTTAAAATGAGTGCATAAAAGTGTTTTAGTGTTTTGTATGTGTGTCGTTAGAAAAAAGAGTAAACTTTCAGAAAGAAAAACAGTAAATGGACAATTAAAATGAAACATAAAAAAACAGTTGAAAAAAATAAACAGATGAAACTTACTGATCGCGCGTTCGTCTCCCGTATTGCTCCTCAATGTACACAGGAATAATGGTTCTTTACAGTGCTACTTACATTTGTTAGTGTGTCGTTTACATTATTCTTACCATTAGCTGGATAGTTACCTTACTACGACAGAGTGTGTTTTTTGCAATTTGCTTTCATTTTTACACATGGCGCTTTTTCCATCATTTGGTTCTCTTGTTTTGTCCGTTTTTTTTTCTCTGTAACTATTTTTCGTTCCTTCTTTTTTTTGTTCTACTTTTAAATCATCTAATCATTTTTAGTAATTAAATTGCCATAATTGCATTTTAAGATTTCCAAAAAAAATAAATCTCCCCCTAAAAAAACAAACGAATCACTCCATTAATACATAAAAAAGTAATGCAGAACACGGACTACCGGGATCGAATATCTAAATGAATGTATTAAAGCACATATAACTTACGGAGAAAGTTGATCGGATTTAACATTCTTTCCGTGTGCAGTTTTGTGTCCAAATTTCGTTTTTTTTTGTTGGTGGGATCGATAGTTATTTCATTTCGTTGCCGTATGCCAAACCTAATTACATCACACAGATTTCCCTCCTCGCTTGTTTTTTTCGGTTTTAGATTTCAGTTTTTGAGTAGTGCATCGTCTTCGATATGGTCTGTTTTTTCTGCTTCGAATGTTCCCTTCAGTTCGCAGTTCGGGTACGCGCGACATGAAGGATGATTATCGCTGTGAGTATCTGACATGAACAAGTCAAAACTGGGGTCCTTGGGTACTGATCGTCTCATAATCAGATCCAACTTGTCCAGTCGTCTTAGTGTTTGTTTCGATTCACCATCATCTATCTATCTGAGCATCGATTTTGTTTGCCCCAGCGGTTTTGCCGATGGTTTCGCGCTCAGGAGATATTCGTACTTCAAAAGCAGTTTGAAAGACTTTCACTTAAAAGTGGGCTGCGGGGCTTCGCTTCACTAGTTTCGGGTTAGCGTTTTCGTTCGCTTGGCCGTCATCAACCGGACTGGATCAGCTAGAACGGTGTGCGGTTGGGCTGCGGATTGTGTTTGCGGAAATGAGTTGTGCCGTATGTGTTTTTTTTGGGAGTGTATGAGGATACGAATGGGAACAGGTGTGAGAGGGAACATTTTTATGTTTCAGCAAGAAAAGAACAAAAAATTGCATTGTTTCAATTTAACTGCATTTTGCAAACAGCTTTGTTTCTCCATTATTTAATTGTGGTGAAAATACTCACTGCAAATGGAAAAATAGAGAAAGAAAGAAAAAGAGAAAGAGAGAGAGAATGATATAGAAGAGAAAATGGAGAAATGTTAGTGAGATGAAAATGGTTTTTGCTTGATTTATTTTATTTTCAAAATGTGTTTTTTTGTTTCTCGCATGTAATAGTTTTAAGTGATATGTGTGCGCTATAAAAAAGAAGTAAAACAAATTTACAAAACAAAAAAAATAACAAACTAAACTTTACGATGATGATGAAAAAGGTAAACAATGCAAATAATCCCTGTACGCGTATCAAAGGGAGTGGGAAAACATAGCAACAAAAACGAAAGTGAACAACACAATGTAATAAAGTACAAGTGCAAACCAAAAACTCATTATTTTAGTTTATTGCAAAAAAAAGAAACCGGAAACCGGGTGCAAAAATCGACATACACAGCACAGGTGGACAGGTGATAAAACAAACAAACTCGGTCGGTTGACAAAAAAAAGGAATGGAAATGATGGAAAAAGCACATGGAAAGTACCAATCATAGGTGAAGTAACTAGAAAAATTCTAGACTGAATAACAACAAAAAAAAAGCTGAAAGAAGTTGTTGAAAAGCAAAAGCGATGCAATAATTAAGTAAAACGTTAACGTCGTAGAGTAGAAAAACGCGTCAAATTTAATGGAAATGGAATAATTTAAAATTTTAAACACAAAATGTTGTGCATGCTTTGTACAATGTTGGACGTTCGTTTTTCTCGTACTTTTTTTACAACTATGCATTCTCTAAGCTGTACATTCGTTCGTTCGTTCGTTCGTTCGTTCATTTTGTGTACTTCCATTTGTCTGGTTCTTGTAACTCTTTTCTATTGCTTCTAACGATAAAAGTACTACGGCAAAACAACAAAAGATAGATACGTGCGAGGTGATGGATTATTTTTTCTCCAGTGTTTGAGTGGTCTTGTTGTCATTCCGTCGAAATTGGTGTGTGTAGGTTTGTGTATGGGTGCTGGAAGTTGTTTTGTTTATAGAGAAGCATTTGGTTTGTACCCAAGATTTTTCCGCTGCAGGAATAGATGGATTTCGCGGAAGTTTGGCCTGCTCGCCTCGTTACGCTGCCAGCATTCGCACATCAGATCGTAAATTTCTCGTGGACATCCGACGGGAATTGGAAGTAAAATCTGCAGAGGAAGGAGAAAAAGAGTATGCAAAAAAATCGTTTAATTAGTGATGAAATTTGTGTTCAAATCATAACAGATTTGTGTCTTGATTGAACTGCCGAATTGCTTAACTTAGCGTGTTGCATTAAATAATTCGTTCAACACCTGTGCTTGGAAAACTCCCAGCACGAAAATCGAAACCACACGAACAGAGTTTTTTTTTGTAAAAACTCTTGAAACATTACAGTTGACCATTAACTCAGCAGCAGTTCAGACGGGGTTGGTTGTTGTTAAAAATTCCAAAACTCAACTCAAGTACTAAACTTCCACTCGAGACAGCTGCTTGAGGTGACGGTGGTGACTACTACTTGGGATGGCTACGTGTTTTTTTTCTCTCTTACTTTTTCCCAGTTAGGAACTTTTAAAAATGTCCCAGTCGGTGATGGAGAAAAGCCAAGAAGGTAACCGTCGTAACCGACCACTTTATCGTTTTAATTTACCAGAAAACGTTGCACTGAATGGACGAATCGGTCACATGAATGAACGATGGAGTCCTTGCTCGGTTGGGTGCGTTGTTGAAAAGTGACATTTAACAATTGTGTAATGTTCATTAGAGTTGAAAAAGGTAGCGATGAAGTGGGTTTTTGAGTTTTTCTGGTTCGTATTCCGGCAAGGAGTGTGTACTACATCAAAAATAATGAGAAAACCGAAGCTGAATCTGAAGCGAAGAGAGTTGAAAATGGGAAAACTAGTACAGAGATGAGTGCGGACAGGTGCGCTTCGTGGCATTAGAGTACGATGTTCATCATTATTTCCACTGAATTAATCCACTTTTTTACGATACTGAATTTGAAACATTACAATGTATGACAATCAGACCAAACGGGGTTTGAATCTAATCTTTCTATTGCAATTCGATTGAGTGCTGCCGGAAGCGATGAAAAAGAGTTACATCATTTCAGGGAATGACAGAATATGTAACATTCATGCGATGTAACGGGGTGGCCATTGTTTTAGCATCGAGCACACGTGTGTGGAAAGTGGGAAAGAAGCATTTCGCAAAGCGTTTGTTGGAATTTGAAACACTTTTCTTTTTCTGTTGTCACACAATCAGTACCTGTTAGAAAAAGAATGAAACAACGGAAAAACAGCTTCATATGGACCTAGCAAACCACCGTCTGTCTTGATTGTACCACAGACCACAGTACAGTTGATGGTAAGATGGTAAAGCATGTCCGGGAAAATTCAAGAGGCTCTTGTAAAATCGGGAAAAGCGAACACCACCAGTTCCACTCTCGCTCGCCGTCAATCAATCGAAATTCAATTCGACATAGCAAGAGCAAGAGCACAAAACCTTTGCTGCACTTTTTTTTAACAAAAAAAAAAAAACAAAAAAAAAGACATCCTGGATCCCGCTGCAAACTGGGATCCCCCCATTGACGGGTGAGTGATTGGTTAAGGGTGGAAAATGGCTTTTTTGCCATATCTTTGTACAGCAGGAAGGTGGATTCTTTTATTACTACGCTACCAATAGTGGGGAAGGCTATCAATTTGAATTATCACTGATGAAGAAAGACACTTTCACTGCGATGGTTAATGTTGGATCGATTTGGATTTTGTATTTGCGGAACTGTTTCTGTTTTACCAATAGGATTCGATTGAATAAATTCTGTGATAGTTTTATTTAATCATTTTACAATGTACAAGATGTAGTTCTATGGTGTCTTGCTCCGGGTCTCAATCTAACACTGCGTGGATCGTGGTTTCGCATCACATCTGGATCGAATCTGCGTCATAAGGACTTACGATTGTTAAACAGTATTTTAAACTACCAGATGGTCGACAAGGTCTTGTAGACAATTAAGCTAATAACAAGATTGCACTTTAAGTCACATTAAGTTAGATTCGAACCTAGACTACTTTATCCCCTTTTATGGGGAATACCAAACACGATTTCTGCGTGTTTCGAACGATCGTTTTTTTGGAAACGATAAAATATAATTTTTGATTAAAATGAAAAAAATCATAGTGCAAAACATACCCGTGGAAGTTGTCATTGAAATGAAGGTTAAAATTTAGCGGGAACATTGATTGTTTGTGACAAGAGAAATAAATTGATTTTTATGTTAATTTATTACCGTAAAATTTTCCAAAATATTTGCCTAAAGATATTGTTTTCAAAGTATATCAACATGATATTTATTTGAATTTTTTGTCACATATAAGGATAGATCTTGAATTCAAGACCCTTTAAGCATCAGTGCGTGTTACCGCAACAAATATTGCTGAATTATATTGAAAGACCAGGACCTTAAGAAGAAGAATTTTTGTAAATACCGGTGTAAGACAATTTTATTATAATGTAAAATAGTTTTGTCAACAATATATAATTTTTTTTTGCATAATTTACACTTTTTATTAATAAAACTGTCCTTCCTGTAAAAAAAATCATTAGAACATTCAAAGATAAGAAAAAAGGGGTTTAAATTCCAATATAGCTTTCAATAACAAAATTCAAAACATCGAGTCCGATACAGACCGATTAAAAGGAGCCTTACTACTTTCATTGTTATATCAACGCATTCTTAAAGGCGGTCCGCCAACACCTTCTGATTTTGAATGTGGCGCGAAGCTCTAAAAGATTGCTCATCCCTGCTGTATGCACTATGACTGCTCTCAACGTAGTTAAAAAAGGATTTTTTCCATGCCTTATACATCCAGCTTGATTTAATTCAAGTGACTGTAAAATTGATTCATGACTTAAGCCTCGGAGCAACTATAAACGTGCTGCTTAAGCAAGAGTTCATCAGCTAAGTGCAACAGAGCGTCACTTAATGCTCATACATAATTAACCTTCGTGTTTATTGGAGCATGTTAATAAGTTCCCCGGGTTTTTTATCCTTCAGTCCCGTCATGGCGCCGACTCGTCCCGAGAAAGTGTTAAGATGGTTTTACATCAATCATGCATCAATTCTTCCGTGAAGTGTTAGTGAGTTTAATTTGTAAGACAAATTGTTTGCACAGTGTGATACTTAATGTTAACTTTCTTCCAAGAAGGAAAGGACACCAGGAAAGGTGTTGTTATGTGTTTTCCCTGGAAGCTTTACGCGGTGGAAATTGCAACCAGGGGAATTTGGTATACAAATTCGTTAGACAAGTGATTAAGATCGAACCTCGTTGCATCCGGTTGTTCGAGTGTTAGGAACTCACGTGTGGAGCGATTTTGATTTGCGTTAACCAATCACTCAGGCCGGAAGTTTGACAAAAGCCTCTTGCTAGAAAAGCTGCGAATAATCATTATTCATAGTGTAATTTAATATTTATTACAACGCCAGATTGTGCGTGCGCATTGGTTTACCACAGCGACTAAGAATTGGTTCCAAACTTGCACCCCGTTACAAACTCGCATATCCGCGTGCTGTTGTGATGGAATGAAACCGAAACCATCATGTGGGCAAAGAACAGCCGGAAAAGGAAGACCACCCCCACTAGCCACGAGGAAGACGAAAAGCAAGTGCGGCATTAATGTGTGCCATGTATGATTGACGCCTCGTGAGACCATCAGTAGTAGCAGTAGCAGGAGTAACGATAACGAGCAGAACGGGAATAAGATTGATCCTTTCCCGGCTGTGTGAGATGTACGTGTGCAAGGTGGTTGGTTTGTTGGTACGTTTGAATTTTAAGTCACCACCTTCTGGCACGGTTTTTGGTGAAGTGAAGCAGAATGCCTTTGCTGAGCTCGCTTGACGCAAGACGTGACATGGGACGCGACATTAGTCATTAATATTAATTACCTGATTAAAGTTTCAACCGTTCGGGTTGGTAGTAGTGCTTTCTTCCCACCCAGCACACCACCAACAGAGACGCGGTATGGGCAATGCAAAAGGGTAAGATGGTTGGGCAATTAAACGCTCCCGACGCATCTTGTGACGTTCCAGATGATACAGATGGGTTTCTTTTATATTTGGTTCTTGGGCTTGGGCCGACCCAATTGTGCGGCTCCGGTACTCGTTTGGTTGCGTCAATCATGGTCACATTCTTCATCTGAAGCAAAGGTGTGCAAGGATCTCTTTTACCTTTAATTTCAGCACCGTGGCGTCATAAATATGTGGCGCCATTAGGGATCGCAACATTTTATTCGGCATCCGTTTAACGAATGTCAGTGTTCGGGAACACTGAGTACAGCCCGTGTCTAGGAAGAGTAGGCACATGAATTTCATTAGAGTCAGAACCTAATAAACGTGATTATTTCTCGCTCGACTCCCCCGGGTGGGTGAGTGACTTACCCCCCAAAGAGGGTGGTGTTTGAACAAATGATGAATTTAATTATTTTTACACTTGCGAGACACGCGTGGTACTTCCGGGGACGATTTAAAGTCAGTCAGCAGGCTGGCTGGCCGACAGTACTCGAAAGTCGGTGAGGTTTGATATTTACTCATTTTTCCTGTTAGCGTAAATCTTTATGCTTACGATCGTTACCTAAACAGGGGTGTTTTGTTCCGTAAGGGTTGTTTCCGCTCCCGGGGTGCATGTGTGTGTCTACGTGTATAAGCTTATGCCGTTTTGTGTTAATGCTTTCCTTCAAAGGTATTTAGAATGGGGCGCTTTGTCAGGACAGACCGGTACCGTATGGATTATTCATGGTTCATCATTCATTCAGTAGTGCTAAGGAACCACAAAACCGGCTTTTCAAAATAGAACAAAATTACACATTTGACTGATGGGTCGAATGAATGTGTGGTCGTATCATCCCTTCGGTTAAAAAGAGGGGAGTCTGATTATTTGGCTGGCTGAAAAACACCTTAATAACCCCTAAATACGTAACATATGATGTCAACGACGTGTGCTATGAATTATAGATGTTCAAATTATAAATAGCTCCGAGAAAATCCTTTCGTTCTTCAAACCGTCACCCTTTTTGTCTGTTTGTAAGAGTGGGCTGCCCTGCTGGGCCGGTTTATGTAAGAAATCTGTGATATGTTTAACACATCTGGTTGTCGTTTTGCAAGGCTTTGCAAAGTCTCAAAGGACACGATTAATTTGATGAATATTATTGAATTATGCTCTTGTAAACATCACGGATTTCTTAAGGTTTTCAAGAGTTATATAGGAAATTGTACATAACACAGGTATATTTTTGTGTATTTAAATTAATAACTTTATGTATCATTTGTTTTAGACAGCCTTACTGTAAACTGGTTTTTCAATTTATTGTATTTGTTTATTCTTGTTTTGTTTATTTATTTGTTTATCATCAAAGTTATCGAAATTTAGATTCATTTTTTCTCATTTTTTACTTATTTTTAAAAATAATTTTTCACAGTGAAAATTTTTTTCCCAAAAACACTTATTCAAGATAAAAACTTAGAAATTTCATAGAAATTCAACTTTCCAAAGAAAAAAGGTAACAACTTCGTTTACGAAATGTGTAATAACTGTTTCGAAATCGGCAAACTGTCAACGACATCGGGATTTTAAAACAGCTTTGATATGTTTCAAGCTTATTACCTATGTTTGAAAAAAAAAACACATAAAAGCTAATTCAAAAGCTTCAAAGAACAATAACGTACACCAGGTCTTAACATTAAAAAACGAAACAAAAACGAAGCGTATTATTCGTTTGCCGTGACAATTCCATTCCTGCGTGCAAATGTAAGAGAGACATGAACCAAAGGTTGAACATTCACGACAATCACTAGAGCAACGCAGGATGAATCGCACCCGCCAGCCATTATTCGATCGCGCACAAAGTACAATTCCAAGTGTTTCGCATCCACATTTCGCACACACCCGCTTCTGAACGTGTTTCAAATGAAATGAAAAGGATCATACCACGGGTAAAATGGTTGCTCGATGCCGTTGTTCGTTTAGCTTCCGTTTTGCTGGTTTAGTAAGGGATTTGGCGTCTTTTTGCGTTCTTGCATTACACAGAACTCATTCCCGCGAGTTCCATTTTGTACTCGTGGTTGTGCTTTTTTTGTGGGAATTGTTAGCGAAATGGATCTTTTCTTTTGTGAAAGGTTTTTGTTACGCGTGAAGTTTTTTACGCCATAAGCTTGATTGCAAAATTTTGTCATAAGATGGGGAACTTTTTTATGTTGCGGAAATACACCGTGCAACTTTTGTTGGGAATGTTAAGTAAGAAATGGGAAAATAATTGAGCAGTATCTTATACATTAATATAATTTCCTAATCAATCTTACTACATCTTCGTTGTCATGCAATTTACTTACGTGTTTCTTGTTGTCCTGATACATATGACCAATATTCTCGATCACCTTGTCGTCGCTCAGATTCTCGAACGGTTGCTCGCGGGCGAAGGTTAAAATTTCCCACAGCGCAACGGCAAATGACCAGACGTCCGACTTGGACGTGAACTTGCCCTGCAATATAAGCACCAGCGCAGCATGCGTATAAGAAACGACCGAAGAAGCGGTTGATCGAAGATGTTATCCACTCACCATTAGTACGCTCTCCCAGGCCATCCACCGGATCGGCATTGGTTGTGATTGTCTTCCGGCACCTTCGAGGTGGCAGTAGTCAGCAGGATATGCTATGCGATTTATCACAGTTCCTAGTGTACAGATTTTTATCTCCAGCTGTGGTCCAACTAAGCAACTCCTGTGGATTGAGCGAGCAAGAAGAAAAAGGGAGAATGAAACATGTTTAAAAATTTGCCATAAGGAAAAGCATCACAAAACAGAAACATATATTTGAAGTATTCTAATCACAAATGGTTTTGTAAAATATTCGATTGCTTTTTAATCGATGGAGCAACAATTTGTGGGTTGTCGTTTCATTCACTAAACGGACTCATTTCCCATTCAAACGTTAGCGGCTTATGATGTGCGCGGTTTCGGAATGCTCTAATCGAGAGTTTTACGGCTTAATCGTAAATGCACGGAACCGGTTTTGTGTGGCTATGCCGCCAATTTCAACTCGTCCGGAAGGGTACTTTTCGCTTACATCCTTTTGCAGTAAATCGATCGCAGGGAAACCACCTCTGACGGACGCCAGAGTAGCGGAGGAGAGAAGGACACCGTGAAACCCTGGTTACGGAGGAGAGCTGTATAAATCAACTGCACTCCAGATTAATTATTCAACGCTGCCGACCGCCACCATAACTCATTCCCAAGGAAGTAACCGTATCAATTTCCTGCCTTGCACTCAAACCCATGGACGGGCAGCGGTACGGAACCTGCAAAATTGCTTCAGCAGCAATCCAGCTCGCTGTTCCGATTCCTGCCAATGCCGAAATGAAGCGAGGTTTGTGCCGGTCGGCATTAAGGGCCCTCGTTCATTGGTTTTAGCGAAAACCAGCTCCAGGGTCGATTACGTTTTGAAAATGTGCAATTTTATGCTCGGTTCACCGGTATCGTTCATCACCTTCCAATCGATGGGTATCTCTTGACCCTTTCCAATCCCTCTCCCACTTTCCGAGTTTCCGAGTCATGGGAAGATGTAGAGGGTTTTTACATTCCCAAAAATCACCTAATAACCACTCGTACCGTACCGGGTACGTCTGCAACAATGAACAGCACACACCGTTTATATAATAAATTAAATCCTAAATAAATAAACGCACTTATACACATCGATTCCATGCTTCAGGTTCGTACATTCCTTTGGTCAGTCCGACCACGGTACCTCGATTGGCACTGTATGCAGAATAGGTATGCCGTAATGGAACGATCAATATGAACGCATAAACTGCTGGAAAAACCATAGAGTCCGATATTCGTCATCCTTTACCCGTGCGTGAGGCGGCAAGAAAACGATGAGACGATGGTGAAGAGAAGAGGAACTTAATTTTGCAACCCAAAAATGCAACATCGTTCCGCAAACATGGTCCACTCGTCCGGTGGAAGAGAGTTTACATTTATAAATTATTGGCCCGGCTTCGGTAACGGCCGTCCTCCGTTGTTGTTTGCCACCGAACTGGGCGACTCCATCGATGTTGGCCCATTGGAATGTACACACACGGATACACGGATGTGGTAATGGTATCACAGCCAGCATAAGTGATTGTAGCAAAATTACAGTCCGTGAATGAGCGCAAATGGGCGCGAAAATATAATTCCTGACTTTCGCAAACCATTTTCGCGGAAACGTTCCCGGTCTCTGCTTCGACAAAATGGAAAGCATTATTTAATTTTGCCTCTGTTACGAAGAGGCGAAGCCGTGTCGATTTGTTACGTTTGATGATCGGAATGTGTGATCGGTATTGATGAAGTAAATGGGGAAGATAATTCCACTACTTAAGGGGCAGGATGCAAGGATATGAAACATTTGACTGTTAATCAGCTCAGACTGCACAATTCACGATGGTTAATGGTTAATTTGCTCGTTGGCGAATGGATCGTTCCTTACAAAGAAGAAGCTTACAAAGAATTATGAAAAAGAATATAAGTGTTAATAATTTTCACACATGGCGAGATCCAAATAAATGCAAACAATAAAATGTTTCATATTTAAGTACTTGAGAATCATAAAGTATCGTAAATTTTTTCCCCAATTAAGAATAAAATACAGTTTAATTATATTTTTACCAAACAAGTGAGTAATGTAATTTGTTTTGTGAGTTTTGTGGAACATAAACCAACACTATTTGCTATTATGTTCACCAACCACAAAGAGATTCCATAGTTGAGGCCCCATTTTCGGTCTTTATAATGGTCAAATGCATCATCACCCTCATACATCACCCTGCCCTACAAAAATGGAGCGACCGGCGGCCAATTCTCCTGCTCTGTTTGCATTTAATTTCGCCACTAACGATGGGTTGGCGATGGGTTTTCACCGTTCTTCTTCCGTGTCTGCCAACATTCCCTTCGCTTCATGCACTTTCAACCTTGCACCAAACAGAATGCATGGCCATAGCCAGCCTGGATCGAGGTTCCGGTGCAATATTCTTGATTGGATATTTTATTATCGCAATCTACAGGCATTGGAACGGATGAGATGATCCCCCCCAAAAACTCGACTGTTTCTCTGGTGCGGTTTTTTTTCCTTACTTCGATGTCGCTTGTATTCTTTTTCTTCAACAGCCACGATGTTGCATCGATTGTTGTGTCTCACATCTTTTCTGAAGCCACGTGGTAATGTCCATATGTGCTTCCCATTATCGATCCACCAATCCAATGGTTGGCTAAAGTAAATGGGAAGGAATGAGGGAACACACACATAAAAAACCCGAACATATCGAGCAAATTAAACTCGCAACGAACCACAGCGCACTTTGCCCGTGCCCGTACCGTTGACCTCGGAATGAATTATTAAAATAAATTATGGCAAGGTTTACGCGCACAATGTAGATTATTGAAAGTAATCAAAACAAATGATGCAAACAGTGTAAACGTATGGATTTTCTCTCTCATCGAATATTCCTGGTTTTTTTCTGCTTTTTGTGCAGGTTAAATGCTTGTGTGAGGTACTGTTTTTCATATGTAAAACGGTTACATGACAGTACGGTTACTTAAGTAAATTGATAATGCGGTTTATTTATCGTGGGGTGTAGCTCTACCTGCAAAAAAATGTGATGCAATAGAAACATAATGCACAAATTGTGCTTTTAATAAATAATTTTTTTGAAAAAATAACAAATTGAACTTATTATATGCATAAAACATTATACATAACTTATAAAGTATTAAACTACTCACTCACAAATATCATTTTTGTATATTCTTGAAATGCTTTACACCAGTGTAAATCTTTTGATTAAATTTCTGCTCAATTGATAAAAATAAAAGCCCTATTTCTGCAGGATGCAGCAAAAATTATGAGCCGCCCACTACATTGCACTCATAATCACAAGTTCCGCTGTCACGGAAACGGAAATGTTGCTGAGTTCGTGGTGGTGTAGGTGATGCTGATGCGGTTAATTGTATGTGGTACAATTGTCACATGCCAGTGTGTCGCACACTTGTTTCCCGGACATGCAGGACATTCCACTTGCATTGGAACGGTTTATCTACTCGTACCATACGCGTTTGGTGGTATATGTATGGTGTTGAAAGGTAAATACAAAGTCAAAAAAGTAGACAAATGCCACACTTCCATTTCATTCTTTTTCCCTTATATTCACATGTACAACTATTCAACGAAGTAGAGTAAATTTTCAAATTGTACCAAACTGACATTTGTCAAAATTACATTGCAGCAAAAAAAGGATTGAAAAAAGGAAATTGTTTGAATAGGGGCGAAATGGAGTCACCTTTACCCAATAAAACAATTGCTTCCCTTTCGTATGGGTGATGGTGGAAAAAATGTGTGAAAACAACAAAAAAACAATCCTTTGTCATGTTGCAAATAAATAAATTATTCAAATCCCTCACCATCATTCGGTTGTTTCGTACGAAGGGAGCAATGCGGACAACAAAGTGGTTTGAAAAAAACAACAACAAATACAACAAAAAAGCAGAAAGCTTCCACACACAAAAAAGCTTCCACAAGTGGGTGGACCAACGTGTGTGGGGTGTTTTCGATTGGAAAGTGGTTTTGGCTCGACAGGAAATGAGGATGGCGTTGAAAAGTGACCGAATGTCCGTCATTCCGTTTTTCCTTGCTGGTCATTCAATGGTGTTTTTGAATTATGGAATGAGTTGTGTAAGCAGGCGCGATAGTATATGAACATTGGCTCACAGGCAAATTCACTATTTCATGTTGGGCAGAAGTGGAAAAAGCCAACCAGAATGCATTATATAGCTTCAAGTATTACATATAATTCTATTTGATAGTACAGGAAAATTGCAAAAATTATAAAATTACGCAACTATATTATGCAAAAGTTTAACTTATTATTGTAAAATGTAAAATATAAAAATTAATAAAATTTAATTATACCTGGTCGATAAATAAGAGAAAATTTTGTTTTCTTTTCCTAGGGCTTGGAGTAATTGATTTTAACACAAAAAATTATTTACACTTAGTGGTATCATTTAATATTTCGAAAGTAACAAAAGATACTTCAGAAGTAATTGGACCTGCCAGGAACATATTAAAACTGTTACCTATTTGCAGGAAATTTGTACAGAAAGGACTTCCAACGAAACCAATCAATAATAGTGTCATTAAACAAAAAATCGCATTCGTCACTCACTCGTCAACAGGTTGCCACTAGAGCAGAGCATTATGCATGTTCGGAAAAATAAAATTGCATTTTTCACATTAATCCAGTAGGGTGAATGTATGATGCACTCGTTAGGCAGTCGGTCAAGATGGACATATGGAAAGCATAACAATACACGCGGATCGATGCAACTTCAAACGAATGTATTGTGTGAAGTGATCGGAGCCTGTTGAATGAATTTACACATTAATTCGCAAAGCAACGAATTGCAATATGGAAGGATTATTGCAGTTCTTTCACTCTCTATCTCCCTCCCTCCCTATCTCTTTGATGGTTTTGTTTCCTCGTGTGATGAGATGCTTCCATTTGTTGCTTTTATTCTGTGTGGAACAATATGTTCCCTGCAAGCAACAGTTGAAAGCTGGCTGGACAGGTGAAGTAACCCCCGGAAAGGTAAATATGCACCATGCACTTGCTTGGAGAACGAAAAAATTAGCTGCATCTGGTACGAATGGAGGCGTAAATTAAATAAAAAGCCAATGGGCTAAATAATAATAACGCCTCTCGTTCGGGTGACACTTTAAGGGAAGCGTGGAAAATCGCTTAACAATTGTGTGAGCGGTTGATTGATCAGTAGAATGGAGGTGATGGTACTTTGGGCAAACATTGTCTCCCACATTCCCACGTCCTGTTTTATGAAAACAGAAAACAGACAGTCGATTTTGTTGGGGGTAGAAAATTGAGTTACAGTCGACATTGCAGCAGTGGACATCAAACTGTCCCCGGCAGGGTTGTGTGACGTTGCATCAACACTCGCAGCATGACAGTGATGGATGAAGTGGTCGAACAAATACCCGAAAGCCACATTTAATTCGCGCGCTCGTTCGTCCGGCCAGGGGAAGTGTGTAATTGATCGGAAAACTGAAAGCGACAGACTCATCTTCTCAGCCGCTAGGATGCTGCTGTCAATAGCAACACCTGAGCCAAAGCAGGTGTGCCTCTAATTTATGGCACAATCGTTAAAGCTTCTCTCGTTCACGTGTTTAAATATTGCAAATTTCTGCGTTTTTTTATATGTTACCACCTCGTACTCATATGCTCCGTCTCTAATCTTGTACACAAAAGGTGTGTTTGTAGTGTTCTGCTGTTGCTGCTACCGACCAACCACTAAGATATCAACGGGCCGATTTTGTGCCCGGGCCGTGCAGTTGTGGTGTGGTAAGTGTCATAAATTTGAGGCTTTACGTCTTCGTTCTAATCTGCGCTTAAGACCTCACAGTTGCGGAACGGAAGGATACCCGTACGTGCGAGGGATTTGTCAAGGGCATCCGTTAAGCCGTGGTTGCAAAGAATTATCGTCGAAGCATTATCGTAAGCAGCGTTATGGTCACTTATGGGCATTAAGGTACGATTTGCTATCGATGGCGGGTCGAAATTGCTTGCTACGGAGAAGCGGAACATGCTTTTTTAATGACGCTACTGTGCGCGGATGCGGATTGGAGCGGCCATTCGGTAGAGTTATGAATCAAATATTGGTTGGTTTTAGGAGCTTATTTGTGTTTGTTTTGCATATCGTATATTAAGGTTTGTGTAAAAATTAGAAACATTAGTCTTATATTTTGTACTCCATAGTTTAAGAGTAAAATATTAAAAGAGATAAAACCCCACGCTCAATAGGCAACAAAGGACTAGTACATGTGCATGCGTACTAGTGATTACATATTTTATCCCTTACGTGGCCAGTTATTTACACTCGTCATTACAATGTCCGTGGGGTACACGAAATGGTCATCTCGTGAGCACTTCAACTCAATTATTCCATGTACCGTAAAAGGGGGGGGCACCGAAAGAGTACTGTTATTAGTTATCGTTTATTATGCTGCCCCGAAAGGTGTGGGATTATTTAGGTTCGCTTTTCTGCAAAAGATATGGTAACACCACCTACAATGTGTAGTGTTTTGGGGGTTGAAATATCCATCTCGGAAGTGCCGGCTGTTGTTTTTTTTTCTTTCGTTTTGACTCGTCCAACAAATATCCCTTTAATGACCGAACCAGTAGGTTTAGGATTTAATTTATACGCATGGTGTGCTGTATTCCGAGGGAATAACACATAAAAATGAAGCTTTTCATGTAATTTGATGATTGTCAAAAGGATGTTGCGTTTCGTGCGGTGCGAACAATTTGAAGGAAAGAGAGAAATAAACTGCCAGAAAATTTAATCTCTTTCAGCTTTGCATTGGTTTTTTTTCTTCGTTTGGCAGAATTATGATCGACCTGCCTATTATTACGCGGATCTTGATCCACAGCGAAATGGATCGAAATGGGCGTCAAATTTGAATTTTATTGCAACGGCAAACGGGAAGGTTAAGGGTGTAGCATTTTTATGCTGATAGCGCACAGGTTTTGACCTTCCATTGCGGTCTAAATTGCCGGTGCCAATCCATTGAAATCAACGCACACCCTCCTTGGCGGCATGTTTCGGTAGACGGTGGTATTATTTTTGTTGGGTGGATGATTTTTATTTGTTTTTGGATTTATGATTGCTTGGCACGGCATCGCTACAGGATACAGGATACCCCCATCTAACCTCACGGTGTTGTTAGTTTGTTTCGAAACTATACAAGTGTAGATAAAATTGCGGCATGAAGCAATTTATTCAGTAACAAACGGAGGGATGCATAAAGGCACTGGTAAGCGCACTGTACTAATGAATAATGCCGTCTGTGACTGTGGCTGACAGCACTTGTCGCTAGGATGTCAGCGATTGTTGTTGTGTGGTTTATTTCTAGTCTCAAGTGCTGGCCATCTAAATTATTGTTTTGATACTACGCAAAACCCTGTCTGCTGTGGGATGTAAAAGCATCTGCAATAATGCGAATTATTTGTGCGCCTAAGTAAAACTAATAATGGCAATTTAACATGCAATATTTGAAAAAGGAAGAAAGAAAGTGATAAATTTATGATAAGAACAAAATAAGCTGTTTGTGGTTTAGTTAAAAAAGATGTCAAAACTGAAATTCATAATATTAACTATACTAAATAATAACCAAACGATTTATCCCCAAACGTTTTAAAAATCGAAAGTGATTTTAATGTCATTACGAATCTGTAAATATAAAATATATTCAATTGATAAAAATAATTCCTTATAAATCAAGATACAAATAATGAGAAAAACCTCTTATGTTATTTAACAGAAATATTATCTACGGATAAAACCCAAATGTTTTTTTTCAGATATATAAAGTTCTTCGAATATTTCCATTAATAAAAGGAAAAAATTATTTTACAAAATATGAAACTGCTATTGATTAATTATCAACAAAATCTATTTACATAACTTTTGCAGCAAATTGCACTTAAGTGTAATTTAACATCCTAAAAGTGGTTAGAAAATAATTTCCAATCTTCCATGTGCTAACAAATTAATTTTTAAATGTTCTTAAAACATTTTTACATTGCCTGGCCCACCCCTACAACTCGCTTAACTGCAGGTTGCGGATTTTTTTTTGTCATTTCCCAATTTTTTTTTTGATTTCTGTTTTTTTGCCACAGCCCATTCTTTTGATTTATCACGCCGCTGAAAGCAACATTCATTTCTCGTCTGTCGTCGGAAGTTTTCCATTCTTTCCACTTTCACCAAATTCACCCGCTCCGAGAATTATGATTATTTTCCGACCGTTTCTGTTCCCCCCCACGACGCCCAATGGACGCGCGACCCTCGATCGAACTATGGGATTCCATCTTCAACGTGCCACCATCAGCTTTTCCACCGCGATGCCGCGGTTGTCAGGTGACGAGATGAATGGACCTCATTATGTGAGCATCCAGTTCGTTCAAGAAGGTGTTGCTGAAGCGCAAAAAAAAGTCGGAGAGGCCATCATTATGCAATCTGTTGACTTGAAGAGAATGGTGGCAGTGAAGCATTAAAAAAGGGAACCATCCCTTAAAATCCTTTGCATGGTAGCATTATTTTTTTGGTTTTTGTTTTGCTTCTGTTACATCCCCTTTTACACTAGGTGTTGGAATGGATATTCGTCGCCTTTTTTTGACCACTCTAGCTGGAAAACACCTTTTCACCGATTCCACCTGTTCTGGGTGTGTGAAGAGCGCGCGAGAGGGTGACTTTCGCTTGAAGGTGGGAAAAGTAGATAATATTTGCTTTATTTCTACCAACACCACACAGCGCCACTGTGTTGGGCTTCATCATTCCGAGAGCTTTTACCGCCCTCGGTAATGATTATGATAGTGATTTATTTCCGTCGACTCAGTTTCAGCCGGGTCCACGCTGCTCTCTCTTTCTCTTTCTTTCTCCCACGATGGGTGTTCATTTATCAGCGCCTGGTAGGTGGTAAATAAAATTGGAAAATTTTTCACCATTTCACTTTCCGCTGGCCCCGCTGGTAAATCCGTAGGTGATCATCTTGCCACTTTTTGCCCGTGACAGACTAACGGTCGACCGCCGCCCAAGTGTGTCTGTGTCTGAGAACGCTTCTCCCTTGAATCGTATCGGAAACCCACCGTGGACCAAAGCGAGGACTTCTTCACTAGTTTGCGATTGATAACCGACTCACTTGGGTTCAAACCATACCAGAAGCTGTTTTCGCAGCACCCAGAACCACTCGGTTCTCACTCTAGTTGGACACGACGGTGTGAAAAGTGCATTAGCAAATCATTTGAATAAATAATAGAGTTTGTGCAAAGCGGAATCCATTAGCCCTCGGGGTGCACAACGCCCGGTACCAATGGAAAGATTACCCAAGTCCCGTACCCGTCCGTACAGACCCTTTCCATCCTCCAGACCCGATAGATGGAGATGGGATCTACCTTTTAGGATCCGGCGAAGGCCCTTTTAAGTTGATTCCCAGAAACGGGGCCAATGGGTGCCGGTTGGACGTACGAAACCGTTTAGTAAATCGACACGAAAACGGAAAAGAAAATTGTATGCAAACGACACAAAAATGTAGCAAATCTTTGCCGAATCCTTTTTAACTTCCACTAGGGGTTTGTTTGTTTTTCACCCGGAATTTGAAGGACTGTTTGGACGCGGTGGGAGGAAAAACAAGCCAATCGAGAACAAAGTAGTAGCTCCACGGTGGAGATCTAAATGAATCTCCACTTTCGCAGGGAAGCTGTACGCGATTTGTGCATTTTCCGGAGTTCTAATGCATGTAGTGCAAGAAGAGCTTGTGACGATCTTGGTGGAAGTACTGTTCGTGAACTCGATATGATTCAAATTAGACGTAACTCAATCTTGAAATAAACAAGCTCTATCGCTTCGTTTTCGCACAATCACGGGCAGATAACTTCCACGGTGGAAGGAGTTTTACTTCGCAGCAGATTACATTTCAAAGCTTATTTTGAGCTGGATGCAATTGTTGGAAAACTAATCCACAAACAAATGTCAGACTGTATTGAAGCAACTATTGACTTACCTTGTCGCTAGGTCACGGTGTACTACATTCATCTGTTCTAGGTATTTCATTCCGGATGCTATTTGAGTGGCGATGTAAATTAAACACCCGTAACTGGAATGAAACAAATTAAAAACGGGAATGAAGAAATTGCTATTAAAAAGTTGATAATTGTAATAAGATAACAAACAACGAAAAAAAAACACATTAGAAAATACTTAAAGCTTCAAGTGTTTTAAACACTCTTATCGTAACAGAAACACATTTTCCTAGTACTCGCGTTTGGTTTTTCTCTACTCGAGCGAAAGCTTCCTGCAAGTCCACTTCAACACTCAATGAAACGATTTATTCGTGGTGCGGCAAAGTGCAATTCTACGGAATACCGCCAAGCTTATGTTGTGTTAATGCCGATTCACAAGCCTCTACTTTATCACACGTTCAAAAACCTTCCCAGAGGCTAACGGGGTTTGAAAAAGCACAGCACACAAAAACATATCTTACAGTATTCCCACCGCTAACACCAACCGATAACCCGCACTGGGGAACTATCCATTGTCATAACACCATTGCATTTCACGTTGGTAGGAATAAAAGGAGAGAAAAAAAAACAACAACAACCCCGAAGTGCAACTGTAAATTACTTAAAGCAGTTAGTCGCATGCACACGCTCGGTCTGCGAATAAAATCGGCAGCCACAGGCATAAAGCGAAAACACTCGGCTGAAAAAAAAAAAACTCCAATCCTCGACACAGTTTCGCCACACTGAAGTGGTCATTAAGCCCGGGGAGTGTGGTTTGCGTTTGCTGCAAAAGGAATCCGTGGTGCAAAAATCCTTAAATTTATAAACTTAATTTCCCATCGGACGGGGTACAGTAGATGATGAGTCCTTGCACGAGGAAGCTGGAAAATGTTGCATTCGTGGTTGAGTTTATCGAAATGCACTGGCAACATGGCACTGGCTCTCTATTCGGTGGAGCAATCGTGGGAATGTGCACGGAAGTGACGTAACCTGGTGGCCTAAAGAAATCCTTTCCGACCGAATGCATGCAGCAGAAGGGTCGGTAAAACCTTGTCGAGCGTGTTTTGTGTATGGCGTTGAAGCGAAGCCGTGAACCGGTCATGGACAAATAAACACTACCATATGAATCGTATGTTGGACCTTGAAATGGTGTTTCGCTAGCGGGAGGCAACGTATATGCGAAAGCGTTCCGATATGGTAGGTCACTTCTATCAACTATGAGCACGTGGATAAGCCCGTGTCGGGTCGGATCGAGAAAGTCACTCTCGTTGGCAGATGCAACGACGTCGCTGAATGCTTAGCTGCTGCACCATGTGGATGGAGATAAAATTTCGTGTCAACTCTTGCCCAGTTGTCCGGTAATATTATAATACCATCTTTCTCTCTCTCTGTCTCTGTCACTCTATCTCTTTCTCTCTTTATGGCAATCAAATTGGCAACCACCGTCCGAAGAATGTGGTTTTGTGGTAGCTGTTTCTTCCTTATCTGCCGACGTACCAACCCCAACCTGCCAGGATCAACACGGAAATACTGCACCAGACAGGTCCTGGTTCTGGACCGTGTGCCTGTCGTCTTGCCGCCTGACTGCACTGGTTGCCATCTTCCTGTGCAACCTTGCGGTGTAGCTATCAATTATTAATCTTACAACGATAATGCACAATGCTACCGATGATGATGGTGACGGGTTTTGTTTCGACTTCTGCATCGGATCCACAGCACTAAAGCGGTTGGTAGCGGAAGCACCGAATAACGAAATAAGTCACGCAGCTATCGCCGGAGAAAAGGGATCGTCTGAGAGTGTCATCACAGCGATAAGATGTGACAGACGGGATGGACGGGTTAGACTCTTCGTGATGACTGCGCTCCTGTTCGGTCCCACCATAACAAGTCTGGGATGAGCTTTCGCGTGTGGTTTGCCGGAGGCTTTCTGTGCAACCAAGCGTCAAGCTAGCTAGCCGGGAGTACGGGTGTGCGGGATGTAGACGTGGACACGTCTATCAACCCGGCGGGTTTTACTCGGTGAGACTGATGACGGTGAGCGGATCAGCGATAATAACCCTGCACCATGCACCGAAAGCTAGGCGTTTGATTAAGTAACCGAGCTGCTACTGCTGAGTTCGTACAATAAGCGGTCGATGGGATGGTGATTTTACTTTGAAACATGCTGGACATAATGCGCTTCGTTGTGGGGAAGGCGGACAAATCAAAAGGCATGGTTTCATCGTCCTGACGGAACCTTCTTTGTCTGCACTTTATCTAATCAGTTTGAACGGTGAAAGGATGTATTCGAGTGGAATTAAATATAAAATATAGATAACAATAAGACAATCTTTGTATTTTAATTTGTTATCTGTGAACAAGCATTCTGTTACGATTCAATACGAAAGCGTGCACTCACAAGAGTTACATTACAGGTATCAACCAAGTTAACTCACCTCAAGGAATTGTGCTGCACCAGCGAACCTGTTTCCGCTGTATGCTCCTGCAGGAACTGGTTCAGGTCGGTACTGAACTTGTAGTCGAGCACGATGCAGATCGGTTCATCCTTCAGGCATGCTCCGAGCAGCTTCACAATGTTCGAATCATTCAGTCGGCTAAGCTGCTTCGCCTTCGAGCGGAACTCCTTCTTCATGTGATCCGATGCACCTGGCCGTAGCGTCGAAACAGCAACAAGATTAGAGCTGAAAAGTAGTAAGAAATAAAATGTTTTAACTGTCGTACCGCGGTTCGATGAAAAAAATGTGATTTTTGCGATGTAAAATCTTTGTGATGCAGTTGTAAACAATATTTTAAGTCGACAAAATGCCCAAACCTTGTATTAAAACTTTCAAACGTTCTTCACAACACGAAAAAAAAAGGAATTTCCCCGTAAAGAACCGATTTTCCACCAAGATGAATCTCCACCGCCACGAACCATCGTTTCAATATGCAACGGCATTGAACCTAGTGAAAGTGCTTCACGAAAAGTACACTCTATCTCGTCCGGTTCTGGTCACCAACAAACAAAAAAAAAATTGAAACGAACTCGATTTGAATTCTTAAGCTTACTTCCGGCGAAACGAAACGATACCGAGCAGATTGGACTGGATCGTACGACTAGGTTATCAAAACTTCCCAGCTTGGGTGTGGGTGTGTCTGGGTCGTTTGGTAAAACAGAACTCATAATTGTTGGAGGAGTTCCTATCCACCAGCTCCTGACATGCGGACAATACGGACAAGTGTCTGCAACGATGAGAAATTGAAATCCATAAGCTGGAGAGGAGCTTGTTTTTTGGTTTGTCTTTTAGTTCGGCACAGTGGTTCAGAGCTTTTGCATCGTTAAACGGAAACATTCACAATATTGTACATATTTATGTATTCCGAAGCAAGTCAACAAGATCCGGCAAAATAAAATGTAACAAACTGTGCGCGGCTTATCCTTCTATAATCTACATTTAAATATTTTAATAACGAAAAAAGTAATCATCACACAACAGGCAATGAAATTTAAATGACACACTGTACGGAAAAAAACCAGCTGGCTCATCTAGTACCATGACCACACAACCGAGCTGGACATCTACTCGCAAAAGTGCAGAGTCCCAGGTTTGCTGTTTGGACGACACCACCCACTTTCTCATTTTGCGGTTGCTTTCCCAGGGACAGTTGGCCCGAACCGTTGTAAACAAGTCGAGTTGATATTTAAAATGCAGAACCTTTTCACCGTACCCAGACAAAATGGGGGATCACCTTCCACGGATTGGGAAAAGGGTCCAAACGTTCTGGGCATTCCGTTTATTCGTCGTTCGTACGCTGTAAGCTCGAGTTGTTCATGTCCGGTCTTAACTCCCTCCCTGTTGCAAGCCGGGGTAGGTACATGGCCACATTGGATTGGAATGGCTTGCAAGCTTGCAAGCGAAACCGTGCCAAATCCTTCCAGGCAGGACATACATCCAGCAATCCGCACGGCAGTCATTTCGATGTTCTTGTAGCTTGTCCCAGCACCATCGCAACGACATCGTCACCGTCCTAGTCGTCGATGTCGTTGTGGGACTTTTCGGACGGACGTTTGCGAAGTTTTGTGCCTCTTTTATTCATCAGGATACACCCGGGTCGTTCGTTCGCGGCACTGCACCAAGTTGCCCTCGTCGGGTTGTAGTAGTTGTGCAGTGCAGGTTCGTCCGATTTGCGCTCGTACTCGGGTTCTATGGCTCGAGTTGATTCGTGGTAGAAGTGCCCGAATGCAACTCTCGAAGCTTTCTAACACACAGTACTTACACTGGACACAGTGGGTGCTGTTTAAGGACAGAGTGCCGCTGCACTTCCAGGATATCGTTTGTCGGTGCTTGCAAAATGCAAACGACCAACTTCAGTTCAGGACACTGCTTCCACTACCTCTTTTGCCCTCAACCAACCAATATTCCCGGAGTCCGGATGGTGGTTGGTGTTGGTTGTCAAAAAGGGAGTTGCACACACAAAAAAATGGGAAGAAGACAAAAACGAAAAACTTCCGCTTGGAGAAAGTTTTACTATGGCGCACGCCTTCTCGATCCACGGTACCATCCCCAGTTGGCTGTACTGCTTTAGTTGAACGGTTTTAAATATTTATTTAATTTACTTGTTATAACGACGAAACGCAACCCGAACTATGTTTGCATTTCGTTTCGCAAAAACCTCGTTTCTTACTCCTCCTTTCCCTCCTCCTTTCTAGATGAGCCATGGTGGATTGGCACGAGAGATTGAGCTTATTTTATTCACCCACATCCCTGCTGCCAAGTGACGGCGTACGATACTGTCAAAGTTTTGTGAAATGCTCGGGACGGGTTTAGTTAATGCTGGCCGCTTGCACTTTGCCACATCACCTACCCGGTAACGAACAGATGTGGAGTTTTAAATTACACATGTACTCCCGGACGGAAGGCGGGGTGCAGGATAATCGAGTAATAATTTGCAACAACGCGAACCCTTCAAAACCCGACCTTATGCGGGAGACCTTTGTTTCATCCACCTCGTAACATACACACACATACTCAGCGGCAAGCGGGAAAACTTTTCAATTAATCGTTTCGCTTCACTACCGGTACGGTTTGTAACGTATTCGTTGCAAGCGCCTAAAGTTAGACTAGTGCCTGTTTTGAATAATGCATGATGCAGGGCACATGCACATGCACGGTAGCCATATTCTCTCACCTGTATCCTTTCGTCTCGCACAGATGCAGTTCACCGAACGCACCGCAGCCCAGTTTCTCCACTATCACCAGCTTATCGCGCGGGTACTCGCTGAGCTGGAGATCGTCATCGGACACGCCAAGATCCAGATCGCTGTAGGCGTTCAGTTGCTGCTGCTGCTGATTCTGCTGCTGCTGGTTCGATGGTGTCGTTGGCGTTGTGGACGATTTGCAGATGGCCGTGGCAGCGTAATACTTCTCCGGCGGCGGTGGCACTGGTGGTGGCTTCGGGAAGATGTTGTTCAACGTTGGTGGCGTCAACCGCACGCTCACATAACCGCCGGGAATCTTCGGTATGAGGTCCTGCATGTGCGGCACAGCATACTCCTGGCACACGATATCGGGAACATCTGCACAATAGAGACAACAACAAGTGAGGTAAGTGAGTGCGGGTTTGTGCAAAATATGTTTCGAATGGAAAGTGCATCCTTCCTCGATGGTGTACCGGCTGGTGTAAGGATAAACATTAATCTGGCTCACTCGGCTTCTCCGTACCCAAGCATTCGACCCGTTCCCTGAGTTTATTAGACACAAGCTTACATCCCGTCGTAATAGGCAGTAGCAACTTTCACTCGCGTACACCACAGAAACAAGAGACACCAGAGACTCCCCAAATGCTTGCACTCCTCACACAGGACTTGCTTGTAGATATTCTCTATCAGTGTGGATAATAATTACGGACACAAGGACACGAACGCTCGCTGCAGCACAAAACCGATCGAGGATCGAGACGGTCAGCATAAACTTTTCCCTCTTCCTACATAATGCTGCTACTGACCCATTATGCACAAAGGTAGACACTTCTGGTTGGTGGAATCTAATGGAACCAAACAAAAAAAAACTCCTTCGCTCGATTGCGGAAGCTTCATGCTGAGCAAATTTGTGCTCGAATGCATTCCCCGACATACATAGTGCAGCGGAACCCGGTGGCGGGACAAATAGAAACATTAAAATATTAAATGGTATTATCATAAATTTCTATTAATATCATTCTTTTTGCCCGGCCGGTACTATGGCACAATAGCCATTTTGTGGCCATTTGTGGTTCACACTTTACTTCACCTCTGGTTTGGATTATCGTTGGAAAAATCGTTTCCAAATGGAAGGGAAAGAAACGTGAAGTGTGACGATTCCCAGCGTAGAAGATCCATTCGTCTGTGTTCCACAGTTACTTGCTAGACGTAACGTTAGGGTAGTACAATTACTTGGTTTTGGAATTCAATTTTCCTCGAGATAGAAGAAAAGTGTATGTGCAAAAAGGAGGGAAACTTTCAGTTTGTTTTTCTCGGAGCAATGCCTTACTGCGAACGAAATTGCATAAAAAGGAAGCGATTGGTTGTAGGTTTCTTTATTTCTGCACCAGACGAAGGTTTGTGGGAATAAAGAGAGAACACTGCACCCAGAATAGTACCTTAGTTCCGGTGACTAACGCGAACACCCAACAGCAAGAGAAGCAAACAGTTTGTACCATTATTGCTGCAATTGCAAATAAAATTTTATGTGCATGTTGTCATTTCCAATTTCGCTCAAAGCATCGAAACACACGGAAGGGAACTAAAGTCCTTCAACTTCTGCTGCACTATGGTTGGCTATGGTGATGTAGAAGGGCGCCATGTGTGTGTGTGTGAGAGGGAGGAAAATAAACGCTTGCGTCCTTTACCGTGCACTTCACGCAAACGGCACGACAAGCGCAAGGGGATGACATGATGGGTTAATGCAAAATCAGCAATACCAATGCTAAGCATTCCAGCGGTTTGTGTTCGGGATTTTACATCCCAAACCGTACCGTACACTTACAAGTAAGAGGAAAACAGCAGCAAGACAAATACATGGGATGCCCTTCCGCTAACCGGTGCGGGGAAACAAACAATCTTCGCGGTTCGCCGGCGAAAACGGAAATCGTAACCGCGTACGGGACCGCGATCATGCTCTCAAGGAGAAATGCAATCGATTGGAAAGGTACATAACAGGGTAACCGATTGGATATGCTTTCAAGCGGGCAAAGTGTTTCGGTTATGCACTTCAATCGGATCGAAACGGGGTGATGTATGTACGCGCTTCAGTTGGCATGCATTTTGCATGCGAACTGGCAGATAAGGCCACTGGTACTATGGTTATACGTGGAATAGCACACTCGCGAACAAATATTCTAAACGATCATCGTTTTTTTTGTGGGGGGATTTGAATTGAAAACAAGACGTTTTGATTTAATTTAAGCTTATTAGCAATTTTGAACACCTTCTACCACATGAACTGTGCTCGTAAAAGAAATAAAACAAATTTTATGTACATGTCAGACAGTAACGATACAAACAGTAATGGTCAAATTGCGAATCAAAAAACATGTTCCGTTTTTCCTTCCCATGTCTCACGCAGAGGGAAGTAAACATCGACAATATTACATCTTACACCCGAACCAACCCGGTCCAACCACATCGACATCAGATCGCCAAAACAGAATCTGTCGATCCTAGGAGCTGACCTAAGCGACCATCCACCGTACTTCACCTTTATCGGGTCGTATTCACCCGCAGAAACATCGGAAATAAATGTTCCCTCAATTGACACACACCGGCCCACACAGCCATACGTGCTAAGTGGTTCTAAATGATTTCAGCCGTAAAGCCCGTAAAGGTCCCCACACACACACACACACACGCCCTTGAAGTGTCGGTTTCGGGTTTCTTCTCAGGGGTTTTTTTTCATCGCTCCGGATAACAACATCTTTATGATGCAGTTTTCCGGAGAAGTGTGTTCCACTTCTACACCGCATCATTTGGTCGATTATGTGGGTGGGTGGAGAAGGTGCAGCTAGTGGGGTGGGGAATGTCGTTTTCTTCATGTCGAAGTTGGAACCACCTTACCTCCAGGCTCCTTCTCCCCAAAAGCCATTTACACCCAATGGAATGAGCACGGTCTAAAGGACCAACACCAGCATATTCAGCCATCTTCAAGGAGAAGAAACTGTTTTCCTCAAGCATCCAGCGAGTAGTACTCGGGGATGACTTTTGGGGAGGGGTTTGAACTGGATTTTTTTCTTCCTCCACCAAGATTCGTCCTTTTTTTTATTGACGAATCAATTTTCCATTCTTCTACTTAATGCTGCGGGCGAGACCAGGTTTAGACATCTGCACCAGTCTTCTGAAAGGCGATAAAGACTTTGAATGTTAGGCGGATGTGATGTGATGTCCTTTTTCGGCATGTAACAAGCGCCACCGGGATGTTGTTTTTTGGGATGGGAAAAGAGAAAAAAAGCAGCGCAAAAAAAGGTGTGCGACAGATATTCCATCATAAATATGCATAAGGGGTGAAAACAATTTATCGACTATGGTGTCGTCCCGACCACCGGCAGAAAAGGAGTCACGGATGAGGGTTTTTGGGGGATGACTTTTGATCCGTTACGAAGATTCATAAATTCGACGAGCGCTATTTTTGCTTCACCACACATACACACACGTCCATCCACTCGTTCGGTTTTTATGTTCACGGTGTAACATTTATCTTTTTATGCTACTTGTAGGTAATGGCCTGCGGAGATGGCTTCCGACCTGCAGGAGCTTTCGACTTTTTGTAAGGTTGTCGCGGATCGATACGATAAGGGATGTTGATGAGGAGCTGTACGATGACGACTACGACGACGACGACGACGACGATGATGATGATGATGGTTGCGATAGCAAGCATACGATCGTTTCGACAGGCAATGAATAAATTAGTTCTGCACGTCTTCTTTGACAGCGTACTACGAGAGAGTCGACTACATCCGGGCTAAGAAAATGGTCCATAATCTCGAAGCGCGTAGTTGAAGGAGCTCCCTTCATCGGCATCATGTGGGGAAGACGCTTTTTCATTAATTTTATCGTCACCGACAAAGTATTTATGAGCATCGAGTGGATTATCACCGCTTGTAAAGCATTTATCGCTCCTGTTGCATTCGGTCGCTGACTAATGCAAGCAGTCACAGCTAGCATCCTTACAGGGCACACCATCATCTTAGTGACATCCACATTGAAGCAATCAGAATTCACGCACATACCACACTTGACCGTTGCGTGGATGTGTGTTGCGTGTTGAAGATGGCGTAATTATTCACGTATCTAAATGTTTTCCGATCAAACTGTGGGTGTGTGGGTGTGCATGTGGTTCACAATTAAGCCCATCGTGCACCGACGAACGTGTGCCTCACATTGTAGCTTAATTTAATTTGAGTCCCACTTCCCACAGTATCCGGACCTAGCGCGGAGGGGTAAAGTATTTGCTGCATTCTCGCCAGCCGTTTTGCAAAGTGTTTTGCTGCATCAAGTGTAATTATGGACACCGGCATGACCTGGCAGATGAGGGGATGCAGAGAGCCAGAGAGAGCGAACTAACCGCAGGGACTAATTCCCGTTCCCATAGCCGTTTGCAGATGGAACATTGCTTACCTGTATAGTCCGGGGTGATGTGATGGCGCTGCATGTCGCTCATCGAGCATCCGCTGGCGGCACTGGTGTACATATTTACATTGAACGGTTCGTGATAGAGGCTGCTCTTATCAATCGATTCATTATCGTCTATCGATACCTGCGAAGAGAAACGGGAAAGTAGTCAGCACAGCAGCAGACAACGAGGGAAGAAGAGTGTTACGCGTGGCCGGAAGGGTGTGCGGATTCAAATGGATAAGTTTTAAACTGTCCCGGGAATAGATACATCCTGCAGGAACATACCGACAGTAGAGCTTTCTGCTACCGTACTTGGGAGATGATTTAGCTCACACCAAACCGGTGCACTCGAGTTCTAGTTAACCGAGGCACACTACTAGAAGCAAATGCATGCAAATAGTTACCAGCAAATAGTTCGATCGGCTACGAGATCAGAGCGTCCGCAGGGAGTGCCGACGAGAAAATGCATCCCAATCAGTAGAAGAGAGCTAAAACTTTAACAAGTAGCAGCTAGCTCGGTACGACTTTTCTGTGTTATTGGAAAAGTTACCGTAGTTTGAGGAGGTGGTTTTGCTGACGTAGCCAAGTTCGTGTAAGGTACGATTAATTTTGCCTCAAAAGCTTACACTCACACCGGTGATTGAGGGTGGTTTGTTGAAATCGAGCAAACGTTAAACAGTTTAGAATGTATTGAAGAGTACATTAATCGTTATCTGTATTTTTCTGCGAGATTAGTGAGAGATTGATTGGTTCTGAGCGTTTTTGTATATTGTGATAGGCAGTTAAATTATAATTTATCAATATAATAAGTATGAGTTGCTTTAAGCATAATTCATTGGCAGTTAATTTAAAGCAATTTACTATTCCGTGAAGAACAAATTGTAATGCTTCAGAAACAAATAAATCAATTCTATTTAATTTGTCCACTTAAGGAGACACTTCTAGGAAGGTTGTTTAAAACAAAATCTCTTTTCATTATATTTTTGCGCTAGAATAAATATTCCTCAACCCATCATCATTAGCGGACACTTATCGTAACGTTCACAACTCTTCACCCGGTTTGCGATCACGCACAAGCAAATGAAAGAAAGAAAAAGAGCAAGTGAGCTGATAATTACCTTGAAATTGCTGTTCAGACGCTTATCGATGCCCAAACTGTCGGTATGCAAATTATGCTGAAGCGCATCGAGCACTGCCGCCGTCCGGGTGCGCTTGTTCTTGGCCACGATGAACATGATGATGACGATCAGCAGCAGTATGATGGTCGTCAGGACCGCTATCACGACACCGATGAAGTGTGGCTCCGGTTCTTGGTCGATCGGTTTCGGTGAGATGACTGCAGGGTTTTTGGTTGGAAGTAGGAAACGAAAAAAAAAGGAAGGAGGGAAGCAAATCGTAAGTAATTGTAAGAAAAATTACCGACCAAACTGTCAGAAGCTAATGGACGAATCAATTCACTACGGGGTCCATCCTTTCGCATCTTTAATTAGCGTCTTTAGCATTCGTGCCGTCTTCAGGTGAGATGCTGACGATGTACCGTTGAAATGGGCAGGTTGTCTACTTGGCAAGAGATAGCTTAAGAATATAAAGCACTTTGCGAACTTCAAGGAGCTGTTTTATGGTTGAAATTAATTTAAATTGCAAATACCATATAATCGCCACTAAGCGATCTTGATTCAGCTCTCGATAGTAAGTAGTAAGTATTACAAGCAGCTGGTACTGGCAGAACATGCGGGTCGCAAGACCGACCACTAATCGATGACAAGCGGGATGACAAGCCGGTTTTTTTCACTGGCGCCTGTTGTTGTCATGAAAGGATTACATCTTAAGAGGATGTATTTACGATGCTTCTTAAATCATCGTTGACAGTGTGGAATGTCGCTTATGGAGAAAAATATCAAGACAACAATCTGCGAAGATCAGACAGGTGTTTGCAATTCTTTGCCAAACGTGTCGTAAATGTTTCTCCTAATGAGACAATTCGGTATTAAAATGAAAGGCGCAAAGTATAAAAAAAGAACTTCAATTCTGTCACCAAACTGATCACTATCAAGTAGTTGAGGATGTTCTTTTTTTTGGCGCCTGGAGCAGATTCGTTTGCTATAATTATGCTTCGGATCGTGCTCCGGATCTCGAGTAAAACCCTGATTCACATACGTTTGATTGCTGATGGTTTACGTTTACGCTACTGATAAAACATGCCAGTGTGATGGTGCGGAAACATAGAGGAAGATAAATTCATTCTTCACTCTTGACCGACCCAGCTGAGCCTAATGGTACTGCACAAGCTCCCGTAGGCAAAGACACAGGAAGCGGCCGGCCGTTTATCATCACTCATCTTTTCATCATGGTAGCAATGAATTCACAGCAGCACGAGGTGGACATTATGCCGCTGCAGGACACTCAGGCAAGCAGCGTAGCGGTACGCGATAGCAAACCATAACACGACCGAACGGCTGCAGATGATAGCGATGATGATGATGCGCACCGAACCTGCAGCACCGTGTCATCAAAGAGAATTGATCGGACTGGAAGCTACGCTGTCTGCTGGTTGCTGTCTCCGACTAACCCAACGCCAACCGTGCGCCGGATGGATGAGATCCAAATCGGAATCGGAATGCGCCGGGACGAAAGACTCGCACGGGCATCAAGCAGGCACACACAGTACGCCAACAAACAACTAGTTCACGCCGGGGCAAAGTATGTGATAATTTGAATAATTGATGAGTCACATTAGCAATGCAAATTGGTGGAAGATATTTGATCGCACTGAAAATGTGGAACTGCCCCCGGAGAGAATTAACGGGTCGGGTGGAACAAACGACACAGTGTACGACGGTAAGTCTTATCCAACGGCCAAAGTCTTGCTTCCGTTCTGGAGCTAATGGCCTTATTACTCGACGTACACCCGTATGCCCGTACGGTCGGGGTTGGATTGATTGTAGTTAATTTGCAATTATTTTATGCTAAATATTAAGTAATTTCTAAGATGAATATTTGATTTGATATTGATTGGACTGGATCTACACACCCGGGAGTCACTGTGGGGAATTGACGAACTGTGCAATTTGTGGCGCTCACTTTAGTCGAAGTGAGACACCGAGATGGTTGGAAAGGAAATTGCCCTGAGAATCTACCCCGGTATCTATCACCTGCCATAAATATGGGTATGTTTTTCTGTTGCCTTTTTTTGTTGCCTCCAAAGGTGTAACTTGCAGGTGTCAGTGTAGCAGACGAACAGCTTGTGGTACTTACTTTGTGTTACATGGTTCCGTTCGCCTTTGTTGACGATGTTGATACCGGACTCGTCACGCTGCAGTGGATACTCGATGGAGTTTTCCTGGGAAATGGAGTTTCCGTTGACTTCTTCGTCGGAAAAGTTACCCGTTACTGGTGCTGGAAAAAGGATAGGAAAGCAATAACAAAAAAACGTTTTTTGATAGATGAATGTACAACACGTACTTAAAGGGAAAAAATGGCTAAACAAAGTACAAAATGTGAATGCTACAAGGAGCATACATAATTTATATACACCATAAGCTGAATATTGAGAATTGCAGGAATTAACACATTAGTCGTTAATTTAGTCAATGCTGTTATTCGTATTTTGTGATTAGAAGATGGTTTTTCGAGAAATTGAATTATTATAGTCATATATAATAGGGGAGTGGGGGCGGCCCGGTGGTGCATGTGATAAACGGCGTCAGTCCACACGGCCGGACCGGGTTCAAATCCCATCCGGACCGTCCCCCGTAGCAAGGACTGACTATCCGGCTACGTGGTAAAAATAAGTCTAGTAAGCCAGAAATGGCCGGCGTGACCTGTAAGGTCGTTAAGCCAAGAAGAAGAAGAAGAACAAGCTATTGGTCATGGAAAATTTGGACAAGACTAATAAAATATTCCAAATTTCCTTAGACGGCAAGCCATCTTATTTGCTTCTCTTTTGACTACTTCTGTGCGTTCAGGCCAGTCTGTTAGATGTTCCTTATAAGACTTTAAATGTTGTTTCTGATTTTTGTTTTAGCGTTAAATGCAACCCTCTATTACTTGGGCTGTGGATTATTCTTTTCTTTGTCTGTTAAACTTTTTTTACTTTATGATTATTTTCTCCTATTTCAATTTTCTTCTATCCCAAATGGTGTTTTATAGTCTTAGTTTTAGTATAATAGTTTAGATTCATCTTCGTAATATTATTGTACAGCCCTTACCTACACAAATCAACCCATTAAACTTCATTCAACTTTATTACAAATATAAAATTAAAAAAAAACATTAGTTAAAATATAAATTAAGCTTATCCTGACAAATCGTTCTAGGATTGTAGAACAAGTTTTTGGCAATATATGGCATACATTTAATTGCTTAAATTGCATTGAGTTTATTTGTTCGATAATAAAGAAAAGTCCAAACTAGTTTACAATTATGAGCAAATACAATTATTGTTCAGTTTATTTTGTACATTAAATGAAGCACTAGGAAACCAAATTGAATTTCTTAAAATTGACTTTTATCGCATTTTCAACAACCCATAAGAGATTTACATTATGTCACCGGAAAGCAGAGTACTCGGTAATTTTTGTTTTTTTTTCAAACCAATTTTTTACCATAAAACCGGTTAATCCTTGCTACTGATGACCGTTCCAGATATTATTCGTCCTGCGACATATAGTGTAAAACATAGAACGATGGTGCGTATATTGTACTACATTTATCAAATTTTTCTTCTACTGTGAGCAAATGCTTGAAATCCCACCATCTTGAGATCATTCAAGATCATCCCTTAGTGGAAGTGAAGTTTCTCCTTTTTTTCGTACTCCACTCAAGAAACTTTCTGGTGCGTAATGAGTATGGCATGACGTGACAGGGTAGACAAACATTCCCAAGAACCAAAAAAAAAATAAAACTCCTCCTCAAAGATGCACTCATTCACACGGAATCGTTCGCGCGCGCAAGAGAGGATATTAATTGCCCTTGCGACGTGTCGCACTCGTCAGCAAACCCGCACAAAGTAAAACTCGCTGCGGGAAGTCATAAAAAAAACCTCGCAGGCAAATTAGCAGAAATGTGCGCAAAGTGAAACTTCTACTCTGGCGAAACGATGAAGAAAACGTTCGGGCATAAAGTGGCGGCCCTTTGAAGAATTCCGTAAACGAAGCTAATAATGAAGAGTATAGGCTCAATCATTTCACATGCATGTTTGTGCATGCAATCCCGCCACTGCGATGCGATGGGAGTAAAATGTAGCTTCACGATGGGGTTCATTGGTTCCATATCCATAATGCCATGCGGTTGGGCGAGTTTAAACCTTTTAAGCAGGATTGAATTTATTATCTCCTGCAACGACAGAACGTGGTCAAGAAAGTGCAACACACCGCAAGGCTCTCCTATGCGCAATACTTTACACATGGAAGCACTAGAAATTAATCAAAAATACAGTTGCATCGGAAGCACTAACGCCCAACCACCAACGGACGCCGAGTGGAATTAATAACATAATTTGATATCAAAGCCACGGGAAAATAAACATAAATTAGCTTCAAATCCGTAAATGCATGTGCGTGGCAGCCATTGACTATCGCCGCAAAGTGGTCGGGGCGGGTGCGATGGTTTAGGGTTTCAGATTTTGATAAATTGCCACAGCTTGGCCGCGAAGCACGGACCGTGAGAGGATGCAGGGATTGATGTAAGAGGATGTAGAATGATTAACTGCCCCACGGAACGGAACTAGGAAGCCGAACCTGGGGGACGGATGAATGGGGTGTATACCGTATGTCTTTAACCGTCGTGCATTTCTTTGCGCCCACCTCGTTAGGAGTGCGAGATCGGGTTGTTTGATTTATTAAATTTAATGACTTGCTGCTTTTTCTGTACTGCTGCTGCTGCTGCTGCTGCACTAACCCTAAACCGCCTTCTGCCGTTTTAAGAAGCGCAGTGACATTTTAGCGTGAAGACACGTTTCTTCCGATGCGAAAGTAAAAGTGCATCACGTATTTAGCTTTGGCGAACCAATTACATAGTCAACGCGGTTCGGTAAGACTGTGGCACAAACACACACACACACAAATAAAGCCCCCTTACTGAAGGTGAAGGCTCAGATGAATTATTTTCGCTTTGAAGAACTTGGTTCCTGAAACCGTTCTTTACTCGCTGATTTGCGGAATGACGGGTCACATTCAAGGCAAGCTCAGGAAATTAGGTGAGTTCCAAATAGGGTTTTTGATGCTAAATTTAGCATTCCATGAACGTGTGTAGTGCGGTTCTTCTGCCGTTGACAGCAATTTATGATTGTGGACCGTTTGGAATGGGGAAAAGTAGTTGCGGCCCGAATAAGGGTTTTGTTTGGCGATGTGCAAACATGACCAACCGGGTTAATAGGTGTGCATTTTCTTTCACACGTAGGAAAGGGGAAACCATTCTGTTGAATGAACCATTTGCAGTTATGGTTAATGATATGTTTAGCATTGGAATTCGGGAAACATAACTAAAATGCAAAAGCACCATTGAATCGGTTGATAACGATGTGCAATACTGTTTTTAATTGTCAGTAGACTGTCGGGATGATATGATGATAAATATTTTATATAATTAAATACAAACAAAGGCACCCATTTTTATTTTAACACTGTTGAATATCATTCCGTGAAATCGAATCAATATTGAATGTTCAACAAGAAGGTAATCGTCCTATCCGCACAGTACGCAGAAAGATAAAACAGAGCGATCTAAGTTTTATAATGATATCGTAGCTCCAGAAATAAGAATGCGTTTCTTCTAGGCGTTTAACGATCAATTGGGTTGATCACGTCTGTCTTGTAAAGGGTTTAATATTATTGTAAAGGGTTTCCCCGAAGCGAAGGACTGACTATCCTGCTACGAGTAAATAACGTCGAGGGACTGCCAGAAATGACAGACATTGATCTTTTAAGGTTGTAGTACCACAAAATAAGAATGAGTTCAGATGAGCTACGATCAATGATCTTTGGTGCATTAAATCGAACGTCAAGCACAAAGTAATATACATTAGCTCAAGGTTCGAATATTCGAATAAAAGTTTTTATTATTATTATATTTTAACTTATGCTGTTGAGTGTAAATTTTTATTTCTTACTATTTATTAGTTCAATAAGTATCGATAAATTAGGCATTTAATTTTGTACCTTACTTTTTATTCATGGATTATACAGTTTGTAGCATAAGCTATGCGACTAACATCACGCAGAGATTTATGCTAATAAAAATTATAGCCATTCAGGTAAAAACTGGTTGCAGTTGTGGATATCGAGCAAAACCTGTACACACAAAATCTGTATTTATGATATTTGGTTGTATCAAAACGTATGCATCCCTTACCTTAATCTATTGCTAATGGTACGATCAATAACAATCTTCAATCTGGTTTCTCTTACACCTTTCTGCTGCATAAATGCCAATCGGCGTTATAAACGAGCCACGTAAATAACTGATCGTTTAATGTGCATTTTTCATCGCGATACGTTATTATCTAATTAATTTGAACCCACACCCGGCAGTTCTACGGGGCGCGATTCGCACGTTGCTTAATTCTCACCAGCAAGTGGGGGGAGAAACACACTTTCAAACAGTTTTGCTGGAAACATATTTTGAAACGGGAAAGAAAAATAGTTTCCACTTTTCTCCACTCTTTCAAGCGTATGGGCAGCATAGTGGAGATTCGTGAAACAGCTTGCCATAACTTATCCTTCTGTCGGTGATAAACGGTTTCTCGCGAAAGTGTGTAAAGTATCGGCATGAATCTTACAACCTTTTCTTCTTGTTGCTGCTGGCACTACGTTCCAAGTTGGAAAGCTCGAAGGGAGAGTTGAAACATTAACACGACCACCTTCCAACTCTAGCAGCTCACACAATTTACCACAAATCCCCGTACAGTGCTACTAGTCGCGCTAGTCTAATGGGTCACAAACCATACGGCTGTCCGAAGGGAATTGTATTTCTCGTTACAGGTTTGCTTCAAGATGGTTCTCTTGTTCGTTGTGGCCAGCAAAAAGCAAGTACTACCTTGCGGAACAAAGCGATGAAAAGAAATGTCTTCGCCATGGTCGTCCTTGTGGCGTTGCCCAGCACAAACAGCGTCTTCAACCAAATGGCATCACCATCCACACTCAGATTGACCATCATAAATATACGCTTTGTTATAGATCAGTTACTTAAACAACTTTGCCTCCCCGCCGTTTAACTTCGTGCTGCTCTCTGTTGTCCGTTTCTTTACGATGATGTACAAATGGCGCAATGACCACAACCGATACGCGAAATGCATTCCCCAACTGGAACTGATGCTCCATGGCAAAACTCCATAAACTGGTGGCAAACAAAACCCGACAAACGAACGAATCATCACCGGCGCACCAACAGCATTGGTTGTGCCGTACTTGGTCACTGACAATCCGGGTGCGGTTTTGCGTAAAACTACCGCTGCTAATGTTCGACCCGGGTCGCCGACGCGGGTCGGACGAGTTGAACATCGAGCGCATGGGTATCGAGAGTATGACAAACAGCTGAGGATCAAACAAATAAATACCAGCGGTGTTATTTACGAGATCTTTTGAATAATTTCACCCTATTTATTATGACGGATGATGAAGAGAAGGCGAAGGCAAGCTACACACTAGGCAAATGGGTGACTGAAGCTAATGGTTGGGTAGACAGCGGTGGTAATAGATTTTCCAAAGACTCTTCCCCCCATACAGTCGCCAATACAGTACATGCTGGGTGCCGCTGGTTGATTTGGTAAAAGGACAAAACATATTCCACCCGACCAGCTTTCACCCCTTTCACAGTTGTAAAGAACCCCCCTTTTAGGGTTGCTTGCGTACCGCCTGCTGATGCATTGTTGCTGAAATAAAACGCATCCTTCTGTGCGGTACTACTTTCCTTGCTTGCGTTTCGTGCAAACGGAGCTAAATTTATCACTACAGTCCGGTGCAAAGATCGAGCAACCTACCAGACCGCGGAAGAAACATAACTTCCGTTCATTAAAATCTTGTTAACCAACAGCACATCATTCATAGTTGAGTTGAGAAAGAGATTCTGTTGTTTTTTTTTGCTTTCTCGTTGAAATGTGCCCGCAAATGCTGCACCCTCCCAAAAGGGACCGGTGTGTTTGTGGAACAGTAGCGCAATGTTTGTGCCAAAGTAAACCGGCATCGCTAACGATGTGGGAAAATCTTTTCAGCCGACATTGAAGCTGGGATTCGACGGGAGCGGGTTTTTTCGCAACCATTTGAAAGGAACGGTTAGTTTATTTGTTTAAGCGCGTGTAAGCTGTGTGCGATATGGCGCACTATCAATTTAATGAAGTTTGTTTAGTAGCCAAGTACAAATTGAAATTTACCATGAAATGTTACGAGTTTCTAAACATAAAACATTTACATTTTTTACATTTTTTTTAAATTATTTCGTACTGATACTTCACCATAAAAATAGTGTTAAAGCATGTTTTGTTTGCCTCTTTTATTTTAGTCACAAATAAAAATAAAGACTGACTGACTATCGTGCTACGTGGCAAAATAAGTCTTGATACGACCAGGCCGTCCTAACCGAGCAAAAAAAAAAAAAAAATCAAGCAGAATTATATCTTACTGAAGTATAAACACATTTCCATGCAGAATACAGAAAATTCTTTATATGTTTTAAAGCCAAAATCCACAATAAAGTTTGCTGTTATAAATACGTTGTGAAAAATGAAATACTGTAAAACAACACAACGAAACATAAAACAAAAAATGGAATATTTGTTTTGTCAAAGTGAAACTCTAATTAATTATTGCCGGAGCGTGGACACAAACGGAGGATTGCGTTTTTTAAAAATACTATTCCTAGAACGGTGACTTCACTACATCATGAACTGTTCCGCAACAATGTTTACATTTCAGTGCAGTATTGTATGCGGGACAGTAATTTGATTATTTGTTGCAAATTGGTCACCACTGTGCATCAATTGGATCGGTGTCGGCAAGAGGCAAGAGAGCGAAAAAATTCCCGCTGGACACGCTTGAGCACTTAAGCACACCACGGAATAAATTCTCGTTAGTTGGCCAGCTAACGAAACATCGCACGGATGAACAAATATTCACGCTCGGTGGATCAGAAGTCGCGTAAGTTACATCTCAACCGTACGCAAATGATAAACTGACTTCGGATGCCGTTTTGCCTATCATCTGTGGTCACACGCGGGTGAATGAAAATTGATAAGAAGGAAACGTTTGAAAAACCGTTGATTCTGCTAGAAGACATGATTGATTTGAAGAAGGATGGATCATTAAAAAATTGTTCAAAGAACCGCAAATACATTGTGAGATTCGGAGTGATGCAACTTTAGCTTAAACTCGCCTCAATGTTTCACATAGGAATAATAAAAAAGCAAGCAATTGCAATGCAACTGCGAATGATAATAAACCGCAGCTTTTATGATGATTGTTCAGTATCTTTTAATTAACCACAATCAACGCGCTTGATGCGCTTCGTAATAAACTTCAGTTCAACTTACCTGAGGTGAAGGAGATTTCACTCAGCATGATCCAGCGCAATGCGAAGTAGAGATGAATCTGTACGTAGCGACCGACCCGATGGTGCAGTTTGATCGTGACGTCACGCGCATTTTCCATCACTGTGTCTGGCATGTAAGAAAATTGCACCGGCTCACCGGTAAAGTGCTGACCACCGATGCTGAAGAACACTTTTGCATGGACAAAAACCTGTGAAAGATATTAAAGAAAATTTCGTATAAAAGTTGTATTAAAACTAACAAAACTTTGTTGTATGTAACATTATGTTTCAATATTGTACAAAACATGGATGAAATTTCAAGTTGTTTTTATTTTATTTTAGTGATTTATTTTAATGATGGATTTATCGACTTCTTTCGGCGGAAGAGCGAATAGACAGCAATCAGATTGTACCGATTACACCACAGAATCAAAACTATGCTGCACCGATTTCTCGCTAAAAACTAATTAGTGGCCACTTGTTTGTCTTGCATTCGTCATTTAAGCTGCCTCATCCTCGGTCTCCTCTTAAGGATAGTCGAGTGTAAAATTTATTAAAAAGTAAAAAAATAAATAAATAGCTTCCTTAGCATCCTACGTTCTCGAATCCATCCTACAGCCGGATGACGTATCGATGGCAATAAGCAGCTTATGAAACTGGAGCCAGCGTGTCATTTTCCCGTAATGGGGAAGCGTTCCCTAGCGGTCGGTCTGTAATAAAATGGTCGCTGAAGATGGGAAATAAAACACGCGTAAAAGAAACGCGAAAACGGGAACGGGAAAAAACAGAACAAAAGTTAAAAAAAATCCTCGACGATCCTTTTAATTCCAATCGCTTCGCTTCTCGAGCGACGTTTATTAGCACAATAAGCGTCGCCAACCGACCATACACAGCAAGTGCAGCACGATAAAAACCATCGTTTCAGCCAGCGCTACCAATGCTGCCAATCGAATGGGCACTGATAAGACATATTCTGGACGAAGGAGGGTCTTGTAGTCCGGGGGTAGAGGAATTGACAGCATTGGAAAAGTCCAGCTCGGTGGGGTGGAAATTCCCGTTGAAAATTAGCGCATCCAGAATTGGATGCTTCTTCGTCGCTTCAAAGGAGAGCCATTTAACAGCCATTACTGGGAAATGTCGCATTTGGATTGGTGCAAAAACGGCAAAAAAGATGGAAATGTCATCTTACTGTAAAGCGTCGAGTTTTTGTTGTTGTTGCAAGTTTAAATGGCATTTCGTACCCTGAGCGTCAATGATGCATGGACATGAACATTTTCATTTTATTAGTTTCGAGACGTAATGCAAAGAATCTGTTTGAGTGCGCTATTTTATTTACATTGTCACTTCATTAGATGGAATGGATGATGGTTTTTTTTAAAAAAAGAGTGAGGGATAGTAGACAGTAGATTACCAACTGAAGCGAATGTAGTATCATTGATTGAAAATGGAATGATATTTGATTCTATTTGCACTGGTTGAATTGAAAACAATAAAACTATAGACTGTCAAATCTACAACTGTCTTGTTAAATTGTCATGAATTTTGTTTTTAAGTTTTTGTGTTTCCACTGTCTTTGTTTATTCACTTTAACTTGCTGTTTGTATAAACATTTAGTTGTTAAATTTAACTAAGTTTTCTATGATTTAAAAGATCACCAAAAGAAGGTTTTTTTTATCATATTTTAAATTTATGCGAATAATAATTTAACTCACAAAACACTTCCAAAAATCTATTGTATTAATCGAATTTACTCTGTTGACTTCAAGTTCAACTAAATAAACAGATTTTTTTACATAATAATTCTTAACTTAAATTCTTTTTTGCTTGCATTTAACGTAAAATTTTTGGCAATTACAAGGTATAAAATCATGACATAAGTTGACATTTCTTACACGAAAAAACCTTCAACCTGAAAAAAGAGCAACACTTTTTTTAACCACACGACCCAAAAACAAAACAAAATGAGCGTTTCTTCCAAGTTAAACCTCATTTACCACATTATTCGGTCGGACGGCTTTGAGTGTTTCGATTCCATCCGACCATTTTTCGTTCGATGACGGCGGTTTTGTCTACACCTAATTAAATTGACTTTCGCTTTTCTCTGCCCCATTGAGCACTTTCCATGATGATGATTTCGTTCGCATTCTATTTAAACCCCAGTTGTTTTTTTTTGCTCTTTAAATTCATTCGTCGTGCTGGCAAGGGAAGTTTGTTTTGTATCCTGTCCGGAAAATTTCATTGCATCAAAAACATAATCCTCTTCTTTTCAAAATGGTAACGGTGGAACTTTAAAGCTTTTCACCTTTTATGTGACCCGTCTGAAAGGATTATTTTTTTTCCACGCTAACGTTTTGTTTTATCTTTGGCATGAACGTCCCCTCTTTACTCTCTGTGTTACAATCTGAATCTGAAGCCTGCAGGCCAGTAGAAGAAAGCGCATCGAGCATTAGAAATAATGCTTTTCGTGCCCGGGTGTCTTTTTAAAACCACGGTCGATGGACTGACTTTTCGTGTGGCTGGTTCCAGTTTCTTTAATTATATTTTGTAGGAAATTTATTTTACCGTCTCGAACAATTAACGAGAAAATAAGTTTTATCATGAATTTTCGGCATGGCAGGCAAGGTCCTTTGCTACGCGAGTGTGGAAACTTTTGTGCCAGACTTTTGTGGAACGCACCTAAACGAAGCTCTTGACTAACGGTGAGCTCAAAAAGCGTGGCGTTTTTTTGACCCCAACGTTGTGTCCTACACCGAGAGTACACCAGGTTGCAGTTGATTTCTTGCCCGGGAGTTGTTTTTCCGGCGGTAATCGTGCAGCCCGCGCCAAAAGTCATGAATTGAGAAGTGAGCGAAAAATGGTACCAATGGCGGTTGTTGGAAAAACTTTTAACGGGCCACTAGGAAACTGGAGCGCTATTTATGCTGCATGCACAAAGCGGCAAATTAAAGGAAAACAACAAAGAACACAAACAAAAACACAACCCGAAAATGGCAAAAAGTGAAGCAAAAGTGGGCAAAAATTTACGAGCCGAGTCCAATTATTGATACTTAGCATGTTGGCGCCACGGTTCCGCGAGTACGTAACGCGGTAACGCGGCGAAACATGGGGCCGAGAAACAAGTGGTAAAAAGGCATCTCGAAAGGACTCTACCAAATTCTCTGTTTCGGTACTGATAGCAAAGAGTTCGAGCAGAGAAACGACTAAGAATCAGAGAGAGACAGAGGGGAAAAAAATCCACAAACAAATAAAATGAAAAAAAAAACCGTCACAACAAGCGCCAAGTTTCAGTTAAGAAGATTTACCCTTCATTAGGCTCTGACTTCTTTATGCTGCTGGTTTCAGCGCACCCACAGCAGCAGCAGCAGCAGCAGTAATGAGCATCGAAACGATGGCAAAAGGGGCCAACATCACCTAACGAGTTGGTGTATCAACTGACGATAAGAGGTTTTCCCGGCAGTTACGCGTTTGATAATTGTTTATTGACATTCGGACTGCAAAATGTGTGCCGTTTCGTTCCCGAAACAGCTCATTACTTTTTTCGGGACAAACCGTACCAGTGCGGAAATAAATCACTCCCCAGATTGAGTGGGGGAAGTGGCAAATCACGGTCCCTTTTTGGAAAATCAGTTAATGTTTTCCTTATCAAAAAAGGGTATCAAAATGATACCGCGCGTACGAAGAAATGGAAATGGGAAATAGAAAACGAACATTTATTGCAATGCAAATGGCGAAAAAAAAGAAGCTGCCAGCTGCTTTGAATTGTGGTTTATTTTCTCGCATTAGAAATACGTTTTCATTATAAAGATCGTCACTTTGAAAATTTACATCCTTTGGGATGTCGTTTAAATTTTAACAGCCGATCAACACAATTAATTTAATTTCGTCATTTTCGCCCGCACAAAAAAAAGATTATTATTTGACCGTAATTATAATCGTTATTCAGGAGTGTGCTGTTGATATATCATTTTAATGTTTGTTTTATCAGTATTTACGATAAACGCGGGAACATAAACAGAATATTTGCACATTGGAAGGAATCGTTTTATTGAAAAGAAATGTTTTTGTTTAGGCAATAACGTAGAAAAACTTGAACGATTGCCTTTTATTGTTTGCTGGTTAGTGAAAAACTTTTTCGATTGTCTATTCAATAAATCAATGAATTAATTAATTGATTGAGGCTCACAGACATATTTGGGCCTGGCTAGCATGTAATGGCTTAACGGACTCATGTTAACCTTTCTGATCAGTTCTTGGTTCTCGTACAACCGCTCTGAAAGCAATTCAATTCAAAACCTACGAAAAGGTTTTTGCTTGTACTGCATTAATTACAAGACATTCATAAAAACAGCGAAGAAAATGCATTTTCTTTTGATTGTATATTATGTTGCGTTTATTTTGACAAAGAAACGAATTAAACGTCAACATAAACATTAGAGAATTTCAAACACACCATTTCAAACCAAAAAATAAAACCCTTACTTCAACCATAATTTTTCACTCACATACAGAAAAAAGCAGCTATGCAGCTCAAAGGGGTTTGAGATACATAAAATTATAAAACCATTAAAATAATTTGGTTTGTTTTGTTTTCAGTTTACAATTCGATTTGTCTGAATGCATATAAAATAAACAAAAAATAATTTCTTAATGACGTTCTTAAGCAATATCAACGCTATACTGCTCAGGTTCCTTAAAACACTCGTTACGGAGTTATTTTTAACAAACCCAAGTGTGTGGGTATAATATGCTTCGGTAAAGTAAAACGAACCCGTAGTGACGCTTATATCCTGTAGGTGACAGCACTGGAATTTAACCACACCCGTACGGCAAAAGGTATAAAACCCTGCACACCTAATGCTTATCCTTCAATAGCACCGCTCTGCTGGTGAGCAAACGAGGGCATGCAGATATGGAAACAGAAGCCATAGCAATGGCGATGGAGCCGTCCCGAACACTTACCTGTACGTCCTTGCTGAACATGTTGTTGGTGTGTAGCACCATGGAGCTAAAGTTACGGACCGAGTCAAACTCGAACACCATCTCAACCGGTTTGCCGGCCCATCCGAGTGAGTCATTACGCCAACCGACCCAGTCGTATCCTGCAAGAAAGAGAAGGAAGGAAAAAGAGGTTTTTAAAAATTTCCATAAGAACGAACGTCTAACATTGCGGAAGGGTTACAGGTGGAAGAAGGGGGTCGGCAAGGACCTCGGTGAGCATATTAAAATTTATGTTCCTACAACATGTGATACTTTCAAGGTATTCAGTTCCTGTTGGAAGTAAGCGAAAAAAAAACCGAATCATCCACCCCATCATCCAACAAACGAATTCCAAGCGAATGGTGGTCGGCGAAAGCAAAGAATGGGAGGAAGGACATGCGAATGGGAAAACGAATAAAATCTTCAACCGGAACAGCCGGGTTCGTGAAGTAATGTGGGCACCGAACAAGGGAAGAACGTTTCCTAGCCGTAAATGTTCCTTGGGAGCATTCCCGGAATGCTACCGTTGGAAGCGACAGCCCAACGAAGGGAGGAATCAACCAAAGGTTCAAGAGGTGCAAACCCTTCACTGCATTTGCACGAAGCACACGAATTGGTCTTGGTTTGGTCGGGATGCAAGTGTGTGCACCATCATGCAATTGCACCTTGCTCCGTTTTACCCTACCTGATGCTTGCGAAAGCTTTAAAACGAGTGTGGAGCTTCGGTATGGAGAAGAACAGGCTTTCGGTGACTTTGTGAAGGGATCCATCCAAACCCATTCGGGCACTGTGCCAGACAATCGGCACAAAAAAAAAACAAACACACACACACCAGTGGAATGGATTGCTGTCGGAGTCAAGTGGGACTCTGTGTGTTTCTGCCGGTTTAAAAAGTGCACTCGAGAGAAGAAAGAACAAAGGTCGGTGAGAATTGCTGTAGGTATTTTGATATCCGTACACATCCGGTACACGCAAGCGATAACAATCATCCCGAACAGAAGAGGATGATAATGGTGATAATGATGATGGAGTTGACGGTGATGGGCATGCATTTACATCGTTTCGCTTTAACTGTGAAAGCGCTGGAGTATTGCTGTAGTGCGTGTAGGGCAAAGAAAACTTAATCAACAATGCAACAGTGTTGATATTTTGTATTAATTTAAGCATATTTTTCTTTTATTTGATTTTCGCTTTAGCATTAAACTATCTTCCATCACTGTAATTCAGAATAGAGAGAGAAGGTTACAATTTTTATTCCTAACAGAACGTCTTTTAGTTGGAATACTACCCACTACTACACCAAAGCAGAGACGTTGTTTTCAATTTTCTGAAAAATCCATGAAAAACTACACAACTCTCCCGAAAGGATCAATATCGATACGAAACCCCGGTGGCCAAAAAGGATCACTACCAGTCGTGTAGGTTTTATTTTGTCATTTTTCATCCATCTTGCTCCTGAGTTGGATCTTTGACCCCTGTCCTGTTCGATAGTGACTTAGGAAATGGTAAAGCTCAACACGCCAGTACTTAGAACGTTGACCATACTTTACGAGAACCATGTGCTTTCCATGAAGGAATGTATCCAATTTTTGTCTGGTGTGGTGTAAGCCGTTCTGATGTTCCGGTATGTGTGTGTGTTTTATTTTAGTGGATTTTATTTTCTCTTGCTGTTGCAGAACGTTATAGAACGAAAGCTGCACAAAGTTAGTTTCAGTAAGGGTGAAAACTCCCAATATGGCATGGAGAAAATGGGTAAGAAAACAGACGAAATACTTTACCAAATACCATTGCTCGTGTTAAGCAGCTTAATGCAGGAAGCTTAATAGTAGTTTCCGGTTCTTCAGGGAGTCGTGGTGAGAATTAAAGCGAAGGGCGAAACTTAAAGACTTTGGCTGAAGTTAAAGTTGCATTTTGTTCCAAGCAGTATTAATAAAAGTGTTTATTATTTATTAACATTGATTATACAAAATTTATTGTTGGAAAACCAACATGTGTTAGCTTATTTTTGGCAAATTTATTTTCCCCTAAAAATGTATCATAAATGGAAAACAAACTCATTACGATGAAACAATAAACAAACTGTGGTTTGCTTTTAAACGGCTTTTTTCCAACAACACGCAACGGGCGTAATATTTTTCGTAACGCAAAAGGAAACTGCTCGAATAATCATCTGTTTTCACAGTAACTCCAATCTGCCCGTACATTGTTGCAGCATATAACGTACGCAAAAGCGAAGCCAACGGTTCCATTCCGAGCCAAACCCACAAAACCATCGTGTGAAAGCATCATCGACATCTATTCTAAGGACGACATTTTCGAATACCTTCTCATGTGGCGGCAGTGTTCGCGCTTTTGTTTTTATTTCATTTTCCAAACGCATATCACACACACACACACACGCACCCACATTTGTCAACATAAGCGCAAAACGCTTGGTTGAGCAAAGGAAAACTTCATGCCTGATGTGCTGCAGCATGGAAGCAGAAGCTCGGCAGTTGGCGAAGGCTTTAGCCACGGTACGCAATCATCCAAATTCATGTGCCGAAATTTCCCACGGGAGTAGGCTTTGGTCTCAATCGTGCGTCGAAAGCACACGTCGCTGGGTGGTTGCCGTTGCTGCTGTGATGATTGTGATGGTTACCATAGTGTTTGTTTAAGATCACACATGCGTTTTACGCTTGTGAGGTTGTGTCCATGACAGCGTGCCAGTATGCGTACACACGATGGTGAGTAAATTATACTGCACGTCTTGCTGGTCGGGCGGGGCGTTAGGGGGAAGAATTGAGCAAAAAAGCGACCTCAGAAATCACAGCCATTTCCATTAGTTGCAAATATTTATCTTTCGCAAGATGAGACATTACGTCACTTTTTCGCTTTGCTTCAAAATTTCAAAACCAACTTCTGATTAGAAATGATAACCATGTTGCGAGATGTGCTTGGAATTGGTGTTTTTTTTTAAATAAATTCCCATAAATTGATGTCCTACAGTGCAGAGAGTTCGATGCCATGTTTTGTGCGACGATAAAATATTGTAAAGAAAAAGAATAAAATTATATCACCCACTAGAGACGTGAAATATCATACTAATGACTGGTTAAATAAACCGAAACGAATAAAATTTCCCCGAAGAAGCACAGGAAACCTATCGAATTCAGCCATTTTGGTGTGATAAGACATTGTACAGTAGATGTCATAAAAGATCCTCCCGGCATTCCGTCGAAAGGAGGCCATTGTAAGGTAGCGCAATGCACGTGAACCTTCATGCTCACGATGCAAGAACCAATCCCCGGGTAAAGGAGCGAAGCGTACTAGAAATAACTGTAAGAAAGTACCCCGGTGTACGGTGAAAATACATGCTCCATCTTCTTCCCCATCCGGGGTTCAGTGATGCGGAAGGCATGGTGTTTGTTTTTCATTAAATTTATCTCCAGGAAATATTTTTAATTCAGTGCAAACATAAGTGGGTTAGCAGTGGGAAAAGCTTGTGGGCGGTCGTCGTTGTAAGCGAGCGCTTTTCCACCGCTCGAGCTAATAAACGAAGAGGAAAAAAAAGGAATGTAAAAGAATGGTTGCTTCTTCTTTTGTCATACTCAGTGCAGGAATGTTTAAAATTCCGGAACGCTTGTAGCATTTGCTGTGTCTTGTTGGAAACTGGGTGGATCCATGGGATATGGTATTAAAGCTCTTTATACTTTTTATCAGTGTTACTTAAAGAGGAGATAAAACGATTCAGGAGCTTACTACTGTTTGCATATTTACCTTAATGCATTGAAAAAACATTCATTGTGGCACATTAAATATAAACAGTAAGATAAACATGGTAAAAGTTTATATTTACGATACTATTTTAACATTCATTCTATTGTATTTTTGTTACAAGTTATTTAGATTAAACTTTAACTTAATTTTTTTTTTCTTTTATATTTTTATTTAGTGTACACAATATTTACGCAGGTGAAATTGTTTGATCACTTCGGTGCTTCAACGAAACTTATTTGCCCATTAAAATAGCTTAAATGGAAGATCCATTCTGATTGCACTAGCATCATAAAACTTCAATACACATTTACTAGAGACAGCTAAGAGAAATGTTTTATTCATCGACACGCATAGGCAACCATTTGCATCGAAATTTGCACATATTTCCTTTCGCCGTTGCGGAGTAACTTGCTTGCATCACCACACAATGGAGCACTGATACTGATGACGGTACATTTCACATCAAACCTAGCCTATGAACGATGATCCTAGTCGATGTCCTAGGGAATTGTAGCCGGAATGAAAATGGACGCTTCGCGAGCAGTCCAAGTGCTACGGGTATGCGATAAAAATAATAATTTTCATTCCTGCCACCAGTAAGCTTTACGCCGATGTTGACTGAATGTTTCGAGAAGATGCAACGTTTGAACGAGTGCTGTGGTTTCCCGCAAGGCATAACGCCGAAGTAGCCCTCAATGCGTAAATGTACGCGTGAGGTACCCAGAAAGTGGATTAGTGGTATTTTGCCTGGAACAATCATACGGCGAATGGGTTGAGTTCGTGACTATAATGGTTGATGAAGCGTATTTAATGATACTTAAATTTTTATTTTACTAACATATGTCTAGCTTAGAAGCTTTTTCAGATTAAAAATAATAAAATAATAGATATCATTTAGTTTTAAATTCCCTTTAAGCCCAAGTCTAATGTGCTTAAAAGTAACACGAAGTAAAATTAATTTCTTAAAGTTGGTCCTAATTTTTTACCACATTTTCAACCTCCTTCTAACCCATAGTGCCAACACCAAAGTGCCAACCTTGAAGAGGGGGAGAAAAAAAAATCGAAACAACATGCAAATAAAACCGGAAGCATCCCGAACGCCTGATGAAATGACCATCCCCATCATCATACATTGTCCCCTGTTTCATGCAACACGCGCACGACGTTTCGCGAAATGGAACCAGTTTGACCGTGCGTTGGAAAAGCATTTCCGTTAGGTGCTTTTATTTGCTGCTGCCCCGATATGTTCCGGAAAATATCCCGCGGCCAAGCATATGCATCACCATGACACGTTCCACCGGGTTGCGACACACCGCACGACACACGATGACAAACACTAGCAGCAGAGCACACGTACACAACGGTATTCATTCCGGCGGAAATGTTCAACAGATTTACCAGTCCAATCTTCCATCCCCAATGTTCCAGGGAGGAGGAGTGGGAGCGAGATTTTTGGGGGTTCCAGGACTAGCAGAGGTTTGCTTGTGTCGCACCATTACAGTGTGCTGTAAGCGTAATGCTTGAATATTGAGAGTATGGAAGTAACGGTAGGGTAGTTGTAGTTGATCCCGCCAGGCAACAGAATGCACCATCATGCACTTCCATGCAACACGATTAGGTGCATCGATCCGGAACTATTCATTCATGATCTGTAGGTTGAAATTCGCGAACGGTGGAAATGGTGAGCGGGACAAACGTTTAGAAATGAGATTGGCTGCCCAGAATTGAGACTGCACGGTTTTCGTGTCCAACCGGAAATGGTTGGTAACGGACGAATTCAATCTGCCTCTTGTTTCTGGGTAAAATCGCTAGTGAACGATTTTCGGAAATTGAAATTCGTACCGCGTGTTGCAATCGATGTGGAAATTTTGTTGTTTATGTTTTATCTACATATATGCCTTGCAAAGAGGGCCATTTTAAAGGCCTACATTCTGTTTTTTTTGTGAAATGATCACTAGGAACAAGAGCTACTGAAACTTTGCACTATTTGGAAATGAATCAGTATCAGTGAGTTGCTTTCAAAAATTTACCTTTAAAAGGAAGATATTCACTCCTTTAAGGCCGTTTTATTCCTTTAAGGTTTATTCATGCGAAAATCAAAAAAAGAAAACAATTTTCACAACACCATAGCACCCAAAAACCGACGGATTGGCTAGATTAGAAGTCGCTCCGCTGGTTCAATATAATGATGTCCTTCGGGCGTATGTCGCACAACATCAGTGCAGACCGGACCCTTACAGCAAAAGTTGAATAAGGTCCCTTTTTCCTACCATTTTATGCATTGTAGAGTAAAAAAAAGGAGCAGATAAGGACATCGAAACCGCATCCGAGATTGTTACATGATAAGGCAAACGACCTGCTTTCGTCGTTAATGGCCAGTTCCATCTTCCGGTTCCGTTTCCGGCGCGTCACAAAATTCGTTTGCACCCTTTGTGTTATGGAGAATCTCCTTGCGCCTCCGTAGGCTTCTGCTCCTGCGGTTCTTATAGGGTTGTGATTTGTGCTTCTTTTTTCTTTGCGCAATTCTCGTCTGGTATGGCATGCTAACGAACGATACAAAAGCGTATGTGTGTGTTATGTGTGAGTGGACAGGAACTCAAAGAAAGTGAAACCAGCGGAAGGATGTTGGGTTGGAGGGCGATGAAAAACGGACACCAATTTAAAGAACTTCCAACAATCCCCATCACTGTTTATTTCTTTGCTTTACGATTGGAAAGAACACACTGCACCTATTTTATCCGGGCTATTGTGTTTTGTCTGAAACGGTATGTTTCGTACACACGTATCCTTCCCGTTTTTCCTGTGGCACTATGTAAAGTAGAGTGCTACCAGGCTTATTTGTGAGTTGGAATAAATTTCCAAGAATTTCCAATCCGTTGTCCGACTTCCTTGACGCAATCATCCAAAACTTGCCTGCTGGACTGCTTTTCAATATTTACAAAAGGATGGGACATTTGAAACACGTTTTTCAATCAGTTTTTGTGCAAATGCTGCTTAACGAAGGACCGATTTACACCGTTACCTTTACACAAATGCTTCAGACAAAACAACAAAACTCGCAAATAAAACAGGTTTTGCCCCCTCCCTTTAGCTCAAGCCAAAAGATGTGATGTTTTGATATAATATTTTAATTTGTTACCTTTCCAACAGTCCCATAGCCAGCAACCTTGTCAAGCCCAAAACGGAGTAAACGACGCGTCGCATTGCCGTATTGTCTGCCCATTCGAACGATTTTGAATTTCAAACGATGTTGCGGTTGAAAGGGAAAATCGTTCTTTAATAGGTTTTAAAATGGCTTTTTCGTTTTAGCAACTTTACGCAACGCTACTGTAGGAAAGAAAACCGAAACTAACGAGCGTCTTGTTCGGTCGGTTTGAAAGGGAACATTTGACAAAGGGGAGATAGAAATGTTCTTCTTCTATTGAAAATTTTCTCATACCCGTTTTTTGGTGGAATGTATTGATTTTTGAAGTAGGAAGATAAGATATTGGTGAATCTTTAATTCTTGAAAAATAAATTCAGTCTAGCAAAAAAACAATGACAAACATATCTATTTTTTAACATTTACCAGTATGAATTAATTAGTGAACTTAGTAATACTTTTAATGTAAATTGAATATAAAAGCGATATGTTCATAACTAACATAAACAAAAAAAAATGGTATCGATCAGTTCTTATAGCGGAAATTATTTTTATGCGGTTCGTTTTACGTAGGAATAGTACTTCGATCCGCAAAAAATAAGGACATTTGTTCATGTATTACTTTTCGATAAATAATCAACCATTTTTTAAACAATCCAGTTTTTTTTAATGAATGATAGATTTTTTTAAATTATATTTTAAATACAGAGTTTACAAAAAATATTCTATGAACAGTAAATAACATTTTACATTTCTTAAATGAAGTGACAATCATTTGTACAAACAATCCTTCACCAAAATGAAAAATGAGCCGAAATCCTGTAAAAAAAATTAACGAACTCAAATCAAAATCAAAATTAGAAAAATTAATATCATTTTCAAGCTCATGTTAATGTTGTTATACATTTCGCTTATGATAATATTATTAAAGAATTAGTAAAAAATGTAGTTATTGATATATCGACCATTTACTAATATTGTAAGAATCCATCCTGTGTTATTTTTTTAAAGTTGAATAGTATATATGTTTCTAACAACAAACTATTATCTTTTTCAGTCTAACTGCACAATCGTGATCGTTCACGGTCACTTATCTACGTTGCACATTTGCATATGCACACTTATGCAAACGAGTGGAAAATCTCATACATTGAGCACAGCATGATCTCATTTTAATTTCATTTCAACCACCATTTATCCTCAACATAGATCGATTTAACTCCTTCTCCTACACCACGTTAACGACACGATAACGGTGTGGGAAAATCAATAAATTTGCTTTCCAAAATAAATTTCCCAACCCGGTTACCCTTCAACCTCCACACCGCCCTGAAGTTTGCGCGCGTACTTTCTCTTTCATTCACTTGCTTGAAGGAACTTTGACCGTTTCATGTCGCTTGTGTCTTAGCGTTCTGCCAGTTCGTCTCCAGACACCCATCTCATCCACCTAAAACCGATCATCTTTTCACGGTAATTGCGAAGGATTAAAACGGTACGACACCAAAAATGTCGCGTATAGGGTGCGCCTAAAGTCGCTTCTTGCTGTCGCTTTGTCGCCATGGTTCGGTTAGCGCTGGAGTGCGAGAAACTTCTGTGCATAAACCGGGTGCAAACAGGGAGTTCTTCCAGTGAGTTTGTTATCGAACGGAAAATGGAACCAAGCTGAAGACGATGAACCGTCGTTTGCTACACTGCTTTCCATTCCCACACGGGTAAAATGGGAGTAAGGGAGATCTTTCTGCCATAGAACCAGCTCCATTTCGGTAAGCCTGGAGGCATCTCGTAGGACGACACACAAGGGTCGTTCTACTATGACATCCGTTCGTTTCGTCACCGAACAAAATTCCCTGCCTTGTGCACGAGTAATGATTTCCATTATTAGATTTTTCGTTGCGACTTCTTCCGTTTCGTTCCTTTCCAGTCCATTCAGCCAAGGCAGCAGTACAAGCTCACCCGTGCACTGAAGGTCGTGCTGAAGTTTTCGACTTTTGAGTTTCTTTTTTTTCTGCAAAATGTTTTATCGTTTCGTCCTGCAGCGTTCCACTCTAAATCTCGAGTAGATTCTAATGCGTATCCTGAATGCTTATGACGAGCGACAAAGAAAAGCAACGAGCACATCGTCATTCATCTCAACAACTCGTTATTGGTGGAAAGCGTTTTGCTTTCAACCAGCGAAAAACCGTTCAGTGGAGTGAATGAAAATATGCCACGCAACCAGCAACTTAAAGTGCGGCGATGGAGGCGCCTGGTTGTACGATGGGGAAAAATTCAAACCACTGCAAGCGGAACAACGTGCGATGAAGTTTATTGATTTAGATGATGGTATTGATTTCGTACTGTTGGTTTCGGTGAAACGTGAGTGAATAATATCTCCGGTTTATATCGATATCGCGTGTCAGCAACGAAAGAGATTAATTATACCCTTTATGGTGTTTGGGGACGGTTTAGTTTGTCCAAAAATATTTAACTTTTGGCTTTTTAGATAGAGAAACCGACGATACCTTGGTTCAGGAATACGGGAGTTTACTTAAAGTTATGAACAGAAGACGGATTGTGAAGTTAACGGAACAGAAAACGGATTAAAGTTAGGAACAGAGCGGATCTTAATTGAGCAGCTACTGTGACGATATCCTGCTAAATGGCGAATATTTTAGAGGCTGTACTAATGGAATAATGACACCATTGATTTATTTTCCATTAAGTAAAGTAAATTTACTATCTAATAATTAAAAACAAAAAAAAATATCTAATTCCCAGATAAAAAATGACACATTATAGGGCCATTTAAACAAAAAAGAAAGTGTTTTCGGTCTGTCACTGTAAAACATAGTATCTAATGAACTTCAGTAAATGTTTTTAATTAAGTAGAGCACTTAGAAGAAATTTTAAACAACATTTCCTTTGTTTGAGTACTCTCAGATTAAGCTATCCTAAAAGGATATTACATAAACATTTCCAAAAAATATCGTATTTTTAAATAAGAAGTCATTTACTTTCAGAAAATTACAGCCTTTTATTCACCAACTCTATTTCAAGTAATTTGAAACTTATTTTTAAAACAATAAGTGAAACATTTCAAATCAGTTGACCTTATTCTTTGTTTCGACATAATGTAAGTAAAATGTATGCATTAGCTTAATCTCGAAACACTTTCAAATGATGGTATGAATTGAGCAATTTACCCTGCACACATGAACAACAAAAGTCTTCACCACAAGTCCCGTTGACGTACGTTGGCGTACCACACGAAGGAACGATGGAAAATGGAAAATATGGTTTTGAATTGCAGATCACACCGGTCATTCTATATTCATTTAATCGAAAATTATTGTCACAATGGTTTTAAAGGTTACTGCGGCCTGTCTGAGCCTGTCTGGCTACCAGAGACACAGACACACAGCCATACAAATCCTGTGCTGGTGCTTCCCTTTTCTGTACTGTTCCCCGAGGAGACAGATTAAGAGAAAAGGAAAACCACAAAGCACAGCTCAGGCCGTCCGGTTTGCATCTATCGGCCGATGTCCCCCTTGGTGTACGGGCGCACGTGTAAGTGTGGGAAAAGCAACGGGCCTGTGTGAAGGTAACCACACGGTAGATTCTCAGCACTGGGTGCGGATTTGAGAATACCGGACAACCACTACTTACCATTTTCCACCTTGCACAGCCCACCTGAGTGGGTTTTCCGATTTTACCAAACCCGAAGCATTGCTCGCCATCGCCGGTTTCTTGCAAGGCATGGGGTGTGTTTTCCCGGCAACCGTATGCTACTCGATTTCGATTCCGCAAAACCTCAATCATCATGGGCAGCAAAATGGGATGGCGTTACCAAACCAAGCATCCACACATCGTTCCATTTCCCTGGCAGCAGCAACGAGAGCACAGCAAGGGTTGTGCGCTTTTGCATGTGGATCGAATTGCATACATGTCGGTGCTGTCCAACCGACCGACCGACCGACTGACATGGCAATATCGAACCAGAAAGATTTCAGTGTTTCGTGGTGAAAATCGGGAACGGCAGAAATTATGTACAGGGCCGGCACCTCGGTGTGGTGAGCGGGATTATTAAGCTTTATTGATTATGTAGATTGTAGTTGACGGCTGTCTTTCAGCTTTCAGGTTCCGGCGACTGCATCCATCGGGTCGATGTAAAATGGTATACCGTCGGGTTGAGTTATTCATCTTCCCATCTAAAGCTTGCGATGAAATTGAACTCAATATTTTGCCGTACAGTAGAGGCGATTATGAAAGCTTTACATCGATTGCGTCGTGCAAGACTTTGCTCACACCAATTCACAGCTTGGCGACTGCAGAAAGCAATCATAAGTTTAATCTTTTCCACCAACCATTAGCGGACCCAAGCGGTTGTGGCACCATTTCTAGCATCCGGTTGCAGATTAAACCCGTGCTCGACCCGTACTTGAGAAATTGCGCTTTCGAAACCCGGACAGGGGTTTTTGTACATATTACGCAGAAATAATATGTTTCCTTACAAGGAAACGATGGACTTTTCCTACAGCATTTCCATCGCGTTCTTCGTATCCTTAAGCTTCCGGCGATCGCTCATGGGAAAGGTACATCGTTACGTACGAATGCGCTGTAAGCATCATTTAGCAAAATGGTGGAAATTACTTGGAAAACTTTTTCCCACTGCGCCCCACCGTGCTAGAGTGTGTTTGTGTTTGTGTGTGTGTGCTGAGTAGCACCAGAAGTTGTTGTAAAATTTATCAACTAGAAGGTAATTAATAGGAACAACATTTCAACACCAGTGAACTGGAAGCGGCAGTTGGTTTTGCCAAGGTGCACACACACACACACACAAACAGTGCATCGACTGACGTGACCGGATGGTTCTTGACCCTCACTGCCTTCCCATTCGTTCCCTGTTCACGCTACATTTCTGCTGCAAAGTCATCGAGCAGTTTGATCGAGAAGCAGTTCAGCTAACTTTGGTAGACGCACCATACCGAAAAGGGTTTATGGTTTTCATAAACATTCTGCATTTCCAGTCCGTATTCCTAGTGCAATAAGCCAACTGAAACCAGCTCCTTTCAGACCCAAGATCCAAGCCCCTTGTCGGTGGGGGTGGAAAAATGGTGGAAAACAAAACTGCAAACTCACATACTTGAACGTGTCAGTTGCAGAAGACGCTTTGTAGACTGCTTTCCTTTACCGAACGTTCGGAAAAAGGAATGTTGCCATCCATGAAACAATTAACTTTTGCGAAACAAATAGAGCTAAACATGCCCCTCCACAAGAACTCCCCCCGTTCCGCTTTCGTAAAAGGGAAGTAAACGGAAGGGAGCAAGTCAAGAGTCGTTTGTGTCTGGGGAGGCTTCTTTCTTTCACACAAATTATTTGCATAAACTCACACCATTCTATGGAAATGGTGTGTATGTGTGAGTGGTCGGTTTGGGAGAAAAATCTATCGTTTCTATACCCGGCAATACTCAGTACCGGCGGGGAGGCCATTAGAAGAAACCCATTAGCAAAAAGATTTTACTCGAATGGGCAACAAAGCTGGAAAGAAAAATTAAACGCTTTTTCCTCGTAAAGTCCTCCCAAGTTCCATTGATTCAAACAATTTTCCCAACATATGCTACACTTTTTGTTGCCAGTTTTTTTTTTTTGCAAACAATCATCAGCTCTAGCACACATACACAGACTCGCACACAAATTTCTTGATCTTATTTGCTGATGAGAGAAATAAAGGTTTCTTCACTCGAGAGGCAAAAACAAACCGGAACGTGATATGTTTGCACATAGTTAAAGGGAAAAAGCTCGTTCTCCGAACCGAAACCTTCCGACCGCCCCACCCATCCATCGAATCTCGGGGTGTAGCTTTTCAAATTGCACACAATCGAAAGTATTTAATGCGAACACAAATACTTCCCGTTCCACTACTCGACTTCGCAACATACCCCCCCCTTCCATTAGCAAAGCACTCAAGCTCCTCGGGCGAAGTGTTTGAACATTTGTGAAGCTTTATTTGTTCGTTTCGATGAGCATAGAACAGAACTTCACACTAGCAAAGTGGAGCTACTTCTGCTACTGTTGATCAAAGGCCAGTTTCTTCAGTACACGTACATGCACACACACACATATATAGATACGTACAAAATAGTGGCATTTGAGCTGGATTTGAATTATTGCAACTTTGAGCCTATCCGTAGGCTGTCAGCAGGTATTTGGCAGACTACAGAAGTGGTTCTTTTCTTCTATAAAGAAACACCAATACCAATTGCTGACTTTCAAGGAATGGTAAGGAAATATTTCGATCGATTCTAGCAAAGTTTATGGTATGGGAAAATGAATAAGTAGAGTAAGGAATGTTTATGGAAGATTTTCTCAAAACTCGGAATGGGAAATCGATTAAGATCCTTTACTTAAAAGAGATGCCTTTGTTGGCCGGTAGATGGCAACATTCCTCTTTTTGAAGCATTGCAAACAGGCAAGCATTCGATTCATCTCAGTGCTTTAAGTGAATGCTTTTAGGTATTATTTGGTCTGCCATTGGTGTTTTTTACTTACCTTTGCCAAATCCGTGTATATCGATACGAAAATTGTCGGCACCTTTCTGACCATCGACCAGTTGGCCGAGTCCGTGAACAAGCCGATCACCTTCGCCTTCGCCGTCGTATGTACGATCAGAAAGGTCTACCTCAACGCCACGTATGACTCCTTTCGGGATGCTGTATGAAATGAGACCCTCTGTAAAAGTAATGGAAATAATGGAAATAAAAGGATTAGTATATTTTATACTTTAACATTTAACTGCTTCTTTATGCACTTTTGTATTATCAAAGGCTTGCGTTTTTTAGGAAATTTAAGTTATTATTTCTTATTTATTTATAATTCATGTTGACGGCTTCAGCCGTATTGTCAGCCTCTGGAGCTGAAGCAGTACAATTATCACAAGGCATTTCCTCCTTGTATTTTACCTTATCCCGGGCATACTCGGTTGTGATAGCACGTTTTGTGGTTATTGCTATTGTTGATGGTATTGTTGTTGTGGGTTGAATTGTTCGAAGTCCTATTGCTTTTTGTGCGTATTGTTGTTGAATCCATGTGGGTAATTGTCCAGACTGGTTCTATTGTTTGATGGTGGTGTTGGTGAAAATGGTGAGTGTTGGTGTTGGTGAAAACGGCACCAATAGCGGTCTTGTCACTCGTTGCGAGGGCTGCACATGACTGTAACAAACAAAGAACAGTTATAGTTTGTGGACAGCACAAAACACCCAGTCTGCCTCCCTTTTGCGGCTCTGGTGTTATCCTCGAAGTTCGACTGTTTCCTCAACGGCTTGGCTAAGGCACTACAACAAAAACATGTAAGGACAAATACAACACAACGGATAACAATAGGAGTATGAGAAAGGGGAAGGAGGGAAAATGGGGATAGGATTCAAAGGAGAAGACCGTTGTCCCTGGCGAAGCGGAAGACAAGCCTCATGTATTCCAGGTCCCTACAAGCCAAAACATCTCGGATCGGTGTATCCGACTGTCTGCCGATGGCCTCAACTGCGCTTATCAAGCTGGGTCTCGCAGCTTCGAGTTCCACGCAGGACCACAGAAGGTGGTCCACATCGTGGAATCCAATACCGCAGCCACAGACTTTCGTCTGAGCCAGATTAATACGCTGTAGATGTGCATCCAGAGCGAAATGATTCGACATGAGTCGAGACATCATCCGAATGAACGCACGATCTACAGAGAGCCCACCGAACCAAGGCCGCAGGGACACTTGCGGAGAGACCGAGAAAAGGAACCGCCCGAGTTCATCCGCTTCCCACATGCTCTGCCAGCGAGACAGGAAAAGTTGCTGTGGGGAACGAAGGAACTCTTGGGATGAGATGGGTCGGTCGTAAAATGCGCCCTCTCTGACGCCTGTTTTGGCCAGTGAGTCTGCCTTTTCATTGCCGGGGATTCCACAATGAGAAGGGACCCATATTAGCGATATTCTAAACGCCTTATCAAACAGCGAGCCTAGCAACTCGATAATTTTTACAATAAAGAAGTCTTGACTCTTAACAGCCCTTGGAGTTTTCAGTGCTTCAATAGCGCTAAGGCTATCAGTAAAAATGAAGTACTGGTCAGGGGGGCTCGCTGCTATTAGTAATAGTGCGTAAAAAATTGCGGCGAGTTCAGCTGTAAACACAGTACATGGCTGCCGCAATTTAAAGAAGGCTCCGGTAGTCTCGCTAAAAACACCGAAGCCCGTGCCCTCCTCAGAGGATGATCCATCAGTGTAAAACTGGTTCATTTTGTCTATATGGCCGTACCTATTCACGAAAATGCCCGGCACTACCCTCGGGCGAAGATCATTGGGAATGACCTTGATTTCCTCACGCAACGAGGAATCTGTACTAACAATAGAACTGTAGCACTCAGGAAGGGCAGCACGGTTTACTGCTTGTGGGGCACTAGGATGGACTTGTAGAGCAACAAAATCATTATATATGTTAATGATTTTGCTCTTAGAACCTGCCTCTAAAAGCGCTATAAAATTCTCTATGATCAAGGGATTTGATACTGAAGAACGGACTAGAAGGCGAAGCGACAGCATTTCAAAACGTAATCTTAGCGGCATCACTCCGGTCATCACTTCTAGGGACATGTTGTGTGTTGATTTCATGCTCCCCAGTGCGAGTCTAAGACCACGGTACTGAATTCGCTCCAGTTTAAGTATCTGCGTATTGGATGCCCAATGGAAGCATATGCTTCCATATTCCAATACGGATAACACCGTAGTCTTATACAGTCGCAGGACATCAGTTGGGTGTGCGCCCCACCAGAATCCTGTGACTGTCCTTAGAAAGTTGATTCTTTTCGAGCACTTTTTAATAAGGTATGTGATATGAGTGCTCCAGTTTAATCTTGAGTTGAACCACACACCAAGGTATCGAAAGTTGTCGGTGATTGATATCTTTTCCCCATATAAAAAGACATCAATGTTGGGGTCATATAGTCCCTTCTCCCTATTTTTGTCAGTGTCGCTAAAGCGAGAAAAGACTACCATTTCGGTTTTCGTTGCAGAAAACTTGATACCAAGGTTTTCAGACCACTCGGCAAGGTTATCCAATGTGGTTTGTAAAGCCTGTTGTATTTCGACGGCGTCCCTGCTAGCGACTGATATGACGCCGTCGTCTGCCAATTGTCTAAGGCTACAATTTGGCGCTAGACAAGAATCTATTTCGCTCACATAAAAATTATATAACAGGGGGCTCAAACAGGACCCTTGTGCTAGTCCGTGGAAGCTGGTTCGTTTCAGTTGTTCGTAACCATTGTTAAAATTCATTGCTTTTTCCGACAAAAGATTGAATAAGAAGTTATTCAATTTCGGCCCTAGCCCAGCAGTTTGCAATTTTTGACTCAGTTTGTGTGGAGAAACTGAGTCAAATGCCCCTGTATATCTAGAAAAATAGACCCCATGTTTTGCTTGCGAGCACGAGCAAGTTCAATTTCTGTTACCAGAAGCGCTAAACAGTCATTAGTACCCTTTGCTTTACGGAAACCAAACTGGGTATCTGAAAGAAGGTTGTTGGATTCCAACCATTCTTCTAAACGGAAAAGAATCATTCTTTCAAGGAGTTTTCTCAGACACGACAGTAGAGATATCGGACGATATGAGTCGTGTCTTGATGGCGGTTTACCAGGCTTCAAAATAGTGACAACTTTCACTTCTCTCCATTCTTGTGGGACGATGTTGAGTTCCAACATACTGTTGAAGATGCTCAACAATCGTTTCTTCCCCACGTCTGGAAGGTTTTGAAGTAATTTACTACCAACCTGATCCAAACCTGGGGAAGAATTTTTACATGATAGGAGAGCCAAGGATAGCTCCACCATGGTGAATGGTGAGTCCAACATTGGGTCACTGCCAGGCGCATCATGAATGAAATTCTGCGCTGGAACGAAGTCGGGACATAGCTTGTGTGCGAATTCAATAAGCCATTCGCCGGAAAAACTTTCGCTCTCGTTAATGTTGTTGCTGTTTCGCATCCTTCTAGCCATTTTCCAAAGCGAATTTAAGGAAGTGGAAGGATCTAGATTGTTGACGTATCTGCGCCAATAACCCTTTTTCTTCGCCTTCAACAGGTTTTTACACGCTCTCTCTTGTCCCTTATATTTTTCATATAAAGGCCTCGAGCCCGTGTCCCGGAAGGCTTTATACGCCTCCCGCTTCTTATTGAAAGCCGCTTGGCAATCCTTGTCCCACCAAGGAGTGGGTGGCTTTTTAAATGTCCTTGCTTGGTGGGAGCGCCTTGTTTGGGCTTCAAGGGCACACTTGTTTATGACTGCAACAAGATTTTTATACTCATTTACAGGAGTTGAATAATAAGTAGCAAGAGAAAGCGAAGCGGCTACTAATTCACCGTATCTCGTCCAGTCGATGTTCCTCGTTAAGTCACATTTAACGGGGATCCCATCAACTGAACATCCTCCCTTGATGTAGGAAATTTCTATCGGCAAGTGATCACTGCCAATAGGGTCCTGAATCACCTTCCAGCTAAAATCCAGGGCCATAGCTGATGGACATAGAGACAAGTCCAGTGCACTTTCCCTACTTTTTGGCGTCGACATCCTAGTTGCCTCTCCTGAGTTCAGAATTGAAAATTTGTACCTGTCGCAGAAATCTCGGATAATGGGAGCGCGGATATCATCCTTAACGCCCCCCCCATTCTACTCCATGGGAGTTAAAATCTCCCAGGATTAAAAGCGGACCAGGCAAGACCACTGCTAAATTTCCAAGATCCTCTTTGAACTTTTCAATTTTTTCTTTTTCATTGTTGGCTATCGGAGGGATATAAACGGATGCAATTGTCACGTGAAGGTCGCCTATTTTGGCCTGTATTGCGACAGTTTCCATTATTTCTTGTCTAGGGGTTGGTACTCTGGAGAAGGTGTGACTCTTCCTTATACCAATCAATACCCCCCCACCCCTGGTAATTCGATCTTCACGGATTATGTTATATCCCGGGAAGGTTAGCGTAATGTCGTCCGATAGCCAAGTTTCACATAGAGCGAACAAATCGCAATTGTGTTCACCTACTAGTACTTTAAAGGAATTTAGTTTTCCGAGCAAACTTCTACAGTTCCACTGTATGAAGGTAGCCATTGGTGAATTAATCGTCCAATCGGACCATCATACTTAGGCACGGCCATTGAGCCAGCCACTGCTTGATCATCCCCTTCAGGTAAGGAAGGGCCCAAGTAGCGATCAATTTCAAAGGTTGCGGAAGGTTAAGGGTCATGAGGAGGGACTGGAGGATCTCAGAAAGGGATGGGGCAGGGATCCTCGGAAAGTTCCTAGGCTCTGTGGAGAAAGCCAGGCTTTCCACGGGAGCTTCGGTCCGAGGGGATCGCTTACTCTTGGGCTGTTTCCTGGGATTTTGTGGAGGAGGAGCAGAAGGAGCAGCGTCACGTGTTGGGGTGACGGGGGAGGGGGTTTCTTTTTTCCCGCGACGCTTTGGTGCCAAGGGTTTATTTTTCGCTCTTAGAACCTTCCGTTGTACTTTTTTATAAAGTACTCTCCGGTTCTTTACTGGTCTCATGGCTGCCTGCTCTAGAGCGGCCGGGTTAGATGCAGCATTTGCATCACCTTCGGACAATGCCGCAAAGGGATTTGAAACGTTTGCTCCTTTGAGAGCATCGCTATAAGAGCCGCGTGCCCGTTCGGCTACTGTTTTTATCTGCTCCCTTTGTAGCTTCCGGTACACGGGACACTGCGCTACCTCATGCCAATCGTCTCGGCAATGCGAACATTTCTGAGACGATGCTTTGCACTCCTCGGTAGCATGCGTCCCTTTGCACTTTCCGCAGCACGTTTTGTGGGTACAAAACGATTCGGCATGACCGATGCGGCTGCACTTAGAGCAGGCAGCTACCTTAGGCACGTATGGCCGGTCAATGGGTATCCGGAGGCCTTCTATTACGAGGGCCTGCGGGAGTACCGTACCCTCAAACGTAACTCGGATTGAGGAGGTCTGAATAAATCTCTTTTCATTCGGTTCTGAAGCGTCCAGCCTGTAGAGCTTTTTCGCTTCCAGAACTTTTACTTTGGGCATGTTAGGGGAAGAAAACACACCCTGGCCCATTTTCACAACTTCCTCTACGGGGTAATCAAAATCCTCAATTACGCCGGAAACCTCAACCAAACTACCGGGGATATAAACCCGATAGTGCTCCGTATAATCGGAATCAGCCGCAATCAAGTTGGCTTGAGCCCGGTCCTTTGCGGTTACCCTTATCTTGTTTGGGCGCATCCGAAACACATCGGAAACACCCGGATACTTTTTAAAGATCGACGCCGCGATCGATCTAACGTCGAGCTGCTTGGCCCGCGGCATAAAATAAACACAAGGCCTGCCTTCCCAGGACGCGGGATACGGACGTGCTCGGTGTTCTAATTCCTTCGGCTCATTTGCACCACATTGTGGTGCCTTAGAGGTCGAAGGACGGGGGTCTTCCAAGGCCACTTTTTTAGCGGCTGGTGCGGATCTAGGGCGCCCTGGCTTTCGCTTCACGCATGGTTCTATCTCCCTTTCGGAATCAGAACACTCCTGCTCCATGGTAGAGCCGGAGGCAACGGTCAAGGAAGGAAAGGATACACTTACCGTAACGCACGTTAGACAATACACACACGCACTGTACTACACTACACACTGCATATGACAAACTACCTCGATCGAAGCGAAAGCGTTGCTACGGTAAGCAATTATCGCACTCGATCGAAAACACTAACACCACAATTGTCTTCCGAACGAATATCGGAGACAGACGGAGACACCGATTAGCACGATACAGCCAAATCGCACAAGCACGCTGAGTACGCAATCGTACTTCGGGGCATTGACCACTTGCTGCCTTAGCAAAACTCCGTAGGCACGCTTCCAAACGAAATACGTTCTCTCGCAACGGATGCTGGAGGCAGACTGAGGTTATTATTTCTATTAACTTCAAATGTATTTGAATGAGGTAGGTATGAGTTTGGTATGAAGTATTCATTAGCTAGTTAGCAACAACTAGGTAATGAATACTTCATTCCTAAACTAACATTTATCATTTAATTCTTGCTCTATTTTGCTCTATTCTTGCTCTTTATTTCTATTCTTGCTTCTATTTTCTAAAAGATGTCTCTAATTTGTCTGCTTTTATATATAATTATCATATACGTAGTTTAGACTTCACGAATAAAGTCCTCATGTTAGAATTTCCAGACATTTTTCTCAACAGTAACAAAAAAAAGTTTCACCACTCGATAGTGAAACTTGCAGCTCATCGAAGGACACAAACTGCTACCAATCGACTACACCATATTATCAACTTTTCCTGATGATTTTATTGAAGGAAAATTACAAACAAATACCGTAATGGCGAACTTGCTCTAGGAAGGACCGAATGGGACAGCAATCAACTCTAGGGCTGGCAGTGTGAACGAGGGTGGCAAGGAGCCAATCTAATTTGCCACTGCAATAAGCCTGGTTCGTGGTGGCGAAGGACTTTCCCGGATGTTGGTTGTAGCAGTAGCAAAACGTGAGAAGACAATTTCCAACACCAGCAACACTGCCACGGAGTTCGTGGAAAGTGTAGTTTGCACCGTTGGGTACGGTGTGTCTTCCTTTCGTGAGCAGCGAACAACCGTTGTCCCATCGATCCCAGGAGTCATTATCAACTTTTATTGTGTTTTCTCGACCAGTGACAATTTCCTCTCGGTGGACAGCTGCTCGATGGAAAGCTCGGCCGTTGACTTGCGGTACATTGAGCCGTTGGTGATCGCGCGTCTGACACACTCGGGGTAGGTTATACCGTATGGAGGACGTTGGCCATTTTCCATTGTCGTCCGTTCGCAAACGACGAGAATTGTAATTTCGCCATTAGTGCCAGACACGCACACTATCCAGTCGTTTCCGGCATCATATTCTTCCCCGATACAAGGTGTCCAACACATATTGGTGTTCAACCGAGGGATCCGATAACACTCGTCTCCCCATATGTAGCAGGGAAGGTTGAGCGACATAATACGAAAAAAAACAGCAAAAAACAAAGCCCCCTTTGGAGGTGACAAATGCCTTCCAGTGTTGAAGCCCGTTGGCGCCCTCGAGGGACTCGACACCCGAGATTAGTTTTGAAATGACATACAGTGGAAGTGTCCGCATAAGTCACTCACACACAAACACTAGTGGGAAAGACAATTGGTGAAAGGTAATGTTATGGGACGGGTGTTCACATGATTGAAAGCTCCTCCTCAGTTGGCGAGACAGCCATATAATACGTCTCACTTCGTTTGAGTTTGAAATTGCTCCACGGATACTAATAATCCTTATTTCCAGCGATTCCAAAGCGTTACAAAGGAAACGGGAAATAATCCCAACAGAACCAGTCAGTTAAGACTGATTTCATTCCAAGTGGAATTTTATTGTGAAGGTATGAAGATTCGGTTTTTTGACATCAGAAACAACCAGAAATCTTTCAGCGATGTAAAATTAGGTTTGATCATTGAAGCATTTTGTTTTGATTTATATAAAACTGAAAATAGTATTAAAATACTATCCTATTTTGATTTATTTTGTAAATAAAATTATCTGTATTACTCAAAGTTAAAATTTTTACTGCCTGAAGTATTGTAAAAAATACTACTAAAAAATGAAAATAATAAAATACTTCTTACAAGGAAATTTTAAATTTTGTACTACAAATAAAACAAAATTCACGAATATTTTCAGTTATAAGCATTACTTTTGAGAAGATCAAAGAAATCGACCCTCTGAAACCTTCGGTATACAAATGAAATGCATTACCGTTGTGTTTCTTTGATGTGCCGCAAGGAAAAACAAGGTAACCCTCGATTAAGATGTCCATATTAACGCAACGCAAAAGAACAAGCCTCTACCTTTCGGTGTTCTGAAATATTCTGAAATCTAAAGACTTGTGAAAAAGGAAGCGAATTTAATTACTTCTCGCTTTATCACTCCATAGTCCCAGCAGCTGTATTGTTTGCTAGTGGCCTTAAAAAGATCTCCTAGATACAAAAAATTTAAATTATTCGTACAGTACTCTCATAACTGTCTGAAGATGAAGCACTTGAGTGTCTGTTTACACCAAGAGCTGAACCGAAAATCGTACGTTCTTAGCTGGTCCGATCGAATGGTTGGCCAATAAGGAAATCATTTGTTAGGTATGAATCAAAACCGGCAATGAGGTGTGAAAGAGAAATGCCTTGATCGGACGAAGAAACCTAAGCTTACATCAAAGACTATCGAAAGGTACTAAGTAAACGAATGGTGCACCGCTGGCCAGACAGGGCCGAGAGAGCTCTTAATAAAGTTGTCAACGGGTCTGGCGGCGAACTTTTGAGCGCACAAACGTACAAAGTGGCGCCAACTGTTTCGTCTGGATAATATTTAATTGCTGTCGTAGGAAATCAGGCCGCAAATATTGCTGCTGCATTACAGGCACTTCGGTTACGTGTGTGTCGTGCTGCCACCGGAATGGAACAGCACATCACATAGCGATCAAATGGAGTTCCATCAATCGTGATGAATTAAGCAGAAACGAAAACATTGCAATAAAAAAGGGAAATAGATACACCAAATGGATTATCGCACGAATATATGTTTATGCGAAGGCTTTTAGTCTTCAGAACAATCGCGCTAAATCGTTGCGTGCCTTTATCGACCGGTGAGTGCTGAGGTTGGGGTTAGGCATGAATAAAGCATGCTGTGTGTGTGTGGGAGGGGCGGGGGCTTTTTATGGTATGTGAACGTTAATGTCAATTGCGTGGAATCATTAGTATTATTTCGTTAATGCACCGACCCTCATTACGGTTGGTGGTAATTATTGATTTCACTTTCTTGAGCTGGTTGAGTTGTACTTAATATACCAGCAGCAGTGACATCAGGTTTGTATGCCGGCAATGCTATTAATGGTTACTATTAGTTCGATTCCCGATCGCTAGGCTAAGGTGATGCTTACCAATCCATTAGGAACTGTGTGGGCGATGGACCGGTTAGTTGTCGCATTAAGTGAATCAATACGAAGTAATTTGGGTGGATGGTGCCTACGCGCGTATTATCACCGAACAGTTGGGCATATTGGTTGATATGTGATGGGCAAAGTATGCCATTTTTTAAAAGTATAAGATTCTCAACATCTTGTTGAAACTTTTGTTTAATGTATAAAATGTATTTTAAATGCAGATCCAAATTAAGTATTTCTTTAATCTCATTATCTTTAATTTCACCCTTAATTGTTCAAATTTTCGAACTTCTCGAAAATCAGTTAACCAATCGACTTTAAACTTTCAATACACAATTTACTTTAACTTAGCATTTAAAAACGGCCAAACTTTGATAAAATTGTAATTCAAAATCGTTGTTCAATCAATAGGCACTTACTTAATTAGGCAACATGAAGTGATTTGTAAATATTTTGGAAATCCAGATTGTTAAACAGTAACCTCCAGTCAAGTTTTTTATGGTTTTTTTATGGTTAAATTTCAGTGTTTTTCCCATGTCACATACTATTTGACATTTACAAATAACGTACTAGCTTATTTTCAATTTCCTAAGTGAATACTTCCTGTAAAGTAAATTTAATAAAAGTTTATTCAAAATGTCATGCTCAAAAACTTATGCAAAATATTATTCCTTTCTAATCGTTAAATCAGCTCTTTCGATCATATGCTTACCGCATACATACAAGTTTACCACCATCTTGCACGTAGCTTGCATCAAATGATAGAAGCACGTTTTACGACCGATAATAAAACGATATTTGCATTGAAGAGTGGAAAACTTTTCAACCGTCGTACAACGCGTATCGATCCGCCTAGCCACCCATTGACAGCACAACAATTTATTAAAGCTTTCAGACCCAAATGTACACTCTTCCCTTCTTCTGCGGGCATCATTAAAATAATTATCAGCCGCGTTGCAACCAAACCAATCCGACGCCAGGAAGCAAATCAAATAAGAAAATCAATTCGCAATCGTAAAAACCATCCCCATTCTCTGATCCCAACCCCCACCTTTACCCCTTATATCTTTTCGTTTTTCAAAACCATTTCCAGACAGATAGCATTTTTCTCCATTTGACAGCTGCACCATCTGTGCGCAATACACGCCGCCCCGTTTGTCTGCGATGGCCAATTAGACGAAATGGTCGTTATAGTCGGTTGATGCCGGACGGACGGTTTCATCCAAAGAATTCAACAAGCCCGCGATCAAGCGCACACACAATAAAAATGCACCGTCACGGGATATTGGTGCCAGATTGCTGTAACTGGTGTGTAGAGCGCAGTGAACATAGAGAGAAAAAGAATGGCAGAAGAAAGCGCCCGAAAGCGCTAGAACATGGTACCGATAAACGGCCAGCGTTAAACGCTGCAAAGGGTTTTGCTGTTGATACGTTCGATGGCCGTTCGAAATTAGTTGGAGTGCGATATTAAACAGATTATTAATTGGAATAATGTTCGTCGCGGGCGCCACTGCAGGGCCACATCAGGACCGGCTGGGATGCAACTGGTACCGCTGCCGAGCACGTTTTGAATGAATAAAAAATAAAGTTCTCTGCCAGAACCATATGCGTATTGGATCACTAGGAACGCACACAGTTTCTTCAAAGAGTTGAAGAGTTAAAGTTTTTTTTCTTTGAAAGAAATCAAAAAGAAAACTTCAACCCAAACAAGCCTCTTCTAACGAGAAACAACGAAAAAAACAGTCACAACAAAAGAGCACACACTTTGGCATCATGTAAACAAACACTCGAATAACAACATGCCATCTTCTTCGATCTTGGGTTAAAGAAACGAATCCAAGATTTTGGGTGGTACGTTTTCTAGCATGAGAAAATCCGTTCCCTATCGAAACGCGTTGATACACACTCGTGTCGTGTGTGAAGGTTTTTTTTATATCGGAGCATATTTTGTCTTCATAGCTACTGGATTTTGGAGTCATGGGGTGTTTGTTTGGGATATCCTCTCGAATTCCAGATGATCTATCTTTTTTTTACTTGGGTATTTGGTGGAAAATGATAACAAGACGCATGTGTGCGCGGGTGTTTGTGTGAGTTTTCGAGGGTGTCTCATAGCATTGTTTTATGCTTGTTGCGCCCTTGGCCCACGGTTGAAGATGCTTTATGGCTTTAGGTATGTTTGAGTAGGAAGAAAGACATATTTTTACGTATTTTTTTATTTTTTTGGGAAGTAAAGAACGATTACGAATGATCGACCCAGGCATAATAAATCACATATGAAAACATAAAATATGGTACACCACGATGCAAGTTGTATGTTGATCTGTGTACGGTGTACGAAAAAAAGGGGAGAGCCGATAGAGAAAAAGATTGAGAGCATATTCTAGTAATTGGGTGTCATTAATCAATCGCCCAGCATGGGCTGGTGGAATTGTTGCTTTCCTAATGTTCCGACTCATGAATAATATCATGCTGTGCGGGGCAGTTTGGTGATTATAATGTAATCCTTAATCTGTAAACAATTTCATAACAAAGATGTGACGTTTAAGTTTGGAATATTACTTTTTTCTCACGAAAATTATGAATTAATTTGATATACAAATTAAAAATGAAAAAGTGCACTATTGCAAATGGAAATACCCGATTATATTTTTCAAATATAACAACTAATTGTGGTCGACGTAAAAAATGGAAACAATCCAAACAGAACTAAGCATTAAAGCTAATCAACAGTGATATAAATAATATCGATCCAACGCTTCAAACATTCGCTAACATTGCGTCTAATAATAAACCCATCAATCAATGCAAAACAAATTATGTTACGACTTAAAAACCGGAGATATATTTGTGGCCAGATAATCGATTTTCCGTTTGTTTTTTTTTGTTTTTGTTTGATGAAGGTTGTTGAAACAATAAATTACAAAACTATTATTACACCGCTGATTGTTGCAAATATTTCATTAAAACTACATAAATTAAAAAGGTCGGTGAAAAACTACATAAATTATAGTCGAGTTTCCACATCATATACCACGAAAGGACAGGTGTCATGAGGATCCCCACCAATAATGTTTGTTCAAAAACGCCAAAAACCCCACCTCAATTTCACGGTTGTATTGTAGAATGTTCTCCCACCCGATCAACCCTTTCAGGGTTCGTTTTGATAGGAATTCGTTATTTCAGCATTGTTAGCTTGTTCCCCAGAATAGGCCAAACAAAACCACAGCCAGACAGACAGACGGCATCAAAAACATCGGGAATGGTTTGAGGTTTATGTTGCAACGGCGGATAGGATAATGTTCCGTTCGGACTCTCCATCTCTCCCTTCCTTGTCATTGTGTGCGGCAGGAGCAAAAAATCAAATTTGCATTTGATGATGCGGTTTTGCAGATTGTTTCGGAATAACGAAAGTGTGGGAGTTTTAGGTTGATGGTAACAATTGAAAGTGAAAAATTATGAGAAAAAGGTTTCATGAACGCGCAGGACCTGCATGCAGCAGGTTTAGTGACGTTCGATAAATGAATTTGCATATTATAGTTCGTCGGTTACTTTTTTTACTCCCTTTACTTTCACCCTTTGTAAGGAGTCTACTTGAGCTGCATTCAATTTGCTCCTCACTTAGGGCAAACACATCTTTCACCGTCTGTCAGCATGCTCGGCAGGAGCTTAAAAGCGTTTACCAGTCGCTCCCAAGCACTTTTACGGATCGATTCTACGGAAGCGATATACTTTCCTTATTTTTATCACATCTTTTTCCCGTCAGCTACAGTGGGTTGTGCTATCCCGCCCTGTACCAGTCGGTGATCGTAATTTGTTTAATGCAATTTTAAATAAATTACCAATCTTCATTTCTTTTTTTTTATTTTGCATCATGTCTGATGGTGGGAAAAAAAACATTTTTACACTTTTTGTTTAGTTTTCTGAGCTTAAAGACTTTTTTTCTCTCTCCCTATAAATTGTCTTAATGGGGTCACCATCAATGGGACTCGAAGCGCCCGTAGTCACGACAAGCGAGCCACGTCAAGGCGAAGGGTGCTGTCTAGGGTCGATCGCAACTCCGAGGGCGGCCAAGCCTTTCGACATAAAATGATAGATGGATGGATGGAGATGTTGATGGGTAATTTATTATCCTATCCGGAGTCCTGGACGCTACGCTGACGTCCGTCATCGACCATCGGTTTATTACCAGAAGGTTGCCCAGAACGCAAAGTGACTGTATTTATTTTTTTTTTAATATTTTCAATGTTCGTGTTTGCTGCTCACTCAATCTCCAAAGCTTGGGCACAGTACGATGGTTGGGGATGTTGATGTGCGGGACCTTGAACGGAAATATTTTAATGACTAATTTACAACCCATCAGAAAAAGGCTTGCGACAGAAAAAGGCGTTTACTCTCTCGCAAGGGCCACATCCTTTGGCAACAGATAGGAGCCAATCAACTGGTACCACTTTATGTACTTGAAAATGGAAGTTCTGGTTAATGTTTGTCACTTGAAACGTTATGCTTCAGCCATTTGCAACTGAAGTAACAAATTCAATCACAAGCGAAACGTTCGTTAGAAGATTGGCAGGATGAAGCTTTTACCATTAACGAAAAATGGTTGATTGAGCGAAGAGTACATTCAATTATGATCCGGAAGGCGGACACTGGTGAACATCATCTGCAGCTAAATGATTTTCAACTGTACAAATTAGTGTAGTGCAACGAACAATCATCATCTTCAGCTAGGTGGGTTAGAGTATTGTTTAATTAGCAAAACCCATCACAAACAACAATCAACGCCATAAGAATGATTTGTGACGGTGGCTTTGCACCAGTTCGATTCAATGTCGGTGGTTAATGAACCGTATTTAAGATGGTAAGCAGCAACAGATTCGTGGTTTTAGAAGATTGTTTGCTACGTTGTGACAGTCTTGCAGTGTTGACAATAATTGATGAACGTTTGCGTTTACAAAAAAATAATAATAGTAATAATAATTTTAAATCTACCTGTTTTTATGCATATACAAAATAATATGTATATAGTCAATAATTTATACATTTGCGACACCATGGAAATTCAATCAAAAGTTTCAAGTATAATCAGTATGCGTTACAGGGAAATGGAAATGTTGGGATGCGGGAAGCCCACTTTAGGAAATCGCGCAAGCGAATGTGAAATACGCTACCATTGATATGGAAACACCCAATACTTTAGTGAATCACCTAAAACTGTTATGGAATCGCGTGCCTTTGATATGGAATCTCAAACATATGGGAGGATTGAAGAGTTGAGACTCATCGGAAGGGAAGATTGAAGAGTAAATAATAAATTAATACAATCTACACCACATTACTCTGATCCGTTTTAATTACGTACCATGAGAATTATCTGTAAAATAGCTGTATCTCAAGGTTTAATTTTTAAGAGAGAGTTTATAATTTTGTAATATGGATTTGCTCAAATTATAAAGAATTTACTAAAACGGAAGTTGTTAGCTTTTCGAAAAATTTATCTACTAAACGTATAACACTAGTATGGAATCCTAGTTATCTATTGTTTCCATTTGTTTCATGCTTGTTACATCTTCTCGCCGTAGTAAAAAAAAGAAAGAACATCAGTCATGATTGATGTACAAACAAACGAAATACGAATGTCTGGCGAATGCTTAGCGAACCAAAAGCATTGTCATTGTAGACGATTTGCAAACGAGTCCTTGAAGCAAACTCGACAGCAATGGAAGCCATTCACTCTGCACCGTGTAAGGTTATTTCCCCATTGAATCGACCGTAACACAAAACACTAAAGGTGAACGACTTGCAGAAAGGATATGTTTCCTCGTCATCATCCCTTGCACTTCCATATTCATCATCATCGCCGTAACGTGACAACAGCACTGTTGGTGAGTCGGTTGGAAGAAACACAAACTCCATCGCCGTGCAGATAAAAAAAACTCATGGTCGATGGATTTGGTTTAGGGTTTTGACTCGTTTCTTGTTTTTGCAACTCTTTTCTTCCACCGTGCTGCCTAGCCCAAAAGCCCTTTTCACGGGGACACACTTGAAGCTTGAAGGATAATACGGCTCGTTAGGTGGAATTCACTTACCTTCCCACTCGCAGCCGATGATTTCGGCGCGCAGACAAACCGTCCGATCGTACTGACTGTACGGGTAGATGCGAATTTTCGAGGCGAATATAATTGGTTGCAGCGCTTGCTCGACCTCGCTGTAGGTGTTGATGTTACCCGAAAGGATCTGCAAATGGAAAACCATGGAAGAAAGCAAAAGGCACATTTTGAATACAATTACGTTTTGATTGGTACAAAATATGGAGAAAGCACGCAGTAGGGTGCGGATGTTACGCGCTTTTTGTTTGACGATGTAAAGCATATAATTTACAGTGACATCTCGTGCCAAATGTTAAGGTCAAATTGCAAATTCATTACTTTTGCTCGTAATGGAAACATTCAACATGTACAGCTTATTTACATTGTTTCAAATGAATTTGGTAAATCAATCTCTTTGATCAGAATTTCTAATGGTAAAGTTTGGTTAGAGAAAGTATCGCTTTGGAGGAAAATAAGTGTACTGAATAAGTGCTAAATTGAACATATTATGTTATTTGTTGTCTCGTATCATAATCAATGAACGACTACAAAGATGGATAAGAAAGAAGAAATGAATAATTAGACTATGAAGGATAAAAATAAACGCATCGTTTAAATGATAATTTATTATTACACTCATCATGTTGTTTAAATCTCCCCAAACTTTCTTTGAAACAAATAAATTGATGAATAGTAGTTTAAAATAAGCTGTAAAGGTTTAATTATGAAAAAACAAACAAATATCAACGAAAAAATAAGCCACCACTTAAGTTTTGTTGAGCAGCATTCTGTGCAACTCGAGGAGAATTTTACTTATGAAATTAATTTGTACACACATAAAAAAGTAACCTAATTAATAATTTTCCTATTTAAAAAAGTTCTTACAGTAAAAAGAGTAAAATAAAAATGAAAAACATTCTTCCTTTATTTTCAACCCTGCTATTTACAGAATAAAAGCTGCTCTTTAAAAGTGAATTCTGCCCCAAACAGAACGAAACAAGTGCCGTCACAAACATCTACTAATTAAATTCAGGTAATTTGAATTCCTCTTGTTAATTTATGACAAATTTACCAGCTCTCTTTATACTACCAGCCAAAAATCTCCACCCAACCCCCAGCAGGAATATTTTCTTTGTGTTCCTGTGCGAAACCCCAGAAACGAAGCGCCAGAATACCCCCGACAAAACCCAACAAAAGAAACTGCAAAAGTGAATGAAATTATGCCGCGGGCCTAAAGGACAATTTTCCTCTGTTGGCTTTCTGTGGCGTGGGTTGTGTATGTTTTTGTTTTCCAAGTTTCTATTCATTAACTGTTTTACCGTTCGCTTGGTGGGATTTAGCTTTTTTCCCTCCCTCTAAAAGTGGTTATCGTTTGCAGTCCCATTTCGAATGTTTCCGCCTGCTGAGCTTTGTTCTGCTGGTTTCACTTTCTGTCATACTTCATCCAATGGCTTTTCGTGAAGAGTGTGTATGTATGCCGGGGACACCTGTTCGTGTTGTTTGTACGCGTGTTAATGTTTTCTTTTCAACAAACAAATTTCTAACATTTTACAACAATTGCTAGAAGTACAATTGCCCTTACCACTGGATAAAAGCATGATAGTAATTTAATTTAGACTAAATTGGTTTCTGTAAAAATTGGAACCTAAAAAAACATTGGTTTCGGCTTTGTTTGCTAAGCATTAACTTGTTAGGCCCTTGCGGTTTAGAAGTTTGAAGCGCAAGCTTACCAACCCCACAAGAAATTAATGGAAAAGCAACATTACTGTGCATGAAGCTTTTTAAAATGGAGCAGGTAAATTGATAAAAAGTTTTTTAGAAAGTGTGGTTGGAAGTGCGTTCAATAGCTAGGGTAACTTTTAATTTTTTTTAAATCACCCTAACTTGCTTCTCTTAATTATGACTATAGTAGCTTTAGCATTAGTTTATAAAATACAATTAAAAAAGAATATTACTCAAGTAAGCTTTTTACATTATGAAATGAAAAAACAAACAATTTTATAATAAATTGTAATAACAATTAGCAACCCTTCAAACATTGTAAAAACGAAAGTTAAAAAATAGTTTGAAATTGAATTAGACATTGAATTTGAGATATTGATTGAATTAGAATTTCTTTGCATTTAGAAAAAAACTACATAAACATCGGCTGTCAACATTATTCGTATCTTTAAATTTAAAACATAATTTCTTCCGGTTGCAGAATTATTGTAGCATAAACATCGGGATAACTGACACAGCAAAAACACAGTGAATGCACCTTAAAGATACGCTTTAGCTGATTTTAAATACGCCATAACCAGGTCACTGCTTTGAAGTGGTTGCTTTCAAGTTAGTTCCATTTAATATCTAAAGGGCTCAGAAAGCAGCAACCATGCAGGAATGCAGGCCGGATTCCGTTTCACAGTCAGTACCAGTTTTGCTAAATAAAAAACCAACATCATTCACCACACTTTTGTGGATTTAAATACAAATGGAATTTTCATTATGAATGCTGTTTGCAATAGTATCGTAGTACGAACAGAAAAAGAAACACAATTTCAAGCTTTTTAGTACGGCATTATGTGGCAAATTTTCTCTTTTAGATTGACATAATTAATAAAAGGTTTATTTTAAAAGTCAGCTCACCTCATTTTCGCGCGTATTTTTCCATCGTTTCCACTTTGTAAACCCAGGTCGCCAGTACTCTAGCGCGTACGCTTCTGTGTACTCACGGCCCTGGCCCTTGCCGAACCGGCCTTGCGTTTTGATGGCAGTGACGACATGCATTTTGACCAGATCAATCTGCAGATACTCATTCAAACCGCGGGACACCATGTGCTTCGGGCACCAGGCGCCTCCATTGTTATCCACTTTTAATCTGAAAAATAAGAAAGGATAAACCGGAATCGAATTAGCTCTAGTAAGTGTGAGGAAAAACACAGTAAATAAAAAGCATTTACAAATATTGTTCGCGATCGATCCCTACGTTGTGAAATTTAATTTTCTTTCGGAACGGTGAAAAATTAATCTGGAGCGCGGTTTCTCGCTTGACCGTTCGGCGTACGTATTTTATTACAAGTGCAGTGATTTTTCGCAATGGTTCTTAGCCCTAACGGTCCTTACACTAACACAACTAACCTCTGCGTTCGTAACGCTACCCCGGTGAAAACAATAATGCATTAATCGGAATAATAAATTTCAACTGTCAAATGAGTGTAACGCATACGAAACGTAAACATACTCCTCGCCTTGATGTACCATCAACAAACAAACTTATCCTTGCTCGCCTATGTCAAAACACCGCGTGGTATCGCAAACGGATAAAAGTGTTAAGTACCAAGTGATTCGTGATCTTTGTGCAAGTGATATTCCCTGACTTCCTTATGCTCCTACATTTTCACTGGATATTGGTAAGGGACAGATCTTCGTGATCGGACGTTTTATAATTCCCTTAGGTGTTCGCAACGTGACTACGCGTACTAATCCATCCGCGCCGGGGTGAACCTCTACGACTCGTGCAAGCGGCCAGCGAGTAGTTGGCAGCAGCTCGTCCACTACGATAACCATTCGCCCCGGTTGAATGTTATCCGTGTTCTTAGCGATGCGTGGGTCCTTCTGCAGTTCTTGTAAGTATTCCTTCTGCCAGTGTTTCCAAAACTTCTGAACAAGTAGTTGAAGTTTGGTCAAGTGCTGTTCGGTGTTTATGTGTGCGTGCGTTAGTTCCGGATCTGGTATCGCCGTCATCGATGAACCTACTAAAAAATGAGAAGGCGTTAGTGCGGCCAAATCATTAGGATCGTCGGAAAGTGGCAGCAGCGGACGAGAGTTCATTGCTGCCTCGATTTGATGCAGAACGGTGTAGTAGCCTTCAAACGATAATCGTGTACTGCCCAGTTGACGAAACAGGTGACGCTTGGCAGTTTTTACCGCAGCTTCCCAAAGGCCGCCAAAATGGGGAGCTCTCGGTGGAATCATATGCCAAGTGATTCCATGTTCCGCGCACGACGCTGCGATGACACTTTGTGCAGTCTCACTTCCCAATCTCGCAAAAAGTTCCTGCAGCTCGTTCCTGGCACCTTCGAAGTTTTTACCGTTGTCCGAATGGATGTGCTCCGGAACACCTCTCCTCGCCGTAAATCTCCGTAGAGCAGCGAGAAACCCTTCGGTTGAAAGATCACCCACTAGCTCTAGATGAACCGCCTTGGTTGTGAAACACACAAAGACACACAAATATGCCTTCAGTGATGCAGCCCGCCGATGCGCAGGCTTTAGATACAATGGGCCTGCGTAATCCACTCCTGTGACCGCAAACGGACGACTCGGGACTAATCTACCAGAGGGCAGTTGACCAGTATGCTGCTCTGCTGCCGTAGGATGATGACGAATACATCGGATGCAATTCCTCACCACGGCTTTCACCAACATTCTTCCGTTCAAGGGCCAAAATCTTTCCCTTATGGATGACAGCAACAAACGTCCTCCACCATGTAGCAGCAACTTGTGGTAGCTCTCTGCAATTAATCGAGCCAGTGGGTGGCCCTTAGGCAGCAACGCGGGATGCTTCGACTGAAAGGGTAGCTGCGCCAAGTTCAATCGGCCACCAACTCTGATGATACCATTTTTGTCCAAAAATGGGGTAAGTCGACGTAACTGTGACTGCCTTCTAATTTGTTTCCCCGTTTGCAGATCACTCAACTCTTCCGCGAAAGACTCACGCTGAGCAAGCCTTAATAAAGCGTCTTCCGCTGCTGCTCGCTCAAGAACGCTCAACACCTTCGGAGATGCGGAATTACTGGAATGCGCATTGCCTTCGTTGGAATGCATGGCTCCTTCACGTCTTATGCGCCGCAGATGTGGCACCATGGCAATGAAACGTCGACAATAACCTACGACATTTACCAGGCGAGTGAATGATGACCAACGCAGGAACAGCTCGTTGGTACACGTCGCAACGGCGGCTGTTAAGACTTTCTTCTCTTGAATTGCCTCAGGAGGCTCCGTTGGATTAGACATAGGCCAAACATCCTCTGATTTCGTCAACCATGCTGGCCCATGTCTCCATGCCATGCTGTTGTTGAATTCCAACACTTCCATCCCGCGCGACACCAGATCAGCGGGATTTTCGACTCCAGCTATGTGTCGCCACTTTGCGTCACTCGTAAAATGCTGTATCTCAGCCACACGGTTGGCGACAAACGTTTTCCACGTGGTTGGAGGCGCCCTAATCCACGCCGTGCAGATAGCTGAATCGGTCCAAAACCATGACGCATCAATTTTCGTAGCGATTGCCCTTTTTATTCGATGGTGCAAATGTGCTGCAAGGACGCAGGCACATAACTCTAGTCTGGCAACCGTTAGTTGCTTTAAGGGTGCTACCTTACTCTTAGATGCTAGAAGCATCACCCGAACTCGTCCCGGCTCTTCACACCGTACATACGTGCATGCACCATAAGCTACTGTTGAAGCATCGGAAAAGGTGTGCAGCTCAATCTTACGTGCGCCGGGAACCAATACGTATCTTTCCATACGGTACTGTGAAAGGGATTGGATCTCCTGTTGAAGCTGCTTCCACTTACTAACGATGCCTGCTGGCAGGGCATCATCCCAATCACACGAGTACGTCCATATTTCCTGCATTATCATCTTTGCCCGAATGACTATCGGAGCTATCATTCCCAGCGGATCATACATTTTAGCGATGGTGGAAAGTACAGATCGCTTTGTGATGATATCGGTATCTGGTTGACACAATCCTTCAAATAGCAACCAATCTTCTTGTGGAACCCAACTGATCCCAAGTGTCTTCACGGCTTCATGGGAAGCGAAGCTCATCTTGGAAGTTGTTCCAATTTGCGACTCATCGAGTCCGCGCAGAACATCAGGACAATTAGAGGTCCATTTGCGTAGCTCAAATCCGCCTTTAAGTAGCAACTCAGCTAACTCATCTCGTAGCAACGTAGCCTCTTCTACCGAGTTCGCTCCTCCGATGAAATCGTCTACGTAGAAGTTCTTTCGCAAAGCCGGACCCGCTCGTGGGTATGCGTCACCCTCATCATCCGCCAGCTGAATCAGAGCACGCGTAGCAAGGAACGATGATGGTGCCAGTCCATAGGTAACCGTATTCAGCTCATAAATCTGGACTGGTTGCTGCGTCGAAAATCGAAAGAAGATTCGCACTAATGGACGATCATCAGGATGAAGCAATATCTGCCGGTACATCTTTGCTATGTCGCCTACCAAAGCCACTCTGTAGGTGCGAAAACGCAAAAGTTGATCAAGCAGCTCGTCCTGCACCACTGGTCCCACACAGAGAGCCTCATTAAGGGAATAACCGCTTGTAGTTTTCGAAGAGCCGTCAAACACGACTCTGATTTTCGTTGTAGTGCTCGACTCTTTGAACACGGGATGGTGGGGCAGATAGTACGACTCAACTGGCTCCGGCAGCTCATCGCGGACCAAACGCATATGCCCCAACTCGTAGTACTCCTTCATAAATGCGTGATACTCTTCCTTCAGTTTGGCATTTCTAACGAAACGTTTCTCCAACAGCTCGAATCGACGTTTTGCACTTGTTTTAGATGCACCTAATCGTACCCCAAAGTCAGGATGACGCGGCAAACGGACGATGTACCGACCATCCTTATCTCTCGTCGTGGTTGTCTGAAATAGCTGTTCACATCTTCGTTCTTCGGGCGAGTATCCATCTTTCATTACCAAAGATTCGATTTTCCAAAACCGTTCCATGCTTTCTTCCAGTGACATCATGCAAACAGCGTTGGAAATAATTGTCTGCGAATTAGCAGGGTAATGCAACATTGCCGAACCCGCTACAATCCAGCCAAACACGCTGTCAATCAATGATGGAAGGTCAGGACCCAAGTGCACTCGTGCAGCACTAGGGAAAAACGAATAATAGTGCTTCGCGCCTATTAATAAATCGATTGGCTGTGATTTATTAAATTCCGGATCAGCTAGCTCAATTCCTTTCGGGATACACCAGTGGCTAATAGCTATGTTCTCTGAAGGAATATGAGAGGTTATTTGGTCCATCAACATAAATTGTACGCCACAACTGAAATGCTGTCTTTTCGACCGAATCTCAGCAAACACACATTCACGAACATTGCGAGATACCTTACCAGCTCCCAATACTTTGACGTTAGCTGGAGACCGTTTTATCTGCAGCAATCTGGCAAGCCTTTCGGTCATCAGGTTCGCTTGCGACGCACTGTCTAGAAGAGCACGCACCGAATGCTCCTTGCCGTCAGCATCTACGATGTTCACTCGCGCAGTTAGCAGAAACACCTCCTCTGAACGCTCCGTCGTCTCAGTAACGTTGAGCGACTGAGCGTATGCGCGATCCTTCGGCTTCGGTGAATCGGGACGTTCCGGTGACCCTTCTTTCGATCCTGCTGGTTCATTGGAGCGGTGCAAAAGAGTGTGATGTCTGTCACGGCAATGTTTGCATCGGGAAGACGAAAGACAATTTCTTGCCCAATGGCCCTTCCGTAAGCAGTTATTGCAAACCTTCTTCTCATTTGCAATCTGAATACGCTCAGACAGTGGAAGGCGGCAATACTTGTAACAACTGCTCAGGGCATGCTCGTGTTGGCAATATGGGCACTCTTTAGAATTGCTCGTAGTGGAAGAGCAGGAAGAAAGCTGCTGCGGGGCGCGCCGCACGGGATTCGGGTGAGTACTTTCCTTCGTAGACTGATGATTCATCGATATGGACTCTAATATCCGCATTTTTCTTTGTAGGAAATCTATTAGCGTTGCGTAGTCAGGTGTATCGAGCGTGGAAGCATGATCCTCCCAATTCTTCAACGTTTCCTCAGGCAGTTTTGTGCACAACACATACTCCAGAATAGTGCTCCACTGTTCAGTTGGCTCACCCAACTGGTGGAGCATTTTCACATGTCTGTCGAAATCATCGACCAGCCTATGCAGTGCTGCATTGGATTCCTTTTGCACTCTCGACATGTTGAACATGGCTTGCAAATGCCTCTTTTTTTGTAAATACTCATTGGCATAGCGATCGACCAATGATTTCCATGCAATGGAGTAATTTGAGGAACACAACGGGATGGAATCTAGCAGCCTAGCAGCTTCTCCTTTCAGTGCTGCTCGCAGATAGTGAAACTTTTGGATATCCAGCACTTCGGTGTTGTTGTGAATAAGTGCTTCAAAAGTGTCACGAAACGTTGCCCATTGCATTTCATTACCGTCGAATTCAGGCAACGAAATTCTTGGCAATCTTAGCTCCGACGCTGCAACGCGATTCGATGATGACGCGATGGCTACGCGCGGCGTCGGTTGCATTAGTGCTTGGAGGCTTGCTCTCACAGCCATTATAGCATCCTCCATCGTGGCGCGTAAATGGCTTTCAAGCGCGCGTTCCTCCGGTGCAGCACCATTTTCAATCATCTGCTGCACACCGTCGAATTCGACTGAAACTCGTTCAACTTCCGCGGCATAAAAAGGCACTTTAAGCTCGTCGCGCGCCGGAACGAAATTTGCAGCAAATGCAGCAGCACGATGAATCTTCTCCTCCAACGTCACTCTTCTGGAACGCAAGTCGGCTGGTGATGCCATTGAACCGACGCCAATGCTCACAGTGATGGCCGGTCAACGACAAAAAACACAAAATTCGCGAGGACGAGTTCACAACCAAAAAACTCAACACCACAAATTTCCACAAGCAGCCAACAGTCAATAATCACGATCAACAATCACGGTACACGTACAGTACGTTACAGATAGCTGACAACTTTCAACAAAAAATACAAGTGTTCACACTCAGTGCAATAGTGCAATCTTGCAACACGCAGCAATGATCACTCTGAGAAACCGAAATTAATTTCACTCCGAAAGAATATATCCTGGTCACGGCACCAAATGTTCGCGATCGATCCCTACGTTGTGAAATTTAATTTTCTTTCGGAACGGTGAAAAATTAATCTGGAGCGCGGTTTCTCGCTTGACCGTTCGGCGTACGTATTTTATTACAAGTGCAGTGATTTTTCGCAATGGTTCTTAGCCCTAACGGTCCTTACACTAACACAACTAACCTCTGCGTTCGTAACGCTACCCCGGTGAAAACAATAATGCATTAATCGGAATAATAAATTTCAACTGTCAAATGAGTGTAACGCATACGAAACGTAAACAAATATCATGGCGGATAATAAAGATGGGGAGTTGATAACACTTATCAACTTTTGTTTTCCACTTTTTTGATAATTGATAATTATTTATTCACAAATTCTGCAACAATTCTGAACACTGAAATAAAAAAAAAACTGATTCAACAACCCCTTATTCCTTTATAGATGATCAGTAGAAAAAAATCATCATCAAACATATTATTTTTCAAGTTCATAATGGAAGGTACCATTTGACATTCAACAGGGTGAACAAATTTTAGTCTACCATTTGCCCGCCAAAGTTCCAGTCGGCTTGCTCACACTCCCCGCTGTGAGACACACTTTCAAAAAGCTTTATTCGTAATCGAAAACAGTTGAAAAAGTGTGTGAAAAGGCAATGGCAACGATATCATGTCGTCAATTTGGATGTTTCCCGCTGCGTTCCTGGGGTAACATTCTTTTACGAGTCTGTAAGATGGTTTTGCAACAGATTTTCCTTCATGTGCCGACGGCTTATTTTTTCGATTTGTCGTATTCCCCCAAACACAATCGTGATCAAATTTATCGACATTCGGGAAAGTTGTTTGCGTTGATTCCCATTTGCTCTTACCATTTTCTTTTATTTCTCAAATCAGCAGGCAATTCGAAAAGTGGGATTGAGAGTTTTTTTTCGTTTTTATGTTTAAGGTTGAATTCTTACGCATCACCAGTCCATTGCATGACTTAAAGAAAACAATTTCTAGCCTGCGAGTGAGGAAAAGTGGGGAAAAAGTTATCTCACCTGAATATTGAATGCCGTAGGCACACTCCATTTTATGTGCAAAGCAGAAGGCAGAAACTAGGAGGCAAACAAAAAAAAAACCGCACGTGGGAAGGCAAACAGTAACAACCTTTTCATGCTGCAGCTGATCCGGAAAAAGGACACGCGTTCAGCAGGAAAATTCGTTTTGTTACTCCCATACACCGCAGCAAACCACTCAAAACCATTCAATCTAGGTAGCTGCTTTAATTCATTGAATTTATGCCCCGGACTTACGACAATAATTACTTTCCCGCCAGAAACAAACTTGGCAACAAGTTTTCCCCCCCATGTGTGTGTGTGTGTGAGTTACGCTTAGGCCAAAAGGGAAAACAGAAACAAAGCAGCGCCTAGCGAATTGTCTCGTGGAAAAGTTAACATTTTTTACCTGTGTGGAAAAGTTTTTCCTTTAGTCCCGTTTGCGCGGTTGGTTAGCTCTGGTTTGGAGCTCGAGGTGTATTATTATGCGAAACAAACTTCTACAAGTCGTCGACATCGCAGCTTGATTGAACGAAATGGGTTTGGTAAAACGAAACAAAAGCCGAAAACAACAACAACAATGGCAAACCAAGCGCGCCATATATATGTATTTTCATCATCACCATCAAGCCATACGATAGCAAACACATCCGGTGAGCGGTCCCGAAAAGCCTCGCGGCTCATTCGTGGGAAATGTTTATTGAAACCATTTTTCCGTTTCGGCTTTTTCCATAATGCACGACGTGGCTGTGGCTGCCGTGAAAAAAAAAACACGGGAAACTCAACCAGAGTGGCAACGTCGTCAAAAGCTTGGCACGGTTAGGTTCGCATTGGTCGGAAAATGGAAAGCACTACCCCGCCGCCTCAGCCGAACGCGTGACAAGAACGGAAATGATAGGAGCGAAACACAAAATGGCAAAAGTTTGCACACAATTTATGCACGCCGGTTTTTCCGGCGATCTACCACCCGGTAAATGGTACGCAAACCGGGTGCGACACCAAACCGTGACAAGCACAAGAACAGCACATACACACAAATATTGTTCTTTGTACCATTGTTACACCTTGGGGTTGTAGGGTTTTAAGTTTAAAAAAGGGGAATTTAAGGATCGAGCAAAAAAAACAAAGGGGAAGGCCGGTCAGCTTGCTTATATCAAGAAAAATTCGGCTTGTGTTGTGGTTCAACAATTTACGCGACTTTTGACAATGATTTTTTGTTTGTATTTTTGTTTCTGCAACCAAAAACAAGAAACTTCCTTTCGCACCCTCTAGCTGTTTTGGAGCAAGAGGAATCTTTTACGGTTCGATAATTTATCAATTATTCATACGAACATTGGTGTAAGAAAAGTGGAAAATCAGGGTTTCGATTTCCCCCATCGATACCGGATCCAAAACAAATGCTCCCTTAGCTCGTGGGATACGCCTGAGTTGGGGCATTGTTTTTGGAAAGTTACCTTTTTTGGTTTATTGGTAACATAAACAAGCCTGTGGAAACTCATCAAGCGAAAAATGGGATAAAATCAACACGCTTTTTTATAATTAAATGGAATAAATTAATATTACTTTCATGGCTGAAGTGACGAATGATAAATGAGACAATTATATAAGAAAATTTATTTCAAAAAGGAAAAGCGGTGTGCTTCTAAACTGCAGTGTTGAAACCAGGAAAACACGCTTACGTAGTACAAAAAGCATAGTTTTCCTTCCCATCGGAACGCCTTGCAATAGAAAGTAACACAATCTTTTGGAGATTCGCCTTTTTTTCAAAGACATTCCAATCGGATGTTCTTTCCGTTCATGCAGTTTTCTTGTTGTAAGTAAAAAGAAATTTTCTTTTATCTCTCACCCGAAAAGGCTTTGCATTTGCCACCCTTCGGGCTAATGGTTTTTCGCACTGCAGTGTGTTTTCCCAATGGTCCCTGATTGAAACGTGCGATAAACGTCGTCGGGAATTGTGATCAAGCTGCTGTGGGGGTTCCACTGTCCGCATTCCATATGTCGTGGCACACATCCGAAAGATCGAACCGAATGTCAAAAACGACATAATAATGCCCGAACACGTTTGCATTGTTTAGCCATCGTCGGTACCGGTACCGGAGTGAAGCTAGAGTTTAAGGAGCCCAGCGCCATGAAAGGACAATTTCGTTCTGTTCTCGTTCCCAGCGCACACACATACACAATTACGTGTGTGTGTGTGTGTGTCTGAACGAAAATGGATCAATGCACTCACAATGTGGCATCGATGCTATCGATATAGTGATAGTAATTCTGCCCCCCTTCTATGTCTCCCTTATATCCTTTCGGTTCCTTTTTTTATGAGACTCACAACCACACATAATTCTGGCGTGGCAAAGTTGCAGAATCGCGATTGCAATCTTTATGCTGTACGGAGTTTTCTTTTATGTTTTAATTTGTCGCAATTCGGTCCGGTGCGGTTTCACCATGAACGTGCCTGATCAGCGATTTCGTTTATCTTTTATTGTGTGTTTGTATGTGTTTTTTTTTTGTTCGTATGCGGTTTGCACTGATGTACACAGTGTATGAAACGGTAATGACACACGAGCAATGACTGAGGGATATGGTATGGAAAGGCATAAAAATGAATATGCTGCCGAATGGAGCAGAATTGTACGATGATCATCGTTTTTCGTGCTATTGACAGCTTTCAGTGCTATTTGACACGCGAAACTACCGGATTATGGGTCGTAGAGATTAACTATGGTGATGATGCTGATGTAAGCCAACACATACGTAACACTTTATATCTTGGTGGAAAATAATTTTATTCACATTTTGCCATAGGAAAAATACAATCATATCACCAATGTCTTTCGTATTGTAAAACATATGAAATCACGTTTCTCGCGAAGGATAAAACGCCATTAACCATCCAAAAATCTATCGAAACGATTAATTTCCTGTGACTGAGCAACGACGACACTTACAACTTCCGACCGTCTTCACCCGTTTTTTTGCACATCCACAAACAGTGCTCCCACTCGGAAGCCAGACTTCGACTCGAAATAGAAATGTGCTTCATTTTACCGTAACGAATGTCGGAGAAAAACTGCTTCCTGCCAACGACATCAAACCGAAACTTGAACGCGAAGAAATGCCGACCGATGCACGGCCGAAAGGACAAACAAATATGGAGTGTCTCGGTCCCGTTTTGGCTGGCGAAAGAAAATGTCGCGCTTGGCCCCGCCAAGAAGTTGGAAATGTGAATGGGAGAACTTTTGATTATTTTCTGATTACTTTCCTCAATAAATCAGCAAGTGAACCGTGATTTTTGCCATTACCATGGTTCGTTTGTTTAACGTTCGGTGCGATCGTAAACTAGTAATGTATTCGCGTAACGTTTGTAACACTTTATGTTAGTATGTTACACTTAAGTAAAGATCATCAAATATCCTTCAATTGAAAAATAAATAAATTTAAGAAATAAAACAAAATAAAACATATACACATATAAAACAGAAGCAAAACAGCAATAAAAAAAATTGTATAGTCAAATGTATAGTGTGTTTAAAATATGAACAGATGATCAAGAAACTAAATTAAAGCAATAAAATAAATCGATCAACTCTAGACTAAACGCATCTTGCTGATATAACTTCGTTCAATTTTTCTTAACTGTTAAAGACACAAGGCTTAAATAATTGTTAAAGAATTTGTTTACACAAAAGACAAGACATTTTATAGACGACGTGAAGTATTATGAAAGCTTCAATTAAAGTAAAACTAAAACACAATTTATAAAGGTATTTTGAATGAAATACATAAATCTTTAAATAACACGTTTACAATAAAAAAGAAAACATGCTACAATCCTTAAACTTCTAAGCTCCATTAAGATTTGACCACTTCGCCTTTAAGCTTGTGTTTGAGCAAAACCGTCAATAAACAATTTTTATAGATTCACATTTAGCCGATTCCGTTCTGATGGGAATCGATTTTCACGAGCGTTTTTCCCTTTCAAACAAAACTGACATTCGCACAAACTGACTACCATTAAAATTCGAACTTTATAGACAGTTTTGAGCAATGCAAAGATTTTCGCAAGCATTTCCCATGCTGCAGATGGCGGTAGCCGATTCCGAAAATCTGTACCAAGTTAAATGAGCCCGAAATTATGACGCCAGAGCGCACCATCGACACGAGCGGGTGGGTTTGGGAAATTTATTCGAATCGCGTTCGAACTTTTCTCTTAATGTTTTTCCTCACAATCCACCGTCCCGCTGTCCCTTGCAAAGGTTGGAAAAGTGTTTTTGGCTTCCCTGTGGCCACTTCTGTTCATGGCCATTTCAGGACTGTTGCTTCCCGGGGGGGTTCGATCTTACGCGTAGTCAGAAATCGATCGTGTGATATTTTTCCTAGTGGCCTTCTGCTTTACCTTTCGAACGACAAAATCCATTGCCAGTAAGCTGAAGAAAATAGAGGCCATAGAATGGAACCGTCTGCCTGTCGGTGTACGTGTGTGTGTGTTTCTTTTCTTTTTCCTCATCGTTTTGCTCTTCTTGCCGGCACCTAATTCGTATCGACGGATAAAATCCCTTGCTGCGTACTGGATTACCTTAAGGAGGAGAAAGATTTGTGTTTTCTCCGAACAGCGGGAAGAAAAAGCGGAAGGATTCTGCTTTTCAGCGGAAACAGCTTAGCGTACGAAAGATGCAGCAAACCGTACCCAAACCAAAAAGGCTGGGATATTTTTGAAGCCCACTGGCACACGTTGCGAACCAGATTTATTTCCTTTCGAATCTGGTTTCCTATCACACGGAAGGGTACGGATGGTGACAGGGAGTAAAAGAAAGGTTCGCTACATTTACGTCCCATGGCGGTTGATTAAGAGAAACAGTATTACGCTAATCTTTCGCTATATTTCCGTCCAGCTAAATGTCCTTTTACACCAGAGGATGGGATGGAGCTGGGGCACTAGGTGTGGGGAGCTAATTTTTGGGGGCCCTTTCCACCATCAGCTACACACGAAGCTTGCCAAGTGAAAGAGAATGCTGAATATGTCCTTGCATTCATGTAGGAGCCTCTTATCGGTGGAATAGTCTAGGCTAGAGCCGAATGCTAGCGCCGATGGTCATTTTAGCCGCCATTCCAAATGTTACTTAGCTCATGGTCCAGTCCAGTAAAAGACCAACCAAAATGGCTGTCGTTTAATTTCCTTTCCCCGGGCACGGTTGTGCTCCCCACCCCTACCTTTGCCGTCAAACATGATGAATATTATAGTGCTTTGGCTGTTTGCGCCATAATAGTTTTAGGGAACCGTTCCACCATGCCGTCTAATGCGTCGAGCGTCCTTTTTTCAGTTGATAACTGTATAAATATGTATGAAGAAGTAGCGACCACATCGGTTGAGGTACGTTTGCGTCTGCTTCGGGCACGTTAAGCGGAAAACACTGACCGGATATCCGTTCTTTCTGCCTAAGGCAAAAGGGAGTTGTTTGCTTCGGCATTCGGTCTCACTTTTTCAACCCCTCCTTCTCCACGCGAATCCAAATATTCCTTGTAGCTGTGTAGGTTGGGGTAAACATTGCGACAAAGTGATTTGTTTCCTTGATCTCCGGCCAAAAACCGTTCCCTTGCTTTGTTTCATTCTTTGTGGGTGACGGTGCACGAGACTTTTCATCGAAAGGGATGTATGTCCGACCTGTGTGTGTGTGTGTGTGCGAGGAGGAAATCAGTCGCAAGCACGCACACGCACCAGTAAGAGGGAAGTTTTTCCTGCATCGCTTTGGGGACGGAAGTATCGTTGCTAATAAAAATGTTGACTTATTGTGGTGGTCCGTTGCAAGCGAGCAAATCGTAAATGATAGCGATAGAATAATCAGTGCGTTGATATTTTGGGAGTTGCGTTTGCACTAACGATAGACGCGCAATAAAAGCAAAAATGATGGAAGGGAAAATTATTTACAGCTGGCTAGTACCTACACTATCGGTAAACAACAAAACAGTGTTGAATGTAAGGTGTATTGAACGTGTATTAAAAGAAACATTTTTGTATCTTCAATTATTTCAAATGTTGTACACACTATTTTAAATTATATTGTGTATATTTAAAAAAAAAATTTAAAAATCCCTTGTGACAATTGTAAGAATTGTGGTGTATCTGTGTAGATGACAATATGGCAAAAAGCTCCTCCTCTTCTTGGCTTAATGACCTTTACGGTCACGCCGGCCATTTCTGGCTTACTAGACTTGTTTTGCCACACGGCCGGATAGTCAGTCCATTTCGGCGAAGAGCTATCATTTTTAAATAAAAGTAAATAGAAGAGATATTTCATTCAATATATTTTACACTTTAATTTTTCTTAAATTACATGATGTAAATTTTATACTTAAATTGAATTTGTCAAATTAAATGTATTTTTTTTAGTTTATCTTTTAATCTGGAAACAGTTTTTTTCAAATTTCAAGAATAACTTATAAGCATAAAAAAATCAGTTCTTGTGTCTACTGTCAACAAGAACAATCTGAATTATTGTTTTCCTTTTACGTACAAACAGAAGACCTTAAAACAGTATACGTCATTGACCTTTCATAATTCACCTGAAATTTGTTGCGAATTATGAGTGCTCCTCCTGTTTATGGTTAATTATATGCAAGCAATTTTTATTTATAGCATTGCAATGCATGGTTCCTCCATTTGTTGTTATTTACAGAATCACTTTGTATAAGACTACTGAAGCAAAGTAAAGCGAAAATATGCTAATTTATACATTGTTTCCTTTACCTATCTATCCATCGCTTCAGGAATGTTACAAACTACGACCACAAAAAACCAGAAGGTCCGATAATTCTAAACACAATCGATGCAAATCGATGACACAAAGGTTGCAAATGATGTGAAGAATTACGATAATCGTCACTTAGCAGTGTAACGAATGGAAAGTAAAATTTGAATAAATACACACTCTGTCCAAAATCTGAATGCTTTCTCAAAACCAGAAGAATGTTTTCGAATGCTACTTGCAAACGTTCACCCATCCCTGCACAAATCGATGATGGTCGGTTCTTCAAATGGGTCGCTAATGGGTTGGAAGCACCAATTGCACACACAATCCGAAAAAGAGTAAGTACACAAACATTGAATTGATGGTGCGACGCACTGAAGAATTCGGCTGTGGCTCGCAGTGGGATTGTTGTCGCATGGTTGGCATAGAAAGAAACTAATGCACCCTGCAATTGAATATTCATAAGGTTTGCCCCGACCGTACCCTACGCAGAGTAGTTTGTTCGCGGAGTCCAGAAATCGCAACCAACATTCCGGAGAAGCGCTCAGAGTTTTCTGTCACCAGAAATCAATTACTAAAGTTGTGCGTACATCGTTGGCAGTGGAATGTGTTGTTCTGCAGCTTGAAGTTTGGGACCCGACTCATATGGCTCACCGTGGGTTGGGTTATGGTACTGTCAGCAGACTGGCCCAAACCGCTCCAGGCGTACTGCAGTGTAATGGACGAAGGAAAAAAAGTTCACCCAAACGACTCCCGTGGGCAAAGTTCACGTAACGAAGTTGGAATAAATGACAGCATAATCAGTGCAATAAAATTAAATCGTTGAACTTTGCACCCGGCTAGACGAGAGTTTAAGCAAGAAAATCACCTCGCAAACACATCATCCTGTTTGGCTGCGTGTGTTCCATGCTGACCTCTCGGAGTGACGATAGTGTCGATGGGAATGGACGAGGAAATGAGTATGGGCAACAATGGACATACGCTTCCAGCCAATAAAGCTCTTCACTGTGAGAACATTTGTTTCCATGTGTTTCCAAGAGCCAACACCCGCCCAGACGAAATGGGAAGATAAGCACCGTCTTCCATCTTCTCGGTCGAAGGACGAATGAAGACGGCTCGACTTCTTGAACCATTAGCCATGCAGTGGTCACACAGTGAGCCTTTGCTGCTACTGCCCACTTTTCCCGTCAGACGACACTTGTCTTTCTAACACTAGCTGGTTTCGCCTCAACAAACAACGCCCCGCTACCAGCAGCATGACAGACGAGCCCCGGGTGTGTCCGATTCTGAGTAGCATCAATTTGTAGACAGCCTCCACAAAGGGCACGATCTTTTGAATTCGGTCGACAGTCATCCTGCCCTCCGGGGTAACTCATTTTCTTTAGCTGCTCTCATCCCGACAGGCACTTAAAGGTGCTGACGCTAGTGAGCGACTGGTGTCTAGCAGGCGAATGTTTTTCATCACTTTGCCAAAAAAAAAGCGAAAAATTAAGCAAAGGACGTTGAAAATCTTGCTCGCAGACGAACTAACACCGCACCATTATTGCCGCTCACGATTACAATAAATTCCAGTTGCCCGGGCTGTTTAACGATTTTGGAGTGCAGCCAAAGGGCAACACACCGACCCGGGTGTCGTTCGTACTCAACCCACGGTCCACATTTTCTTAAGGGTTTTGTGCCGGGTGCACAAAGACACAAGGACACGAACAGACAGATTCTTTAGTCGACCAAATGCTGAGGGGCATAAATGTCGTGACAGCAGTTTGTTTTGTGCTCGCTGTGAGTCGGGCGATGGATGGCTTTTCTTTTTTAGGTGCCCATTTTTCGTCCAGCCTGAGCCAATGCTACTGGTTGCAAGGATCGTTTGTTGATGTTTGCGTTTTGCATAATGGCGGTAATGAGGTGTGGAAAGAATAATTCTGCAACTATAATGGCGGTAACTAAACTGGAATTAAATTTACATCTTAAACTGTAAACAAATCGAGAATGAAAATTTGTTTCTCAAAACTGGAAATTTAAAACAATTTCCAATTTTTTCTATGTTTCATTATTAAGGGAAATTAAGGGATTTTAAGTTGCTATAGTTTTGTTTATTTCCTTACAGTTTCTTTTCTTATTCTTAAAAAATAAATGCATTTTGTCTTGGAAATAAAACGAAATGATGGCCAGGCCGGGGGGGGGCGGTGGTGTATGTGAGAAACGGCGCCGGTTCCATACGAAAGAACCGGGTACCAAATCCCATCTGGACTGTACCGCCGTATTAAGGACAGATTATCAGGCTACGTAGTAAAATAAGTTCAGTAAACCAGAAATGGCCAGCATGTCCTTAAGGTCGTTAAGATAACAAGAGCGGATGGCAGATTCAGCATTACGAGACATACAAAATTTCCTATTGAACTTTAGTAAACTTCATCAAATTCTGTAATGAATGGGTTGACATAACATGTATGTATTTCATTTATTTAAGAAAAACTTGTAAATTTTATTGATAACGATGAAGTTTTATAAATTTCCATTCCTACCATTTTTAGTTCAATTAAGGGAGTTTTTATCCGTTTTTCATTTGAAAAACAAAAATAATTTTATGTGGAAATTGTTTACAAATAAACTATTAGGCTTCTGACACCTTATTCGCAATTTGAAATGATTGTAAATTAAATTCGATTTAACACATCAATCATGGATGGATAGGAAATCAAACAGTATATTAAAAAGTACACATTAATACGTGACTGTAAGTTTGCATTATACCAATAAACGTCAACTATGACCCCTACACCGCATATGTATCACGATTGCAAGCATCTGTTTGGTAAAAATTTGCATCCTAATGAAGCGCAACATAAATCAGTTTATTTATAAATCCACCTACAGAAAGGTTGTTTATGATAACGGTGACACGTGACCTTCCGCTGATAGTGTCGTCATTATCCCCGAAACGAAGGCTACATTCAAAAGTGCAAATGGCAAGATAAACATGTACTTTCTCTCTATCTTCCCGTTTGTTCGATTCCCATTCCGTGGGCAAACAGTGATTGAATGGGGGATGAAAAATCGAACACAATCTTATGGTACGGGCAGGCACGGTACGGGAACACAGTTTAATGCTCTATCAACAGTGGAGGGTTTGTAGAAGTGGTTGATGGTTTATCGTACAAATTTCCCACTCAATGTCACAATTTATTCAACATTCGATGAAAAATCGAAACGAACGAAGAAAGTTGATCAAACACTAGGTATGAGAGGGCTACTATTCGCTGACTGGTTTGCATCATCGAGTTCCCAACAAGCAGTGTGGTTGAATGATAAAGAGGATTGCTCCAGAACGAAGGAGAGCGACTAGAACGTATACTTCCTGGAGAACATCCAGTTTGAAGGAAGTTCGTTTTCTACAAAATAGTCAATATTGAATATTCTCACTTATCAGCAGGCGAGGCACACCAAGGCCTGTGTCACGGGTTTACGATCCCGTTAGGGATGCTTCATCGTCACCCTCGGTTTTCGGCTCGCAGGCTTGTTGGTTTTCCATTGGGGCTAAAGAACTTTCATCCCAGATAAATAAATGATCTCATCTCCTTAGTGGCGCACACCGTACCATATAGCGTAGCCGGAGGATGTAAATATTACCCAGCGACAGAACATTTTCGACGAGATGCTTCGCCATTTTTTCTGGGTGTCTCTAGACTGCAAGGGAATGTGTCCTCCCACATAGTTGCTTTTGTAAACATACGGCAAGGTAAGGGAGTTAAAAAGAATATTCTCGTATGCACACTAGCCCCTTCCCAACGTGCAAAGCGAGGATATGTTTTTCCCTCCCTAGAACTTAGCGTGATATCGGTGCGGGGAAAATGCAGAAAACCGTTGAATGCACAGGAAATTCAGGAGGCTGAGACTGAATAAAAGACAGGAAGTGGTTCGGGCCCTTTTTCCAGCCTCCGATACCGGCTACTACAACGACGCCGTCTGAAGGACGACCGTTCGTTCGTCAGTCCAGTTTTTTTTCTTCTCTTGCTCTTCAGTCCATTCACTTTCATCCTGTGAAGGCAAAAACCTTGGGGTGCAAAATTGCCCAGCATTTCCCGCCGACCTGCAGACCGAGCACGTTGGCACGATGTTGGCAGGCGACACCGGCGCCGTAACGGCAGCACCAAGGGGCTACCGGGTTTCCTTCTTATCGTGAATGGCTTTTATTAGCTCAGGCGCTCGGTGCACTCGAGTGGCAGGGAAAAGAGCACATTTTTCATCGGAACTTATTGACATTTTTAACTAAAAAAGCATTTTGAAACGCTCGAACGAATTTCGTCACTCACGGAGCCGTGCTGGATGAGAAAACGGAAATGGGGACCAACACTAAAAAAAGCAGGAATCATCCCTTTTTAGAAAAAAAGCAAGTACACACGTACAGACATGAATGGCGGCCGAATGGTGAAAGGTGGAAGTAAAACGAAAGAACACGCAAATTTTATTCCCGTTTGGGGAGGGAATGTTAATAATGGCAGAATGTCTGGAGTAGCTTAAAATTGTGTAAAACGACACCAGACAATGTGTCGGCAATTTATGGTTGGCGCGATGAGGGAAATTCCATAGCTTGTTACCAAGCTGGCTCGAGGGAATGTGACGATATTTAAAAGAACAGTTTCGATAAAATAAAGTGTTTCCATTTAAAGACACGTGTGAGCGTGTGCTGTTGCACGTGGGAGGTACAATGCTGATAACGAAACATCTGGGTAAGTGTCAAATTTTTAGCACAAGGAATCATAATATAAACAGATTTTTTATGTGTTATTAATGGTGGTATTAATAGCCTGGAAATATTTAAATAAATTAATGTTTTCAAAATTCCAGAGAAAATTTATAAAATATTTTAGCTAAAAATTTCAGTGTTCATTGTTTACACACTTTTTATTGTTATACATTATTTTATTTTTAAAAAGTTTTCCAATAGCAAATAAATTATATAAAAATTCATCTTAAGCCTGTATGTTCTGCATCGAATAAACAAATTTGTTTATAAAATTTATTTACAAAATGTGTTTGAAGAAACATCCCAAGTGGCAAACAAATGTTTCCAAATTTATTGCAAATGCTTTTTCACTTATCACAAACATACACACGTGCTGCTCAACTCACTAGTGGTGTCATAATGATGATCCCACCCATCGGCGTTTTATGAGCACACACCTTAGCTTTCCTTTTTTTAAACTAAAAAAAAACCTCTGGCTAACAGTCTATTTGATAGGACGATCAACATTTCCACGTTCCTTTTTTCCGCTGCATAATGTTGCTGCTCTCATGCTTACCGGTAACGGTTATTGCTGTTCGGAAAGCGAAAATGTCCGCCGGGAGGATGGAAACAGTCTCAGCTCATCATCCGAGAGCCGCTGGCAAAGATAACGCACACAAGCTGCGCCGAAACGATCGGGCTGGGCGGTCGAGAGCATTGAGGTTCTGTGGTAGGTTGACGTGTTTGCCAAAGAGCTAAGCTAACATCTTGCCACTTCCGTTGTTGCTAGTGGGCCCATCGGCTACGATAAACGCAGTCCTTTTTTCATCAACATGAAGAAATCTTACGGAATCTTCTTATACAGCTTCACGCCACCGAACGCATATTCAATGATGCAATTTAGAGCACCTTTTGCTGCGTGGATACACTTCCTAGATTCGAATTAAGCTTGAACTCTGTTTTTTTGTGGTATGTGACCTGGAATGGCCATTTTTGTTTTCAATGGCCCCGTTGCGGAAGTCGGTTTTATCCAACATTGGGTTACACCGTTTGTTTGCCATCGGACACTTTGCAGACACTGCGCAGGAGAGTAATGAAAATAAAAAGTTTGTTCCATCACGGGCGTATGATGAGGCACACATTTACACGTGGGCAGGATGGAAGATGGAAGATCTTTTTGTAACTTCCGCTTTGATGACCCATGCCGTTTCTCTCCGTGGAAGGTTTGTCGTTTGATGCCAAAAAGGTGAAACTGTCAAATGACAAACAGCACTGACAAAGTGGGCGACATGAACATACAAACACTAAAGTACGCCCATTGAGGGTAGTAGATATTAAAAGTCCTCTGCTCTTGCTAAACGGCTCCGTCATCACCATCAACGTCAGCATTTGCTGCCAAGCGTGAACAGAAAGGATAAAAAATAAGGAAAACATATTTAAAAACGTATGAAATTTTCACCATTTACGAAGAAAAAATGGTACGAAAACGACCATGGTCCTGGTTTCCAAGTCAATTTTTGAGCAAATCTTTTCACTCATTCGTTTATTCATTTTTTCATATTCATCAAGTTTTGCTGTTTTTTTTAAGTTATCCTCTATTTGGGAGTTTGAAGGTGTACTACGGAAATATTTAAACTATGGTGATGGTGCTTTCCCTTTTTATTAACGTTTACAACGCTTTAGGATGATCTATGTGGTTTTGTTTTACAGCATGGTGTAAGTTAAATATTACTTTGTGTGATATCTTCGAGGTTTAATAGACATGTTACAGGGTTTTTCTATTCAGTTTAGACTAGCCGCACACTTTTTCCTGATCTGCGCACTTGATTTTTGACTCTGGTAGGCAAAAGCACATACTGCTAATTAAAAATCAAATGCGCCGAGTAGGAAAAAGTGTGCGGCTAGTCTAAACTGAATAGAAAAACCCTGTAATACCACCATCACAGCTTGTGACATATTGTTTATTTTAAACAAAATATTACTTTTATAAAAATAATGATTTAAAACAAAACCTTTGAAACAGCAAAAATGTAAAATATATAAAATCGAAAGCAAATGTGAAAATAAATGGAATGCGATAAACAAAATAATAACAAAATATCGATAAACAACAACAACAATGAACTTCAAATAAAAAATAAATTGTGTTTCAGTATAAATAGCATGAAAATTAGTAACATAAAAGTCTCTCTCGTTGGAAATGAAAACAAAATAAGACGCAAAGTTACACATTTTTCTCTAACCAGTAACGTTAATTAGAAACAACATCCATTGCATGTAGAAAAAAAATCTTTGCAAAGGGCAACTAAAAACAAGGGATAATTATGGTCCATGTTCCCACAAAATCACTGCAATCATGGCATGAAAGTATAGTTCAAAATAAAAACAGCAACGAATTGACCAACAGTGAAGCCACCGAGGACCGAGGGTTTCGTTGTCGCAGAAAAAAAAAGAAGGACAACAACCATGGTGACCACGTCAACAGTGACTAATGGCGAATCGGTGAAGCGCTTCGCGGACGGTGAGCGAAAAAGGTTAACCACAATGTCGTCTCCGGGCGGTTGTGTTTCGTCGAATGATCTCTGACAACAATAACGATGATGGGAGGTCATTACGGAAAATGAAAATGTAATATTAATGTAGCGTTGGTGGCCACCGGAAATGATGCACGGGATTGAAAACGCGGAACTAGGGAGAGAATGGAAACGAAAAACAAAGCAACAAAACGAAAAACAAAAGTGCAGGATACGCTTTTCCAAAGGCTGTCGTTTCCTTTTGCTGGTGGAAGGTGCGTACGGATGATTTCCCGACTGAATGGTGCTTCCAAAAAATAGGTGGACAGGTGGCCAAAAAAAACAAACAAAACGCATCGGGGGCAGGCGTAAGGGAAACAAGTCAAATGGCAAATGATGAAGCATTATTTCCGGGAAAAAGCATATTTCTTCCATTAGTAAAGCTCAGTGTCCGGGCGCAGATGTAAAAAAATAATAATCAAATGCGTCCAGTGAAAGGTGGTTGTTTATCTTTTTCGGGAGAATTATGCCATCCGGACGTCCGATACGCTGAGGTGTTTTTTTTGGTGAGATTATGTTACACAGAGGACGATAAAAGGATGGAGGATTCTTCCACTTTCGTGATGGTTTCAATGGTTAATAGAGTATTAATGGAATAATTAAAACTTATCACTCGGAGGAAATGGTGAAATTTAGAAATGAGCAAGTCAAGAGCATAAACTCGAGTAAAAATATTTTCCATCGATTCAACTAAAAAAAAAACAACTTCTACAGCTTTTAACAAAACTATTCATTCCTTCTGAATTCGCCACTTACTAACGTCATTAGAAAAATCAACATCATCGCATTCGCAACCACCACAACGCTTTGCCGTCGTCAGTGCAAACAAGAAGTAAGGAGTGTCCCTTTTGTGATTCTCAGAACTACCTACCACCCATTCGGGCGGTGGTTTGCTGGAGTCGCGTTTGAGATTGAAGGCTTGAAGTGGACGTTTGGAAGGCGATGTGCCATGGTGAAGGACTAGTGGCGAGGGTGTTAATTTACGACGACGGATTTTTCTTTTTATTGTTTTTAATTATATTTAATGGCAAGTGGCCGCGTCGCTCACGACGGTTCGGTGGTCGCTCGGAGACCAACCATGCCTTCGAGCCGCCAAAATACCTACGAGATGGCGAAGAGTGGAACATCATTTTTTACGCGGACGGGACAAACCCCCATGGGGGAAAAAGGGGGAGAGAATATAACTGTGGGGCTTGGGTTTATGTATGGGATGGAGATTAATTTTCGCTTTTTACGACGAACACGGCAAACCATAAAGTTATGAGTTCCGCACCAACACCACTTTAGTCGGTAGGCTAGGGCGCCGGGTTTTGCGAAAAACATTGGGGCGCGACTTCTTGAGGTCTATGCTGCAAAGTCGCCAAACAAAGCACAAGAAATTATGGAGACCTCATTCATAGGGATTGAGAAGATTTATTGGAGAAGGGGCTAACCGTCATGATGGTTTTGCTGAGCCTTGGGAATAACTGCAAGGGACAGGGAGATGTGAGAAGCTTGCAGGCATATCCATCTGAAGCACTCGATGAGATACTTGAGAACGCTAAATTAACATGTCAAAAGTTCCGCATATAGCAAGAGGGGAAGTCCAATGTGTACGTACTTGAACCATGTTTAATGTAGCGAGGCCCTTCGTCATCATGACATAGCTTTGATTTGTGCATTATTTTTAATGCTTTCTTCAGTGCACTTGAACATCTTACTTTTGGCATTGGCATGATCGTGCGAGCGCATTTATCAATAAGAAATGCTCAGGAATGCAATTCAGCGTGAATTCTTTCATTAAAATCGCACCTTTTCTTGCAAAAAAAAACACAGCTTCAAGTGTTTCCAAAAACGCTTACAACCTTCCCTACCTTCCATTAATCACCACACACAAAAGCTTCCAAAAATGCTAACGATGCATGAAATGCAAACGATGTGCCCGAAAGGTGGAATTCTACAAGAGGTTTTGCAGAAATTATGAGCACTCGAGCCGTTCGCTAGCAGTGCTCAAAGTCATCGAAATGGTAGCAATGGACAGATGAGCGTTGGTTCGTAATTTTCCTGTTCAATTCCACCACGAACAGGAGCTGCCCGTTCTTCCGTACTGAAGTGGCGTACACGTATTTCAATGTCTGCCCTCATAATGAAGTCATTCCACCAGTCAAACGCGGTGGAATCTTCACCTCAACAAGACCCTTTGGGGAAATATTGCTCCATCGATGGTGCTCCATCGAGTGACCTATCCACCTTTGTGCTCGTTGGGAGCTGGGAAGCGTAAAAAGCGTAAGAAGCGTTCGTATTAAAATAAAGTCAAAAACTATGACCAGTAGAAAGTGGGCGGATGTAGCGAAAGCCCTTCGTACGATTGAACCATGCTGACCTGCTATCGATCGACACAAAAAAGGGTGATTGAGATTTGAAACTACCGTGCTGGAGAAAGGTTCGCCCGATAGTTCTTACATTGATCATCGGTTGAATTTTTGCCTGCCAATCTTCATGCAAAGAAGCACCCATAGCATGAGACAAGGGCTTATTCCGTTCAAACAAATTACGACAACGCAAGGTCTCTGCTGCACACTACGAAAGGCAGCATGGACGTATACCATATTGATTTATGAAGTACGTCGCCAGTCAGCTGCGGGTCGTTGCAAAAAAAAATGACTGGTGGTCCTGGTTGATTTTCTCTCCATCTTCCTTCGCTGATTCATTGGACGCTGGCATGCTTATGTCCTGTTTGGTTCCAACGTTCGAAGCAACGTCTAGCGGTACCACATTGCAATCATCGTGAACGTCAATCTGTTGCTAGTTTTATGAACCACTCCAACAACCATCAGCCCGTGACACACACAGAGAATGACACACTGTAGAATGGAGCCCTTGCAAGCTCGACTAAATGATCTTCTTTTTTCGTTATTTCTACTACAAAGAGTCACATTTGTGGTGCTGTATTTAAACAGGGTTTCGAAACATTGAAATCTTTTTTTTCTCTCTCAGCTAAAATCACGTACTTTAACGCTTCAAAACTTATGACCGATTTGAAGCATGATACGATCGTAAAATCGATGAAAAATATGATTATTTTGCTTCCTTCAACAAGCAAATCTTTTTCGTCTGGTTCAATCATGCAAACGTCAATTAGAAAGCCAACCGAATAAAGACATAAACGTCAAAATTGACAGAAAGCAATGAAAACCATCAAGACTGGAACTGGACTGGCAATATGGACGCGTGTTTGTACAGCGTCAATTGTATGGAATTGACCTGAAATTGGTCACCCATTCCATCGTTGGCGACCGTAACAGCTTGGCTAGTACGATGTTCTCGAAATGCTTCTCCTCCTTTCGGCCGAAGCACAACTTCAATCGAATGTCCTTTTCGTGTAGCAAAAGGATCGTTTTTAGCCCGAGTTTCCCTTCCACGTTTCCAAGGACACATACACTCACACACCGATGGTTGATTGGAAAACTAAAGCGATAACCTGACGACTTATGGGGCTAAGGCACAATCATAAATGGTTGATGAAAAGGAAAACAACATTGACGGATCACTGGTTACTTCCAGTCCCTGGAGGAAAAAACAACAATAAACCCCCTTCACCGAAACCCGACCATCGTCCATCGCAGCCAACTGGAGCGAACGGGGGAGCCATGAGCAAACACGGCACGGAATGGGACCGGAATATGCGGGATGGGAAGTGAGCATAACGGGCACAACAAACAAAAACAAAAGCCTGAACATAAATCCTTCATATATCACGGCAAAATGGAAAACGCTCGTTCGGGGCTTTGCAAAGGGCGCCCGGGGAGGTAAAGGCGCAGAAATAAAAAGGAGAAACTCCAAAAGGCAACAAAGGTGCCGTTCGTTTTATATGGTGTACTAAAAATCGACGAACATTTATTGATTATGCATAGGAAGTGGTACCGTACGGAGACGAAACGTAGGTGACGTTTTATTATTCCCCAGCATTTTGCCGAGAAATAAGACGTTTGAACCAAGTGCTGCACACACAATTCAGGACACTGCGCAGTAAAATGGCACAAAAGGTTTTTGTAATTTCAATTCGAATGTTTTGCGGTTAAAGACTTCACCCGTAGGTCGTTAATATTTGAATGCTCGTTTAGGGAGGTAGTTCAAAGTAACATGGTTCCCTACTTGTATTTTTCTTTTTTTTGCATTCCATGATCTGGATGGAGGTGCTTGTCGTTTATCGGTAAATGGTAAAAGCGAGTTTAAAGTTAGTAACTGAAATATTTAATCGACCATATAATAAGTGTTATGCTTGAAGATGAAGTGTGCAATGTTAAACGGCCGTCATAACACATCGCAAAACGTGGGGGTTGAGTCTTATATCACGATCAACCCACCAGACAATGAGGAACGTTTAGGGGAAAAATTTGAAGACGATTTTTTTCGACGAAAAAATAGAAAGTTTTTTTTTATTTTTAAGTGTTTTAAGTGTTTTTAAAGTACCGAAGTAAGAAAAACGCGTTGAATTTGAAAAGATTTTTTTTAATAAAGTTCATAATCATACCGTATATAGGATCATGATCATTACGGACATAAAGAACGGCGGCAAATAAAGAAAATTTAATTCTGTTTTTTGGAACATGCAATTTTGCAATATAAAAATATTAAAAAATTATTTTTAAATGCTCATGATTCTTCATGATTCAACAAGTTGAAAAAAACGATGTATAGAATGTATGGAGCAAATTTCAAGTAAACCGCTACAAGGATAATAAACGCGCTTTCGTATGCTGATGAGTTATATATTAGAGCTAGAACTTTTTTATGCTTTATTGCGTTTACCAGACATGCACGAAGACCTAAGCTTCCAGAGTCGAACTTCTATGTCGAACATCCAACTGACCAACTATGACTTAAACGTAAGCTTTTCTTGTCAGTTTACAAAGCTTTTTGTTTCTCATAAAAATGTGTTCTAAAGGACTGTACATGAAAATAAAAGTCCTGACTAACACAAAACTCTTTACAAATTTTAAAAGAACCGTTTAGTAAACTAATTAAAAACCTACTTCATCAAATAATATCAACAAATGTGTAATAATCATACATCCCAAGTATCAAATAATTGAAAAAAGTAATAAAAACGTGTTATTAGAATATCATTTGTCTATTCATTTGGTTTCACAAAAGAAAACCCAAAATGATAGGATCCGTACAAGAAAACAACAGCTGCTAAATGAACAGCCCAACGACGTTGGGAAGCTAAAAGGTAAACGAAAACGATTCATTCATTGCACCTGAAAGTGCAACAGCCAAACCGACGACGACGATGACGACGACGACAGCGTCAACGATTCCGTGTTAATCCTGTTGTCATCTTCCAAGTCACGGTTTCCGTCACCCTTCAACTCTGCACCTACGCTAGTGCATATCACAAAATTGGGCAACATAATCATTTTCCTTCCGTGCATCAGAATCATGAGCTAAGAATGGCCAGAAAAAGAAAGAGCAAACTCGTGATCCATTTGCAGATTTTCTGCACCTGAAGCTATTCGTTGTTCACCTGAAAACAATGCGATGGCGGAAGGGATGGCTAAGAAAGGATGGCCCACCCTCTATTCCATCCGTAACGTGGTTTGAAAATGAAAAATAATTTTCTCCCATTGTGCAGAAATGAACGAAGGTATAGTATGTACGTTCAAGAGAGTCATAGTGGAGATGGATCGTACGTCGGTACTGGAAGCCTATGTTTCAGACGGGCAAACGGATAAGAATGGTTCCTCGTGGAAAAGCATTGAAATGGCACTGCAGTGCATTGGATGGAGAGTGGAATTTTCTTCAGCATTGTCTTTCCTTTCTTCCTGCCTACGTGCCTGTGTGCCTGCATGCCTGTTTGTGATCAAACCTTCTCTTGTACCTTGGATGGGTGCCACGGAACATGCATCTGGGAAGCCAAACAAGCGGCTTCCCATGCTCGGTGTATGGAACTACCCAGTGTCTCTGTTGGTGGCAGGTCCCAAGAAAAGAAAATACAAATAGTGATTTTTCATTTTAAATGAGAGCAATTTGTTATCCCTGATGAGGATAATGTAGATTTGTTATCCTGCCTTACCCGTCTGTAAGCGGCCACGGATGCGTGTATGTGTGTATAGCACACGTTGTACACGGTACATGCACACCACACATCACCACCGGTAGAAGGCAGCACAAAACAACACAACAGCCATTTGTTGCTGGCATATCCTTTCGGTTGGCCCATTATTGTTCACTCCGCACGCTGCACGAATGCTTCCCGCTGAAAGACAGACGAATGGTGACTGCCTTTTCCATTCCACCGTTCAGCGTAATCACACAGAGGCATCGAAAAGCAAAAAAAAAAGGAAATCTTTCTTCCATCCCCAAAGATCGAATGTGTAGAGCCACACAGACACACACACACACATGGAGTGTGGAAAAGTGATCCCGTGAAGATTAAACAACGAAAGAACGGAAGCACACATAAACAGTGTACATACGCTGCAGGAAAATGGTTGGATCTAAGAGAAAAAAAGGATAAATTTTCCTTCCCCAAAACCGAAAGAAAAAAACATTCAGAAGAAAAGTTTTTCTTAACCCTCAACCATGTATGTGTATGTGCTTTTTTTTTTGTTTTGTTGCGCTTGAGCGACCTTTTTGGCCGCAGACTTAATGAAAGAATCTTGTATCGTTCTGCCAGGGAGGCTTTCCCCTCTCTCTCCTCCCAAGGGACGACCCTAGGATGGGGTTGATCCTTTGGTGCTGGAACACTTACCTGGCATGCTGTGGCCCTACGTTGCCAATGTCGTGTGCCGAGCTAGCCGTTATTTGTGAGTCATTAATCGCGAACGATTCCATGCCTAATGGGTTTTTGCATTTCTCTGTAATTAAAAGGCAAAGATGGAACGTGTTAGAACATCAATTAGTATTTGGTGTGTTAAGTATATGTACATTTTCTTTACGAAATAAAGATTTCGTTTGTAGTTGGTGTTAAAATATCGTTGGAATGAACAATTCTGTTAAGTCATTTTTTTCTACCGAACAAATAGGCCAGAATTGTGAGAAATTATTATACTACAAAATAAAAAAAGTTCAAAACTAAAATAGTAATGAATTTTCAACTGTCTGTTTTTGAACTACAAAATAATGAAATAGAAAAAAACACTTTTAATAAGAATTCTGACAAATATTTGGAAAAGCTCAAGTAACAATCAAAAATGATATCAATTTCAAATACCCTCGAACAAACAGCATCCAAGACGAAATGGAATATTTAAATAGTCACGCCTTGCAGCTTCACTGAAAAGCAAATTCCGATGAACTCTTGAGCTCGATTTATAAATAAGATTCTCCTGTAACAGTACGCACGACCAAATCATCTTGACTCCCAACAACAAGGCACGTCATCGCACGTTTGGCATCCGATGAATAATTGAAGCTCCCGTAATCAAGTTACTAAAGCAGTGCTTTAACGTATTCATTAAAATATTATTTCTTCCCCAATGGCGAGAGCGCGTCCATCATTGCGCTTTAGATGGAACGATGTGCCTCCGCAATCTTCTCTCAAGCCGTTCCACGTCCAACGGTATGGCTGTGGGGAAATTGATGAAATGAAAAGCGCAGCCCGATTCCATCATTGTACCGACGATCCATTGCCAAGGTACGGTGCGTTGCTTCACTGCTCGAAATAAAAGCCAACCCCATTGAAGGGCCACTCTTGTGCGCGCCTCCTTCGACCGGTCGCTCGGTCGTTTGCGAGCGGGATTTCAAGAGTATAATTAAGGCATGCGGCTTGAAAATGCGGTAGAGAACACCTTCAGCGGTGCAGTCCAAATTGAAGAGCTAAATTGCATCTGCTCGACCTGCTTTTTCCAGCGTTCCATAATTCTAGATGCAGTTCCACTGCCAACCGGAGAAAAGACGGATGGGCAGCACGGAACTCCTCTTTATTTGTGTGGATACGCCTGCAAAATTTATGCCCCTCCGTGGTCGTCATAAATTTAAGACCACTTTCCCAGGAACAAGGCGAACTTCAGCGCGATAGTCAAGATTTGCCAGAAACGCAACCCCCGTTCAAGTGGTACACGAGAAATCTCTCGTCACCATTTCAGCAGACATTCGAAGAACCTTGGTTCTGAAGTGCATTACACGTCTTTTCATGTGCGAAAGATCTTCCTCTAAGGGAATTTAATTTCTCAAGACTTGAATCGCAACGATCCAACAAAACGGATCGGGCTAGATAATGAGAAATACATTCGACCAGTTTAGCGCACGGTAAATCCTCTGAGACTGGAACAGAAAGAAGGAGCTTACAGCAAAATTACGCCTCCCAGCCAGACGCAACTAACGGTCCGGGGAATGTTCTAACTCATTCACAATTAATCGACATAAAGTGGAGCAAAAGTTTTGCCTACTCATCGTCGTTTCCGGTGGCTACACAGGAGGACACGCAGGAAAAAGAGAAACAGCCAAAATAAGCGATCTGTGCCTGACACCTAACGCATCCCTTGTGACCGTGACCTGCTTATGATTTTCCTCTTTCTTTTGCGGCGTTCGTGATTTAGCTTTTGGAAAAACTCTTTCCCACTCTCCCACTTCTACTGTAGCGCCGTTATCATCCAATCGGAAAACTTGAGTCAAAAGCACTGCTTAATCCCTCACGGTGACGGTGGATAGATTTGGATCTGAATTTGATTCCCATCGTCTCGGTGTGGTAACGAATCTTATTTGCTGCATGGCGTCCCTTTGCGGAAACGGAAATGAGGACAAAGGGTAACAAAACTTTCGCTAACGAAAAACTTTTCTAATCACTAATTGATTGGATGGGTAAAGGATGGTCCGCCGAGAATACGAGCTTTGGCTTCTATTATTCCGACGATAATACAGTGCAAATTGTTCAAGAATACTTCAACATAATTGGGTATTGGAAGCGGTAAAAATGTCATGTAGAGTAATTGTAGTTTCATTACCGCGAAGAGTTCAATTAGTTCACGGAATGTAAAGTAAAAACATATATAAAACATGTGTTTAGTGGAATATGGAATATGAATACAAATGTTACATTTTAAGTGAATAATTTTTAGCTAACAAAAAGGCTTGGTAAGAAGGTTCAGTCACAAAATAATTATATTTCTATTGCTTAGAGCACATATCTTCAACGACGAAAAACTTCGAGAGTTACAATATCAATTTGTTCGTCATCACTGTATTACTGTAAGTTTCATTATTCATATCGTAAATTATTAATTTCTCCAATGTATTAATTAGTATTTTCACATTTTATTTTATACAAGAAAAGTCTGATAAAACAAAAATATCCCTTTTAATTAAATTTCATCAAAAATTCTCAACTCCATTAATTCTATTTAAAGCTTTTCGGAAAGATGTTATGCAGCACATTTTGAGAAACTCACCCCAAGAAAAAAGTGTGTTAGAAATCCTTTCACTAAAACACTAATTGTCATCATCGCGCAGTAGGTCCTCCGATTACTCCATCTGTGCAAACGAACCTTCGAGCGAAATTGGACACTTTTTCTTAACCCTTAACGAACGCACATCGATTAGCCTTTGATTATGAGCAGCAACAGCACCCCCTTGGCTGCTACTTTCCCACAGCTAAAGCCCCAAACCAAGGTTGCTAGTTATAAAACTGACAGCCGATTCTAATTATCCATTTTATTCTAGGCTCAATTTGAGACCTTCGTGAAATTTAAAACCCAATCCCCATTTTCGGTTGCGCGTTGATGGAGGAAATTCTTCATCGACCAGCGCGCGATCGTTAGTTCTTTCTTCTTTCTCACATCTCCCGGCAATGGTGGTGGTTGATGAGTACAACATTGAACACAACGGAGGAGAAATCAAATTTCACCCACAGAATGACATTTAAATGTCACTCAGTGCTCGATTCGTCATCATTAAAATCGAATCGTCTGTGATGCGATGTTCCCGCGTCGACTGGATGTGGTTACGGCGCATGAGATGAAATGAAAGATCACCTCTCAAACACAAACACACAGACACACCGCTACCGCTTAATTTCCGCGAAGTTTGTCAGAAAGTTTGATGTCAGTATAATTGCCACACTCATGGTTTCATGCTCAAAATAATCACATTGCCACAGCATCGGGCTCTTTACGACCGTGCAGGGTTTTGGGTGAATCTGAATAAAAGGCTATTGATATCACATCGCCGGCATGATTGCTGCAGCACAAAAGCTTTAAACAATGAGATCTGAATGTTTTCAATGCACACTGCAAATGTCCGTGCCCTCAGTTTGACCTTCTGCTTGTTTGGAAATGGGGCTGCGATGCCTCATGTTTCGCTCTTCATCAGCACATCAATATTCAGGATTCGATATGGTTGTTGTGATGTGTCTAACAGCATCAGGGGTAAACCGCTTGGCACACCTCCAAGAATTAGCGAGCGAACATTCCCGGTGGAGGTTCGGAAAACAAAGCCGCCTTTCAATCGAAAGCTTATCAGATTAAAATGTTATTCAAACTGCACACACGGAAGAAGGTATTTTGGATTTTGTACCACGGAAGAACTTTACTATTATGATGAAGCGCATGCATTTCGAAACTAATCAGATATATTACCTTCCCAAACAAAGTGGTAAAACAAATGAAGAAATCATCCAAAATGAATGGCTCTGCCTGGGAAAATAGGAAATATGGCATACCTTTATGCCATGCCAAAGCCAACATTCAAATCCACTTCAATCATTCACTCTTTATGACTCCCATTTGCTTCGTAAAAACGGATGAAAGCAGTTTTGCGCTTTTTTCTTCCTGTTGTTGCTGGTTTTGTGCCCCATTTCACCGGCAAAATGACTTCTGGAGCGGCACATTCCGACATGGTGATGTATGCACTGTTCGTACCTTCCGATTCGTACGCGGCTAAATGAATACTTAATGGTACAATTTCCATGTGTGTAGTGTTGTGTCCTATGGCCGGGGAAGTAAAGTTGTGTGCATTACGATTCTTCTTCACTCAATGTAAGCGCAATCTTTGATTCCGTTTTATCTATCTGTGGGAGGCCCACATAAAAACGGAACTATTGCAACATGCACATCAAACCAACCGGAAGCGATTGTTCTCCATCAACACTGGACTTGGACGGGTGACGGAGCGTGACGTGCGCGTGTTCAGGGGCGGAAATGTACGCTGCTTCACTTCAAATCGGCGCCAGTAACGACATATTTTTGCCGTTTCGTAGTAAGCGCAAAGCAACAAAACACAGAACCCACGACCCGTTACGGGACGGCATCCCTTCTCTCTGATGAACAGTATAAATTTGTAAATAAGTAATCGCGTGCCTAAATAAAATATGTATTTTTATTATTCCCGCTCATGCGCTGTACGGGGCCAAAGGATCCGTTTTCGCGCGTTTCCACCTGTGTTTGTGTGTGGCAAGGTGAACTCTGTGCTTTTATTTGCTACGCTGATGGCATTCAATGTTTCGGGCATTCGTGTCCGTACAAGGTAAGAAAAGTCTTACAAGCGAAGGCGAACGAGGTTTACGAAAAGCGGCCACTGAACCATATAATCGAGAAGGCACACCGTTCGACAGAAAGCGGTCCCCCGGTAAACAAAGGCCACAGCGAACGTGTGAGTGCGAAAGAAAGGAAGAAAAATATACCATGCCCAAAAGGTTTTTATATGCTTCTTCATGGTCGCGTCATACCGTCTAGAGCAGCCGACGACCGAACGCCAACAAGAGATTTGAGCACGAATGAGGACATTCGACAAGAAGAATTTTACCCAGAAGAAAATGGCTCCATCCCATCCGTCCGGTACGGCTTTCATCAATAATAAATTGATTTTCTGCCCCGGCAATTCAGCAATTCTACGCTTGGAAGGACCAGTTTCGTTGGCGCTCTTGTTGCGCTTTGCCTGCACCGTAACGGGGAGAACTTGCATGTGAGCCACAACCCTCGATACAGGCTCGATTCTACACAAAATAACAACAACATTCACAGAACGAGAAGAATAAATTATTCACCAGGTATTCTCCAACGGCAACAAAAACACACCAACACGGTATGCTTCTTTTTCGTCGAGACAATGACCATCAAGGGGAAGGATTTAGAGCTGAACCCGGTGTCCACGTCTTGGGCAATCTCGTGCCGATGCGCGGATCTTACCTCTGGTACGTGTGTATAGAAAAACTCCCTCCCCATTATGATCCCCCTGTAGGTTGTCGGTGTAAATCCAACAGCATAGAGCATGGGTTTATTGGTCCTTCGAGTCAGAGGATGGGGACTCACATCCGATCCGGTTGGAATACCGTTCGTACACAACCGAAACACGTCCAGGCCGTCATAAAATTGCATGACAACGGAGTTTTTTGTTGTTGTTGTTGCTGTTGTTTACTTCCTTCCGGGAATTAGAGGCAGAGAGGTTTTGCCGTTAGGACAACTTCACCACCAGTCAAGGATCATCCCGAGACGGAAATGGACATAAGTGTAGAACACAAATATTCCCAAACATTCCATCAGTTTTCCGGCCTTTCTTGAGCCCCATTTTCTCACCCACTGTTGCTCCTTCAGCCAGAATGTTGGGCAGTTTTGGGAAAACTTGGGTTAACGGTTACCGATCTGTCGTCTATGCCCAACCCAATCCGAATACGATAGAGCGAATGTCCACAGTTTATTGAACCACCATAAAACAGGGGGCGGCCGGTGGTACCCTTTTTTCTGGGGTGCCTAGAGGAAGCAAATAAAAATATTAAATTATCTTTCCATGTGGCACTAGCGTTGGAATGGAGCTCATCAAAAGATAGCCAGGCAAGCAAGAAAGAAAAAAACTCACTAAACCCAAAACTGGACCGGAACTGGAACCCCTTCGGCTGGCCCCGGAGAGGTTGGGTAATGTTTACGGATATGAATTTTATAGCAGATTAATTCCTTTACCGTCATCCTTTGACTGGTGTGCTAAGGTAACAGGAAGTGTGATGGGGAGGAAAGGAGAAGAAAACAAGGGGAGAGTATAGGGCAGAAAGACAACTCCCGGTCGTGCCGGTCAACCCAGCACAAATGGGTTTGGTTGAACTTCCCATAAACAACTTTTGCTCTTAGTGTCCTTTCGGACGGATGGCAATCAAATTGAAACCCTTTTTTTTCTATCAGCAGTGTGTAGGGTAGGAGCACCGCCGGGTTTTACGCACGATTTGCCTGAAATGTATGTGCAAATTTGACAATAGTCTGAAATGTGTTTGATTGTTTTTGGGCAATGTCGTGATTTTTCGTTAACCTTTTTTTTAACCTTGCAAATAAATGATATAGCTGTTTTGTATTTGTGAAATAAAAATGGTTCTATTGAAACGATGAAGATGAAATACATTTTTTTATATTAAAGTAAAAAAATTCAATGTATTTTGAAATAAATAAAATTTAGGGGCTTTTTGTTAGGCAAGTACATATATTATAAAACAAGTTATAAAATTAGAAAACTTTCAAAGATTTTTTTTAAATTATCCATATCTATAACTCGATGATAGAACCGCCACTGCAATGCTAATAAGTAAATACATAGCTGAAATAGCTCACACAAATACTAAATACCAGTTTCAAATAATGCCCATTTCATTATGTCATAGTTCCAACCAATTTGAGCTCAAAAGACAACAATTGCGGTTCGAAAGGTTCCTTGCTTCGGCTTCCCCTTCACCTTCGCAAACGGGAAAACCCCAACCAACCAACGGTGTACGGTGTTAAAAATTACGTAAATAATCCCCATCATTGCAACACAACCGAGCATGTACAAACGCAAACAGCATTCCAATTACTTCCATTGTTTCAGTAATTTGCACAAACTTTGCTCCCACCTGACTGACAACCGTTTGTTTCGTTCGAGGGGTTGTACCACTAGGGCGGTTGGGATGGTGTAGGGTAGGATCTCCTTTTGTCAAATCACTGCGACATCCATCCTGCCGGTAGCCGGGGGCCGACTCATGCCAATTGGGGAAAGGGGGAAGCTTGCGCCCAAGCAAAACAGGACGAACGACCAGCACACAATGCAATTACGGCAAAGTGCAACGGTGAAAGGGACGAAGAAGGACAAAAGCGCCTAGATGGCGCGTCTTTGTTCCTGTCGATTTTCCACCACCACCACCACCACCACCACCGAGTATGGACGGGTACGGACAACTTAAGCCTCAGGTTTAATGTTGGATGCATTTTCAACCCAATTCAACCATCATCATACTTTCTGTGAAATGTATTTAGCAAATGTCCGACAGTCCTGTGTCCCTGTGTACGTTGAGTTGCATCTTGTCGTTGGGCTGCATAACTACCGCTACTTTTCTGATTTGTTCATGTTTCGTTAGGCAGACACAGATGGCAGACAGGGTGTTGGTATTATTGCAACGTTGCACCATTTTCCATCGGTGGACGATGTAGTAAGGCCATCCTAGGTTGTACGTGCGCAAAGCAGTCAACTGGTATGTGAAGAAATATTTGACATGTTTATAAGTCTGTTAGGAAAACATTATCTTGCTCGTGTGCACACGTGTCCGCCTGGTCATCGTAACGATCTTATTCAAGTAGACCGGTTCCTCCTCCGAATGTCCATCATCGGGATGCATTCTGTGTATGCTGCCTGGTATGCTTACCTGAGTTACAAAACCCATTTCTGCGCCAAAAATGCATGCCAAATGTGGACGGTTTACTCTTTCCGAGGTGCAAATTTTCCCGAACGTACACCGAAAGCACATATGATGCATGGGTGAGCAGATGTGTTAAGGAAAATGTTCCATCACACCCAAACCCATCCGGGGGATGGAAATCAAAGAGAGAGAGGGAGAGTTTTCTCAACCACCGGTAACAACGCGTGTGGTTTTGCGTTGGAGGTGGAATGTGGTTTTCGGTGCAACAAAATGCAGTATGTTGATGAACGGGGTTCAATGAATGTGTGTCGGTGGTACATGTGGTACAATTTTCACCCACACCATTACCAACTCGACAGGGAAAACCGTTGCCGTTGATCTGCTTGGAAGGTAAAATTTCATGGTTCTAAACCAGCACTTTGCAAATGCACGGAAAACATTAGTTTTTATTTGCTCACCAAAGGCCAATAAGATGGCTTTTGTTTCCGAACGAACACTTTGACGTGTAAACTACACATGTAGCTAGAACATTTTAAATTTAGAACATTGTATGTTGAGTGAATGGAAGTGTTTAATGAAACTTAATTTGCGTAAAAATTACATTTACGAACACAGAAACAAAAACTTCACCAATCAATTCATCAATTCAGTTGCAATAACAACTGCAATAAAGCATCCTTCACACTAACGAGGATGTAAATTTCGATACTAAAACTATAATAAGTCTTGCGACTACGGTTTAGAATATTAATTTATAAGTAAATAGATAATAAATAATTGGAACCATCAGCAGCAAACTCATCTTCAAATTGTTACATTAAATCGCACCGAAACCAAAATAATCGCACACTTTCATTTATTTCTATTTCTTCCTAAATTTGGAAACAACATTGGTGTTCAATTTAAAAAAAAGAACTTCAATTGCATTTTTTATATCATCGTAAATCATCGTTAAAAACTCTACAAATACACACTGTTTCTTTTGGGATCAAATAAAAAGATGTATTTATATTTATTTTATGTGCATACTTGGTTATACATGCTATTACTGGCTTATTCTATTCAATTTTATCACTTAGAATATGAGTATTTAGTCCCGGTGGTGTATGTGATAAACAGCACCGGCAACGTGGGAGAATAAGTCTTGATACGGCCAGGCCGTTCTAACCGAGAAAAAAAGAGTATATAAAATAAATCAGAATTAAAAATGAAAAAAATTTAAGCTTGCATCATCAATAAACGAAACTCTGAAGAATATGTATATATTATATCGTTATATGAAAATTTTATCACTATTTTCAACCACTATTTTGTTAATTTTTTTCAAATTTTTGTTTTTTCATCGACATACTTAGCCAAATTAGCAAATTAATTAATTAAAATTTATTTCTTTAATTTCTCTTACGTAAGAAAGCATTAATGAATTCTTTTATTAAAAAATCCTCAACAAATCAATCGCTTTTTAACGCTCAACAGCATTAGAATGGCATTTTTACAACGCACAAAATCACTCGAACACAGTTCATTGATTCACAATTTTCCCACAGAAGATTAATAGGATTTGCTACCGCAACACAGCCATGTAGTCAATCAGCCGTTAAATAAAGAAACCAGATTTGTGTCCTCAATTGAGCAGCAAAGTACACAAAAGGAAACAATGGCGGAAATTAAGTATGCGTGTTTTGATGTTTTTTGCTAGACCATTCCGAATACCACAAACAAGCGTATTTCGTTGGGCTATTCTAATAATACCACCAGCGTACGTTGTGTACCCGCATCGGTGATGAAATTCGCTCGAGAAAACCATTTCCTCGGAGGTATAAGAACAACGAGAAAACAAATCCATTGTTACCGAAACATCGCATACCAGGGACTCCCACCAATTGGACACTGGGAAATTCGATACGAAAACCGAGCACCAGTACCATCCGACACAGAAACAGGGCACCCTCGAAAGAAGGTGCAGAAAATTGTGGTCAAATTTATTGATTAATATTTTTCCCATCTCCGTCCGAATAAATAGATTGTTGTGCATGAATGGGGTGGTTGCATCACTCTGGGACGGTAGAGTTGCGTACAATTGATTATTTTGCTCCAGAAACCGGATGTAGGTGAAGGAGTTTGGGTTTAATTTCTGGGTCAATTTGTTTTTCTTTCTCGGTTGGGTTTGTCCCGCATGACCCTGCTAAAGAACAGGAAATTAATCGGATGTCGTGCAATATTGGTTCCCAATTGAGTGCCAAATCGGCCATAAAACGATGATGAGGAAATTGCGGATCTTGCAGTTAGTGCGACATTGTTTCGAAAGAAATCATTGAATTGTTTTGTTGAAGAACAGTCTTCAGTCTTGAATCTTAAAAAGATTTGTGATTTTATATTCCGTAATGTTAAACGAACGATTTCTTGAAAATTACACACACATTTTGCTTTATTATTTGATATCTAAAAGAATTTTCCAATAGAAATTTATAAAAAGTTTGTTAAATATTTCCAAAATACAGAAATCATGGCCTAAGGATACATCTGCTATAAAAAATATTTCGCTTTGATAAGCGGCCAGCTTCATCTTTCGAACTAACAAGAGGGAAGATCCGGCGTTACATTTTGTTACGAAAGGGAGGTAGGTGGTTAAAAATTCTCAACTTTCGCGTTACGTAATAGTTGAATCATCCCTGATTACATTTCCTTTGACTGAGGTAACTTTATTTATACTCTTATATCTTAAGGCGAGTACATCAAAGCCAAATGCATCTCTTCCCACTGCATCCAAAAAGTGCAATAAAAGGCATCATCAAAGTCTATACACCCATTGTTGCATCTGTTAGCTTTCGGTAAGAACCATTACACAAAGCAACATTTTAGAGCTCCACGAAAATGCTTACACCGGCATAAAGATTATCCTGGCAGCGGCAGCAAGAGTTTCCATCCAGCTGGATAATGTAGCGGTCGTTACTGAAAGATAAACTTTTTGTTTGGTACAGTAACTGTGCTTTCTCCTTACAACACCGGTCCACGGAGTACAAAACTCCAAACCATTGCGTCGTTATTTCATCAGCAGTTCGCTTTGTTTCGCCGGGCTCAAAGATTCGTCCCACTTGAAAGCTCTTTAAAAGCACAAAATCACATCTTGATGGGATGTGGCGTGTAAGATTATTATGCTACCGGGCCGGATGGCGGAAGGAAATTTACTTTTCCTCAAACATACTGTTGGTAAGTGTGTATTGCCCCTGGGAGATATAGATAAGCAGGATGCTGAAGGTAAGGGTATATTTGGTAGAAAGTTTTCGTCCAAGTTCTTCGTCCTGGACAAGGAAAATTGATATATTTTTTTTATCTTCTTCTTAATAATATTTTGCAAGCTTTCATTCACCGCGTCAGGTGACCGACAAGCGAACACCATAATTATGCAAATCACTCTTTCCACACCGGTAGATTTCCGTATTTCGTGGTAATGTCTCACCGGTACGTTAAGATGTTTGAAAGTTTGATTGATTTACACGCAACCATCATAAATGTGTAGCTTGACGGTGAAAGATCCACTCCAAATTATCGACCCAAAAACCAGAGGCAAATTGAATGTTTGTCTGCTACTGAGCGCTATCACAACATTTTGATAGCAAAAGCCATTAGCCCATACTCTCCTCCTCGAAAGGGCAACAGCGAAAAATTCCAACCCAACCGTGAGAAGAACTTTGTTGGAAGTGAAAACCATTTTCCAAGCTGAAAAATTCTATTTTATGCCTCAACACAATTGACTTTAAACGTCTCTTTTTTTTTTGCTTTTGTCTCCTTTATGGAACACGCTTGGGTTTGGTCCCATGGATATGAGGGTTCGAGAAAAGTGGAACGGATAAACATAAGCGTATTATGAAACCGCAATTTGCATACATAATTGCTCCCGCACTAATTTGCATAACCATTGCCGAGGTGAAGGTAGGAAAAATGCCTAGCAAAAAAAGCAAGGAAAGAAGAGGAATTGTTTTCCTTTTTCTTTTGCCTCAAATAAAACCTTCCCCAAAAAAAGCATCAAAGCATAAAACGATAGGGAGGATGAATAACCAAACCGCGGCCAAGTGGTTTAGATTAAGAATAACAAAATAGCTAGGCGTGCCTATGATTATGATGATGATGGTGATGAGCATCGTCAACGTTCACGCCGCTCTTAATTTAATAATATTCTTAGGCAATTTCCTTTTTGGCACAGGATTGTACTCTCGTGGTGAACATCGTTTGTTGTTCGAAAAAAAATATAATTATTATTTACTCATCATAAACACATTTAATTGAATGATTAACGTAAAAATGTTCAATTTTCAATAAACCTTTCCATTTAACTTTAACTCAATTCGAATTCGGGAACGTTTTTGAGATACGACCGCTCTTAACACAACCCAACTCGAAAGTTCAACCCGATTAGTGTTCACATGGTCATAAACGTCCGCTTATGAATGTAATCCCTAATTAGCTTAAATTTATGCTTCTGCCGGCGAAAGACAACGGCCATGACGTTGCTTCAGCTCGCTCCAGTGTGTGCGTTCGGCGAATGCAAATTCATCCCAAAATGCTTCGTCCGCGGTATGTCTTTTCTTCCCTCGTGATTCGTTGATTTTCCAATTAGCGAAAAAAAACTGCCGAACCGTTTGCAAAGCAGAAAGCGGCCCACGTATAACAAAAAACCTCCAGCCCCACAATTCTTAAATCGGGTCATTGTCGGCATCATTTAAATTTAATCGGCATCATTAGCAAATCGGCAAAACCGGTGAACATGAAACCCGTTAAACATTGATACATTTCACCGACGGCTTCGGGATGATATCGATTTAGAAACGAAAACGGAGGTATGTTTGATGTCAAAAGATGGGCCAAACGGGGTAAAAAAATCCCACACACAACGGAAATTAACATAACTTCATCCATTAACAGGCGGCCAAGGTCAGTGTTTCCGTTCTATTCCTGGATCGGAACGGTTTGGGGTTCGGTTTCTGGGTTTGTATTTTTTGTTATTGCTTCAGTATTTTATGTTGCTACTTGAGGAAACGGCGGTCAGTTGCTGCTGATTTCATTTCTAATTCGATTGCGTCTGGTCAAGCTGGAAGGTTTTGTATTTGCGTGCGTCAATAGACAATATAGTTCATCGATGCAGAGTTTCTAATGAGAAAAAAAATCGCTTTACAATTTTTTAACATTAAGGTTATTGAAAACGAAAGGAGTACATAAACATTAAGAAGTAAATAGATTTGAATACAAATTAAATTCAGTCAATATAAAAGACCAAATTTTATGTAGTGTAGCTATTTCCAAATAGAATAGTGTAGCTATTCTAAAGAATAGAAAGAATAATAAACCAAAAAGTCAAGAGAATGTAGCATTTTCAATCATTGGTATTAAAAAAACTAAACATGATTTAATAATTTGTAAGTAATTATCGAACAACCCTGCACATACAGATTGTTTAGAAAATTCGAACAAAATTAAAAGTCAGCCCCATACACAAATCGACCAACCATGCCGATGAACATTGCTAAAACAAAAGCAGATCTCCCAACCTAAACAAACACATACCTTCGGCCCAGCGAAGCGCATAAAACCAATTTCCACCCAAAAATTGGCCCCTTCCACAACTCCACTTCCCTTTTGGCGTGAGCTCCATTAAAAACGAACTCCAGCATCGTTTATTAAATTACACCAAATCGATTCCTTTATCGTCGATTTTATCATCATTCTCTCGTCGCTAGCCAACCCCATCATATCCATCCGGGGTGCGAAAAGTTGCTGACGAAGAGGCAAACGTATTCGGCACCTTTTTCGGTGGTTTGCTGTTCATCCAGCTGCACTACATTTTATTCCACTTCGGTAGGGTGTCGTGCCGTTTATCTCAGCAGCGTTGGGGTTTCATATTCACTTCTATACGATGAGAGATGATGTATAGTTATTGCAATTTCGTGCCACATACCTTTTACCACTAACCCGGCGCACTAGATCTGACCGTGCTGATAGTGCCTGAACTGCAATGCTTCTTATTGGCCGTATATCACAATGAAGTTAGGACTCCTTGGGGTAAATGCAGGTGATGGAAAGGTTGCTCTGCATGACCACCACCACCACCACCTATTTGCAACATAATGATTTGACGCGACCCATTTCAAGCACCCAAAACATTCTTTTCCCATCCAAAAATAAAGCGAGCCAAAAACAAAAAAGTGGGAAGTGTTTGAATTTTGTCGCAACATAAAGACGGACACTTTCATTCAACTCGCTGTGTGTGTGTGTGTATACTGCACTAGCAAGACACTGCCTTAAAAGTAGTGGAAACTTTTATTGAACGCAGTGATTTATTATTCTTCCACAAACATGAATTATAGAGTGGGAGAGCGACAAAGCAACGCGCCAGCAAAAGCAGGCGAATGAACAATATACTTTCTACCGTTGGAGTTGCGATTTTTTGTAGGTGTTGTTGCTTCTTATCCTTGCCAAGTTGAAGGGAAAGCATGAGCGATTTCCGTGAAAAGTGTAAGAAAACTTACGCCCTCAACTATGGACTAACTCCTCAAAACCGGTCAACGAACGGTTGTCGGTTTATCCTTTTTGGCAACAGGGGAAAAGTTGCCTAGTTCCCACTCTGGCAGAAGTTCATTTCGGGCGGAGAAGTTTGTTCTACCATCTCTTTGGCGTTGTTGTTTATTTTCCCTTCTTCCCTTGACTGGACATTTTGACTGGATTTTTACGAGCAGACGGGTTTGAAGCACAGATGCAGTTTATAGCTGCAGCAAGTGCATCGGGCAGTGCATATGGGGCATTATTAAAGGGTGAATTGAAAAGCTGGTTAAGGCGGAAATGTAAATCAAGCTTTATTTTCACATGAGATATCAGACAAATGTTACTCTGATACTACTCATTAAAACCATTTAAAGGCAATGTTTAATATTCATAATATTGAAAACAAAAATACTTTTTTTGTTGTCACTCTTGATAAAAGTTGCATTTTTCTATTCAACTGCACTGCATCTTCAAAGTAACACCACTCCACAACTCCACAATAAACTTTCACCTTCCCCCACCACAAGATTCTTTGTTGAGAAAAATGGAGTGGTTGGAAATTTATGCTGTTTTTAAATTGAATTTTACCCTGCCATGACGCGAAGTTATGAATTTTAAAATTCAATCGAACTATTTATCTTCTGTGCGTGTAGCAGTACTCCTTTCAAAACATCCTTATGAATCACGGTGTTAATATTAATTCAACCAGCTCCAAACTACATATTCTAGCAGGTCCTCGCTTTAGTCCTCATTTCGGTTGCAAAAACAACAGCAATGTAAGCAGGGGTTACTCTTTAAAAGCAGACTGGAGGCTACGAGATAAGCTCCAACGGGGTACACTGCACCGTTTGCTACTCCATAAAAGTGGGACAAACGTCTAGCAGAACGGGTTGTGCTGCCATTTGTCAAATTGTATTCATTCGAGATTAGCTTACCGAAAAATTTCACCCCTTCCACCCTTCCCCCACTTCCTCCATGCTCCCCCTATTTCCGGTACGCGACAGGGATAGGGATATTTGACGACGCTTAATGTCCTGCGGCAAAATGTCTGTCTTGTCCGTTCCGCGATGCACACGGTTTGTCTCGCACGCTATCTAGCAGTCGCTAACCAAAACGCAAATATCAATCGAACGACAGTAAACCTCCCTGAACAACCTGATTTCGTTCGTTGTCTTCACCGCCATCAATCACCAGAAAGTACCCCTAAAGCGAACTTTCCGCTTCCCCCCTAAAAAGGAGGGTGGTGTATTGCTCGTGTTATTGAAAATCGAATATCAAACTCGATGGAAATGAAACAATTCACCTGTAGGGGAAGGCAGTGTGCCTTCCGGTGGTTTTACGTTCTTCGATATTCGTAGCATTCGAGAAAGAGCGAATGAGAGGGGATATTTGGAAAATATTCTTAAGAAGACACGATACTCGATACATGCGGTAAGGACGGTATGTTTATGGCATCTTGAGTGGATGGAGTGTAAGTGGAAAAAAAGGAAGGAATACACTTCGATACACAAAGCTTTGTAAGAATTCCCCTTCAAAAATGGAATTCTTCGTCGCTGTATGGGAATGTTGGATAAAATGTATCGGAAACGCTCGGCTGCATGGATATAGATAGTGGAACGATTTGTTTTGTTTCCTTTTCTTCAAATAGATGAAACAGGAATAAATTACCGCAAAATCCGTTCGATATACTCCAGGTGACGCGTGTGTTCCGGGTTGGAATATTTGCGTTGCTACGGCTACACAGCAAACGGTAGTTTAGTGATGGTTTTTAGCAATAAATGTAATTTTATTGCAAATTGCATACGCTTCTGCAGCATAACAAACATAAGCACAATATGTTAAATGAAAATATATTTCACATTTTATTGTACCATCAAGTAAGAAGAATAAAAAACCTAGTACAATAATTTCAAAAACAAAAGTTTTGCAAGCACCCAAAATATTCGGTTTCCGTTCAGCATGAAATTTTGGGATCTTCGCTCAAACGTACACCAAATTCACTCAAAATAGAAAGAAAGAAAAAACACATTTCAGGTACGCTAGATAACACCATTTTCCAACCCAAGAAAAAATGTTGACCACCCCCAACCGAACGATAAAGTATCCCGGGCAAGGATAAGATACCATGGTACGATTTAGGTTCGTTGTTTGGCTTCTAAAAGTGTGGTGGCAAAAAATACAGGTTAGCATATTTTTGTAAACCTTGGTAAAACGTTCTGGCATCCCTGTTCCCCCTTAACGGGAAAGCAAGCTTGGTATTTTTGAATTTTTACAAACACCCTCTCCCTTATCGCCTTGGTGCTGCCAACGAAAGTATAGGCAAGCATAAAAATTTAATAAGAATTTCTTCACCAAGTCATGGAGATTCGCGGGTTTCGAGGGTTTTTCTTTTTCTTTTGGAGCAAACGATTCTTATGAAGGGGAAATATTTTGGGAAAGAATTTTAATATTTTCCCGTAGGCGGGTATTTGTGTTTTTGTGCATCATACTAGCATCATTTTCCTCACCTTACACTGGCAGGTATGCAGTTTAGTATGAGGGTTAAACTTTCTTATTTTCTTTGAAGAAAAGCAAAAACATTGTTTCAAATCGTTATTTTAAAAATATAACACAACATAAATGAAATATAAAAAATTCGAATGATAAGTAGCATAGCAAAAGCATAGAAAAGCATACAAATTGAAAATGTACCCAGTTGCTTCATATTAACTGTCCTAATTTGGACAAATGTACGGGAGAGGTTGTACAGGACAACTAAACTTTCCACATTCTCATGAAAGCCTTCAGTACACATTCGCAACTGGGTCACTGCAGCTGCTGAATGATTCATTGGCTGCAATATGCAAATGCCGCCGTAGTCATCGCCGTATCGTGCACCAAATTTCGTCAAATTTGTTAGAGAATTTTCGATTCGAATACCCTGCCTTGTCAACGGCAGGAACAGAATTGGCCATTTGAACACATAAACATACACACACACACATACATACGTGCTTGTTGATGCTCCCTTGAGCACGAAACGACGACAGGAAAAGGTCAGCTCGTGACATAAAATATTGATTTTCGCCTGACAGCGTCGAAATGACTGACGCTCGGAAAAAGGACACATCCGGCAGGGGAGAAAGATGTGAGCAGAAGGAACGACCCGTTGACAGGGAGGGACGGAGGGATGCAAGGTTGAAATGTCATTGGAGCAGCAGCGTGCAACTGCATTTTGGGATTTTTGGTGCAGTAATCGGGTTGTGGAGGAGGTGAACGACCAAAAGCTACGTTACTCCGCGAAGGTTCATCGATAGCATCAGTAAGCCGTCACGATTTTCACACAAACTGCGCCGAAGCATATGACCGTTCTGTTTCAAAAGCACAACTAATAAAAAAATGATGCGAAACTAGTACCAACGTTTACTTCATTTTTTTATTTGGCTTTCATGCGCTGTTCCCCGATTTCCCGGCCAAACATAGCATCCAGAATTGGGCAAAAATTGCACACAAAATATGAACCAAATTGAATGATCTGCGATAATCCATTCGGAACGGTACTGCTGCTTGAAATGGAAAAACGTTTTACTGTATAACTACCTTTTTGCGTATTATTGATGTGCTCATGAAGCACGAAAGACATAAAACATACCTTTTATAGAAGTGGAGTTCAAAGTGCAGGAAGTTGCAAATTGGTAGGTGAAAATGGTTTTCATTTTTACTATTTTGCGAAATGGTGATTGTTTTGGTGTGGTAAAACCTTCAAATGATCGAATGCTCGCTACTCAAGAACGGTACGATTCGCTTCAATTGCAAGTGTTTGGAAGCATAAATACAATATGCTTTTCCAGTGCGAGAAACTCACACACCTACAGCTCCAAAACATTCGCAGTACGTTTGCAATAAAAATATTATAAACGTGAACATTTTACTGAACTAACCAGCTAACCTTCTCACACCAACGGCAGTTTTGTGGTGAAGGACTCATTGAAATTCATCTCGCATCGATGAGTAAAAAGCATTTCCATCATGCTTTCATTTCCTGACCAACCGGCAAGTACGGACAAAGGATTTTATTTTTGGTTCACTTTTTTGTTTTATTTCTTAAGGTATTAATACTGTTCTCAGTACAGAGCGAAGGAGAAAAAAAGTTGGCAAGTAAAATTCATCTTGCATCAAAAACAGTCAAGTACTGTTGAATAAACAATTGGTTTTGGTTTTGTTACGTTTAAAGCAGAAAATAATCCTTTCTGTATAGCACACGGCTAAAACAATCTGTTTTCTTTGCAACATTGCACAACAAAGAAGATAAGAAAATAATATTTGGAAATTAAGTACGAAGAAGAAACTCTCCGGAACCCAACAAGGATGATTTTCCTTTCGATGGGTCGAACGAATCGATGATCGTTAGGCTAAGGGTTGTTTACAAAAAAAAACAACCTCGCTTCGGGGTAACTTTACTCTAACATATTCACCGAAGGAAACATCGAAGTGTAATCGATACTCTAGGAAAAACGTTAAATTGAATTAAAGAAAAAAAAAACGGAAAAACCAACCTTTGCAGCAACTGAAACACTCTTCGGAAAATACAACCTTTACCGGTGGTAAGGTAGTTTGTTCCATTTCTTCCACCACTACCAGTTCCAAGTGTTACACGTCCCATAGCGGTGGTGCACGTAAGACGCCGCTCGGGAATCGGGAAATTGAAATAAATGATTCATATTAGATGACACTTGACCGGTCTCAAACATAATTCAAGGGTTGGCACCCGCAAAACCCGTAACCGTACGTTTCTTTACGTTCGCCAGCGAAGAAAAACCGTTCTGCAATCAGCAATAAGTAAGGAAGAAAGGGAAAGCCCAACCGCACCCCCCCCCCCCCCCCGCAGTTAACCACCACCATTGTTTGGGTCGAAGCCTATCGAATGGGAAACGATGGTTGATCCTATTTTTATGCGGTTTGGAATTCCTTTATTCCCATTTGTCAATTACGTGATTTATCGGTCGCCATTGGAAGTTAAGAGGCGAAAGAACTCGGTCGATCGATAATGTTGTGTTGTGCGTGGTGAAGTGTATTACAGGGAGCAGTAATGATGGGAAAGATTTTATTTTATTTTAAGTTGAGAGATTTAATTTTTTTTATTCAATATCTTACAGATAACTGAATTCCCTTTAAGATTTCCTGTTTTCGCAGAACGTGCAAAATGGGGATTTGTGCGTATTTTATGTTTAATAATTCAAAAGACATGTCACGCTTACCATATTCTACCGTGTACAAAAACTAAAGTAAAGTTTTATTTCTATTTTGACAAAGACACAAAGGGACATCAAAGTAACTACCCATGTATGATATACGTTCTGATTTAATGGATCAAATTAAGTGTAAAAAGATAATCTTATTCATCGGAAAAGAAGGCACATAAAACGTTTCAATAGCGATGCTATTTCCAGATGAATTTCGTTGGATAAATAATACGATTGCCAACAAATGTAAAACTTTCAGTGCTTGCGAAAATTCATTGGAATCAGACAAAAAGTAATTAAAATTCTAATTTTAGTATACTGCTTGTTCAAGAAACAATTCAACAAACATTTATTATACTGTTCACTAACATTTAAAAGCAATGAGAAGAGAAATACAAATTACATACATCTCATTTTATCGCAGTTTCAAGTTTTAAATGATTTTCTCACCAATTAAAGCGTCTTTAGAGGGATGAATATTTAAGTAAACATGCTTTAAACAAATCCACTACCTCACTGTACAACAGGACATTGCCATTTTCCCACAGTCGTAACATCGAGAAACGCATTCTATCATAAAGTGTGCATTATTTCATCACGACAGCAAACGGGAATCGCTCTCGATCACAAATTTCATTACATTTATGATGTATTTTGATGGTACCGATATAAAAACCACTGAACGGTCTCAGACCGGTGAGAAACATCACCGAACGAGTGCCTAATACTGGCGGGCACTTTGTAAAAATTTGCTCGCTGGAAGCAGTACGATGCGAGCGGAAGCTGGGCAAAAGGCACAGAGCCAACAAACCATAATAAAAGAGTCGAACTTGCCTCAGTTACGGCGGACGAGCGCGAAACAGTTTCCTAAACGGCACCGCTCCGATGGAGCGTCGGGCCTGAAGGAGTTTGAGTAGCACCGGATTTACGAGCCCGATACGCGCGCTGCATCTGTCTCATTAAGTTGCCAATTTATTGCCCCCCAAAACTGCTCGGGATCGACGAATCAAGACCTTTGCGTCTTTTGGGTAGGTAGGCCCGGCTGGAACCACGGCTATCTCACCATGGGAATCTTGGCCGCCGGTCGAACGAACGAACAGGGAACGGACCGATTTGTGGTAAGAAATATTGCACCCAGGCAAGCGTCGAAAGGGTCTGCTGATCCGGCCGATTGGCAAAAAATGAAGAAAAAAAAATCGCGAAAAACCCCGGTACGCTTCCAAATGGCGGGAGGTAAACATCGATAGACCCGGAGGCGCGCTTTAGGGCACCAAAGGTTACGTGTTACCCCATTTTGGGGCTTGACGTAGTAACGGTTAGGAAGTGAAGTACGAAGAGAAACCAATGTGTTTTTTTTCGGACCAGAACCGATTATGTTTGCTCGTTGGGATCTTCACAAAATGTAATCAACCGCAGCAAAGCGAGCACCTTCTGCGAAACCGGACAGCGCTGGAAGCCGCCCTAATCCGATTGAAGCGCGCCTTCGATGTACGGTGGAATGAGCCCGCGTTAAAAGTAACAGACCAAATGAAAGTCTCTCCAGAATGAGCGGGAAATTAAAAATAAAATTATAAGACAAGACACCGGGGGACCGCAGGAGTGCGTACCAAAGCACGACTAAGCAAAACACACCACCAATTGGCCAACAACCGGACTGCATTTTAAAAGGAAACTGAACAAGTTTGGGAATGAAAAGCAGAGTATCAGATTTTAATCAAATTTTTCATCAAACTTAACTCCGTTCGCGTAATGGGATAAGGCTAACGATTTCTGCGAATGATGCCCTTGTTAACGCCCTTTTTTGGGGTCTGGAACCTACCGAATGAACACAAAATGAACAGAAATATCCTTGGTTTGTTTGCAACTTCTGCATTTTTTAATAAAAACTTTTTGCAATCTGAAAGTTTTACTAAATAAAATGAAGCTGAAATGAAGCTTAAATAAAAAAAGTAAAGTAATAAAGATATAGTTATTTTAAACATTCATATTTGATGAAAAAACTGTATAGAACAGCAAAACAAAAAAGAAAGTAATTTTAGCACCCATACCCAGGATTCTTACCACTCCTATCGCATGAAGGATGATTAACTCGCAAATATTTCGCAACTTAGAAACCATAAAGAAAATTATAGGGCATGGCGGATTCCCCAAGCCCGTAGCTCTTGGTCGCAATCGTTTCCACCATGGGCGAAATGATAAATGGTTACCAATTTTGGGCGAAAAGTTCAGCGGCATCTGTTGTAAATTATTCACTCATTTCATTGCGGTTAGCGATTCGGACGATGCCGGCATAGAAGCATAACGTCGGCTGTAAGTTATTAAAACATATTTTACCTCGCTCAATAATTATGCCTCCAAATACTTTGTAATGATCAATTAGCGGCCATGCTAGAAGAAAATAAATAATAAATTTGAAACCACTGGTGTAATGATTTACAGGGTTTGTTTTTAAAACTTCGAAATCAAACTGGGAACCCCCATCCCCCCAACGCCGATAGATAAAGTACAAACAAAACTACAATCTTACAGTTTTGCAGTAGCAGAAGCTAAGCGGTGAAGAAAGTTTTGATCCTTTGCTGGGGTAATGGGTCATCCATGGGAGATTGGGTTCTGCCGCACACGGCTAGCCGAATTAAAAGTCTCTGCTCAACTTTACGACCAATTTGTGGCTTTGCAGGACGAGCAAATTGGTTTGGTGTACACTAAAAACCGCCCGCAACGTTCCCATTGCATTGGGGTATTGGGTAAGTGAGGGAGGCATGCTAAGCTCTCACTAAATAGTGCCTTCTTACAGGCATACAGGAAGTATTAGGCACGGACAGTGACCGAGAACTGGGCAGATGGATGACAGACGGTACCGTACCGAGAAGAGACGAAAGTCAAAGTTATCTCCTTAACCAGTGCCCAAGCTTCCAACACTCGCACCAAGTCCAGTACTGGTCAAGCAAACTGGGTAAGGAACTTTATTTGCATATTTTACCCACCGCAAATAGTCCGTCCGGTTCATCTAAAGCCTCCCGACGTACGTTCCAACTAAAGGAGTCACCGTACGAGTCAGAAATCGTGACTTTCCTCACAAAAAGGAACTGAAAGAGTTTGAAGGAAATTTTACAAACCTTACACCACCGTTCCATCCGACGAGTCTTCCGAACAAATAATCGGTTGGACGAACGGTGCAAATGTTGTGTTGAAATTGAAATTATGTGCCCCCTTTTGCACATTCCCCGGCTGAGGGACGTTCGTCCAACAGGTCATCATCACCGTACCTCGTTACTCGCTGCAATAAAGCGGGAACTGTATCTTTTCGCTCTGCAAACTGCAACGCTCCAAAACTGAACCCTTCATTGCTGCTGGTGTACTAGGTGCTTCGGTGAGGAGTTCTGATTCATGGCAAAAATTTAAAATGAAATGAAAAGTGATAACTTTCATCCCACAGACACATCGCTTCTTGCCCGGATCGCTCACTTCTGCTACTCACATGGCAGTATATTTCCGATGTGTTGAGTTACGCTGACCGAACCACCAGCTTTCCAGTCAGGCCGGGAGGTCCGGCACGAGAAAGCCCACAGCAAACCATCCACAATGTCTGGAGAGATCGTTAAATGAAGATGTTCACAGTTGGGCTCACTGGGCTCACAAGCTGGGAAGTGGGAACCATTCGCACACCCGTCGGCACCTTTACCCACAGGTTGCAATTAGTAATGTGGAAATATGAGAAGAGTTCTAGCAGTTCTAGCAGATAGTGCCCCGAGGTGAACCAGCCGAGGTAGATGACTTTCAGCAAACAGATGGAAAAATATGCGCATCGTCCCCTTTACAACACGGGGTTTTGGGAAAAGTTAAACGGAAAACTTTGGGTAAATAAATAAAATCAATATCTCGCTTGCTCGCCTGGATGCTTGCACTGGGTTTTTATGGACCGGCAGGGCCAGTGACCTGCGATGGGGAAAGGCACAAAGGTATGATGATTGGTTGGAAAAAGTTGCTCGTTTGCAATCCGTTTTGCGTAGGGCATCGCACTTGAGGCGGGCAGGCACAAAGGAAAGCCATCCCATCGGCAACATTTTCCCATCTCGGTGCGTTTTGCGATTGCATTTGCTTTCTTTCTCTCTCTGTGAAAGGACGAAATGAACTCATCCGTTTTGCCACCTCTCGTTGACTCCTCCGCCACCTCTTTTTCGTACACCGATTTGCGAAAATTTGGGTGAGATGTAATCGATTTCTAGACGTAACAGATTGGTAGGTAAAATTTTGCCAAACTGCAGGAGATGTGATGCGTTTTGAATGTGTCTAACTTTTCCTATCGGATGAGTTTAGTGAGATTGAGATAATCTGAGTGTCTACCAGACCTTAGTCGAGAAATGTCGGCTAGGATAGGATAGAAGTCAGAATATTCAATGCCCCTTAGTCTTTGAGACATGCTCCACATAAATGAATCAAATGATGTATAAATGAAACGTTTAAAATGTTTACCCCATTTAGCAGAAAGGTTCAATTACATCTCTAGATAAGTATTACTCATACTTAAATGGGCTTATGATTTCTCTGAAATCAATCAGAAAGGTACAATTGTTCACAATAAAATAAAAATAATTAAAATAAAAAAATAAAACTATCTCGATTTCAAATAAAATTTGAATATTTCGCAGGAACTCCAGCAATGAGGTTCAAAACTCCCACCAACCAACGTACAATAACTACATGTTAAGTAATTAAGTTTGTCTCGGGATGTGCCACCAAGCTAAATCACAGCATCCATGGCAACTTGCACCCTTTCGCCCCTTTCCATCAGGAATGTCATTTATATAGGACGACGTACTGCATATTTGGCAGAACCGTTCAAAGTTTTAGCACCACTCGAGCACCTCGCAGCGGATGGCGATTCGGGCGATGTTCCACCGCATCCAGCTTCCGGTAGTGAAGTATGTGTGGCAGGTAAATTACAAATTCCGGACCTTAAAATTTGCTTGGCAAAATTTCTCACCGAACGAGCAGCGGGTATGCACCACCTTTCCGGATGCAGGAAACAAAGTGGGGGCACACACAGCCACACATCAAAGTGGCCGGTATAGAGGCGGAAAGGGGTTGGTATTGGTTGAACGCATACATATGAATGTTCCCCGGCTGTTGCGGTTGGAAGCTCATTTTCGCTGACGGGAAATTTTGCGCCCACAGCCAAGTTCGGACCGGTTGGGATGTGAATCGATTGGAGGAAATGAATTACCACCAACCTTAACTGCCATCGCTTCATCAACGAGGGATGAGAGTTAAGGAAGGAGGAACGAGGAGGAAGTAATTTGTGTGCGCGCTTCAATGTGGTGGAAAGTTTGAGATGAGGTTGGTTTTGAAATAATTCTGCATGTCTTTTGCAATAATGAGGCGATCCGAACGCTAACGGTAGTCTTTGTAGGAGGGGGTGCTAGTCGAAGGTTGAGAAGGTGCTAGGACGGAAATTCGCAATCAATTGAAGTTGGGTTGAGGTTTCCGCAAGTTTGTGAAAATGCCTTACCGTTTAATAAGTCAAGTACATTCCACTGTAACTGATCGATGTTTCCGAAGGCTATTTAATTTAATAATATCTTAAATTAATTAAATTTGTGAGAGAATATTCTAGTGCGTATTGTTGGAATTTTAAAAGTATTGGGTTTTTCTAATCATTGCGAAATTTTGACGCCCAACTCATGAATAGTCAGTTTTTGCACACTCTACGAATCATCCTCCTCTTCGTTTCATAGTTCGTTACCGACACCGGTTGTTGATGGTGCCTATTTCACTGATTGATTAGGTTGTTTGACTAAATTATTATTCACTTGTCTCATCGTTTGCCTGCACTCAGCGCACGTCTACTTTCAACATCTGCTACACAGCCACGAACGAAAAGCGTAAAGAGTTTTTATCTCAACTCAGGTTGATTCGTTTTTTTTTGTTCACCTCTGTTTTCACTCGTTAAAACGCGCATCACATGATACGATGGGCTCGTCTCTGTATGAATCTCCTCCCAAAAACCTAGGGGGGACCACCGTCAGCCATGATAAACGCAACCGATTATTACCCGACGGCTTAATGAATCTTGTGCGCTCTGCTCTTTGGTAGAATGGCGCGACTGGGAAGTAAATTTCATCAACTAACACCCGAGCCGAAGGCAAATCAATCGTACTCACCTAGATCGAGCGTTTCCACACCGTGAAACGTTTGCAGAATTAGCAGCACCAGCGCGAACCGTATCCACCACGTGCAGGCATTTACCAGCACTTCCGGCGACCGTACCGCTGCCATGTTCGCATTCAAAAGTCGGTAGAAAAAACAACCGTCCGCACGTCGTTGATGCTGAGAAATCTGTACCGAGCACTGGTCACTGTACTGGTTTGCGGGTTAACAAAAAGCTTGCTATTTCTTTCTGCGCACTTCTTGCGTATATCAGATGCACTCGGTTTGCGATAGTGAGCAAATCGGTGCTCAAACATACACCCACTTACACTACCATATAAACACGGTATCACGCACACTCAACCTTCACGAAGGTTTCTCGAAATTTAGAGCACAGCACAGACTGAATATGATGTTGTCCAGAGCGATCAATTACGCGCAGACAGGTCCTTCCACGCCCTAGATGGTGATGTCGTTCGACATGTTTGTCGCCGGCAGGGCGAAACCGGAACTAGCTGTGAAAAAAGAATGAAAAAAAGAGAAAAAAAACGGTTTGAGCAATGTGTACATAAATCAGTGCTTGAAGGTGGTTGCATCAAATTAAGTTGATAAAAGTACGTTGAAATGAAATTTTTCAATTCTGTACAAAGAGTTAGAACAATTGTGAATATTTAAAATATTCCAATCACATTGGAAGTTGATGATTATGTTATTGTTAATTAAAATATCAATACGTTTACTTGGGGCTGTCCGGTGGTGTATGTGAAAAACGGCACCGGATCCACATGGCAGAACTGGGGATCAAATTCCATCCGGACCATCTCCCCGTAGCATGTACTGACTATCCTGCTACGTGGTAAAATAAGTCTTGATAAGGCCAGACCGTTCGTAAGAAGTAAAAAAAACGTTTACTGTACGCTGAAATGTCTATTAATTTGTAATATTTCTAAGTAGTGAAAAATATCATATTTATGTTAATAATTTTTTTTTACACAATTTGACACCTGACTCTGTTGGCATTAAAAAATCAACAAATGTTCAAAACTTCCAAAAAAATATTCAAAATAGACAAAAAAAAACACAAAAGTCTATCTGTATATTTCAACAAACGCTCACATTTTTAATATCAAAACTAATATAATAACTATTCAGAACAATAACAAAAAACCTGCCGCACGGAATTATTTCCGTTTACTTCAATAATTAAAAACTCCACGCTTAGACCCATAAACCACCAGGAAGAAACTAACCAAAATAGGGAGAGAAAGAGAAAAAAAATCAAACGGAAATGTGAGCCAAACATGAACGAATCGCTTTACAGTTTCTGCAAAGGTTCCGCAAACAGCGCGCCTTGGGTGTGTTTTAATTACGACGAGTAAATGATATCATAAATTTTAATTAAAATCATCTTTACGATCAGCTTTGCACGTGGTAGGGCGAGTTCTAAATGAACAAAACAAACATGGAAGATGCGTTGCTGTCGGATTTTTAAATTTGTCGGATTTAAGAAAACGCAAATTTCACTGGTAAAACTATTGTGAATTTTTGAATTGAAAAATCATTAAACAAAGAAAATAAAAAGTTCTCAAGCAAAAACAAATCATTGCTTTGTTGAAATCAATCACCATGATATCCACTGTGCCACTATAATTACACAAGTGAACTCTTTCACTCACCCTGACATCATCCACGCCCTAAGGTCAAGGGTATCATCATACCGATGCTGAGATGGTGTTACACAGCCATAATATCCGCAGCAGCAGGCAGCTGGCTGGTGAACAGGATCGTTTCAAAACTTCACTTTAATTGAAAACAGTCGGTAGCGCGATGCCTGGAACTGTCACTTCTGAGTTGACGGATGAGCACTGGATCGTGACTTCAATTTACGGTCACCGCTTCTTACCTCGCGCTCGCCAGATTTTTTCTTCTTCTTTCTCTACGCCAACCGCATCATCCAAATTATGACCCATTCCATCAGGCAGATACTCTCGTATGCAGATGCCGCATGGTCCCGTCCGCGGTGTGATGGTTGGTGTTAACATACCATGCAGCAAAAAATAGTAATGTTCACTCGCCCGAGATCGGATGATGTTTGTTCGCGTTGAAATGAAAGTGGACCGGGATTATTACCGCTCGTTTAGCCACTTTCGACGAGTAATCACGTTCTGACGCAGCGCAACGATTGCAACACGGGTCTGGCACATATGTGCACTGATCCTTTTTTGCTGTGGCGTGCCGAGTTCATCAAAGTTCTTGCCGACGAATGTAGTGGTCCGCGAAACGAAATGATTGCCACATCATGCCCAAAACTGACACAATGGTAGTTGCAAGTGTTTTGCAAGATTGGACACACATTGTAGAGATACAAATAAATGGATACTCAATGTATCGGGCTTGTACCAGTTACGAGATGAAGGCCATCTTTGCAAAGTCTCCAAAAACAACATTAAAAAGCTTTTTTGGAACAAGAACAAAACTATACATTCAATGCTGCCATCATAAACGAGAGGATGACTCATAAAATATCTGAACTAAATTTATATTCATTAGCAATATTTACCACAGCGACCAGTCAAATTTACTCAAGTTAATGTATATACAAATCTTGATAGTACATATTTTACCAATTATTTTCTACTTTAAACAAAGTATAAACATGTGCATCAATGCCATATTGCACTAAAATAAACTTGCGTCCATCATTCCTTCCCCAAATGGCGATCGCTTTAAAGAGGCCACGACATGATTCACTCTCCAGCATACCAGTACCAGGCGACCAACAAATAATAAAAGCTGGAAGGAAATTAAACTCATGACTTTCGCTCGTGCATAAATTGATCCCATTAAAATCCATTACCCGTAGTGCTCGTTACCAATCGCCTCGCCATCCAGTGAGCTCATCGATCGTGCACTCACGCATTAGCATGGTTGAACTAGAGTGCAAGAAGCCAACGAAAGAAGACAACCAAAAAAAAGGGCTACATTCTCCCGCTGCCCAAAAGGTGCAATCCTGTCGGTTTGGTCGGGTCGGGTCATAATTTCCTGCCAGCTATTCGCCCCGAAAACTCCAAACGACACGCCACGGCAACAGAATCGCGAACGCAAACGCTACCTCCTGGTTCACGGTGCCGCTGGGAAGCGCTTGTTTTCCGCGGGAACATCATGGCGACCGTAATCGCGTGGAAGCCTAATAAATTACCGTAACACCGTGTACGTGACGGATATTGTGCCGATCGGTTGGGAAGTTGAATTCGAACTTCCCGAGGAACCGGGACCCGGCACCGGGAAAGGGAAATAGCCAACGTGTATAGATCATAGACCGCGTCGTCTGAGGTGATACAGGTATGTGGAGGCGTTGTGTATATAATGTTGTCCGCTGTCACGACCATTCACGATGTGCAAGATGTGCGCTCTTGCCATCGAAGACACTCGTCAGGCGTGTGGGATGCAATTAATAAATAACATTCCCAAGTGCAGCTTACGAAGACGCCGTGGCACATGTTGCATGCTGGTGGCTACGTTCGAAAGGTGGATTCTCCCTGCGTGGCCAACGGTCGCCGTAATTCGATTGTGTTCGCGTACACACATTACCTTTCGCAAAACGAGCATGAAATGGTGTAACGGCGTGTTGCTACAACAATTGAGGGGATATTCAATTAAATAGCGGAACTGTTAGGAGGGTCTTTATCATGGTTAGGTTTCAACATAATCGAATGCTTGAGATACCGGATGAGTCTACATCCATCGAAACCATATCCAACGGTCGCCTAAAGCGAGTTCGAAGAACTGGCCGTTAATCATTAAAAATCTTTAAATCGGCAAAGATTAAAGATTCCAACACTGAGTTGAATACGAAATTAAGCTAATCGATCTCAACAATAGCGTTGAGATTGTGATGAATAAATAAAAATAATATTTTTTTCATTGAAACAAGAGAAACAAAGCACTCACTCACGCATTACGGACACGTAACGATGTATCGGCACTTTACTGAGAACTAACATATTCAAGGTTGTTGGTTCAAAAACATATTCGCAAACAAACATTTAAGAAGAATTGACAAAAGACAAACGAAACATTATCCATGAAGTGTGCGACAAAATGGCTTCGTTTGAAGAACGACTGATTAAAATAAACATTTATAAGCTTTTTTGCTGTGTTTTGTCTTGTAAAGCAAAAAATATATTTATTAATTTTCAACAGTTCAAGAATTAACTAGCAAAAACAGATAAGACTCTCCCAGTCAATGCAACGGAGCAACAATAATCTCATCACCTGCAAGTATCAGTTGATTACTTATCATTATTGACAGCGTTTAAGAAAATTACGGCAACAGTTTAGGGCATCACTGCTTCGACGATAATCTTCCGATTGATTAGTTTCTTCAATATCGAAACTCAACCATCAACCAAACGATTACGCTCGATCAGGTGGAAAATGTAACAACTCCCTTGCAAACGTGCGCTATGTCGCTATTATAAGGATAATGTTTTTCTTTTTCCACTTACCCACCAATCCCACAACCACACCAAGAAGTGTCCAGCGTTTGGGATAAGTGTGGAAAAGCAAAATAATTCCCACTACCACTCAGGTGTTACACAAAGAGGATAAAAACCACGAGTGCACTCTGCCTCATAGGCATCTCCGTCCCGCGTTCGATGATGGAACCACTCCTTTCGTGCATGAAGATACATCGCTACAGTGGAGGTGCAAAATCAAACGTCACTTTCCGTCTTTATCCTTGGGATCCAACATACTCCATTTACAGTGTTTGTGTCATGTAATGCCGTCTTGTGACGTTTCCCGCCTATTACTGTTTTCTCGTTAACCGCATGCACGTAATTAACGAACCCGAGGGGTTCTGCACCGTATCATGTTAGGGCTTCTCTCCCAAAACGGACGAGGCAGGCAAAGTTAAAACGGGAAGAAAAAATGGTTTCGTGGGTGCGAGTTGTACGGGCTATTGATTAATTAAAAAAGCATGCAACCTATTTCAAACCTCATACCCATGGTGTGATTGTTTGAGGACGCGACTCTGCTTTGAACGACACCTAGAGTACAACAACATAAGGTGTTTGAGCTCCCAACTTCTAGAGCTCTCTTGGGGGAAAACCTTCCCTACTGCCACGGTACTGTTCCGCATCATTTCAGGGGATTGTGGAGAGTATTGCAGATGGCTGGAAGTATGGTAGCTTCCGTCAGGACGATGATTTTCCATCAGCGTTATACACGAAAGGAAACATTTGTGCATGCCACACCGACATAAAGCACCTTCCATTTCCATACATACTGGATCTTCCCCTCGCTGGATAACCACGGTATCGGGAATAGGTGCAGTCACCGTGCGTGCTAATGACGGTTTCTTTGACCGGTTTCTTGTTATGCACCTGGGCTGTATGTCCCAGCTACGGTTCCATCATCATGCGCATACAGTATACATTATCCTTGTCATGGTAGGTGCGGTTAGGTGAGAGCAAAAACCAGCAAAAAACAAGAATCCCGAGGTACCTTGTTTCCCATTTTCAACAGGGCGGTGTCCTCGAGAGCTGGCAAATTATATTCTGAAGTGTTCGTTCGTGAAGTGGAGCGGATGTGGAAGTGTAGGTCAAACTATTTCCAGACGAGAGTATACTGGCAAGAAAACTAACGTCAAGGAAACTATTCCACAACATTACCATAGCGCTAATAAATTCCAGTACCCAACTGCATATCGGCGCATTGCATCGATGACAGGGTCTTTACCATAGTCACCTTATTGTGCCTCACAAACAGAAAACCCATTTCTTTTAGCTAATCCTTCTCACGTATACTATAAGCTATTTTGTAGTAAAACAGTATTTTTTTTGTTATTTCTTGCAATATTCTACTTCAATAACAACAAATAATCCAACGTAATTCTCTATTACAAGGACGAAATCCGACACTCTCAATGTGGCATTTACTGACAGGCGTGATGTAGAAAAACGTCAAAACCATCGTTCCAAAAGCGATAGGGAGGATCTCTGCTTCTGCTGAACACCAGCAATGAGTGCTATCATTCTCACCAACAAATATTCACGGTTAATAACCATCGCAACACACGTACATCGTTTTCATGTCTATTTCCTACGTCAAACAAATCTGTCTCAAGTCTCTTACCCGCCAACCGTCTCTGGAACCACCCTAAGTATGCATGACGCACCCACCATTCTCAAAAAAAAAATATAGATAGGAAAGCCAGCGATATTAACTCATCCGATTAGCGGCAAAGCAGACGAACGATACGGCAGAACGCGTTACTTCCGACACGCTTCAGTGCATCCGAATGCCCGTAAAAAGATGATGATGAATCTTCCCGTGGTTGGATTTTTGGAGATCTGGTCTGGTATGGTTTGAAGCACGCTTTAGTACGGCTTTCCCACGTCACTCAATCGTCGCGTCTGGCCGGTTCTGGCTTATTGTAATTCCAGCCCATCGCCCCGAAAACATCTGTGCCAGAGCTAGCGCAGGAACAACAAGATTTTCGCAACGATAGGCGACGCTATTCAAGACGAGACGTACGATTCGGGTCTCTGGACGATTCACTTTCTTCCTCTCCAACAAGCTACTATTTATCGATTTTGGCTCATATTTCGTGCCCGTCGGCATGGAATACTTCTGACGAGATTCCGAAAATACAACCCCAAAGCTGGTGCTCCCTTGGGAGGGGTGGGGTGTGATCTGCGAAACTGGAGACCCCGTTAGCCCGGTGGGAGTTGATAAACTAGAACGTGAGGGGCTGGAAAGTATGATCTTCTAGCCTTCGTCGCGAAATCGAAACTTCATCCGGAGGCGGCAGTTGCTGCAGAATGAAGCGCGTGTGCGTTCTCGCGCATTATTTTTGGTCCGTCGTACTCGTTGGAATGTAAATAAACATAACTCTGTGAAAATATTTGACTTCACTGCCGCCAATTCGACGGGCCGCCTATCGTTCACTGGTGGCGCTAGGGTGGCACTGTACGGCAAAGATACCGAGGTGTCTGTGATGTGACTTCCAGCCGCGAATGGAAAGCGTTTTTGACGAAGGATGAGCTCGTGAAAGATTTGTGACATTCGCGGTTTCGGTTCGATTGAGTTCCACAATTGTGTCGTGCGAGAGAGTTTATCTTTCGGCAGCTATCGTTCATCGAACACCAGGGATGAGGATTTTGTGCTGATTTTGCCGACGGGTTTATGAGGAGCGAATGATGGCCACAGCGAATCGGTTGCTAAACATTGAGTTAAGTGATGATGCAAATGTGCCACGATGTCTTTTTAACACCTGAACAGGATATTTCTTGTGTAATTCGCACTTTAATCTTGTTTTACCAGCTACAGGAAGATGGCATATTACTCATCACAAATAAATAAGTAGGCAGTAGCAGTATACTACTGATGAAAGATCAATAAACAAAAAGAGTAACGATTCTTCGTCATTTGCATTACCTGTTCTTGCCTAGTGACTTCACCATGAAAAGATGCAAATGCGAATAACCACCCTTTTTCCGCCCTGAGGTAGATCTTAATCATTTCCAGCTAAACAACCAATATATCCCCTAATTTCGGAGCTAGTATCCACCCACACCTTTCACTCACGTGTCATCCTTTTAAAGGCACCGAAAAAAAGACCCGACTATTGACCACACGATATGTACGTTGTGCTGCTGATGGTGCTGCTACTAGAATATTTAATGAAATCAATCGCATTCCACCAGTTGCGATCAATGATGCGATGGTGAATCTTGTACGGACCCACAACGGGACCATTCGTTTCGTTTGGGACAACCTTGAGTCATATCCGCGCACGGTTCCATCGTGGAAACAATCTTCCACGGAAAACGTGCGCGAAATGTGCCGTGACCAAAGAGAGAGAGAAAGATCGATGACATTTTCGATTCGATGGGGCCGATCGAACGAAAGGTGAACAGATCGGAAGAGGCAGATATGGGTCTACGGCAAAGACGACAACGGGCACGACCGCTAGACAGCGATAGCCTTCTGCGAGAAGCCCACACTATTCATCACCTGACGAAGATGAGACGAAAAGCACAGGAAGCGGAACCATGTTCCGGCGTGGTACGGAATGATTAATGGGCCCGGGAAAGAGGATTCCGGTGTTTCGTGATTGCGCGAACTGCAGTCCGGTTGGATGGGGCCGATGGTAAAAAGTTTATCCAAAAGCTGTTCGAACCAAAAGGTAATAGAATTTTTATGGCCATGTACTGGGGACTCGGACACGGTCCCCTGGTTCGTACCCCCGGTCGGGAGAAATCGTACCTGAACCGATTCCGTAATGAGAAGCTCATTTCGCACGATTAAGAGTAGTCCGGAGGAAAAGCTGTTCTTCAAGTGACCCTAAATCAATGCGTGACTGGTTTATTTAGCTTTTCGCTGTGTTATTGAACAACCAGTTTAAGCCAGTTTTATAGGCGAAATGGATTGGACTAATAGTTAATACAATTTAATGACTTCGAAGATAAACATTGAAGCTGATCAGTGGTTGTAAATAGTGCAAAACAAAGTGGATCTTAAATTTGTATTCAGCAAACCGTCGATCGATACAAAATAAAGTCATATGAGTTACATCATTCATCGTTTTGCGTATGAGGCTGACACAAAAAAAAACCTTCAACATAAAATGGATTTTAATTAATGCATAAGAAGAATACTGATTAATTTATTGCACTACAAAGAGTTCTATTTTTCTCATGCAGCATGTCACAACTGCTCCGACCGCAAGCCGGGGACAAAGTTTTTCTCTTCAAACATTATTTCCCACTCAATGGCGATACAAATTGACTGCACACTTTGCATTCCATTCACGCAATAGAGACCAATCATTCATGAGATGATCCAGCAGGGTAGCCTTCATTACAACCTCGTAACACTTTCACAAAAACAGAGAGAAAGACGGATAGATAGTGATAGCGGGAGTGAGTGAGAAATAGAGTGAACCCTAAAGGGATATGGTTCCATTCTGAGAAGTGACTACATTGCCCAGGGAGTAAAAAACCCCGATCTGCATCATTTCAGGCGTGTGTTAGACTGATGGACATGAACAGGACACGACTGACACGACTGACCGTGCTGATGGATGTGGTCAATAAAAACTCTAATTAATTACGAGAAACATCCATCATATCATTTTAAATGAATCAAAGAAGGTTATTTAATTAGTAGCATGAGCTTGGGTTCAATTTTCCACTCATGTCAGTCCTTTCGGGTTGCTTTGGAGCATGTTTTGCCAACGGTTACATGATCTCCATCCTCCCCGTACGGGTGGGGTGTCAACCCCTGTAGGAGTTTGATGGTGCTGTTGGTTTTCAAATTCAGTTCACGCTCAACTAGGTGTTTTTTCCACCATGTATGTGTGTGTGTGAATGGCTTTTTTAATATGCTATTACCTCAAACACTCTATTCGTCTTTATTGGAAGCAGGAGGGGGCTCACACCACCAAAAAAAAAATTCACCCAGAAGCAATAAAGCTTTATTGCAACCTTTTATACCGTACATCAACGTTCCAAGCCACCTTCTTCAGCAAAATTCTAATATGCCTTGCGTATCCTTTTCATTCTATCACGTGTGGAGGAAAACAACCGCTCGAGGTTACTTTGATGTAATTTTCGGCAGGCGCCTTTTAGCAAAAACCCCCAGCCAAGAAGGGCCAAAAACTAGGATACTGGAATGATACAGACGAGCCAAAAGGGGAAGCAGAACCTTCGGTACATTTTTTAGCATGGAAAGATATTTTGCGAAGTTGCTTTTTTAGTCTTTTCATAACTGTACGTTCTTAGCTTTCACGGCACACGGAAAGGAAGCGAGTCAATGGCCCTTTCCCTTCGTCTTTTATGCATACGAGAAACGTTTTTCCTACGAGCAACCGTTTAAATCAGCATTTGTCGTCGTTTCATGCACTTTAGTGTGGTGCTGGTAGTAACGTCATCATCATCATAACCAAGCATCGACTCAAAATCTCAACATAGAGATCGTTAAAGATATCTTTGGATGGGGTCGTTATGGAGCACAGCTCCAAAATCAACTAAACACATTATGCTCTCAATATGACAGGCACATTTTCTTATGACATTGTGCAATTTTTACCCCCATTAATTTAATGTTTATTGATAAATGGGTGTAAAATTAAAAGAACGTTTATATTTAAACACAAAAATTAATATTTTGTTTTAGTCTTTTCGAACATAAAATCAAACAAAAATGGTCTTCAATTCAATGTTCGTATCGAAAACAAAGCAGAGATCAACTCACAGAGCCTAGTAGTTTATCACTTTTTGAAAAATTGCTTTTTTTTCCTATCCAGCTACTCCATTTTGCATAATGGACCGCTTGGAGGAGCTCAATATTTTGCTTGACTTTCGATAGTTTGACGCAAGATGCACCCACCCCTCCTGGGGTGGGTGAAGAAACTCTTACGAAAGCGAAATTGAAATGCATAAAGTCTGACAAGAAAAGCATTAGCACTACGTTCGGAGGAAAGACTAGCAAAAATAAAAAAAAAAGAAGGAAAAACTTTTCAAAATTTCACTTCGACGTTAAGATGCAAAGGGTGGAAAAGAATTCCTTACCATGTGTGAACAACTGTCTCATTCGTCCAAAACCCGTTCCCCACTTGCCTCCTGTTTTTTTTCCTTCCAATTTTCCTCACAACCGGAACTCGATAATGGGGAATGCAGTTTTCTCACCGACAAATCTTCGAACGTACGGAGCGTTGTGGTCGTTCGTTTCCCGCAAAATGCATCCCGGTTTCCCGCCGGCAAGCTTGTGAAAATTTTATGTTTTCACATTCACGTATGCAAAAGAAGCCCAAATGCACACCGGTCACATTTGTACCAGATGCAACCGAAGAGCACCGAAACCACAAAACTATTCGATCGCTTTTGGTCTCTAAATTATAAACCCGGTAAGCGACGGGGGTAGCGGACCAACCGTCGGAAAACCATGGCAAAAGTTCGCTTTCCTCATACGGGTATGGCTTCCACAGTCTTTTCAATTTTATTCCAGGAACGAGTCCGGCACGATCTGGTATGGAAAAGTTTTCGAAGGGAAGAGAGAAAAAAAAAACAACGTAAAAATAAAAGCTTGAAGAATTTCAAGTTTATCCCATTTAGCTTTTTTCCGAAGACACGAAAAGAGTTTTCCAGTTTCCGCTCACTCGTCAATCCTTCGACTGGCTGAATGGGAATGCTAGAAAAGAAATCACCAAAACATAAAGACAACGTCGTTGAACATAGGAAAAGATTTGGACACAGTGGTACTTGTGTCTGTGTGTTTTAGCTAGTTTCTCCCACATCTAAGATGCACCTTTTCTGCACGATGCATTTCTGTGAAGAAAATGAAACTTATGGCTAGGGTAGAGAGGTGAAAATTTTCCTGACAAACTTTCGAACACATAATCTACCGACTTCTTTTCTTTTCCAAATGTGTGATTTCCGCATTCATTCAAGGCGGAAAGATGATGATTGTATGAAGAATGAGGCCATTTTTTTGTTAGTCTTGTACGAGTCGTTTTATATTTTCACAAGTCTTTCATTTTGTTTCACAAGCGAACGAATTCTTTTCGAAAAGCATCATGCATTTTTCTTTTTCAAGCTGTATAATAGAAAACAGAAAAATTCTTTCAGCAGTAGGTGACGAGCCATGGTGTCATTGTACTGCTTGAAAAAGAGTTTTTTTTCTTGCTCATTCTTTCGCCGAGTAATTAGAGACAAAATGGTAGAAACTCGTATGCAAACCATTATCTAAGACTAAAAATGTACTAATTCATTTATGTACATTCATGTACTAATGTTTCAAATGAGTAGAAGTGAATAACATTTATTGGGATGTTAAAAAATAGTATTAAAAATAAATAAATTTTACAATGAATAGCTTAAAATGTAAACCGGTGCAGTCCGGTAGTGCATGTGATAAACGGCGCCGGATCCACTCGGCAGGACGGGATTCAAATCCGGTTTTTTTTAATATACATTAGAACGGCAAGGCCGTATGGCTTAAAGATTAATATTGAATTAGTTGTGATAAAACCATAATTATTACACCATTTATTCTGAAATTTATATAGTAATTAGTATTTTAAAAATAAACAAATTTTTATTTTTGAACACAAAAACGTTAAATATAAGAAAGGAACTTTGTTGTCAAATCCACCTAATATTTGAAAGCGTTTTTTATTTATTCAAAAAACGATTGTTCTAACATATCATTTGAGATCTTTTGTGGATAAACTTCTCCATATTGTTCATACTGGTATTGATTTCAAGTAGGTAAATTACAATAATTACATGTACTTTCCGAAGATAGTATTGCTTTTCATTGTAAGCAAATGATTTTTTTTTTTAAATCGTCTTTTCATTCGTGGAAAACCAGAATTGTAAGTCTTACATCATCATCAACCCCGGGCAGGAAAGGATAGAATTTCACGATCCACAAGATGTTCCGATCGTTCTACTATTCTAGGAAGTTTCTACTAGTCAGTTTTGCAAGATCACATCGCAAGTGTGCCAAGTTTGTCGAGAGCCACGTGAGTCGATGAGTTACGCGGGCCCTATTTCTGCTGCGCCGCAGTGTGGAGGGCCTTTTCTGCTTCGATTGAATTATAGCCGGCATTAGTGTAAATGTTTACGACTATTTGTTGTTCTTCCGCTTGCTTCGATATCTGCCAAAGCGTAGTAACTTCGGAGAAACATTTGCATCACTTCACTGCTGCATGATGTAGTGCACGGGCGATCGAACGGGGTTTTTGTACGGGTTTGGCTCTTTCGCAATGAGAGCAGAAATGCGTGCGTCCGAAAACACTACATCGACTCACCAGACATCGCTACGGAAAGTACGGAAGGGTTCATAAATTGTTTCCAATAATAGAGGCAAGGCAACGTTGAGACATAAATTTTATACCCAAAGATTCTGCAGCTGGACGGTGAATAGTCTTTGATCTCCATTTGTAGTTTGGTGTTATCTTAAGTAGTTTCTATTGCTAAACAGCCACACAACTAACTAGTATGCTTTTTATTTCTGATATAATATTAAAAATATTACTAAATTAGGGATAATTGAAAAACTTGTCTTAATAAAAAAAATCTTCAACCTCAGTCTTCAGGCTTTTACATTCTCACTTTTTTTTCACTTCCTCATCTTCATTCTGTTTACACGAAAAAACTATCTTCTTCCCATGACACAGCAAGATGCTTCTGGAAATTGATATAATTAATTTTTCACAACTTTTCCCCATTTCTACACCAATCGATCCAAATGCATCGGGTGCATTTCGTGACTTGCAGCAATATATATTTAGCAGCAGCCGTCACACAACTAGTTTTCCTGCCCCTGATCGAACAACACACACGCTTCGATTTGATTTTCCCGCAAGATGAAATCAATTTCCCGCACCCGAAACATTCCATTGCTCCCGTTCGGTTTCTCCTTGCCCGCCGATCCATTCCACCAGCAAAAACATTGCCGTGAACAAACGAAACAAAATAAATATTAACAAACAGAAAAAAAACCTTTCAAAAACAGACAGCATCAGCACGGCAGCAAATCATTCACGGACCCCCGGAAGCAGCACAACACATCACAGCCCGAACACAAACACAAAAACCTACCGAGGCGTGTGTAGGCGAATCGTGCATCGGAACATGCGAAAATTGTACTTTTCACCGTACGGTGAAAGGTAAAGTTTTCCAAACTCCAACCAAATATACGTTCGGTCGCCTTTTCCATATGTTTGGTGGCTAGCAACATATACTCAACACATACATAGACACACACGCTAGCGCGCGAAATAGAGTTTCTGTGTTTTTTATAGAACAAGATGAAATAAAAATGAACAGCGTGCTAAATCGTACCAAAAAGGTTGGGAACGGATGCTGGAAGTGCAAGAGAAAAACGGAAACTCCCGCGATGATTAATAGCTTCGGCTCAGTGAGCGAATTAGGGAACCGATATCTGCACTTGCTGTTCTACTCGTTGTACGCCAGCAGGGAAACTCGTGTGCGGCAAAACAAATAAAAACAACATGAAACAAAAGGGGCATGTGCACTGAATTGCTTCAAATTAAGGAATCTATAACTTCCGTGCAGCATAAATGCAACTTCAGTGCAGCATTCCACTATAATTGAGGTCATTTTGTGGAGTTTGCAGGGCTGAATTTAAGCAGAAAGTAAATGGCATCTTTACCGATTTTTAAAACTGCTTTTAGTTATGAGAGAATTGTGTGAGAAAAATTAAGTTTAAAATTAATTCTTGAGACATTGTAATTAAAAACCATCGATCATGAAAAGAAAAACAAAAAGAGTTTTAAAAAATATTTAAAATTTCTTAGACGATGGACTGAAGATAAATTATTATTTTATTTACATCCCCATGAATAACTTCAAAGTACATTGGCCAAAGTAAAAAGCATATTTACAGCCTACATTTGATGCTTCTTTACCAACACCACCCTGGAAGTTGAGTTACTTTCTTTGCTCTTAGATAAGCATTGCAACAAAGATATCCAAACATCCGATTCGTCATGTAGACTCATGACAAGGCTAATGCCATCTGTACGCCATGACGAAGATTTTTTCACTAAAAAAGCGACGCGTGTCTTGTCTTGTATGGACTGACCAAACAACAACCCCCGTCTCTCACCATTCTTGCAAAAGAGTCGGCATCACACACAGCCATCGGATCGTTTCATGCATGATAAACACACTTAACTTTAAACCGCAGTCGCAGAGAGACAGAAAAAGAAGAGCTAATAGCATCATCCACCCAAATGTGGTGGATGTTCAAACAACAACATGACTTATTGCGTAGAAATTCGGCAAAATTATTGACTCAACGTGGTGGTGGTCAATAAGACGTACAGTACGAAGCTGGTGTTTTGACTTGCAAGCTAGGTTTGCCTTTCATACATTAGTGGTTGAATAATATAAGCGATCCATAAGAAAATTCTTTTTAAATCTAATTGTTGGGAATATGAGTTCAGAACAAACGCCCTTTAAATTGTACGTTTCTTCCTATTTTTTGAACTTCAAGAATTCCAAGATGCCTTAGCAAGATAATTTTTGTTACAATGGAGGTGGATAATCAGATTTCCGTACTGCATAATAGTCGTAATGAGATTTTGTATTACAAATATCATCGTTGCTCTCAACATACGTCAAATATTCGACTGTAGTGAAATGATAAACTTTTATCTTGACTGATCAAATGCTGTAATCATCAAGAAAAATACTTTCCAAATTGTCAAACCTGTTTATTAACATTTATTTTCGTATTATATATCTTACAATAGTACAAAACACCCACAAAATAACATCTCTGACGTAAGCCGTAAGATGAATCTTACTCGACCTAAATCCGTGTCCTGTTTATTGAGGTTTTTTTGCGTCTTTCCCTCAACTCACTTTAGCGCTCTCAGCTCATACTATACTAATCAGGACACTAATGCTTTTCCAGTTTCTTATTTTCCTCCGTACACGCTTTTCCAAACCCTCATCACTGCTCGTATCTCACCAACGGGATCAGCAACATTCCAATTTTACCATCTAGAGCTCAAACTTCCATCCGGAACGCGTCCATCCACTGGCAACACCGCAACCCAGCTCCCCACCCATTAAAGACTCCAACCGGAAGCTGCGGGCACCAGTTGAACACAAAGACAAACACAAACGTAAAGCACGCGCACGACTCGTACTGTTTCAATTTGCTTCTAATTAGTTGTAATTTTAGGATTATTATTTCTTTTCCGATTCCTTCCGGCAGCGTTCGTCGTTGTTCCGGTCAGCTCCAGTTGGAATGCTTGCCCCGTATGGTGCAACGGGTATGGGGCGGACACCCATCCCCACTGTTTGCGGCACGGCTACTTTCTCCCTCTATGGCCCGCATTCAGGACATTGCTTTGTGTTTGTGTGAGGCGGTGCTTTTGTGGTTCTGAACCGGAAACAGCTCGGCACACGGTTGGAATATTTTCCCCTGCGCTGTTACGTCTCATTACCGTGTGCTGGTGGTGGTGGATGAAAGGACGAAAAACAAGGCTCACTTGTGCCTTGCTGGTGCTTTCGGTTTATTTTCCTACCGAAAGTCTCTTTCCCTTTTTCCTTGTGTACCACTTTGTTCCAGTTGCACTGAGGAATCCTGGCTGCCGCCATCCTTTCAAACCGGAACAACTAACTATGCAGCGAGCACTTTACCCCGATGGCAAAGAAATGTACTCGCAACAACACAAAGTGGGAGATGAAGAGATTTTTAGCATCCTTTCCCCGCTACCATATCCTGCGATTTGTGCTCCTATCAAGATCAGCTAGTGTCCGGCCCCAGTACAAACCAGCAGAAAAGCACGCCACTAGATGGCCACCATTTTGCTACAGGTTTTTATTTTTATTTTCTTTTACTGCAGAAAACATTATCTCGCAAAGGGAAAGTTTCTAGCAGCTGTTTTGAATCTCGCCATAGTGCAAGGTACTTTGTTGAAATGTTTGGAAAATTGGAGCAAATTCTTTCTACAGAATTCCACGAAACAATTCCTGGAGAACTGGATCACAGCCAAAGAAGCCCAGTTTATAGTGGACTTCCCTTAGCACGGCATAAACTGCATTGAAATTCCAAGTACAGTTTAGTGTCTCAACAATGGCCATTTAGGGGATTCTTGTTCTTGTTCACCCTCGGAAAAGCTTGTTTTTCCTGCTGTTAATTTTTCAATGAAATGTCTTTTCTGAGTTAAGAGAAAAAAAACTACTTCCACAAATAAAACCTCAAAGATCATATAATTCCCATTGGAATCGATTTTGTGCACGTCCTTTCCAACATCCCAGCGATGGTGGCAGCGGTAAAATACATTTTCCCCGAAAACGAGCCACTCTAATCAGCGGTAAAGTCCTCCGACAGGTAAAACCGGTAAAATAATATAACATCATTTTTTGACACTAATCTTTCCCGACGATGTCTTGGGGACGTCGTACCGCAGTACAAGTTATGCTCGTTTCCATCGACACGGCACCCCAACATATTCTGGCTGTTCTGGGCGCTCTTCGATACAAGCGAAATCTCCACGTCATTCATGTCCTTTTCCGAGGCATCGCTTCGAACGACAGGTAGTGCTGGGCGAATGGTATACACGACACATGCCCGGGCCCGACACGGAAAAACCGGCACCAGATGGCATTTTCTCCCACGACCGAGTACTGAAGTGTAAGACGGTTCACGTCCGCCTCCGGGAAACTATCAGCTCCTTCGGGGACACGGTCGAGCACATAATGTCTGAGAGCCGGCTTCGGGTTCCGGGATTGTCCTATCAGGGCAGCACACGTTTAAGGGCTCCGAAGTGAACGATTTCCGGTGTCGTTTCAACATTGGGATCTTCCCGTGCAAGCTACCGAGCCGTGTGACCGAAGAACATCAGCCACCCGTAGAACAGTCGTGACAAACTTTTCCGAGTACGGAGCAGGTCTTATGTAACGTTACCAATGATTGTGAAGGGGTTTGGAAGGTGTGCGTGCCACTATGGAGAAAGACCTTGGGAACGGGGAAAATATATAAATATAAATTTTGTTATTCTTTGTCTACTGTCCCCGGAGCAGACGTGAGGTTTGTGCAGAGACCATCACAAGGAAAGCTCCTTTAAGAAGCAGGTAAAAAGATAGATAACATATACCGGCGACCGACCATCTAGTACCTCGCAGAAAATATATGCTCTCTGCCATTCTTTCTTCTGCAGACACAAGCCGAAAAGCCCCGAACAAGCCGCATACCTTCGGTGGAACAAAAGCTCCGAAAACTTATGCTTTTCGCACGGTGTCGGACGAACCACTACGAGAGCCCACATGTCGACTCGAAACGAAGCAGAAATAGATGGAATAACTTTTTAGCAGATTATGGTGCTTTAAGTATTCCCCAAAGCGGACCAAGGGTGACAACTTCGTCTCCTGATGACGTTTGGCCCGATGATCGGAGAACATCTTACTTTGGGAAATTTAGTTACTGACGGTATGAGGTCGTAATGAAAAAACAGAGACCGTTGCCAATATAGCTTTCTCTTGTGCTTTCAGGAAAAGAAAGATATGTGTTTCCAAGTTTTCCAAGTTTGACAGCTATACGAAAAATATTCGAGAGAGTTGATGGGTATACTAAAAACATACTTTCCTAAACAAAACTTCAATATGTTTGATCAATCAGACTGTCACATTTCAAATGATCAATCGACCATTTTGTCTGAAAGCGGTTGTGAAAGGTGGCTAGCACGTAAAACAGGTAGGTTTTTTTAGACATCTCAATCCTTTTCCCGATCCCATGGCGCAAAGGCTCCACTAACCAATCAGCTGTCAAATGAAAGGTGACAGCGCCAGCTGTCAGGAAGCAGTAATACCCTACCAAGCGATGGCCCAACACGAACGTGGAGGAATGAAAATTATCAGCCCCAGCCCATCGATCGTGCCGAAAGTTCCCCGTGGAGCACGGACATACCGACGTTTGGGAGTTGGGGCCGACCAATTATTTCATTCACGGGAAGAAATCAATTGTACCGCCCCAGGAGGGATGAACCAAGTGTAGACCCAAACACCATTCGGTCGATTAATCCGCCGGGAACCGGCGTTTGGACGGGTGCGCAATTCGATTTTGGTCGAGCACGAGCTAACAAACACCCGTTGAGCATTCACGAGTAGTATGAAATCGATTTTCCTGTCCCGATAAATCATGCACCAGTGTGAGGTTTTGGTGGGGCTATGTGGACGGTATCCTAGCCGTCGGTGCTGTAGTTTGAGAAAGAAAATAAAACATTCCTACTCCCAACGAGACGCACCGGTGGAGCTGTTGGCAATTACACATTAATCTAGACAATCACCCTCGGTAAAAAAGGGGTTGGCTAACGCAAATTTTCCACTCCTCGGAAGCGCATCAGAAGCGGAAATGAACAGCCAGTATAGAGAGATTTATTTTTTCAAGCACATTACGTTTGCACTGTGTTTGTGTGTACATCGCTGCGGGATACCAGAAATAAACTTCATTTCATAGGGAGAGAAAAAAGCTTAAACCATAACTAGAATTAGCTTAGCGATTTAAAGAACCCAGAACCACAAACTCTGGTGTTCCGGTAATGGAGAGGAAATTGAAACATAATTAATTCACTTCCTTTCAGTTTTTTTGCCCCTCAGTAGCACATGTTTGGCCATCTTGTAAAGCAATCTCCTCTATCTGTCCTTCATAAGCAAGAAGCAGAAGGGCGGAGTGGGGAACAAAAAATTATCACTTAAAATTAATCGTTCTACAGTCAAACGAGACAGTTAATTAATTAATCGGTTCACTCAACACAAGCGGTGAGGGGTATTCCGTTAAAACACTACCAGCAAAGTTCCATGCATCCTTGAAGGAAAAGTGGAGAAAGTCTCAAGTGGAACTTCGAAAGAACCGCAAGATTAGAACATCTTGCTTGCGTTCTTGTTGCTGTTACGACAAAAAGTAGCAATATAATAGGACGTGAAACGGGCGTTGTTTGTTTACTTTTCCACTGCATATGATTAATCATGGCTGTGTCGGCAGAAGGCTGACCCCCATCTCGTCGATAGGATAACAAATTGTGTGAAATTAATGAACAAAAAGCGAACGAGACGCACACGCGATAATCGACCTGAGCTCTCTAATGCTCAGCTCATCCGGAAAAAAGTCAGGGTGGACAGGGATTTCGGTACTGATCATCAATTTTCCCACTCCTGCTCAGCCGTATGCTCATTTGCACGGAATTGATTCGAGATCCGCCTTCGTCCACCATCTTGACAGTGCTTCCCTACTAACCAGCAGCACAGCTTCTTGAGCATGGATGGTACACACCCGCCCCGAAGTAGGCTCGTTAGGAAGGGATTAATTTACGATTGCCAGTGCAAGATTGCGAAAATCTCTACTCAACAAAACAACAGGGAGGACGGACGTTGGAGCTACGGGTGCGCGTTAATGGTTCGGCTAAGCACCGAGCTAAGCTCTGGAGATCCTACTCGGACAACTTCGTCTTTCGAGAGACTTTAGGCGATGGAGTTTCGTTGTTTGCTTAACACCACGAACTGGGCAGATGTCATTTTTTATGGCACACCGAGTGCCATCTGTTGATGGTGAGAATCGAGGCAACATTTGAAGTAAAAGTCATTCATCACATTAAGATTGTCTTGTGCAGGGAACACGCGTCTGGTTTGTTTAGCGTGGCAACCTAAAGATAATTGTTATTATAAACAATGATAACCAATGTCAAACTCATTCTATTCACCAAGAACATATTTCCGAATATTGCTTCAGTTCAATTACGCATGTAAAAAAAACTTCCGGTTCACAAAAACATCAACTTACCCCGTCTTTACGATTTGACCCGCCTTTAAGTGCAAACGACTCGTACGAATTACGGTGATTCATTGAAAGGAAAAAGTAGCTTAGCCAGAAGTCGCAAAAAAGGCATTATTTATAACCATCATATATTGTCCCGTTTTGCCTGTTCTTGCTTACCCTCCCATGTGTACATTCTGTACGCCACACAGCCACACACATTCTGATCTCATCCTCGTCCGCTCTTGCATTACTTTCAATTCATCGAAACACTTCTGTCAAATCCATAAAAATGGACAATAAATTTTGCCAACCACAACGACATTGCTAGGAGTTTTTTTTATCTTCTTTGCTCTACTCTCAATGCACTTCGATTGAAGGAAGTACCGGGTAATGTTGAGCAACATCGACTCCTTCAAGCTCGCCTCACACAGCCAAGGCAAGACAGCACACGACACCGTGTTGCTTCGTTATGCTGCTTTACGTTGAAATACAACTCCTTTCCGTAGGTCGCTCGTGAGCGTAGCATGTGGTCTTGGACGGGGTTTTGATCATATTTTGCCCCGGCTTATCGCTCGAGACGGATCAGCTTTATGCGGCAGCATCATTGCATGCATAAATAACTGACCCAAAGTTCGCTACATTGAGGTTCGGTCAAGGGATTTATTTTATTTCTACTACCCTTAGTGCTTTTATTCCGTGTTACTTTTCTCCGCGCTGTAAACCCTATATCAATCGATGTCAGGTTTAAATAGTGTGCCACTGTTGCTCATCCGGTCATGGCACACCTTTGTCGATCATAATCGATTGCCAAGACGAATTTTATGTTTCGTTTAAAGTTTATCTACATGTGTCTTGATTGCTTTTTTTGTGTGTCTGCACACCATATATTTCACAATTAAAATGCTGCTGTCAGAAATTCAAGTGATCTATATCGCTAACTTTCCCTTTTTTCAATGCTTGTCCAAATAAGCACTCGTGTTCATCGCACGAGCCAATCGATGATCATAGGTGATTTGATTCCAGTGACGGTTATCTTAATTCGATTGACATATGTCCTCGAGGCAGTGAATTCTGGAATACATGACTAGACGAACAATGCTGGGATCGCCCAGTTTCGTCGAGACTTCCCAGCGATCCAAACCCAAGTCCCACGCGCGTGACAATCTCCTAGAGAGTAAAACCATGCGATCCCTATTTCACCTTCACGCGATTACGCCAGATTCCCCGATATACACACGCTCAGATTTGAATTCTCATCAAGATTGATGGTGTGAAAGTGAAACTTTCCGACTACCGGCAAGCTTTTCCCCGGTGCCAACTTCCGAGGGCTTGTGCCGTTCTTCACCGAGCGCAAAATAAAAAGGAAAAAGCCAGTGACAGCTCAACATACGTAATGCGAACCCCACAGGGACCAGCCCCAGCGGTATCTCCCAACCACACACGGGAGTTCAACACATCTGGTACGGCTCCCAGCATTTGCACCGTTTGTGGTATACGCGCTCGCGTCAAATGCTCCGTGTGACTCCCCCTAATTGGAAACATGACTACGATTTTGCACACCAGAAGAAAAACCATTTGCGATCCAAACAGCAAGAAAGTGGGCTGGAGCAGAGGAAGACACAACAAGGCACGACTCGGCACGGATCCTCGGTACACAACGCGCGGAGGCCGGAAACGGTCGCGTCACGATCCCTTTACCGTGCTAGCGGGCAGGGAAAGATGTACATTTTTTACTTGTTTCTTTATATTTTCTTTTCATGTTTTATGCCGTTTCTTCAATGTGCGCACTTTATCGGAAAATCGATCAAACTTCTGTACTTGAACGGTTCGGCGCCCGCACTCTGTGTCACATTTACAGCGAGTTTGTCCGTCATTATTGGGGGGAGAAAACAGGAAGAAGCGGTGGAAGGAAACACTTTGCCGGCACGCTTCAGCTACAGTTTCAGGCTTTTCCGCGTCCCGAAAAATCCCTAGCATACCCAGCGTACTTTGCCGATGGGTTTCTTGAAACGAACCAAGTTACAAAATTCCCATCACAGAACCGGCACCGGGAAGGCAATGCTGGCAATGTAAGTTAGTGTCAGTTTTTTTTTTCTTCTGTAACGTGGTTGGAAGTAAGAAGAAATAGCTAGCTTACGGCCTCTTTTTCGAAAACCTTGTATAGTTCGCACGGCAGTGTAACATAAAACTCGCCACCGCACAAAGCCCACTGGCGAAGAGTCCATTAATATTTCGTTTAGATAAACGATATTTATAATCTGCTTTACTGTCCCCTTCGCCTGTGCGATTTAGGTGAGTGTAAGTAAGGAAACTGTTCCAGGCCAGAAGCTTCCATTGTCCAGCAGCGCTGAGCTCTATTTCATCTTCGTTCCTTCTGCCTTTCTTCATGCTTTTTCGCCTCGCCATTCGCAAGGAAACGGAAGTAGTAGACGCCAATGCAGTGCTGAAATCTATATTTATGAAGGCATAACCAACGCAACACGCGCTACCAGGGTATGTCCTCTAAGCGGAAGACGCTCAAAGTCGAGTCTAGAAATCACCCGGAGGAGGGTTGTTTTCCGTACGCGAAACAAAACAAAGCAATGAAATCGTAAGCCGACAGCAAACGATTACAATGAGCAGATATGTAGGAAGTAACACTGCTAAAGCTGGCAACTGGAGCTAAAGTGTCCAATCATATCGAACAATGGATTAATCCAGTGTAATGCTTTGCACATATGAGAAAAAAATATGTGTCTTAATATAGTTTGGATTTATGCCATTAAATTCGAAACTATGAAATGAGATTAATTTTCTATCCAAGAGAAAGGTAAAATAAAAACCAATAATTAGCATGAGAATGAGTTAAATCACTTGACAATCGTCAATATAAACGACATACTAATAAAAAAAACAACACAGACCTCAAATAAATAAAACAATTAATGATATGATATATTCAAAAGGATTACAAAAGCGTCGTCTGATAACACCCGAGTCTATGCAGATCGGCAAAACACAGAATCAGTATCAACAATCAACATAGAAGAAATAAAACCTCTTTTGAAAAATTTTACCTTTTATTTGATGATTGTTAAGTGATGAGCCGTTTATAAAATAGTATTGAAAATGGTGCATTACCTGTAAATAAAAGTTAGAGAAAGAGTAAATTAGTTAATTTGAAACATTCATTTTAATCAGCAGAAATGAATAAATCTAATAGTACCTTTAAAATCTTAATTGATACGTGATTAAATTTCAGTTGATCAATCAAATAATTGTATTATCAATTTATCCTCTTTACGTAAAGCAATTTCATAACTCATATTCTTTAATCAATAATATAATATTTATAATATACTTCAATATCTATTTTTTTACTAATTAAATTAATCGAGATTATTATTTTTTCTCATTTCGCAAGTTACGTAAAAATTTACACCTGAAATTATTTAAACCCACGAGCTCGTTAGTTAGGAAATTTTTCACACCCTTATCGCTGACGCTAGTTTTCCATTTTCCGCAACGAGGAAAGCCATCTCGTCAAAAATTCCAATCAATTTTTGGTGCGCAAAGTCGTTTAGTTTCCTCCCGCAACATTCGCTAAGGTATGCACACCGGAGCGATATGACACGTTTCGGGCACGAATTATGACACCATAAGCGATCAGCACCGCCAATGGGGATGCTTTAACGGGTGGCGCGTTCGGGCAGATTTAATGGTGCTTCTGAAAATTAAATTACAGCCCAAAGAAAACACTTCACAGCATACCCGAACATCAGCACGGGCTACCGTAATGAGTACGGGCGTAAGGTGTGCCTTTGACGCTTGCACAAGTGATTAAAAAGTTCCTGCTGTCCTCCATGCTGCCTTTGCTTTTTTCGATCTCCGTTACCTGCTTCCCTGCGGAATGGGACATCCGATGTAGTGAACGCACCCGAACGTTTGTCCTTCTGGCTAGGCTTGACGTGTCTTATCACCTTCCAGTAAGAACCAGTAGTAAGCGCAAGTTCATCGACACCCGGTCTCCCGATGCATACAGCAACAGAGAAAACTTTGAATCCCGACGTACTACCCCACCTTTCCATATGCTATCCCTGCATCAATGGTCACTGACGAGTGGCTAAAGATGGACAACTTTTCACACCGAAACTCTTGCTTCCTGGGGTGCTCCGGATGGGTAAACATTATGCGAACTTACTTCTAACCCATGATTAGACAGGTAGGGTTCGCCACCGTAACCAACGCAAAACAGGAATGGCACAGGTTGCGGCAGGAGTGGAAATTGTTACGTCAAACAACGTCAACGACATTGTTGCTAACCAAACGGCAAACGGCTGCTTGAAATTGCCCCGAATAATGTACGCCGTTGTAGGTGGATTGACTTAGCTGTCGTTTGGTTACAGAAAAGTGAGTCCTTCCTGCGAGCAAGCTTTCGTGCGACACACAAGCATTCATTAACTGAACTTGTCTCGCAGCAGGCAACACCCAAAACATTTTCGTCAGCACGCTGCAAGAAATTTAAATTAGTGAACAAACTACTTAATTGCCGCCGGTTATTTCTTTGGCAAAGCTTTACCAACACGTACGGGCATCAACACGGTGAAACAACTTGCCATGTTCGCGCACCATTCTTGGACCATTGCTCGGTGAGTTGACACACAGTTTCCGGTGTCGGAACCGAGAGCCTGCAGAAGTGAGCAGTTTACACCAAAAACCGAGCAGAACGATAGTTCCCGTTTGTAGCATATGCGCACGAAAGTCATGCAGCAAACATTCGTTTATGAGGTGAGGGTGTAGTTCAAAATCCTGTGAATTTACATAACACAATTACATACATACAGGGCCAGAGCAAAGAACCTTACGAAGAGTTTAATCAATTCTCTGTCAATGCTCTTAATTGGGGGATTACGTAAACAGATTCGTCAAAAATTTCCTTTATGTGAATAAGGTTCAGGTTGTCCTCAAAATGTGTTAAGACATTTGCATTCTAAATTATTTCCACCAACACTTTCATGGAAAACAAAAAGTGATAACAGCAGCAGGAGTACTGTTGTGCTGCCAGTGAGGGTAATGAAGTGTTTCACTTTTGCATATTTTACCTTAGCAGCATTCCCAAAAGGCTCATTATTTCTCTAAAACCACAATCACCCCACAGGCGAAGCATTATGTCACCTATAAGCCTCACCGAAATGCGTAATGTCATACCCGAAAACTGAGTTAAGACCATTTTGCTTATACACCAACACGAGGCGTGCGTTAAAGTGCACCGTACGAATCCTTTTCCAACGCGGAAACACCGATCGAGTGTATGTCAATAAAATCGCGCACCGAAGCACATTATAAAAAATATCTTGAACCATCTTCTTGCGTTTAGTACCTCCGGTGGGACCTGTTTTCCCTCCTTCCCTTCCTCTGCCTTCCTTCCCTTCCTAAGCACCGGGAGGACATTAAAGTCACATCAACCAGCAACGAAAAACTCCGACAAACAACAAACGACACCGAACATCAAAACGCAAAATTTACTTTTCCTGCTGTGGTTTTCCGTTTGTTGTGTGTTTTTTTGTTTTTGGTCGAAGAAAAATTCTTTACGGATGGTAACGAAAAATCTTTACCACTCCCAGCGGACATGTGCTTCTCATACTCTCCCAGCCCCTTCAACGCACAGTTCCCCTTGGTGAGGCGTTAATGGAAAAGTCACGTCATCCGTACGCACTTTTCCCGTGTATCTGAGAATCTTTCCACCGGACCGGTTTCCATTCTAAGGGCAAAAATATGTCCCTTTATATGGGTAAGGACAAGCGAAGCATTATAAGGACCCACTTGGTGAACGTTCTGCGCACGCCATTGGGACTGGCAATGGATGATACGGAACCTTTTACCCGACCCAGTCTGTACCAAGATTTTACCGGAGGAGTATGTGTGTTCCAAGTTTGGTCCCTCCGTATGGTGGGTGTTGTAAAATTTACATGCCTATTTCAATGTAGAGCATCAAGAAAACCCTGCAAAAAACACTCTGTGCGGCAGAGGATTAAGGAAGGGATTTCGGGGATTTCACCAGAACCACCAACTCCGATGGTCGAAAAGCACACAAAGATGAAGGATTACCAAAAAGATGTGTTTCTTCGAAAAAAAAAACACTCTCCATAAAGGGACACTCCGTACTGTTTTACATTAAAGTCATAAACTGCAGAAAACAACATTGTTTGCGAAGTGTTGTCATAAAGGAGATATTTGTTCAGGATATTTCTTCTCTGCAATAAATATCCTCGTGGCTATTTATTTATGCAGTCGAAAATTCAAACAATTTGCTTGAAAAAAAAAAACTACTTACATTTATCCAACTTGACTAACTGTCTTTTAATAAAGTCGTCAAGTAGTTTCTTTCCGGAGTAGGGAGCGGACAACTCATCCCCCACGAAGGAGACCGCATACATCCCAGAGGTTCAATTACGCGTCAAGGACGATATTTGCGTTGCCCGGGTAGCATTATTTCATTGAAACTGCTTTAAAACGTAATTATAATCCAAAACAAATTACTGTCATTGAATGCTAATATATATGTTTACTTCACCCGTAGGCCCATTTACGTCCTCGACGAGTTCCTTCCCTTTCCGATGCGCTTACACCGCGTAACGGACGAGAAAAGCAATCAGAACTTTTTCTCCTCTTTCGTTTCCCAGGGTTACACGCTCGAGCGACGCAACACACCCACCTTGTGTCTCTTTGTTTGGGAGCGTACTGGCGGTTAAAGTGTTTATCAGGACGCTTCCACAAGGGCCACAGATTTTGCCGTGGAATCCGTGCCCGATGATGCTCTGCTGATGCAGATTTAATTTTATGCCGCCCCCTTCAAAAATCACTGGTGCCTGACGGGGTATTTCTAAGGCTACTTTCGGAACACAGGGGGAAACAGGCCGTGAGACGTGAATGTTCTTTGCGTCGTCGTACGAGAGGTGTTTTTTCTGGGATTTCTTTTCGGGAAGTATTTTTGTGTGTGTGTTTTTTTTTCCTTTTTGCCACTGCCCCTATTCATATCCTGCGAGAGTGAAAGTTAGCAAATGTGTGTGAGTTTATGGGAGTTCAAGACGAGCGCCCTAGTCCTTGGGTTTTGGGAGGCTGGATAAAATCAACCACTTTTTCCACCCTGCAGGGATTTGTACTTCACAGCTGGCTGGCCCACTGTAGAATAATAAAGAAAAAACGAACAAGAAAGTACCACCATTCCACCCAGCCAGATGCCCTAGGGTGCGAGCAACAGGGCCGTAAAAAGTAATATACCGATGACAATTGAATTTCTCGTCCTTGGTGGCAAAATACATCCCATAAAATACACCGTACCGCCAATTGCGTGAGAACCGTCCTAGGAAGTTAGAACGGCGAACGAAACGTGCCCTTTTTATCCCGGAAAGCTGGGATGGGTAAAGTGGCACGCGTTTCCATCAACAAAGTTTTGGTCCAGACACAGGAAATCGAAAGGCTTGAGATAGCAATGGCTCCGTGCACTAAACTACAATTATTTAGTCATCGTCAGAACTGGTTGAATTCCAAACTAATGGTGGGAGCTTTTTTTTCTTTCCCCTTTGAGGGAAAGTCATGTAGAAAGGCAACGGAGGTTTGGACAAACCCTTTGATATCCCTTTCATTGAAGAAATTTTAAATCAAATTTGATATAAAAAATGACAAATTGAAAAAACACGTGTCTGGTTGGCATGCAGAAACGTGTCAAAAACTAACATTTCAATCATTAAGTTAATTGACTTTCTCATAGATTAGGGTGAACATTGAGGTTAATCATTTTTTTTTTCATTTCGATATCTTTCATTTAAAATAGCCGTGATATTATTGTTGTGCTGCTGAAATAAATATTGCGCGATTTAGTTAAGCATATTTAGTGTTTGCAACGCATGATTGTAATATTTAAAATTCGTATTGAAATGTAATTCAAAAACACAAATTATAGGGACTTTCAAGCATCCCATTTTTCCTACGTCTAAGTAAACAAACAAATTCAATCTATCCTAAATGCAATTAATATCAGTTAACGACATCTTAGGTACATTTTTGTATAATCACAAAAACCATAAACTTAATTCTAATAATAGACCCAACCACTAATGTCTCACACATCGTTATTCACTTGAATGGACAAACAACCAACCCCAACCACCATATCGGATAAAGTGGCTTCAATAAATGAGAATAATTTCATTACATCTCCAACACCCACGGGCTAATGATTGGAATATACCATCTGGCTGTCATAACAACACCATGCACATTGCAAAAACCCAACAAACAGTGAGGAAAAATTTGCAGCATCCATCCATGCCTGCAATAACCCAATCCAATCACTATTCCACCAAGCCACACCACGAGCGCCACTAACAAAGCTTCGAAATGCTGCGATAAGTCCAAAATCAAGCCCAAAAGTCAACTTTTAGCTATGTTTGGCAAGCATTTGTCGAGAAATTCTTTTCCTCGACCCGGTCCTCCTAATGCACAGTTTTGTTGGGATGCACATAAAAGTGTTTATGGTGCAGAGTGTTCGGATTTTAATTAAGTCAGTCACATTGAGGGTGAACCAACATATTTATTGAATGATCTCGCTCTATCTCTTACTCGGTCGAAAACCCCATTGTTTTTCGGTGAAATCATGTGTTTTATCCTATTGTCCAGACACTAGGCAAGCTTAGGATACATGCAGTGAACGTAAACCGCATATGAAAATTCTTCTCCGTTGTGGTTGGAATAGTTTTTAAATGCAAAAAGGTTGGAATCTGGCAGCATTAAATTATGCCCAAAATTACCAATATTACCACCCGCAATGAAACTGTATTGATAGCGAAATCACGAACTTCCTCTGTTACGCAGCAGAAAGAAATACATATTTTTAATTAAATAAGGATTTTTATGGAAGGAATGATTCAAATATGATTGCTATATTTGGTAACTTTTTATTTTGATTTCGTAATTCTTCGTAATTTTTTAATTCGTAAAATTCGTAATTTTTTATTTTAATTATGATAGTATTATTTCGAGTGGCCACGATGATTTATAAGTTTAAAATTTTTAAATTCGTTTCAACAATTCATAAAACTATCCAACATTACGTAAACTAAAAAGTTAGCAATAGATTCTATGTACATTATTACCAATTTCAAATGGTTTCGTAACGATTAGGTTGTTGTAATCCTCATTGAACGTTCTTAGTAAAGAAAATTCTCTGGAACACACACAACTGTTAACGATTTACTAGCATTATCGATTGTGGTTTCTACTCTGAAAAGCGATCATATACGTTCAATTAACTCGCAAAACCGATAATCGATTCTGAGGAGCAGTCAATTGTTTCACTAAAACTAAAACAATTTAATCACCAAAGTGTTTGTTGTCTACAGCAAACAAAACACATCAAACCCAGTTACGGTTAATTCAATTACAATAAAGCTCCTTTGTCGATTAACATTCAACTACACACCACACAGCCAAACAGACAAAAATCGTAAACGCCAGTTACAAACCATCTTCATCCGCCCTTCCCTTGTTACACATTTACCGTTTACTGATGCGCCTCACGACCAGAGTTACACACCAGATGCGATGTGCCAAAAACACCAAAACTTTGTCCTGTGACCTCATTCATTCATCATTACGATAAGGATCGGTCGTTTCGCCATCCGCCAAGTTGAACAAAACGGATAAACGCAAGCAAAGGGCAAAAGTGCTACCAACCAATATTTCCAACCGAAAAACAAAAAAAAGAACCAAACTGCCATTTGTAGGGTCATAAATCCCGGGTTAATAAATTTCCAGCGCTCCTCGTTCCCTCGTTGGACGAACCTTTCGGTAAAAGATAGTAGCTGATGAAATATACCATCACGCCGACACATACACGCACGGTGCAGAAGCGTGGAAAACGGAAAATCATCATCCATCTGCTTATCTGCAAAAAAGGATCAGTAATCAGCTCGGGTTCAACCTCGCCTTTCGTCCGATGCTTCGTTCGTGTTCCGATTAATATCGACACACGCACAAACATTACCTCATGTATGTGCTGTGGTGTGCGCGAATGATGGCCACCACATGATGCAAGGCAGGTTTGATGTCGCTTGTTGCTTGTAGCTTCTTCAGAGCGAAACAAAACGTACGAATTGAGCTGAACTGAGCTGTGAAGATCTCTTAACCTTTTACGGATCTATTTTCATTTCTTCTTTGGTTGTTGTTGGGCTCTCTTGTGCCTGATCCTGACGCGTCCGCTAACCGTCACAATCAGTGACCGTATAATGCGGATCCCACCAATCAAACCCCCACACAACAGCCGTGGAGCGTTCGCATCCGTCGGGAATTAATATGGTCTGAGAGGGAACAACATTCCGTCCATGGTTCGGAGCCTTTTTGCCGCCATCAAAGGACAACGCACCCGTGTACTGTTTTGTCTCCAAAGTGCGGGGTGAAAATCGCACAGCGCACGTACTCTCCGTTGGCGCTTCACATTCGCTCTACCATTCCTTCATTACATATCACTTACAGAAACCCCGATCCACCCTTCGGCATCGGTTGGTGGTGTGCTCGAGTTTTCCAGCTTCACATGCCGCATCACATACCGACATACATATCGACATACAGCGCGCGTGTACCGACGCATTCAAGCACGAAGGGATGTGCAAGCACTAAGGAACGTCGCTTATCGGAACCAACCGCATCTTCCCTACGCTCGGTACAGAAGAAGTGTATTATCTTCATCTCATACATGTGACAAGTGAAAGTAAAGCTAATTAAATTAACATGTCTGTCACGGCGAGCGGATGCGACGTGCGGATAATTCCATTTCGGGGTGGTTCGCCCTATCTACGCTACAAAATCCCACTCTAGCTTGTTATTGTCACCCGTGTTTTATTAAGCCTGCATAGCCTCCCAGCTCTCCGGTATGCGGCTCATCAGGTTCCGAGCCCTATCTATGCGGCATTTCTCTGAGACAAGCGCACGATTCTTTCTTCACATTCGATATGTCAGGAAATCGACCTCAAAATTGCCACCCAACAGCGGACAGGTGTGTATATTTGTGTGTGTATGTGGGTATAACACTGAGAACACATGCTATCGGGAAGATGAGGCGGATGATTTTCGATTTCTGCTTTAGCTACACGCATCGACACCAAACGAACGAAACGAGTCTTTTGCGTTTGTCATTGCTTTGTCTTTGGAGATTATTGCTTTTCACGTGTTTATAAACGTACACCGGTCCAGTGTCATGAGGAGGATTGTGTCATCGGTGTCGTATTCATTTCTCCACCAACGTCACTAATACATGGTGTAGCACACCAACGGAAGCAGGAGGATGCTTCATTGCAAGCTATCGGTAGATCACAACACCAAACGGAACAGGTACAGGACCTTCTGTTCGAGCTTTAAGAAGCGAAACAATGAAATTATGCTGTCATGGACGGCTTTCTTTGTACTGTACGTCGATCCCAAAAAGGATAAACATTCACATTCTGCCTAAGCTCCAAACTGGGGATTAGGACGAGTTCCGCTCGTTACATAGACTTTTGAAGCGAGCGTTAGGACGTCCCTTAACCAACTCGCCAGAATCCTGGGTACCCGTACAAGCGCGTGATTAAGGATGTCAATCATTCTGACGGCAATTTAATGAGGTTCGTGGTGTTGTTCCGCTCTTATATGAACGGTGACTAACCGTTGAACAAAAGGTAGCCTGATGCCAGTTACTGGAAAAGCGATTGAAGATATGCGCTCAAAGGTTATACGGAGAAACGTTTTAAGTAATCAAACGATTGCAGCAAGTACTTGCACAAACAACTACGTTTCTTCTTCCTATTCTAAAGATCATAGGCAAAAGGCACAAGATGGCGAATGTTCGATCACTTCGAGTGACATTCCTTTGCTCAATCATGAGCTTCACTCACTCAAAAGTCTAATACACTCCATCGGCAATCAGCGAACTAACTCTGGGAGCTCTGCAGCACACCACCACCCCGGTGACTACCCTTGATGCCATATTCCAATATCCAAAATTGCAATTCCCTAAGCCTCTGATACACTCGAGGAAGGAAATTGCATCGGATCGACTTCAAAGTGAATCGCCACTTCGGGGCTAACCAACGCGGACCAAAGAGACCTAGCGAATGGGCTAACAGCCTGCCTGGATACATTGTAGAAAAGAAGAAATGTTAAACAACCTTACCTATCCTATGCTGGATTACTTTCTGGCTTCTGCTTCCACAATTCTACCTATGATACCTAGGCTCCAAAGAAGGATGGTGGATGACTCCGGATGAAGAAAAGCTAATCTATGCCACAGCCATACTGCCGAGCGCCAAATGTCCTTTTTACGGATGTACAAAAGCAAAAGCTACCGAGTGAAAGAAGGTACATAGCTGCAGAACTTCAATCTTGCCATTTCGCTACACAATCAAACCGGGGCTCGGTTTCGATGGGACTGTATAAGAGAGAGAGAAACACGGCAGAAGTTTCCAAATTTCCGGATTCATATCCGTGGTAGGGCTGACGGAGGAATATCACCATGAAGGTATTCTTTCCCGCTAACAGCAGATACAGGCTGAAGCATCATCACGAGACGCATCCACCACTGATGTGGAAAGAAAGTTGGCTTCATTTCTCGTTTCGAAGATCATTTATTTCGGAGCAGCAATCTCATGCCACCTAACCGTCCGGAAGACGGCAACATAAAGCGAAACGTGAAGAACGTCAAACACACGTTTTTTCGTACGTTTCGGAAATATGGGTTTTTGGGAGGATTCTAGGAAAAAAAGTTTAGTTTTATTTTGATTACTGTTGCTCTGTTTGGTGTGAAGGACTAGAGAGAACATTCCCAAATTGGTTTAATTTTGTATTTGTTGATTAGAATGAACAGGTGGACTAACGGATGTTGCAAATTCGCTCTTGAATAGTTACCAAACTGAAACACGGCACAAACATAACAAAATAATGAATTCACCCTCGTTAACATCTTAATGTGCGAATCTTGTGTGAACTATAAAAAATACACTATTGTATAACATTTTCGTTAATGGCTGTGAATCATTTTTGTATTCTTGCGTTATTTTGCGCATCACAAACTTTCATACTGATCATATGTTCAGGTAAAAACCACTTCAGGTAAAAATTTTATAAAGACTTCCTGCTGTGATGAAGAAACTATTGACTATAAGACGCCAAGAATTTCGTTACGCCATACAAAACAGAGATTTCTTGTGTGATAATGTAAAATAATGAGAACATTAAGCATACAACAGCATCAGTACAAATTGGGACTATTATTACTTTTGTATTCTTCTTCTTCTTCTTGGCTTAACGACCTTACAGGTCACGCCGGCCTTTTCTGACTTACTAGACTTATTTTACCACGTAGCTGGATAGTCAGTCCTTGCTACGGGGGGACGGTCCGGATGGGATTTGAACCAGGTTCGGCCGTGTGGACTGGCGCCGTTTATCACAAGCACCACCGGGCCGCCCCACTTTTGTATTATTACAAATTATTATTATTACGGCATTTTGTCGAATTGTCAGCCTCCAAAGACTGAAGTACATATGTACAATTGTCACAAGGCATTTCGTCCTTCTAATTTGTCTTATCCTGGGCATACTCTAAGTAACTTAGCGTAAAATTTAATGTTTTCTTTCAACAATTTCAAGCACACCCGGAACAAGGTGCACTTTTCTGGTTCGGAGGAAAAAAAATCTCTCAATCATTGAGAATTCTCTTCTATTTTAAATTTAGGCAGTATGTAGGCAATAATAATTTTAAATCCAGGCAATATAATAGGCAATACGTCATACACGATTTTAAGGAATAAAAAAGCAGCTTTTTGCAAACATTCATGGTCTTAAACTGTGGTTCATTTAATGCTAAACAATAGTGTCACCCACTTTGCTTGGATAGGTTTGAAGTCAACCGAATACAAGAAGCACCACCTGCTGGCATGTACACGGATTACGTGGTTTTGCTTCAACGCAATTACACCTGAAGCGCGTCACGGTGTTCCGATTCGCGCACCTACAACCGTGTCAGAGCTGGTAACGAAAGGATAGAAAAAATCGTATCCGGAAGCCATGCTCAAACATGCGTGTCTTCTGACGTTTAAATCGGAGTGTTTATGTTATTTACTGGAGCGAAGTTTTTTTTCATTTGGCAAAATTCTCACATGCTGCAGAAACGGAAGGGATTTTCTTTTCGTCTCTCAATCACCAACCGACAGCATGCATACCCGAAAAATTCTTCGATTTCAGTACGTGAGAAGCGGATGTTTCGTGCGTAAGCTCTTTTCTTATTTTTTTCTGGTGCGCTCACATGTTGCATATGTTGATTATGCGTTATGAATGATAAATCGGCCAAACAGGACGTAGTCATGCCTATGTCGAGTCTGTAGCCGCGAAGCTTACCCACATCCAAGCAAGACAATGATGATGATCTGCACAAAAAAGGGGGCGCAACAATGTGTGCTTTTCGTACCAGCACCAGCAAAACAAACGCGATGAGTATGTGCTTTGTGCCATTTTTTCGCCAATTTCTCCATTCAAAATCCACAGTACAGCTTCCGGTTGATGGAGGGAAAGAAAATGAATAATAAAACGGCCGAAAGTTCATTTTTGTTCTCTGTTCTGGCGCTTTGTTGTTACCATCGAAAAACATCAACAATTGCCTAAGCGTTGCAGGTGAAATTACCATCGCCGAGAATAATGAAAGTATAGCATTCCGGGACCGAAAAGCCTACCACATCAAAAACCAGGCCGGTGTAAGGTGTGCCACAATTGCTGGAGCGAAGCGCTCAGCAGTAACAACAACAACAGCCACCGTGACAGGCAGCGAGCTGGAAAATGGATCCTGTGAAAAATTGATAAAGCATATTTTAGCATCACCCACACTCTTGGATTAGCCTCCAGCATCCGACCTGTTGACGGCGAACGGAAAATCGCTAAGCACGGTACATACACATCAAAGCGCCACCGAACCTTGCCTCGATCAAAAGGACCTTTTTGCGGCGCCGCTAAGCTTGCGTTACATGGGGCTTTAGTTCGCTCGCGTAGCGTGTAAAAGAAAAACATCAAAAACCACGTCACAGCGAAATGTTGAGGCATCGTTATTTCGGAGAAAGCCAAAATTCACTACACAGCAGTGCAGCGGTAGTCGCAGTGGGGGAAAGATGGTGGGAAAACGCAAAATATAAAAAAAACACGCAGCGATTCCTCCTAGGAACCATGTTCGGGTGGAATTTCGTAAGCAATTTTAATGATAGAATGATTAAATTATGCTAATTATTCGTGGCATCCCGCCTGATCGCTGTCGTTCGATAGCATCGTTATCGACAGCCGCCGCTGCCAGCGACAGCAGGGGCCTGGAAACACACAGTATGCTGATTTTCTATTAAGATAAATTTCGTCCCCATCCCAGCGCCATGTGCCGGAGGGGACCCGAGCGCTGGAATTATCACTGATGAAACTCGCCTTCTTGTTTTGAGTGCCTAAGATATTGCGGTGTCTAGGAAGCCAAAAGGCGCTACAAAACGAAGAAAAACACTTAACGAAGTGTTGTGTTGGTAATTTTTCACCCACTTTGGCCGAATGCATCGAAAGGTCATGTGGTAAAAAAAATTGAATTAAAGGTAGAATGGCAGAGCGGTTTTAATTAAGAACTCTCTAAATTATAAAAGATTGTATTATTTAAAGTATTTCGTAGAATTTAATCTCTTAAGCTAAATTGAACAAATGGTAGATACATGTTGAATATGATTTATTCTTATGTGTTGTAAAGATTTATTTTGATATAAATTTCTTTTATCCTTAAGGTAAATCAGCTGATCATATTGTTAAATATTTTTAAACATTAAACTAATATCTTTATAAATGTACCATAAAAATTTGAAACTTCTATGGTAAACTTAATGGGTTGAAACTCATACATACCAGCCAAACATTCGTTACTACAAGCTCGTCGATTACAAACCTATTCACCTATCGATTATAGTTACAATCGATTGTGCCTGAAATTGGAACACTTCTTATCACAAAGTAGTATCGCTGAAAACATTGTACACAAAACCCGTCGATAAGACTGAAAGCCACATTGCAAATGGAGTTAGTTACTAATTCGCTAGACGAGTGATGCAATCGCATTTAAAAAAAATGTCCGTCCTCCTATACAAACACCAAAAGCTCAAACAAAAATCAACAAAACAAAGTGTATACAGCACACTCAATCCTCATCAAACCGATGCCTTCACGATACGATCTCATCCATCATTCGAGGTCTCGGTTGTAAAGGCAAGAAGCAATGTGTGGCACTTTTGGGCATTTTATCGCCGCACCAGATTTGACTGACATCGATTTCCTTACGCTGGTCCGCTCGTTGTGAGAGTCAAGTGGAGTAATCGATTGGTCTGCTCCGTAACAGCACAACGCATCATTAAAGAACAAACCCGCAAGAAGAACAACACCCGGCAGAAAGCTGTTTCCGAGCTGCACCGGACCAAAAAAAAACCCGACCATCAGTACGTGTGTCCAGCGTGATCGAAAGTGGTCGAGAGCTGTCAGATTAGCGAGATAAAAGAAACAAATTAGTCTCCACTGTCCTCCGCAGCCCTCCTAGGTCGTGCAGCAATGTGTCGGAAATGCTCCCGAATCAGAAGGCTTCCCATCACTGGAGGACATACCACGGTGTTCAGTAACGAAAAAAAGTGTCTTAGAGAGCTGAGTAAGGTTTGGAGGTGACAGGCACCAGAAACAGGAGAGAACAAAAAAAACACAACGACCCAGCCCTTCCCATGCCCACCACACAGTGAGTAAAACCATTAGCAATCGGGTGGAGGACTATTTCCTGCGCGTCCCAATTTTGACAGGCGCAACATGTTTCTCACCCACAGCTTACAACTGGGCCGACCAGGGATCGCGCGGATGGCAGACCGGTGAGCAAACGCACGATAAGCGGCTCCAATCTGTCAATTCCGGAAAGGGATTAGCGTTGACAGGAGTAGACCCCGTTGCAGCAGCTTCATTACACACCAACTAGCCCAACTGGCAACTAAATTATCGGGGTTTGTTTTCTTTCGGATGACCCAATCGAATGGGCGAAACGGTGTTTGATGTGTGCGTCCGGTGCCGGTTAGAAAAATGGATCCCCCACAAAAAGGGAAACAACATAAGGGAACTTGTCGCAACATACCTTCGTATCGCTAGGCACTGCAAATGCTAGACGAGATTTCAAATTGAATCAATGCTTTGTTGTTTCCCTTTTTTTGGGGGCAGTATATACAATACCACGAAGAAAACTGTCAATCCTGATACAATGAGGGAATTTGTTGAGAGTATCCTTGTGGCCAATTGTCATCAATTACAATGGACATCAAAACCACTTTTTCGGGATCAGTTTGCTTGTTTGTTTTAACGGAAGTAAATTGAATTTGATAGAAATTTTGACACGAGCAAGCATAAAAATAATTCCAGAGATCTTCATGTGGACACGTCTATAAACGGCATGTGGTATGATAAACATGTTTAAGAAAAGTCCCAGAAAATATTGATATATTCGACTGCAATAAAACAAATGAAATAATCATATTAATTATGATAAACTAGTTGTACTGGTTTATATCAATTTCATTCTTTTTTTATTCTTATTCCAAATTTTCACGATAAGATAATGCACAGATAAAATTACATAAATACATATAATAAAAAAATAAATATACCAAAAAATTCAAAATTAAAAAACCAATCAAAAATTTATATAAAGAAATAGCAAAACTGTCTTATGTTTGTTTGATAAAGTCCACAAATCATGGGGAATCTAAAAAAACCAATATAAAAAAAAAACAAATAAAGAAAAAGTATACTACATTGCAACATGTCCATCACTTCCTGCTATCCATGCGTCATGCCTTCGTCATTTGTTATAGAACCATTTCTATTCTGGCCACTTTACGACGAAAGAAGGCAAATAAATAAGCAAATAGTGGTTTTGCCACAGAAAAACCGTTGACAACCAGACGCACACACACGTCCGGCGGTGTGCGCTACGGCGAAGAGGTTATGTCAATCAGTGTCGAACGCTTGACACGTGTCGTACACGAACGTTTCGGAAGTCCTCGAGAACCAACGGGTGCAACAAACCCGGCTGACGAGTGCCATTTGCTCCCGGCCCTATATCAAAAGACCGTGATGCGAAGGGATCGTTTATTGCATTATCATTTCATTTTTTAAAGAATTCGCCTTGAAATATCGTTTTATACAATACGATGGGAAATTAGAAGAAATACTATTTATTCAAGTGGCTCAAAATATCCGCGTTTACCATCTCTAAAGTAGATTCACACTGAGGGACAGAGTCTAAATCGGGACAAAAATCAAATATGACTTGGTAATGATGTTTTGCTCGTCAGTTTTAATTCGGTAATGGAAGCAGCAGCCCGACTAAATGGACAAAATAAATGACCACATCATGACTATTCCCTTTTCTTCCTCAACCTAAAACTGAAGGTGATAAAAACACCACACAAAAAAAGCAAAATAATATCGATAATGCAAAGTCACTAAAGCATAAAACTGAAGACGACACAGTCTGTAGAAGGCACATATGGTCGGGATTTTTCCATTCCCGAGCACGAGCCACTGTCACGTTCGCCAGCTGCACACTCTATTAAAAGTATTAAATTTACTCGTTACCTTCCACCGATGCGCTTCCAGCCCTTTGGAAAGAAAAATAAATTTCTCTTTTGTTCGGAGAATTGAATTCGGAAAAACAAATACGCTAGAGCACTCGCGCACTACAGCAGCACGGCATTCAATTACGCTGCATTTTCTTTTCGGTGCCCAACATACAACAAAAAAAATCAACAACAACTTTCCACTGTTATCCTGCTTGGCTAAGGAAAATCAACCGTGCACCTGATATCCTTGTTCGTCCACCCATTATGCTGTTTGCAATATATCATTAAATCGACGGGAAAATCGGGCTCGGAAATCCGAGCGCTTAGTCGACGAGCTGTGGTTAGGAAAAATGACTTTTCCACCAAAACGAGCGCACGCTTCAGTTGCATCAGTTGCTGTCACTCGATCGTTTTCTCCCGTTTTTACGCTTTAGGGATAGTTGTGTTAGTATTATTTTCAACTATATCCACCCGGTTTTGTTTGTTTCGAGTGTGCTCGCCACACTGGCGCACCGAACACATTTTACAACACCGAAAGTTAAGGTGTCGAAACGAAAAAAAGGAAGCAAAAAAAAACAAGACCATAACAGAAGCACCCGGTTGGAAATGTAATATTTCAAAGCGGAAAACTTGAGAAAATCAATGCGGATAATACGCAACGAGTGCACACTTCGGAGCATTGTTGGACAGGAAACAACAAGCATGAAAAACACCACAGACAAACCAAAAAAAAAACTTCCTCTCACTGTGCTGATACTTTGTACTTGGGAAAATTTTTGGATTTTTTTTTCAAATTTTGACAAAAATAAACAACGAACGTATTTTGCCCTTTTTGTGCGACGGGACCAAAGGACTCGAAGTTTTTGACCACAGCGGTGTAGATTTGTGTTTGTGTACGAGCTAGAAAGTAAGAGAAGTAAAACAAACAGCAATCTCATTACGTTACGAAACTTCATTTTCTAGCTATGTTTCAAAGTGTACAATAGCAAATGAAAAAAGGAAACGTACAACTTCTGCACGCATCATCTTTACGTTCTGACTGTTTTTTCCTTTCAGTTTTTTTAGGAGCTATACAACATGTCCAAAGACTAGGAGACTTCTTCATCCAGTCGACGGCTGTTGAAGGGTCGCCCATAACGGTTGTGCCGTTTCTGCGGCTTCCCAGCTTTTCTTTCCCTATTTGCTGATTGAGTGATGAAGTGGGTTTTCCAATTGCTGGAAAACCTGCTGTTTCGCGCTCACTTGTGTTACGGTGTTAAGCCGCAAAACATGGCGCTCCAGGAATGAATGGTTTCGGTTTTCTCAACCTCGGACCCGGTTCGTTGGAGCATTCCTTTCGGATGGCCTTTGGCTTCGGTGCGACACAAAGTAGCAGTAGGCCTTTCGGACGATGGTTTGCTGGCAACATTACAGTACGGCCATTTTCCCTGCCAGGCTGGTACGTTATTACGTGTCTTATAGCAGTGGGTATTTTCCCTGCTGGACCAAGCGAACGAAAGACCCACTCCTAATCAGAGACAATTTTGACGTAATTTAATATTCTACAGCAATAGAATAGCGTTAGAAGCAGCGAAAGTCCATGCGAGTGTAGAGGGTGCGCAGGGTGGGCAGGGAACAATTTTCCGACAAACGATTTTTCGCAGACCGTCCGCCGACTTTGCGGTTGACGTAGTATGATCTAAACTAGTTAGCAAAGAACAATTATAAATTATGAGCAGGTTTTGCTTTTGGTCGGCGTAACGTTATTAGCTTTGCTTTTGGAATTTTCCTTTCGCTGCCGTAGTACTTACGGTATGGTTATAAACAATATTTAAGCCTATTATGTAAACGCTACCCGCAGGAAAACATTTTCTTCTCCTTATTAAAACTGTTTAAAAGCAACATTAAAATAAGCTGTTTTATTTGTATCAATATTTTGAATCATTTGTCATGCGCTACACTTCACTGTTTAGTAAGCTTGTTTGAAGCAAAACGTAAGTCAAATGAGATTAGTTAAAAATATACTCACTGAATGGAAAACACAAACACCGGGAAAATTATTGCCACTTAGCAAAAACTACGCGTACAGCCTCATCGACAAGCCGCCATTAGTTAGTCCCTAAACTGGATTAACCAAATTTTTAAACCAAACTAAATCACCAGTCCTATACTGCATCTCGACAATAGCCAGCGGGGATGCAAACGAATCCAACCATTAAATGGGTCCCATCCCCATCCATCTGGTACGGCGTGCCAACCCCTGTTCGAAAAGCAAAGCAGTGAAAGCGATGGGGCGTATCGTCCACACACAAAGCACGGGCGCAAATGAGGGAAAAAAATAATAATATGGATCAATCTGGTCAATTTATTGGTAGCTAAACGACTCGAACCATTCATCCGGTCAGGTTGTGTTGCGGTGCATCTGCATAGAAGGAAAGGAAAGACGTGCCGAAATGCGTGCGGGACACGTTCTCTTCTTCGTGAAGAGGTCGATATAAGTGCCCACACTAACCCACTCGTTCTTTCGACGGATGGTTAATAGGCACATCTTGAAGCCGGAATAGGTATCATGGAAAATTTGGTAAAACGTTTAAAATATGCTTCTTAAGCACTGTATACACGGATGACTTTGTAAAGAGCTAACTCAAATTGTGTCGTCACAATATGTAAATTAGGGTCGTTTAGGTTTGTAAAATTTAAATTATTATTTTTAATTGTACATTTCAGCATTTTGAGGCCGTTATAATTAATTATAAATATATAAAAATTTTAATTAATATTGCGAAAATTAAATAAAAGAAGAAATGTTTTGATAAAATACGGCAACCCAATTTATAACAACAACAGGTAATCAATATGCAACTTGTTCCAAAACACATGTAAGCAAATATCACTAATGTAACATATCCAAACTGTTAAAATGTCAAAGAAACTTTTTTTTAAATTGTTGTTATTAATAATACTGAACTTGCCGTGCGGTCGACACCGTTTTTTTATTTTTTGTTTAATATTGACAAGAAAAAAAAATTTTACTGCAACTTTGAACGAATGTTGTCTCTTCTACTTTTCGAAGTACGAAAAATGATTTCTTGGATAATATCATTACTATTTTATTTTCAAGTTAACCATCCAAATACTAGAAAAATCCGCCACAAATCATTATTTGGAGTGATTCATGTTTAATATTTTAACATCATTCATTTTACATAATCATTTTAGCAAACATACGTATGACCAAACAATAATATAATTCATTTTTAATAGGAGAAAAATTTTTTTTTAAGGTAAATAAAATAATGTGTCGCACTCGTGGATGGGTAACTTTACATTTAAAAAATCGCTTCGGCATCAACAACTTGGTTTTCCCTTATTCTTCCTCAGCGTGCAAATGACACCGACACAGTGTTTGTGTGCGTTAATAATTCAGGAAAATTAACTCGATTGGAAATTATTATGTTTGCTTGTTTTAACGCGTGATTTACGATTCACCGGAACGTCGCGATAGTGAACCGCAGAACGGTTCTACCCCCCCAAATGGATGCTACGGTATATCCAAATGAAGACTTGGGCATTGGCGCCCAGCAAAAAGAAACCCGGCAAAGGAGAGAAAAAAAAGAATAGAGACCAATTAAGAATCAGTCTGGCTGACAGCGGAGTCTTCGCTAACGAATCGACACCAAAAACATAAATGAGCACTTGAATTGGACGATGAGTGAGATGGAGAAATGGAGGAATCCGTCGGCACACACTTCCGCACGAGCGGAAACCGATGCAAAAGATGCATTCTACATAAAGAACCAGCATGTCAGCCGTTAGCCGTTGGTGGGATGTCATTTTGTGATGCTTTTGTTTAGCAGTTTAGCCATTTGCAGTCGAATTTTCGTGGAGGAGTAGATGTGTCTCGACACAAAAAATGCACCCCCAAAAAGCAGCCACGGAAAGTAAGATGGAACGTTTGATTCATTCCTGGTGCAGTGCATCCTACACCACACCAAGTCATTAAAAACGATGCTAACGAAACGGGAACCCAGCATTCGTATGCGAAGGGCGTCGTGAAGGTTTTTGGCTTTAATTGAACATGACAAGGGACAATGTCGAGATGATTGGATCGATGAGCAAAACAGTGCTGGGTGGTAAAGAGTTGCTAAATAAATATGTTTTATTTACAGCACAGATAAACAAATCACTATTGATTTTGTGCAATGTCGAAACGTGATATTGATGCATAAAAGCTCAACAAAAAAAAATACACACACAACAATCTAAACAGCGCATAAACCAATTGAACAGTTTTGCTGATGCAACTAAATTATGCGATATCTAGCACTTCGTACAATCAACTACCGTTTAATCGGTTACAATATCCGATTATCTTTGCGTTCAAAACATTCACCAACTCTCATTTCCATTACGCGCTTTATCTACTCCATTTCGTGATGTACGCATGGAAGTTCAGGTCAAACGTTGTTGTAGGGAATAATTACACCGATTTCGACGCTTTTCACACTGGAGCGAACGAACGGCAAAAACAGCCGGATAAGCGAAACGCCCTTTCCGAAACCCAAAAAAAACATCATTCCTTTCCCAGGTTCCATCCTGCACACGGTATTCCCCTTTATCGTGATCCATTTATCGTTGTTAATGTTTTTGTTTTACTTGTCATTTTTCACATTTTTACGCCACATACACTGTTTTATGTGCTACGCTTTATCCGGTTTGCGGGTGATATTTTTTCCAGCGCGTTCTTTATTTTGTTTGTGAACTCATCCTTTTCCCTTCCGTGAACTGGTTTCACGCACGAAGCTCGCAAAATGAATGGATGTGCTATTTGTTTGTATAAATACCTTGTGTGTGTGAGTGTTTGTACGTATGCAGGTATCGCGAAGGGCGTAGGGCGCAAACATAGCAACGGTGGCACATTCAAGGACCAAACCAACCTCCAACACTTTCTTTTATGGGTTCCGGTCATCACTAGCGAGGTTGAGCGGTGCGTGTGTGATTACATGAAGCTACTACTACACTGTTTGCTCGTAGCTGGTGAGTTCGGTTGGCGAGTAGAAAACAAATATTTGTATATTAAAATTATTTTTCCACATTCTAGGTTCATTTCAATTACCATGAACATGGCTGCTAATAATAACGGTAATAAAGGTACTTTAAACTGAATCATTTAAGGAAACCAAATTTTAATACATAATTTAATATAATTTAATAACAATAATAATCAAAGAATTTAAAATCAAATATCAATAATTATATTAAAAAACTGTAATAAACATTTCCTTTAATGAATACGGATTCGTCCCAATAATTTTGATGTATTGACAACATTTTTATGAATTTAAAAAAAATCTTGTTTGAGGCGACCCGGTAGTAAATGTGATAGACAACGCCGGTTCTACACGACTGGACCGGGTATCAAATCCCATCCGGACCGTTTTCACGTAGCAGGGACTGACTGTCCTGACTGTGTGGTAAAATAAGTCTTGTTACGCCGTTTTTAAGAAGCAAAAAAAATATTGTTTTCATTCACACAACTTTTTAATTTATGATGATTTAATGGTGAATGATTTAGAAGCTTCTAAATATTTATAATAAATGTTATTTAATATAAATCGTATTTATATTAAATACATATCCTTCTTAAACACTCATGACAATTCCACCAATAAATGTTGTTTTTATTGTACATTTCATTAAAATAAAAAAAAGCAATGACCTGCATTTGAATCAAATTTCTCTCGAACACATAATAAATCAATCAACTCAATACAAACACGATGGCACTGTTGAATGTCCTGACCACCCGGACACATAAACGTTCCTTCGTGCGAGCCATGCTACCCACCCAAAACCTTACTGAACCTTCCAGAACCATAACTAACACCACACTTTGGCAGAGTTTGCAGAAGTTGGTCGAGCTGTCAGACTCGATCACGATTCCCACATTCAAGACGCATTAAATGTGTGTAAGCATTGGTACTGCATGTTTCGTATTCTGTATGCACACACCATTCATTGTGCGTACCCATGGCCACCCAAACAGTTATACATGCGGGACAGCTAACATTGGCGCTTTTACTATGTTTCCTTTTTTATCGGCTGCATCCACTGAGTGTCGATTCTCGTCGAGGGGTTTCTTTTTAACCTGCTGCAGACAAACTGACGATATAGCACGGTGCAACATTAAAGTTGTATGCGGCCTACACTCAATCAGACAACTGAAGGACTACAACCGTCTTCTATAGCGGAGTTGGAAAGTGAAATAATGCTTTGTCTTGCTTGCTAGTGATTTTTTTTTTTGTGTGTAACATCGAGTTAAAATCATTGCAAACAAAATGACCGAAAGAACTAGTTTAATGGATTTAGCTAGGAAAAAACGAAATCCTCACCTCGATAGGATGATAAGACATTCAAACACGCACTGCCTTTTGGGGAAACTTGCCATTGCGTGATAACAACTTTCATACCAAAAGCGATAACAAGCCTGCATAGAAAATCATAAAAAGAACCAAAAAAACGCTTCAAAAACAACAACCGAAGCTTCATAAATATTGTCAGCACCGGCATTTATTTCAATGCGAATAAATCATCAAGGTCAGGGACGGTAATCGTTTGGACGAGTTTTTTTTTCTCCCAGCCGCAGAATGATAAATAAACTGCCGAAACTTCGCTTTATTATCGAAATCTGACATTTGTTTAGCATATTCGATCCAACAGAATAACCGTAAGATAGCTATATCGCAAGTTTCTTGTGTGTTACCATTTATTTGTTGTTCTTCAGTTTTCAACACTTCCTTGTACTAAACATTCAGTTGCAATCGAATAAAATGAATTTTTTCTTTAAAAAAAATCGCTAACTTATCTTCGACGTATACACAGCATAAAAATTTAAAGCATTTTAAACATATTAACTTTAAAGAGCAAATATTTATCAATGACATCAAATATCGGAGTATAAAATTGTAGCACAACTTTTCACACAACAAACAAATGTTGGAAAAGCAGTCAAAAGCTTTTCATGACTGGAAGCAATTTCCCCATACAAACCACGCAATTTTCGTACGAAAATCGATCAAAACAGTACTGTTTACAGGACATACACACCATTTCCCCTGTACAAATGGGCAACTATTTTATTTGATTTCATTCGTCGAAGGATCTACAACCTTGCCTTTCACTGGGAACGGCTCCATAATAGTTCAAATAGAAGGCAAATAAGCTTTTTCCGACCCCGATTACTGAAAGGATCGTATGGGACACAAGGAAGGCAACCGTAGGTTGGAGCAGATAAAAAAGCAGAATATTCAAACAAACTTCTTCAATATTCAATTTTACCTAGAAGGCTTGATAAGAGCAGCAGTAAAAGGCATCTCGAATTTACATTAACCATCGAAAGATGGTAGGATGGTGGCAATATTGAACGAGCTAAAACCGTTTTACTTGTTTGTGTTTACATTTGTCGACCATTTGATGCCCATTCCATGTATTGAAACTTATGAAAGAAATGTTTTCGATGCTTACTCTTATTTGACCAATTTCCATCCCGTCGAACATTTTTGATGTTCTTTACTGTTAAGACGATTACCTGAAATGAAATGAATAAAATACAAATGTTAGACTTTTTATATCGTTTCAGGAACACTAAAAAAGTGAAATGAAATTCAAAAAATGGACGATTTAAGTGTTCTATAAAACTTAAAAACCTTTTTGTTACTCTTCTTCATGGCCTTTGTGCTTCAAATTAAACAGTGCGCTCGTGTCCGAGCAGAACGCCCTTCACCTCATTCGGCAAGTGGTTTCCGTGTTGCACGTTTCCGATTAATTGAAATCGAAACGGGAGAAACAAAAATCATTTAACAACCCGGATCTTGTACCGCGGTCCGGGAAATCAAAACCTCCCGAAACCGAAAGCAACAACAACCGAAACCGAAAAGTGCATGCGTCCTGTGTTGCGCGGAAAAGTTCGTTTCAATTTACCGAGAGGCGAGTAAAGTTTTTTTTCCACGTCCTTGCCACCTTGAGAATTAAACCCGGGCGCGTTACAATAACAACAGTAGCAGTCCTACCGGTGTCGGTTCCTACTGATTTCCTTCTCTCGCTTCGCTTTTTTCCATGCCTATCTCAACATGCCATCATCGAGGTCATTTCCTGTATCGATTTTCATTTCGAAGCATTTTTAGGATGGAAAATGAGTACACCCGGGAAATCGGGTAATACAATCTCCGGTGGTAGTGCTGCGCTCCACCATTCGGTTCTACCGGTTCCGTTCACTCCCACCGATTTATGCTACGGGCCTGAGCAGCTTAATGCTTTTAGCATTATTTTTTTGCCCTTCCGGACAGGATTTTCCCACCCTGATTGCCTGCAACATCAGTCACCCCAAACTTGTCTCCCGTTTCCATCCCGTCCCAGCAGCGAGCGTTCGTTAATTGATTTTATTTTACGAGGATACAAAATAATTGTACTTTCATAAAGCAACATTTTATTATGTCCGCCCGGGTGCGTTTCATCCTCCCACAACCATCCCATTTGCCGGGGGATGGAAAAAGCGCACAGGAATGTCGGTTGGAAATAAAGCCGGAAATGGGAATAAAATGCCATCAGCTACTACCGCAACCTCCTGTGACAAGCTTTCCGTTACGTAAATCTGTCGCAATCCGGGCAAAAGGGAAGAAAGTAAGCGGGAACGGTTTTAGTACAAAGCAGAAATGAAACAACAACACAGGAGCAAGTGAAATTGGCTGCACAAATTCTTGACCGGTCTCCGGTCTACTTGTCTACCGTTCGATGTTTTCCGTACTGCCGGATGTTTCCGTACACCGACCAATTGCATGGGAGAAAAACCCACCCACGGAATCCGGACGCTTCAAATGGGCCAGCAAATTGTTAATTCTTGCAGCTCCTTTTCTTCGGAAGCTCCCGACGAGCATCGACACCCTAATGACCCTCTGCCCCGGCTACTGTCCGTAACGCAAACGGCATGGCAAAAACATCGTCCACACGGCACTGGATGTTGCTCCATTTGTAAGAAACCCGGCAATAGAATTCTATTGAGGTAGCAAAGAGCGATGTCGTTTACGGGCGTCGGGATCGTTTTTTCCCCGTGCAACAAAACACCAGAGAAAATCTGGTGCGATTCATTCCATTAGGCAGGAAGCAACATCGCCGGCAGATCATCAAAGCTACCTTCGAAACATCAAACTTTACGACAGTGTACTTCGCTGGACGAAAAGGAGCTGGGGTTTTGGGTCCGAAAGAGGTGCACCAAAAAAGGATGTAATCCGCTCCGTTTCGGGATGGCAATTAATTCTAAATCTCCCGAACAACGTGCCAACCCATTAGACACTTACCTCACGTCGCGGGACACCACCGAACGGGAAGTACAATGAGCTGTGAATGGAACCTTCACTGTTTTCCTGGTACAACAGCGTGTCATGACCTTCTGGAAGGTTCTTACAGCAGCGTAAACCCACCTTCACACCACTTCACGGAAGCTGCGCACAAAATCTTGCCCGTACAACCGGATCAAAGCGACGGTTTATGGACACACTTTGCACGATAATTAACATAATCAAAAAGGATTTAAGGATCTTGCTGGCGAAAGGCTTCCGGAAATGGGGTTCAATTGTGTAGCTGGTTTTATGAGTAAGCGACCTAATATACCAAAGTCATGATTTGATTTCATGATTTGAAAAATCATTTCGAAAGATAGGGTTGATGAAGGCAGGATACGTTTTGGGGTTGTGGGTTTGGGTTTGTACTTTCTTGAAGCATTAAATCTCGGTTGTTTACAGCCCGAAGTACTAAATGGTGAGTTAGTGAAAGGACACGATTTACTGACAGGATAAGAATTCCATTAGTTGTGATACTGTTTGATTGATGACCAAACACCGACGATGCTGTATGGCAGGGAAGTCGATTTTTTTCATTAATTATACAAAAGCGAAAAATTGTAAGGAATGGTTAAACTAAATTTATCATTTGCTTTCGAGTCCACTGGAATTTATAATGTTGTTCCACTTGCGGAGAACGGTGACATCATCAAACATCCTGAAGCCTACTTCAGCCCAAACAAAACCAAAAAAGAGCGCAACATAATTTCAAAATGAAGATCAAAGTTACGTACCTGATAAGATCTCATTAATTATGACTGCGAATTCGAAAAATGGTCTTAGTAAGTGGTCAAATAATATAGAAGAACTCGAATTACATGGAACGAAGGGCTTAGTAGAGGTCGGTTTCTAGATATTCTGCTCTAGACCAGGGGTCGGCAAAGTCCGGCCCGATAGACGATTTGATTCGGCCCGCAAGAAACCCTGTTTCTACATGTTTCAAGATTGGTTTCAAGTATTTGACCTGAGTTCCAGGTTAATTTTTACTGCCTGACCCTTTTGGTGAAAACTCTCGCGACCCCTGTTCTAGATCAACGGAACAGTTAGAGGTGCACCTCAAACGTAGGATCCACTCCAATAATTTCATGGCCCCAACGAATAGGTAGCTAAGGTCATGAAAATTTTTAAGCCAATATTATGCTTTCCTTGACTTTTTCCTAGGGTTTTGAACAGCTGGCGTTAGACCGCACAGCAGGGTATCGATGCAATTTTCTCAAAACCCTCAAAAACTACAAAATTCAAAGCAATAATCAAGATCAATCATCTTTTCATGTTTTTTTATTTTTATCGCCATTTTAAATAACTCAAATTTTTTAATGAATATATGAGTAAACTTCTTCTTGATACGGTCAGACCATTCTAACCGAGCAAAAAAAAAAATATATGCATATATGATTAAACTTCACATTACATTTATAGTTATCAAAAAGCAATACACCTCTTTTTTTAGCGATAAATTCTTAACACAGGAGGTACATATTTCTCCTTATACGTACTTAAAATAAACTTGCAACAACCGACTAGTGGACTGTTACAGAAAATTTCGCTTGAACCTGTTTTATGCTAGTAACAAAAGAAAAAGCTGCGTTTTTGCTTTTTCATTTCATTTCCATTTTAAGTTTGATACTTCCCCGCAAGCGCACAAACTTCCAGCAAACTGGACGTGGTTCACAGCACATCTAATTGTACTGACGGAAGCAAAAAAAAAACGCACAAATAGTACGCACGCAGAAAAATCCAACGGAAGTAGAAAAACGTGTCACTGAAGTGCATTTGCGATGGCTTAACCTGCACTACAAAACGAACCTTCCGCGTACTGGATTCCACTGCGATCAACTTCCAATGAATTCCTAAGTGCTCGGATGGATAAAAAATACAGCAAGAACAAAAATACACCAGATAGTTTCGTTGCGTTTCCGTTTGTTTCACTTCAGTGCGTTATCCTTTCAGTTATTTATACACGTGTGTGTGTTCAGTATGTCCGGAGTGTGTTCTATGTTGTTTCCCACAACGCTACACACCCATCGTACGGTGTCAAATCCTGTTTGGTACCAGCTCGGCGACACCTTATCTCCAGACCAGACTCTGGTTGAAAAGGTCATCCGAGCGGGCTGCTCTCGGAAGGGACTTTAAAAGGAGTTATGTTGATAACACCGCTGAGGTCCAACACTAGTGATGTTGCCCTTTTTTTTGGGGGGTAGTTGATTTGTGCATCTTTCTATCACATTTAACTTGCTCAACGAACGACTACCACAACAACCCCTGCCCAAAGGAATCGGGGTAGCAGTTTTTCAGCGTCCTATCGGTTAGGTGGCTTTTGTTTTCCACTTCACTGCGAGAGTAAATCGAATACGGCATAGTATTTTTTTCTCATTTTGAGGGTTGGATTCAAGAGGATTCAACTTTTGGAGTTCTTCGTGTTTTACATAGCAAGCAAACCGTATAGATGATGGAACATGAGAGAGATTAAGCACGTACGCCCCGGTTTGGTATTTTTTCTCCTTTTTGTTAAGCTGGTAATGTTACGTTAGTACCATTAAAGCTATCTAAAAAAGCAGTTTGTAAACAATGCAACTTAACTTCTTTAAAAAAATATCTAATATATAAATTTTAACACAAGCGTACTAAACACCGACTATACTAAAATCAATGTTGACATTAAATTACTATGTTTTATTTGTTTGTTTCTATTTTTCAAGTAAAGAGTAAAGTTTATCGCTATTCAACTTCTGTTTGGAGGAATAATCTCACAGGTCAGTTTTATCATGCTATGCACGACACTCGCTCGCACATAAAAGGTTGCACAAAAACCAGAATAAAACATCCTTTCCAAGCAGCACGTTACGATCACGTCCACTTTTCATTTCATGATGAGAATAGGCAACAAAACAAAACATGATTTTCTTTCAAATCTTCACTCCTCCGACTCCGTGGGTTCACCGTACCAACAGTTCCATTCTTCCATTTTGTTCATTTCGGTGTCGAAGTGTGAGAAATTGGTCTGTCCAGCTAAAGCCTCTTCCGGGACAGCAGCCAACGCCCTAAACGGATGTCCAGCTACTGCCCTTCAACACTCGAGCTACACTATATGCATGAAAAGTAAGCCGTTTAGCAAGTGCCAAGATAAAAGTATGTTTTATTGCGATCATGCACCATCATCGTTGTCGCCGGTGGGCGCACATCGGTAGCACCGCCAACGCACTCGCTGCTGTTAGTAAATGTTGGTCGCTTGCTTTGGTTGTACGGTTACGATCGAAGTGCATCGATACCATCCCGTTTGCATATGCAAATACGGGCAGCAAGCAGCAATGGCAAAGAAGAAATGAATGTTTGGGAACAGAACAAAAAACAAAAAAAAAAAGTGAAACGAAAGACTCGTACAGATTGCGAAAGCAAATAACGAAAATGATAAAATGGACACGACAAGTATATTCCTGGCAGCCTCAGGCAAGGTTGAGAAAATGAAGAACCAACAACAACCAAAAAAAAACGCAACACCATGCAAGAGAAACATTTTACCAACTTCCGTGCAGCGATGCAAAGCGAATGCAATCACTTTGACCATGTGCAGTATGGAGTGCAGCTTGTGCATCTGCATACATGCATTGGATAAACCACGCACGTTCGTCTGTAAAATCAATAACCCATTAAGAATATTGATAGAATGTTCGTTTGCAGTTTACTTGCGCTGTGGTTCGGAAAGATCCGATCCGGGAATGCAAACCCCATATGGTTTCGATGTTTCGAACTTTACGCGTGTGATGTGCGTGCGTTTTTTTTTTGTTTTGCGCGGCATGTACGCAAAATGTTGGTTTTATAGCAACATAAACAACAGCGATAAGTAACGATACACGTGGTGATAAATATTGAGGTACAAGGTTTGGAAAAAATGTGCAACATTTTACATTAAATAAATAATCATTTAAAATCCGCCAGTTACACACCGACATTCATTTGAGAAATTTCTTACTTAAGAAAACTTTTATAACTTATATATTTACAAATCATGATTACGGCTTTTGCCGTAAAACTTTTATAACTATTAAGAGTTTTTTTTGCTTTTGAAGTAAGTGTAATATTTTATTTAAAAACCTTTTAAGTGTTTGAAATAAAGCCCACAATTATATTTTACAACATACAACGGGGCAATTTAAAAACTTGTCAATATATTTCTTTTAATTAAAATCAGAGAAAATACAAGCTAAGCATCAATTACAGCTCTTTAAAGAATGGTCTTAAATCAACATTAATTAAATCATTCAAATCGAATCTATTAATCAAAGCATAACGATGTCTAATACACCAAATTAGTTAATTAAAATCTTTTTCATTTTCTCTAATTATTTGCAACTGCTTTGACCATCTGTTTTCATGATACAAACATATTTAACATTAATATCAATTCCCCAAAAACAAACATTTCCATACGATTGTCGCTCAGCTTGAACGACGGATCATAAATCGTATAAATTATCAAATTAGCATAATGGCTTTCGTCTCTCCACAGACGAGAATTCAATTTTCTTCCCTTCCATTTCTCCCGTTCGATCGATAAGCTAACTAGAGAAAACTCGAAAATGCAACATATCCGGCGCACTCCGATAACCTAACGTTTTGAAACGATCAAATTCCAGATAGATTTCGATCGAATCCCACCCCGGGTTAGACATCAGCATAAACGTTTTGCTTAAAGCCCTATCCCACGGCCATCGTGGCGGGAATTGGTGGGAAAGAGAAAATAATACAACATAAGAAAACCACAGGAATTCGAACGATTGCCTATCTAAACTCTATCACTAATGATGTGCGATCGAATGCCGCCTAGAGGATGCAGACCTAGTTGAGAGTCGATTTCGTTCGATCCAAAATCAAGCACAAAAGTAAAGCCTGTGGGGGAAAAAATGACGACCTTTCCTAACCTTGTGCCTCGTGCACATAATTATCATATCGGAACGGTTCATTTCCTTCAACGAAAAAGCTCACTCAACAGATTCAAACCGAAGGTCAGTGGACGAAACGATGATTAAGGGAAAAAAGGTGGCGAAGCGTTTGCATAGCATAGAATTACCATTCAAAGAGCGACACTCGAAAGAAAACGGAAAATTATCATTTTGGGAATAACAGTCCGTAGGAAAACCACCACAAACGGGGTAGCGACCGAAGCAGAAAAGTATTATGATTGGAGACAGTAGTAAAGTTAGAGATTAGGTGTGACGTTATGCAGACAAATGCTAAGGTGCCTTGGGTGGAATCGAAACGACGTGAAGTGGAAGAAATCATTTTTATACGGATATCGGTTCGACCGCTTAGACTTGGTTGCGCTTCGTGGGATAAGCCCCTTTCTGCCACCCTGAGTATTATCAATTTAAGCTATTACCTTAACTGGCACTTGATTAGGTTAATCCTTTTAAATGTGTGAAAGTTGTGACGGCTATCTAAATTGCTATAATTTATCGATGGCAATAAAATTATGTGCAATTGCATTAAAGAGATTCTAATGCTATTTGAACTATAAAGTTCTATAAATTATTTAAAAATAAAACTTTAAGAAGAAACATATCGTTTTAAATATATGAACCATGACTATCATTCGTAAAACATTCACGGAAATAAAACCTTATTGCAACTTTTCCAACACAGCAATTCTTGACTTACACCAGGCTAAAAAAGGCAATATTTTGGACACGATACTTCACCGTGACGTATGGATAGATATATTACCCAACTGCGGGAGGTGTCGTATCAAGGAAAAACTCATTAGTCCTTTCGACTATGGCACCGACTCCATTTGGCAAATGGCAAAAATTACCTTCTCCATTTAACCTACATCTCGGGCGAAGTAAAAGCCCAACAGTCGTGCAAATAGTCACACCCGTCCGCGATGGGAAAAGCTCTATTTTATGGTTACTTTCGCCGAGTTCACGGTATCCTTCTGTAGACGACAACACTAACAAATACACCCTAACCATCCACTACACTCGTGTCCCTTTTCTCTCTTTCTCTCTCTCTCTCTATATGTACAGTGAAGGCAGCTTGTACTGTTTAGTTGACGTAGCCCATCCTGTACGTCCCGTGGTTCAACTTTGTACCACCCCGAAAAATCATCCCTTCCCAACCCATTCTTGGGAGTGACGTGGTGTCGTCTGACGTCGTCGGTTCGCGCTTGCTTGCGCGCTGAAATGCTAAGTCGCTGCTCTTATGTTCACATAAATTAGCCCCCGAACTATGCTTTACCGCAGCGTGTCGCCGGTGCAGACTTTGGTGTGTTGAGAAGTGTGCTTAAGCATCAAAGTGCAACATTGACACAAAGAAAACAACACCCGAGCACACTGGAGGATTGAACCTGTTTTTTTTGGGTGGTACATGTCTTTGGTATGATTTTCAGGGAACTCGGAAACGGAACCTTTCCCGGCTGTTTCGGGAGTTTTAAAGGTATAGAAGTGTTATGCTACTACTTCTACTCCTACGTAATGGGTTTTAGTGTATATCCGTTTGTAAAGTCAAAGTGTCAACAAAATGACTTATGAAATAGGCAATAACAAATTTAAAGAGTTAGGCAAGAGTTATTTATTTTATTTTATATATCATCATTGGTAAGTGTTAAAAATGAAAATGAATAAGATTTAAAAACCGCGGCAACCTGGTGGTGTATGCGATAAGCGGAGCTGGTTCCATACGACAGGACCGAGTATCAAATCCCATCTGGACCGCCCTCCCGTAGCAAGGACTGACTATCCGACTATGTAACAAAAATACGTCTAGTAAGCCAGAAATGGCCGATGTGACATAAGAGGTGTTTAAGTCATGAAGAAGAAGAAGAGTGCTTAATAAAATTACTATATGAAAGAAGAAAAAATTATTCCCAAAAACCCAAGAAGTAATTAGGCTTAGAAGCACCAAAAGTTTGGGAGCAATTAATGCACTTCATTCAATGAAATTATCACACTACAAGCTTCAACTCCGTCACTAACTAACGGTTTCAACATGGCTGGATTTTGACCAGTGATCTGAAAAAAACAGAACACCAATATGTGCATCGGAGAAATATCGTTAAATACAACTGTAATGCAAACATTATTATTCGAGTTGAAAAAACAGAACACAAAATATTCATTGCCTCATTGCACCGCGCAGTATGTGCAATCTACCCCAACCGACTCCTCCTCATTGTCCTTCTCTTCTACCACAGCCTAACAGACACCAAACTTAATGCCCTCCACTAAACGGTTCTGTTTATTGGTTCAATTTATTTAATACGACCATTTACAGCGGACCACGGGTTAGCAGGTCCTTTAAATTCAGCATGCATTTTTCCCATATGCAACACACTCGCATTCCCGGCCTGCGTTTTATTTTTCCAGTCATGTTTTCTTTGTACGTACCCCTTAACAAGGGAAACCTTCCCATGCCGTCCCACCACCACCACCTCGGGCGCTGGTGCTGTTTGTCGATGTAGCAAGCAAAAAAACGTGCCATCGAATTTGTCCGACCGGATCGATTTCCGATTCGGAACTGGATGGCGGAACCGTTTAAACCCGGCACGTCACGTTTCAATGGTAAACGAATCCTGGTGCAGCAACAAGCCGTGGGTAAGTGTAAAGGGTGGAAACGGGAAGTTTCTCGTCTGGGCAGCATTTGTGCACGGGAGCAGTAAAATGGACAAATATTGATATTGCACTTTCGCTACAGTCGCATCGCCGTTTGTTCGGCGTAAGAATGGTGTTGTCCTCGTTGCATACCATGCGCCGTTACAAATGTAGTCTTCATACGTCCAAATCCATTTGTGTTGGTGTGAGTGTGTGTGTTTCTTCCCCATTCTCATACCAAAAAAGGATGTGCGCATCTTTACGCAACTGGTAGAAAAAACGGGATCATATCTCGAGGGATGAATGCCTAGTTCTTCTCCAGTTTTTTTTTGCACCTCCCAATAGTATGTGCCATATGGATGACCGTATGCTTCTGTTCGTGCTACTCATTCACAGCAAATGTCAACACGAACAGAATCCACCGGTTCCGAAATGCCAAAAGAGGCAGCGATGATAAAAAAACCTTTCGCTTTTCTTTCAAGTACAAACCGAACCGGGTCGAGGTGTGCGCGCACTGCATTTTATCTCATCTCTTCACGCTTTTCTGCAACTACACAATAACCGTCGCCACATAGAAAATCCTATCGGTTGTTGTAGCATTTGTTCCGTAAGCCTAGTTTTCCCTACGTTCGAGAAGAATGAAAGCAACAAAAAAAAAAGAATTTCCTATCCCTCTGTGTTCATTTCCCCTTAGTTGGACCACTTACTAGCAGCCGAGCTAGCATTGGGAAAGATCTCTTCTCTTCGTTTTAGGCACTTTTTTGTTGTTTCTTTGATGTTATTCTTTCCAGTTGTTGCCCTATGTCGATTTCGTTTTTTTTTGCATCTTTCAACATAGCCACGGGTCCCATGCTGCGCATATAACACAGCAGGATAGGCGTTAGAAATCCTGATTTTTCTGTTTGGAAAAAGATTACACTAAACTAATTATCACAAAATGCGCTAAATCGGTTCATGGTCTTTAGGGGGTAACCAACCTGTACGGTGTTTTTGCGACGCAAGGGGAAAATAGTTAGGACCACATAAACATAAGGACGTGATTTTTTCCCTCCAAAACGCTCTGTAAAGCAGCGTAAGTGTGCACGAGGAAATGAAAGAACATAAATTACTACATCAAAGGGAAAAACGAAAAGAATGGAAGACCGCATGACCCCTATCGCAAACAGATAGACACAGAGCACCCGGACACCCGGAACGAAAAGGACGCCCCAAAAGGACAAAGCAAAAACCGTGCACGAAAGGTGAAAGTGAAACGAACCGCGTGAAACGGTGCGAATGAGTAATAGGAAACAGTCACGGTGGCGCCGGTTTATCCGGGGCAATGAAAATGCAGACGGAAAAATGCCACAAACGTCGGGAGCGCGATACGAATGCCCTACCTTCGGCTAGGGCAAAACTACCAAAACACATGCCCACATATCATCATTGCCATGTTCTCGTCCCAAAACTATCCGGCTATCTTTTTTCGCCACACTACGGGCTAAACGAAACCAGAAACGGGCGAAACATGAGAAAGTACCCGGTCGCGTCGGCCAGTCGGCGTAAAAATATGCTTCGGTGATAAATGTGACTTTTGAGTACGGAAATTGTTGGAGAAAGAAAATCCACAAACACAGCAACCCAACCGACCGGAGTTGCCTTTGGTGAAGGAAGCAAAATAATCGCGGAGGTGTGCATCCTTTTTTGCTTTGTTCCGTTGCGTTTTGAATGAAGAACGAATAAATGGCGGTTGCTCATTCGGTTTCGAAAGCGACCGTGAAATATTGTCGAATGTGGTTTGCAAACTACTTCCTGCAAACTGGTTGGACAGACGTATAATGTTGCACCTTCTGTTGGAGAGTATGTTTTCTTTTTGGGCGTTGTTTCTTTGGTGGAAAAATGGGCAACGGAATGATGATTTTCTCGCATGAATTTTTATGGAAGTGCATCATTTTTAAACAATAAACTTTTATTATTCTTGAGAAGTATCCCGTGAAGACTATTAATATTGACACAACATTAAGGAAATTGTTTAACTCTTGTCCAACATAAAAATACCGAACCCTGATCATTGTCCTAAAATTGCTAGGATTATCACTTTGAATAATAACTTTGGACTGTTATCAAACTTGTCACAAAATATATGGACTGTTAAAGGCATTAAAATAAACAAATTATGTAATTATTAATATTTTGCTTCAAAAATACTTGGAATTGAAACTTTTTTTGTTTAATGTTTTCATATAAAAGTAATATTTACGAGTGAAACAAAATTAATTCTGCAAGGACAATATAATTCCACCCATAGGTATTCAGATTAAAATATTTTATAACCATGCATGTAACGGACGCCATCTTTTGCAAACAAAACACTCCTACTAGGTGTGTCCTTTTGGAGTCTTCGTCCATTACCTCGTTTGCTCCATTATCTTCGCTTTAACTAAACCGATGGCGTGAAATTTGCCCTTCTTTGAAAAGCGAAAATAATACACCTTCCTTGCTTCCTTCCCAACCAACCTGCTAATATCCCCATCGAAAGGACACACACAGGATAGTTTGAGGTTAGCACATCAACCACACATTCTTGCCCATACGTTACTCCCCACACGAGGTGGTTTTCCGTCCCACCATCAAAATCCGGCCAGGACAGACAGGAAGCTATCCGGAAGAGCTTCTATTTTTACGACCTTTCTTCGGTGGTCCGGCAATGTGCGATGGCGCCAAAGTGTCCGTTAGTTGGCGTGCCGGAAAAGTAAGCAGTAACGCCACACAAACGAAGCCATCCATAGCTTCAGCACCGTGCAACCGCCAGCGTTCTATTAAGCGTGTATGCATTTGGGGCAAAGAAGTGCTTCATAGTTTCACGACATTGAGTCAATTTACGAGCGGTTCTTTATTGGTTGCCGCATGAAAATGGTCGTTTTGTTGATGAACACAGTTTTTTTAACGGAAATATGTTTGAAAGACTATGAAAAGAAAAAACAAAGCTATAAGTGATATTTTTAAACCATTCGCATCTTCTTGCGGAAAATGAACGCGAGAAGAAATATTACTCAAACTCACGTAATAATTATGTTCAACTGCTTAATTTTTTAAACCTCTAAAAAATCTGAGAAAGCTCTCAAAATTCTTCAGCAGTTTGTGATAAGGTATATACATTCTACAAGCGGTCTCGTTCACGAAACTCCCGTGAGTCATGCAATCCTTTGATGGGTCGTTGGGTTTTGCTAAAGAACAGCATGATTTACAACGGCCACTAAACAAACAACGTGTCCAGCCCCAAATCAAACGGGTCACTCACGAACGTTCGGGGGCGCCGGAACTTGCTCACACATTATCATACTGCCATGTGCTGCGAGTAAGACGTCGTTGGGAAGGGAGAAGCACGGAGCGTTTCGGAAAATGGTCGCCATTCCATACTGGCAGAAGGTTGACATGGACGCGGGACACATTTCCATCCCGATTAATCCCATCGGTCCTTTAGTAAAAACCCCACACTAACACACACACACAGATACACATTTTCAACAAAATCGAAACAAAAAGACCGCAAAAGCGCCATAGCCGCAAGGAAGCCGGGGAGCTGAGGTGGAGCAATCCGCTCCACTCGGCCTGATTATACACTAACGACAAGAATTAAGCTTTGGATAGCGCTCATTAACTTGCGAAATCATGAATAATGTAACCCCTTATCGCCATTTGGCACGTTTTCAGCATAAGACCGAAGCGTGTGCTATAGTGCGGTGTACCACTCTTCAACAAAAACTCACTCCCAAACAGCCAACCTACTGGCGCAGTTAGCAGTTAATAGAATGACCCCGGTAAAACACGATGCCGCCTCCCTTTTTTTTAGTGACGATGCCCTTATACATTCTTCAAATAAAACGGCAACAGAGGAGGAAAAAAAAGCGTTACAAGGGCTCAACACTCGTGAGCATCGAGATTTTGTTTTACCTTCTTTTTTCACGCCGTTCTTCTCAGGTTCATTTCAATACAAAAGTGGAACAAAACGGCGATACAAGAATTTAAAAAAAATGCTTCACAGTGATTATGAAGCGGAAAGCTATCGTCCGACCATAAAACTGCAATCATCCGAGAAGTTGACATTTTTATGCTGATTTTCACAAAGTTTGTCGCTCAATTCAACACAGAACAATGTTAATTTTTAAAATGTTTTTTTTCCTTCGCGTCACTGCGGTGTTGACTTCTAAAACGCATAACGTCTAACGTCATTAGACTTTACATTACATACATTAAAAATAGTATGTAACTGTAAAAATCTGAGTATCTGAGAGAAAATAAAAATTGATCACGAAAATAAAATAAAATACAAATTATTGCTTTTCTTTATGTCAATAAAATTAAAGAATGCAATTTTTTTTGTAAACTCAAGTAAGGAAACAATCTTTATAATGTAACCGAAAACATGCGACAAAAAATGGTCTGTATGGAAATTAATCAAACGACGCAAACGTTTTAATTACGATGCGTCAGGCGTTTATTTAAGTACCTTATTCATGGATGAAATTCGTTCATCCCTCAGAAAAAAATACTTTCAAAAGCGACCTCACGAAGGGGATAATTAGTTGTGCTCTGGGTCTCCTAATTCAAAGGCACCCCTTTCCACGTGTAGCACGAAAAATCACTGCCCCTTAAAGCACTCAACGAAGTGCCCGACAGATTTGTGTCCTTTGGGCGATGGTAGGGTTCTTTTTATCCGAGTGAAAGCGATGTGTCACGGTGTGTGGATTCGTGATCCGTAAGGGATGGTGTGCGTTCAAAAATGAACTTCGTACGATCAAACCCCGTGCGATAGAAAAAGGGATGAAACCAAACGTTGCAGCGTTTGGTTGTCGATCCTGTTTTTCCTTCAAATTGAAAACTTAATTTAAGCTACCGTTTATACAGCTAATCCACCGGAACCCTTTTCTCTCGTGTTTTTGAAAAAGAAACACCAAAGCGGAACCACTTCAACGGTATGGGCCACCAACAACACAACACAGGCGTCAAGCTTTAGTCGCTGTTGGTTTTTACCGTTGAAAGGAAGGGACAAACGGAAACAGCGGGATTGCGTTGCTATCGTGACGTGAAGCTGCGAAGCTAATCCTTTCCCTGCTGCCATTCAGATGAAGAGGTCAGGCCAATAATCGACCGAAAGGACACGTGAATAATCGTAATGAATTCCCTCCTGTATGTATGAAAACGAACAAATACACACACATACTTATTTACAGTCATGGCTAAACATAGCCACTAAACATCCCTGACGTGTCACATTCGCTTATCCACACGATTCTTGAGAGCTGTGAAAAACAGTAACACTTTAGAGGTCTCATGGGTGTGGGGGGGTGAGCCACATAAGGTCAACTCTAAGGGGTTGAATGTCGAAACCTATCACACATACACACAACTAAACGTAACCTTTGTATCAACCCCTAAAGCTCAACCCCGAAACACTTGAATTAAATCAAGAGCCTTCTAAAGCGTATCCTTCCGCATTCAACCATGTATGCGTGTGTGTGTGTTAGGATGAAATTAGCTAATAATTCAATCGTCTGCACACGCCCACCATCGTTCACGACTTCCTGCTCGGGTGACCAAAAAAGCGGTAACCCTACATCCAAAAAAGGGTCATAAGGGCCAAACAGTGGGAGAAGTTTTGAAATTATTTCGCAAACATCGGTCTGAACTGGAAAGGTGGTAACGGTCGCCGAAAAAGCCGACCCCCAGCTGAGCCCTTCAGGTGGGTGCCGTAGCTTAGGATTTTGCCTCGATTCATACGACCAAAGGTACCGGCACACCGAACTCGAATTAATGTGTTGGGTTGTTGTTGCTAGCGTCGCTCCCCCTAAACACTCTTTTAGACCCCTTTCCCATCCCCATCATAAGCCAACGTTTTCGTCCTTGGGCTGGGCGGTGTCCTGCCAAGGGTGAACCAATAAGCGAAAATCATCACTGATGATTCCCTCATCAGACGGTGTTCCGGGGAGGCTAGTCTGCCGGTGATAGGGTATAAATTAAAACGGATCACTTCCTGCCATCTTTGTTCCGTCCTTGCGGTGTTTGTGTGTATGTGTCTTTTCTTGTGTATATGACAGGTTTCCAGCCGAGAGGACAAAGAAATGATTTTAAGGAAAACCGTTAATTTCATCTCTGCAACAACATGGCAGTCATCAAACGGTTTCCAAATTTTCTTCGGCTTTACTGCTCGTCAAAGGGCTACTACACCTGCTTCCGTCCTTTAATCATGTCGCGTAGCTACCCGAGGGAAGGGTTTGAAGTAGCAATTTATCATAATCTCGTGGTCGGGGTTTTTGGCAACACTTCAGAAACATGCGGCTGTGGGTGTGTTAATCACTAGCAAAAACGGGATACGATCTCAAACCGATCGATTTAATCAATTTAATGTGTTTCCAAACAAAAGTGAACGGTACAATCCATCGTAAAGCAATCAGAACACATCATTTGATTTTAATCAAATAAAATGGTGCTAGTTTTGGCACCCTGGCGGGAATAAAATATGGTGATAAATGTTTCATTAGCAAACTTTCCTCAGCCTTGTTTTGCGATAGAAGGGAGGATCAATTATCGGAACGTGTTCCGATCATTATCATAAATAATTAAATGTTCAAACAATCATTTTCGAAATATATCTCTCAGCGTTGCACAAAACGTATTATTTTAGACATTCACAAAACATATTGATATCTCGAATTAATTTTTTGAATAAATAAATTGGTAAATATCTGCTAACAACTTCAAATTTATATAAATACTGTAGGGAAGAGGATATTCGTTCCGATACCAAAACAAATTTTCCCAAAAAAAATGTTTAATATAAAATAAATCAATATAAAATTGATTCATAAATTTATGATTAAACTTATTTGGAACAAATTTTACTGTTAGAACTTTAAAATCTATTATAGTTGTAAATGATTTATTAGAATTATACTCAACTACTAAATTTAATTTTCTTCCATAATGAGCAGCGCAAACTATATTTTATATTCTCGCAGAAATCAATTCATAATTACTTACTAAGGAAAACGATCTAATAATAATTTAACGTAAATAACAAAAATCCACCAACAATAAATAATCTTTTCAATCCGGGTCGACCAATGAAGATTAACCTTGATGTTAGTTACCATGAACTAAATTCACCTCGGCACGCTTCGTTTTGCATTGCCGAAACCATATTGAAGTTGGCTGTTGTCGTACACGATTTTTCTTCATACTATCATGTTATCACCGTGTTAAGGGTACACCTAACAGAAACTCATGGCTCGATGCCAAAAATGTTCACTTCAGCCAAGAGCATGGCCCAGACTTTGTGGCGTCTTTCTGACGTACAGTTCGAGGAGTCCAAGCGCAACTATCCAGCAAATGATTTAAACCATTTAAATAAACCGAAGTTTCACTACGGTTGAGGTGTAGGGTAGTGCATGGATGGCGTTGATTAATGTTGAATATCCCTCTCTCTAACAGCAAATGGTACACAGGCTTAAGGATCGATTTTATCCTTTCTGTTCTTCTGCTCCATTGGAAGGTTTTCTCGATGAAGCGAAATTCAGACTAAGGGCACGCCACCACCATTAGCCTAAAACCGACCATCCTTCCCTGACCGATGGGAACGAGTCCATATGTGGCTAGGAAGAAAGTCCAGCTGCTTGTCGACAAAAAAACACACACTTACGAAGCCCTTTTTGATGGCAATGAAAGGTTCGCGGAACCATAGGGAAAGCAGCAATTCAATGGCGAGCGCACATACGTCACTGGCCACCGATCCTACTACTTACCGAACCATTCCCCGTACCAAAATGGCCGAACACACATTTCAAGGGTGAGAATAAAAATTTAATTTCCCCAGTTTGATTTATTATTATTACTTTTGATATGAAGAGCCCGATTCACTCACCGCCCATCGCGGTCGGTGTGTCCTTTTCGGTGCAGAGTAGCATAAATACAGCAAAAATACGTTTGTACGCACACACACATACAAACACCCTCGGCATTGGTCACATACCACGCTGGCCCTCTTGTTTTTGGAGGCGCGATAAATTTATTTAATAAATCATGATTATTGTTGTTTTTATTCATAACAATTTACAAACAAAGAATAGCAAAAGCGGTACAGCGGAGAGAAGACAAACGGGACAACACTGCACCAGGAGGCTAAAATGTAAACTGGAAAAATTGAAAATCATCACCCGTCCTCCATTAGAGTGACCCGACCATCCCGAGGGGTGGGAAGTTGTGAGTGAAAATGGATGTCATGTTGCGTTGCTTTTGATACGCATCACGCAAGGGAAGCTGTGTCAAAATTCAAAATGCCTGTCGTTTCGTAGGGAAACCTTTAATTTCTTACACCATTCACCACGGGAACGGATATTATTAATGAACTTGGTGGAATCGAACTGCAAGATACGGGGGAAAGACTTATCAGTGGCGTTCAAGATTTAAGGCAAACTAACAGCATTACCTCAAATCTACTGACGAATTCATTTATTCACCCTCGGCAATAAAGTTCAATGTACGTCTAGGACAACCACAACATATACTATTTATAAGAAAGAACAGAAAATCAAGAATGTGTTTTAAGTAAATAGAAAACATATTAAGCATCATCATCATTTGAAGCACATAGACAACATGAAGTCCAAGAATCTCGTCTACTTCCTCCATTCAGGCTCACCTTATTCCATTACAATAGTCCCAATGTCCAATGGAAAAACTTCATGGGAAGAGATTAGAACCGTGTTCGTCCGGTTTTTAGTTGCCAAGCGTATTCCTCCAACCAAAATAGCAAATGCAAAGCATTCCCCCTGTTCTAACTAAAAAATGTTGCAAAAAAACAAAAACAAACCTCCACAGAGCCCAGGAGATTGTGATCCAAAATCGGAAATGGAGGAATTTTTTAATTAAATTTTCATATTCGCTTAATATGCGCGTTGCGTTCGTTGATGAAGTTTTTTTGTTCACTTTTCCCTATTCTATTTGTTTTTAAAAACACACCCTATCTCCAACACAATCAAATATCCGCTTTTGTTACGCTTTCCTTCGAATGTTTGCATTTCGTGTTCTGTTCTTGCAAGCGGACGGATACGATTGTGCTTACAGTTTGCCAATATACCCCCCAACTTGTACAAATACCACACTCTGGTCGAAAGGAATCTAGTTCGTTGAAACTTAATATTAAAATATTTGTGCAATTTTTCTTTTCTTTTTTTTTTGCTTTTTGCGGAAAGGGCTTACACGTTTTCGGGAACCAAACGCCCTAACCGAAAACGTCCAGGAAATGGTTTATGCACCGGCCAGTGCGCAACAGGAGATAGCGAGCGCGAATGTAAAGCTGGTTCCAAAAACACTAAAAAGTCCCATTTCCGGTTCTAGACAGATAGAGAGAGAGCGAGATAACACCATGAAGGGTAGCATAACAGATCGGCAAAGAAACAAAGTATTCGTACGTTCGCATTCTCGGACGGTCTGAGAGAGGACAAGGCAAAACCAGCATGAAAAAGTGGTTTGATAAATAACCCTTTCCTGGAGAAGCTAACGGAGCAAACTATGACCAGGAAAAGCAGTCGACCATTTTCTTCCATTTTTCACGCAAAAGAATCACCGAAAGACGGACCTGGTGGTGGAGTGAAAATCGAGAGGAACCACGCAAAATTGAGTGATTAATTACTCGGCCACGCTGGAGTTGCTGTGGCAGGGAAGGATAGCCTGGTACATCTCCCTTAAATGTTTGGCAATGCGAGTAATGGGTGTGTTAAGAATGTTTAAGACAGGGCCGGTGGTGGGTTTTTGGTGATTTTGTTAAATCGATGCAACATTTAACACAAGACAGAGCAAGAACTCTTCAACAAGGAGTATACTTTAAGGCGATTTTTTAAACTATCTGAAACATGTCTAAAAGTTTAGTAAAGTGATAAGCCCACCTGCTATATAAGTGTAATAAATAGTGAAACTATGCTTCATGAATGTGTTTAATTTAGTGTTTTTAATGCAATTATTTTCTCTAACCCATATTAAATACGCATATTTGCTATCGTACATCACGGACACTTGTATAAATAACTTTACACATTAATATTGACAAACTTTTTTTATGTTAGTGGAACATTTCCAGTGATTTTCTATAATTCTCAAAACACCCAGGAAAACTATTTGGTCCATTATAATATCTACTGCTACTCTCCAGTATATTTTCCTGGTAGTATGTGTTGTGTAGTGAAACAAACAATCAAAGGATATGTGTTGCTCGATCCATTGTGTACTACCTTCGTATAATCCTCAAAACTCTACGAATCATCCTTCTACGAAAGGAATGTTAAAAAAGGTAAATGCAATAACAAAAAAACAACATCTTATAAAACTTTTGAGTGGGAGTTTTGGCCCAGATTTTTTTTCAGAAACACGGCTGTCAAACTAAAGTTGGGCCACGCGACAGGTGGGCCCCACTTTTGAAAGGGCCACCAAATAAAAGAATAATAAAAAGGCGCTGAGTGCATGAATACGCTTTTGATGGGTTTATAGAAATTTTTGTATGATTTTGCTACACCTATAGCATGGTGCTAACAATAACATCAACTACAGCAACAACAAAAACAACAACCAAACTTCCCGAAATCAGGTTCACAAAATTGGTTTACGCAACAGGACAGAGTTCTGGCAATTTCTCCACAAAAAAACTCAAAACCATCCCTTTTGCGTCGAGTTTGATCTAGAAAAATTGGATCAACCCCCATGGTGACGATGCTGCTGTTGATGATGATGCGCTTATGACGTGTATCTTAGCGTATACAAAAAAAAAACAACATAAATGGAACTTACGAAAGAGAACAAATCCCGCGCGACCAGGTTGATAAATAGAAAGGAGAGTTTCGAGATTTATTGCGCACGTGAGGTAAAGGATTTCGTCCTGTTTTTGAAGGTATGGCAAAGGAAAGGAAGGGAAGGGACCACTTGAATACAGAAAAGGCACAGCAAGGAACAAAAGCCCAGGAATATAGGCTTATAAGAAAAGAACGCTACAAAAAAAATCCATAAATGAGCCTAACATTAGGGAAATTTTTGGTAAACGGGACGAAAGCAATTTCGAACGCATAAACACACATAACCACAGCGAAGATGAAAAACGCCACCCTTCTTTCAGGACACTAACAGACGCACGCACTGGATGCCAAATGGACCGCGTTGGAATAACGTTTCGTGAAAAAAGGGTGCATATTGAATAAATTATTTGCGATGATTAGACAACCGTATTCATGATTATTAGTTGAGTTTGCGTTTCGCGTCCACGGAGTCGTGTTGTTTCGAAAGGGTGTTAATTTTTTTTTCGCCATCATACCGTACTCCATTTTTCAGCAAATGCCAAACCCTCCTGTTTCCTGGCTGGGTAATTTTGAAATATTTTCCCATTCATCCTTATTCATTTATCAAAATTCAACTGAGGCAAGGAAAGACCGACACAACAGGAACATTTTCACAAAAGCAACCATTCCAGCTAAAAGGATTTCCACCAAGCGAGTTGATCGCGAATTCAATTACCGTCACGTTGAATATGATTGCTTAATTTAAGGTCACATTTGTCGAACGACTATAGGTGGTCCGATGACTTTTTTTTAATACTTCCTGCGTTTCAGCTGCCAAAAATCCGGAATAAAGTACACCAGGACTTCCCTCCAATTTGATCGAGCTAATTTGTTTCCAATACGTACCTGAAAGAGAAAAAAGGAAATTTGTTACATCCGATTAATAAACACAGCAAGAGCTTAAGCTTATAGAAGGGCATGAATTCGAACCATATGGATGAAGAATTTGTTTCTAGCATTTGTAGGTATACATAAGTGCAAAATATATTGATATCAATTATCTTTATACAGACACTTTATTTGGTTTAATCTGTTTATATTTTTATTGCACTGAAGTTCTTGTATTTTCTGCAGTCATTGATGCGTGACAAACAAGCTAATCAATCTTGTAAAATGAAGATACACAGTGACATGTATCGTGCCAAGTTAAAATGTCACTTAAAACTGAAGCACCACTTAAAGTTGCAGAAACTATCACTAGCAAATGTATTGCCGTATTGCAAACTGTATATGTGTGATATTTATGCATCATAATCAAATACCACATTCAATGAGCGAAACGTTTAAATGCCTTCTTCCAGCACACAAACCATTCTAGTACATATTTTCCCACTTTTCGGTTAAAAACACTGCAAATCCATATGTCATGCAGAACAGTTTCATCCATTCAATAAATACAAAACCAACTAACACCACCAGTAAGTCACCCATCCGTCCAAACAGATCCCATCTGGAACGCTTCGCGATCATTCCTCTTATGCTTCTTCAACACCAACATGATTTACTTTCATACGAATCAGCGCACCCGCTACCGGAAAAACCACGGCTGTAATTAATACCGAAAAACCAGCAGCAGCAGCCGCGTCAGCACCGTACACCACTTCCACGAGGGCGTACTTCCATCATCATCAGCTTCATCAGCATCCACGGCTGTGAGACATCTCAAGCAGCACGCAGAATCGTGCCTTTTGTCTGTGATGAAAAGTATCGTATTTCCCGAAGATCAATCAGAAGGAAACAAACATCGTAACGAAAGGACAAACGTGCGGACGGGAACAGGAACCACCAGACCAAAACTACCAGAATCACTGAGCACAATACAACCCGCAGCCTCCGCACTAGCAGTTCGTACGGATGATTTGAAAAATAACTATATTCCCACCCCGGCTCCAAGTCACCTACCAGAGACGGAGACGGAGAAAACATCTTCCCCGGCACGGTGCAATCATAAACTCATTAAGGGAAAACACATTGTGCGGTTAAACGCAAAGGCCAGATCCTGGCGCGATGTGCTGAGAAGAGAATGCTACTCACTGATGCTGCTGCTGCTGCTCGTGCTTGAAAAACTCATCCTTCCTTCCCAATGAAACCATGTCCTTTTGGGTGGCCTTCCGAGCCGTGCTTTCCGCACAAAACGTCTTGTAACGGGGAACAGAGGATAAACTTTTCGGTGATGAATATATACGAAACATACGTTGTGTAGCTGCGGCAAGTTCTTTGCTAGTTTTGCTGCAACAGTACCATCGAGAACGATGATGTTGTGTGACTTTGTACGGGGCAAAAGCCGACGGTTGAGAAATGGCTACGGAAACGTCTCGTTACGACGCTCTCAACCATCGACATGTACACAGTGTAGAAGATGCGCTTACTTTACGAGACGTTTCATGATTCATTGTTACGGTGCAAGGACATACCATACCGAAGGTATAACGTATGGTGGGTCGAATGTGAAGCGTAATGCTTTCCCCCGAACCATACGGTATCCTTATTTGACAGCTTATTCCGTACGGTGCAACGTATTGCACCGGAAAGTTTTGCCAAGTGTGGTAAAGAATAAATAACATGACAATAAATAACATTTTGCTAGTGAATGAAGCTTAAAAACCAAACGATAGAAGTGGTTAAGCAATTTACTTTTAGGGATAGGATCGCTTATAATCTAATTTCTGTTAATTGTACACCGGATGAGAAACACAGTAATTTGGGTCCAGTGACGGAAAGTTTCAGAAAACATGTACATCATATGTAAGAATTCTGTTTTTATTTTTTTTTTTTTGCTCGGTTAGAACGACCTATTTTACCAAGTAGCATGTTAGGCAGTCCATGCTACGGGGAGACGGTCCGGATGGGATTTGAACCCCAGATATCACATTCACCACCTACCACAATTTTCAAATAAAGATTAAACTTCAACAAAATGCACACACGGTTTGGGGCTGACAATATGGCTAAATGCCGTAATAATTAAATATAAATAAAACATAAAACTTAAGCAACTCGAAACTGTGATAAAATGAGGAAAGTTCTTATAAAGCTTACAATGTCGTCAAATTTATATGAAATTTATTTTCACGTAATTTCGATTTAATTTCACTATAAATCCAATTTCCACATTTATCGTTTTTTGTCATTAAAACTGCAAAATACAATGATGCCCTCTAGTAATGACCGCTCCGGAGTGCACCCACGGCTCCGAAGCCGGCTCCGATCAAACGGTTCCGAATCCAATTCCGAACCCATGGCTCCAGAGAAAGTTCGGAAGCCTTCTCGCTTTGGCAGGTTTGATTGTTAGCGAAAAACGAGAAAGCATGTTGTTTTGGCCTACGAGGCTGTTGGTTTGAATCCGGCTTCGGAGCCGTTGGTTCGAAGCCGGTTCCGGAGTCGGTTCTCAAACGTTCTCAAACTTCAATATTATTTAGAATATATAAATCATACTCCATTTGCACAGTTTGAATGCTGTACTTATTGTTCAACCTATCTGACCACACCAGACATTTCTTCTTGTGAAAACAAAAAAATTGTGATAAGCATTGTAATTAATTGATCAGTTCCAGCAGCAGGCACGACACACACAAGAAAAAAAATCAAATAAAAGCATTCTATGCCGTTTGATTGCATTCCCAATTACGGTCACACTTTGCTCTCTCACAAAAAAGAGTAACGCCCAACATTGTGCACTTGCATCACATCAATACTTGAACTGCGAAAAAAATCGATTTCACGATCAAACAATCTAAATATGTCCGTGCCAAATCTTCATCATCACCGTTACGATCGCCATTCGGTACGGATCATAAATGTCGTAAGAACAGGCAGATGTTTTCCTTTACTATTCCACAATCCGCCATGACGAGGGGTTCTTGCTGCACCCCTATGCGTGTTCGATGGTGCAACTTCTCTTGTACCGGTTGTTGGCAACACTTGGTGACAGGTTAGTCATGGTGCAGTCAACAAACGGTCATATTATACTAGCATGTATCTGATCAAAAATACAGGTTGAAAGGTACCGCCGCCGCTCACTAATAGCGACGAAACCGAGCGAAACCGAGTACAGAAAACATCTCACAATCTACCGCACCATAATTTACCGCTGCAGTATCGGTATCTAGAATATGTTTAAGAAATTAGGAAGACAACACCGACAACAGCTACAAACTGAATCTGACCCACATTTACCCCTAGAGACACGGCGACGCGTATGGAAGATAGTCGTGCGTTCTCATCTTAATCTTATCACACAACGAACCTATACTATGTTTGATTTGTATCGTTCCCTTCACTATCCCGGGTTGCGTGTGCCTCATGATTAAGGCATAGACAACAAACAAACAACATGAAAAAAACACAACCCTACTCACAAATTACACCTAACAACTCGCTTTCTCGCATCCGATATCTCGAGTGTGAAAGTGCGTACGTCTATTTGCTTCTCTCATAAGCCGCATATCGATAATTTATTGCTCGATGTCAATCACTGACAACGGTGTTGTTATCTTATCACTGTGCGCGTAATGCAAACAAACGAATGAAACAAGCGCTGATTTGGTTTTTTTCCGGAATTACCATCTTCCTAAAGACCTGCCCATTCTTTACCACCCGTGGAGTAAACGATGGGCGACGCAACAGGAAGAAACCAAAAAAGCGAACCAACCATATTTGATGTACGAAAGCATAACCAAATAGATTGACCACATTGATCGAGCGGAACCGGTGTGGAAATGGCGTGGAAAAACGACACAACCACAGGCTGACAAACACCGTCAAAAGAGCTAACTAGCTCACACTGGCAGGAAGACATGAGAAAAAGACTACAAAAAGCATACAAATAACGGAAAAGTGGTCCTTAACACGATTAGACGTAAAGACGGGCGAAACGAACAAAAAAACACACACAAAAATGTATCGAAAGCACTCGTCGTACAATGCGCAGCCAATTCCATGATGAAGCCACCATCCAGTTCGAAAATCGGTCGTTGGTTTGTTTGCTTTTCGGATTTCTAGTTTACGAAGCAGCAACACACAAAAAATACTCTGGACGAAAATGGACATAACAACACGAGTTGTAGAAAGAAATGGAAGTGTGAGGAGAAACGGTTTTCCATGTTTTTCCGACCGGAACACGCCAAGTCAACTGGGATCTGGTTCCCTTTCTCTAGTCGACTATTGGGGCGATTAGACAACGTCCGCCCGATTAGAGCCCAAGGAAAGATAGCAGTTCTAGCAGGTCATCTATCGGATGTCGTGATTGAAGATCCGAATGCACGTACTACTAATCCTGCGTACAAACATAAGCCTCTAACATTTTGCGGAAGGTAGGGCGGTTGATCGAGTGGTTCGAAATTAAGAGCCATTGGGCAATTCCGATGAAAAAAACAAGTATATTGGTAAGGTTACAGTTTTGCATAGGATTTTGTTTAATTTGGATACAGATTACAACAGAATTAATTTTAAAGCGTTAGAAATTCATTAGTACAATCTCCAAGAAATAAATTCCATACAAAATATACTAACTCTATTACATTTTTTCTTTGGACACTTCGTATGTAAGATCTCGTGTGAGTAACAATTATTTTTAGAACAGGTCTCTGAAAACCTCAACTGTCGGTTACTTATAGTAAAATGCAAAAAATAAGGACAACTTTTTCCTAAATAGTACAAGAAAAAGACTCCAACATTCTTCCCAGCGTATCTTCCCTCCTTAAATGTCTTTACCCTTCGTCAAGTGATTGTATCTTGCAAAGGAAGCTTGCTGACTCCAATTAGGTGTATTAAAGCGCCAGGCAAATGTGTCCCAAGCGTAATGGTCCACGTCAGCTGCCTATCACGGATGAAAGATAAATAACGAACCAGCTGTCTCAAACAACTTCTGTAACAAAAAAAAATCTACCTAAGCAAAGAACCAGATCGCGTCTTCCTGAAAGCAGAAACTTCCTAGCAGCGATACCATCCGAGATTCAGCCTTATCAGGATTTTCTTTCATGCTACAGCTACAACAGCAGCTGACGAGTGTAGTTAAATTTGAAGCTTTATTTAAATAATTACAAGCACACACAGTACCGGTATACAGCGTTTCTAGAAGTATTTCAGCGTTACAGCGTGCTTCCGGTAACGAACAATCTGTAAAATGTACAGATCCGCATCTCCGGCTAGCCAACCGTGCGCTACGAAAGGTGGATTTGCTTGGAGTTTATTTACAAATACCAATCCCACCTTCCAAAGGACTCTAGGTCCACAACGCGTTGGTGAGTTTGAAGCGTGAAAAAGTCCACGAGTGTCAAAAGCACACGCCCCACAAAAGAAAGTGATAGATCTACAGCATAGTAGCGAAACGAACTTCACAGAAGTAAATATGGCTAATGTGCTCTTTCTGCGTCCCCAGTAATCCCAGTTCGGTCAATCAACCGGTGTACCGGGTACATCGAAAATCCTTCACCGTTCCGAAAGATAACCATTACCGTAGGAAAACAACCGCCCCAAACCGAAACCTCCACCGGCAAACGACCCAAAGCAACCCAGAGGTGCCGAAAACTTGAAGCCACCGAGAAAAACTCTGTAACAAATCGTTGACCGTGACCGTAACGGATGCGACATTCGATGGATCGTTACTTGACCTTTTTCTTTCGAAACCCTTGCCCTCGCTTTTATTTCCCTCAATCCGTAGTGCAAAAGCCCACCGTAACCCTAACTGCTTCGCAACTTTTCACTTCAGTTCTATTCTTTAGTTTTTCGCACAGTGGTTTTTCGGTCGACCAAATGAAGCACCCCGAAACCGGTTGGAGCTTCAAACAACTCATCAATACACAAGCAAAGTAAATGAACTACCCATGGTAAATGTTGGAAAAGCCTTTCGGGGGCAGGTGGTAGTTGTCTTTGGTGCTGTTGTATAGAAATCTACCAGAGAGTTTGTCGCACACAGTGACATGCTTCTAAGTTGACCATCTCCATTTGCAACCTTCACCAAGATAAATAGACTCAAGGTTGATGGAGTCACCGTGGAAAAACCTTTTTACTTCGCAAGGATTTTTTCTTCCTTCATAGCTTCTTTGACGTTTGGTATATTTTAGTGTCACCATTAAACCAACGTACCGTAGATGAGATCCGGAGTCTTAAAACGTTCCGGACGCAAATCCTGCCCACGCACGCAATGGGGAAAACATGAAGTCGAAGGATGCGGAACAACAAAAAAAACATTTCCTCCTTTTTCCTGCCCCGATGCTACGAAACCACGGCCCAATTTGGAAGAACGGGGTACAAAAGAAGCTTACCAGAAATGTGAACCAGATGTTCACCGTGGTAGATCATTATGAATAATGAATGAGAACACAAGCAAACACTCTCCAGCCCGGTCCCGGACGGAAACCTACCGAAAAAAAACCGTTGTTCATAGTGACACTATAGCGTTCCTTCTGTGCAATTTTCCACTGGCAAGGGAAACACGATGACCAACCGCGATGAAGGATTTTTTTATGTTTCTTTTACCATTTTTCCATTCCTTACTGTATTCTTCTAACAACTTCGGTGGTGTTCACCCGGCAGGAGAATTCAGTCCGAACTGTGACGGAACAAAACGGGGAGACAACGGTAACAAAAATGGAAAAGTATAGCAAGAGTACGCAACAACAAAAAAAAACACTTAAATTTGTCCTTGGCACCCTCGTTCGGATACGATTTGGACCAAAAATTCTCCCAGGAGGTAAGGATATCTTGTTTTTTTTTCTTTTTTCCACTCTTTATACCGAACTGCCGCAACACCGCAATGCCATAATGTGCGAAGATAAGCTGCGAGTCCTGCAGTGTCCACATGTGGCCCGGAGTGAAGTGAGCAATCAGGGAAATTGAAAATAAAAAGGGAAAAATGCACTTGCTGGCAGCAACCTTGGGAAATATATTGGTAATATCAGACACGATAACGTACACAACGTTTTCCCAAGAGAGTGGGAAAAAGGTGAAGGAGACAAATCGTTTTGCAGGGCACAGAGGAAAACAACTGAATCGAAAGTGTAAGTTATTGGCTTTACGACTTTTATGGCGTTCCCCTCAATGGTGCTCCCTTCAGTGGCATTATGGAGAGTGGTCAAAATCATTAGAACATGTTCTCAAAAGTTTTGGAGAATGTACAAGGGGAATTCGTTTTATTTTTAAAGAAGAATTACTGCAACGATAAACAGCACGTAACTTAAATTAAATAAACCGTTTTTTTTGCTTCCAACAATCATGACTTGATGCGATTTATGTTTCAAATTAATAAAATATGAAAAATCAACCATATTAATAAAACATAAACTTCCCTTTCTGGTGTACAAGCTAACGTTCCAAGAGCAACAGGATTCTACATCAATAATGCCTACCCCTGCTTGCTGTATTTTAGAGAAATTTTATTCAATTTGCCACTTCATGCACTGCTTTCATTACACACCGAAACACAAAGCAAATCAAACAGAAATAATTTTCTTTTCAAGGAAAAATACATTTTCAAACTAATTTGCATACCATTAAAGAACTCTCCTTACAACATCATGCCCCCTTGACTAAGTATGGTCTTCGGTGGATATGGCAGGACAACAACAACAAAAAAACAGAATACAATATGAGACTGGACTAGACCGCCTGTCGAGAGTATGGCGCATACAGCATAATAACCCCCAATGGAACTAATTTTATGATGACAGCGGATGAAGCGAGCACCAGCATATCGGGAGGGAAAAAATGTGCCAATAAAGCATAACAGTCCTGGTCGCCGCAGGATGACGTACACGGGAGATACTGGCAAACGGCAACAGAATAATCAGCACGACCAGCGTCGAAACAACAGCCGTCTGAAACATGCCCGCCAAAACCTGGCGGCACCATTCCAACGCGATATCTCAAACACGGCACACGAAATACCGACCGGATCCGCTCCATGGTTCTGTCACTCGCACTTCGCTTGATCACATTTCGCTTTGAAGTGTTAATTCCCGTCGTCATGAACATGCGCAACCTGGGCGGTAGCGGTGTGTGGGGTTTGAATCATTGCTATTTACATTTCACCTTTCATTGCATTGTTTTTCCTCCTGATTTGATCTGGTAGTTCGCCTGGTCGGCCGGTAGTCGGAGGTGGTGCCGTGAAAGGTGGGATGAAAATATTTCCATTTTCTCCAATTACCTTCACCGACCGGTTGGTCGTATTGGCGTCGCATCATCGTCTGCATTCATCGTTCTCGTTCGGTCACGGTTTTCGAAGCAAAAGGGCATCCATTTGAGGCAGGGGAAAAAAGTACGCCCCAAAGCAAACACTTTGACAACATTGGAACGCAGCAGGTTGACGATAATGCTACGAACGCATGGCAGCATTAGATTCGCACCGGGAGGGCGTTGACTGGAAGTGTGTAGAATTTCCAGACTGTGAACAAAATGCAGAACTTGGTGGAGCTATTTGAACAAGCTAGCAAGGCTTACGGTTTTATAGTTGCACTTTGCTGAAAAGCATTTTATCTTTTTTATATCGAATTACATATTATATGTTATTTCTTTATAAAACGTTAAAGAAATTCAATTTTTTAACAACAAAGAAAGATAATAAATTGAGGATAAAAAAATTGTCCAAAAATAGCTTCAATCGACATAATGAAACGGTAGCTACGGAAAATGGTTTATTTAGATACGCGTTGAAAACATATTAAAAAAAAAGCAATTTTAAGTCATCTTGACTAATTTTTTTTTTGTCTGGAAATGTAAGGGGATCGCATG